>NC_134703.1:10757938-11357938 GCF_043290135.1 Rhipicephalus microplus | reverse complement strand
TGGGTGGTGCTTCACTGTTGTCTTACCAAGAATGAGGCCATTCAGAGGCCAAACTGTATTTACGTTCATGATTTTGTGCAACTAAAGTGTTGCCAACAATACATTACAGGTGAAAGGCAAAAATGCCATTTCCTCAGCCTCTCTTTGTCTTTCTGTGCAAGCCCAACTGACAAGAGTGAACATATACGTGATGTTCGAATGTCCTTGATAGCTATCCGCTGCAGTCAGCTGACTAATGGGCATCCATAAATCAGTGGCGTACCAACTTTATCGCGAGTGGGGGGGGGGGGGCAAACCTACCTCACCCATCAGCCAAGACAAACACACACACACACACACACACACACACACACACACACACACACACACACACACACACACACACACCTGGAGAGAGAACGTCATGGACGTGCTGGCTCTTTGATATGAATTTGCATTCACACTTTAACAAGCTGAGAAATGGCATCTTTAGCCCAATTTGCGCATCCAATATGTGATGCTCATTTTGCTATCGCACCTCTTTCTCCGATTATGGTTTGGTGGCTAACATCTACAGATACCACAATGGTTTGTTTAATAAATTAACATGGATTATAGTCGTCGGGATAAAGATGTATCAAGCGTCAACGACGATACACTCACGTTGAACAGGGCTATAGCTGCCAAACACTGAAACATGCATCGGTACTCCGTTATCAATCTACAGTAAACATTTAAGTACCACTGTGAAGGCACGTTTTACTTTCGTGTTGTATGGCAATTTTTATGACGGAAAGATCTACCATGTTTTTTCAACGAATGGTTGCTGTTATACTTTTTCATAATAAGTACTACAGTTTCTTGCGTGTGTATTATAATTTGCCTTACTTGCTTATAGTCCGAACACTATTTCTGGAGTGTGCAATTAACATTATTGCTATTGTTATATTACTGTTATTGACTTACTATAAACTTCTCGACCCTTTCCTTTAAAATGTATAATTTGTGGTGTTAGGGGTGTAGCACATTGTTTACACTCATTAAATTTGTATCGAAATTCTTTAACGGGCCCCCAGGCACCTCAATAAATAGGCCAATGCAAACAGGGTAAACAAAATTTTCCTCTGAAAGAATAAAATGTGGGGGATTATAACGTTAAACCATCTCTTTTTCCTTCCTTTCAAAATGGTCGTTAACTATAAATGATTGGTGTAAATATGCTGTGTTATGCACAAAGCACCAGCTTGTTACGCGAGGCAACAAATGACGCGAAAGTGATCCATCGCGTAAGGAGCACTTATGCATGACCACAGAAAAATAAGAGAATAAACTATTATCGATACGGCATATTGTTTGTCATTAGTTACTCAGCATTTTAAATGTTCTGCTGCCTGTTTGTCACATGACGTAACGACGCTGGACAGCATCTCCTTCTAAATGTAATTCAAGTAGGCTAGCTGCCAATCACATAAGCAGCGGCTACATATAGCAGCTAGCAAGACGGATTACGAGTTTAATAACATATTTCTGCTTGCAGCATAACGGTGTTCAGTAGTTTGCGCGCGTATACATCTCTGTGAGCTCATACTTGCTGAGAGAAAGAGGAACAGAGAGAAATAAGCAGCGCTGCAAGTGTGTGCTTCTTTACTGTCCGAGATGTATTTTGAGCTGTAAAAGACAATTCAATTTAAGTGAAAACCAACTGTAGCTCGACTCTTAACTAAGCCTCCATAGTGCTAAAACCATGGTTTTTCCCCTTCTCCCTGGTCCGGCGGGGTCAAGTTGTGGGGCAAGCTTAGAAGCTAAGCTTCCTATTGAGCTCGAGTCCACTGCTTTATCCGTAGTCACTTTACAAGCTGCCGCTATGGCTCCAAGTTACCACAAGCAAGGCTGATCAGGTTTATCAGATACTAAAGCGGAAACAATTTTTGGCATTTCAGTGCGGAAAAGTTTGATATCAAGAACGATTCGTCACGCTCATCGGCTCGAAACAGCTTCGACAGAGCAGCGGTGATGACATACCCATTTCGAAGAAAATTATTTTCCAGAAGCAGCAAATTCTTTGACTGAAAGTTTGCTCGATCACATCTGTAACTGCATTGACAAGTCAAAGCAGAGTAAAACCATAAATAAGTGATGTAATATTATAGGGCCCCTGTACAGCGCTTGCCTGTTCTGCAATACTACAGCACAAGACGCGAAAGTGTCTCATAGGGGACCCGCACCGCAAAGAGCCTGCAAGGAAAATCATCACAGTGGAAATGCTGGCGAATTTTCGATATGCTGCGAGATTGCCTCGTAACATTTTCATTCTTCCATAAGAACATAGTTGAGTTATTACTGCTGCTACGGAAAACTTCATCTAACTTTTTGGTTTCCCCGGCGTGCAGCCAAGAGGGACAATTGTCGAAAGTGGGGGGCTCAGCCCCCCAAACCTTTCTCATCAAGGGGGCGGCTTACACCCTCCTTGCCCCCCCCAGCTTGTACACCTATGGCAGCGTTCTTACTTTATCTGGTCGATCGCGACTCGCAAGCATAGGGTGGGTGCCTAGAATATTTTAAGTGTATTCTAGGCACTATTGTTAGGGTATGCGCGCCTTGACTGATGGCGCAAACTCCAGTTGGCCGACGTGGCCTGCATTTCACGCCGAAATTAGGGCACCTGACATATTCTTGAGGCTGGCTGGGTATTTTGGCGTAGCGAGGCGCAACTTCAGCAAATTTCTCGGTTTTGGCACTGCTTGGCGCAACAATCGAGAATTGCATCAAATTGGCACAATTGGCACAGCTGTTGTACCCCTGCATGTACAATAGAACCCGCTGATAACGAATTCAAAGTGTCAAGGTAAGTGGTCATTAAATAAGTAGTTCTGTTGTATATGGACTCGCCCTTAAAAACATGCGCTCATATATAAGGACCAAACTGTTTTTCTTTTCTGTGTATAAGAAGTGCTAACATCCCCTCTGGTGACAAGTAAGTTTTGTCTTTTTGCGTGATAAGCGGCACCTGCTGTGTGCTTGAGAGTGAATTAAAACTATATCTGCAATCAACTCGTGCTGTTTCACAGAAGTGCAGCACCGCCACATAGAATCTATATTCCCCGGCTAGTTGCATGCAGCACATTATAACCAACAGATCGTTTTATCTGGCATCGTAATAAGTGGTTTAACTGCACCAGCGTTGTTACAAAAAAGCTTATACGTATACTAACTCGCACGTGCATGCATAACTACATGCATTATATTATTACGCACAAAACGACAGCTAAAGCAATACACTTATAATGATAAATGAAGAGCTTATTAAACTCTTCAAGAAAACACTTCGTTAAGAAATTATAAGTTGGGGATCAGCTAGGTAAATTATCAAGTGTGCAGAAGCACATCAGTCAGGTAAGTGGACGAGAGTAAACTTGATACCACTGTGGTCTCGAAAAAAAAAAAAGGTTAGGTTAGGTTAATTTGGTTTTTTATGGCGCAAAAGCAGCTAAGGCTATGCTGCGCCAGACACAAGACTTTCAGGAATGGACGCTAAAAAGATGAGATTTTAAAGCTTATTCTCAGCAATGCTTGTAACTATACGCAGTTTCCATTATCTATCTTTGTCTTGTATGTGCTTGAATTCTTATACATTTTTAGTTGACTTCTGTTGCCTTCCTGATTTGCGCATCTGATACTTGTTTCTTTATTTTGTCTTTTTTCTTGTGTGTTATATATGTTGTACCCACCCCCTCTGTAATGCCCTACGGGCCCTGAGGGTATTCTAATAAATAAATAAATAACAGGTTACTTTCTTTCAGAAAGTTTAGCAAGTCAGGCAGAGGTACTAGAGGGTCATCTCCTAGGAACAAAGCAGGGTGTAAAGGTACGTGTTGTTTGTATAGCTTGCTGAAATGTTTTTGTCTCTGTGTTTCAATGGTAGGACATGTGATTAGGATGTGCATAAGTGTTAACGCTTCTTGGCATTTTTCACACGTTGGTTGTTCTTCCTTTGCGAGTAAGAAGTTGTGTGTCAAGTGTGTGTGTCCAATGCGAAGTCGGCATAATACAACTACAATAAACCGTTGCTGGTGACGGCAGGTCTTCCATTCCCCGAGTGTGGGTTTCACCAGGTGGAGCTTATTGTTCGTGCAGGTGTCCCATTGCTTTTGCCATTTTGCTAGTAGGGCCAGGCGAATTGTTCTCTGGATATCTTTAAGGGGAATTTTTACTTTTGTTACTGTTTTATGGGCTGCCTGGGAAGCATACTTATCTGCTTTTTCGTTTCCAGGTATCCCAACATGACTTGGGACCCAGCAGAAACGAATGCAGGTTGCCTGGCTGTTTAAGTATACCATGTTTAGAATGTCGCCTACTATAGGCTCACATTCGGATTTTATATGCAGTGCTTTTAGTGTGCTTAGTGAGTCGGTGTATATGATTGCTTTCTTGTATTTTTCAGCGATGATTTTCCGAACTGCTTCACTCAAGGCATAAGCTTCAGCTGAAAAAAAATGGAAAATCTACAAGGTACTTTCACAGAAATTGCGCTTTTCGTCGTCACAATCCCAATACCCACGTGGTCCTCCGTTTTTGAGCCATCTGTGTAAAATTCTTCGTAATCCCTATATTCGTGCTGAAGTGTATAAAATTCTTGGATTATGTGTTCTGGTGGGGTGCTTTTTTTGTTGAAACGGCTAAGTGAAAATTCGCATAGCTTTGACAGGTCAATCCATGGCGGCAGTCTTGGTGGTTTAATAGCGACATCTAGTGATTCAACAGGGATGGTATAAAAGCGGCAGTATTCCTCGAAACGTAGGACAAGTGGTTTGATTAGGTTCGGTTTGTTGAGATAGTGTGAGCGCGAGTCACATTTTGCGGCAATTTCATAGCAGATGTGTTCAGGTGACGACCTTATTCTTAAAACATATGACAAGGTTAGTAATGCTCTTCGATCACATAGAGGGGGCTCATTGCATTCTACGTATAGACTTGGCACAGGTGATGTTCTGTAAGCACCACTTGACAGACGGAGACCGAGGTTGTGTACAGGGTCAAGACGGCGGATGTATGAGTTTCGCGCCGAGCCGTAGACTATGCATCCGTAGTCTAAAATGCTGCGTACAAGGGATCGGTAAATACGTATAAGGCAGAATCGATCGGAACCCCAGTGTTTATGGGAGAGTACTTTGAGCACATTGAGTGCTCTGTTTGCCTTAGTTTTCAGTGCATTTATGTGTGGCAGAAAGTTTAGTTTTCGGTCGAATGTGATTTCTAGAAATTTGTGTTCTTGTTTTACCGGCATGTTGATGTTGTATAGTTTGAGCACGGGTTCAGGGAACAGTCCTCTCTTTTGTGTAAAGAGAACAGCTGTGGTTTTTTGGGCTGAAAAGCGGAAACCATTTTGGTCGGCCCATTCCGTAAGCCGATTTATTGTAATTTGGAGTTGCTTTTCGCAGGATGATAGGCTGGAGGCTCGGCATGCAATTTGTAGATCATCAACATAGATGGAGTGCATGACTGTACGGGGTATAGCCCTGTTGATGGAGTTCATTTTTACTATAAACAGGGTGGTGCTCAAAACGCAGCCCTGTGGTACACCATTTTCTTGGACAAATGTTCGTGACAGTACCGTACCCAAACGTACTTGAAAAGTTCTATTCGATAAAAAATCGTGTAAGCAGTTCAGCATTCTTCCGCGAATCCCTAAGTTAGCTAGATCTCTGAGAATTCCGTATCTTCAAGTTGTGTCATATGCTTTCTCTTGGTCAAAGAAGACCGAGAGACAGAACTGTTTGTGTAGAAATGCTTGTCGTATTTCTTGTTCCAGCCTAACAATGTGATCAGTGGTGGAACAGCCCTTTTTGTATCCGCACTGGTGTGCGTCTATTAGGTGCTCCGATTCCAGAGTGAAGGTAAGTCTAATATTTATGATGCTTTCGTAAGTTTTTGCAAGGCAACTTGTTAATGCAATGGGCCTGTAGCTACTTGGGGTTGTTGGGGGTTTACCAGGTTTTAGGAATGGTATGACTATGGCTTTTTTCCAATCTTCAGGCATTATGCCAGAGTCCCATATTTTGTTGAAGAATTGGAGAAGTGCCCGCGCGGATGCTTGGGATAGGTGTGCCAACATTGCGTAGTGTATCTGGTCAGACCCTGTTGCCGTTTTTTTACCAGCAGAGAGTACCCTGTTCAATTCGTGCAGCGTAAGCGGAAGGTTATGACTTCCATTTGAGGTACTGCTAGTAGGCAATCTTTGTCTTTCTGCATTTTCTTTATATTTCAGGAATGTATTGGTGTAATTTGCTGAGCATGATACCTTACAAAAGTGTTCTCCTAATAGGTTGGCCTGGTCTTCTAGTGTTGATTGTGTGTCTGGACTTGTAAGCAGTGGTATTGTGTAGGAGGAGTACTCTCCCTTAAACTTCCTCACCTGGTCCCAGATGTGTTTAGATGTGACTGAACTGTTAATTGATGATATGTATTTTTGCCATGAATCCTTTTCTGCCTGTCTTCGAATAAATCGGGCTCTGGCTTTTGCCTGTTTGAAGTTGATGAGGTTGGCGTAGGTGGGATATCTTCGTAGAATTCCCCAGGCCTTATTTTGTAGTTTTTTGGCATCAGTACACTCGTTTGTCCACCAAGGGTTGAATTTCTTGGGTACGATGCCGGATGATTGCGGTATTGCTTTTTCTGCTGCTAAGATTAAAACTTTGACGAACTCTTCGTTTAGTTTCTCAACAGAAAGCTCCGATGAGAAAACTTCATCGAGCTTAGCGTTTTCTGTGAAAACTGGCCAGTTTGCGAGCTGTAGTTTCCATCGGCGTGGCCTGCTTGTTAGAGTTGGGTAAGATGGTATGAGTTTTATGATGCCGGGTTGATGATCACTGCCATAAGATGTGTTGACGACGTCCCATTTAAAATCATTAAAAATACACGATGAACACATGGCGAGATCTAAGCAACTAAAAGTGCGCGACGTTGGTGAAAAGTAGGTAAAAGCACCGGAATTAAGAAGGCAGATGTCATTTGTTAAAATGAAATCTTCCACGGCTTGCCCTCTTGCGTCAGTTTTGTCGCTACCCCAAAGGGTTGAATGAGCATTGAAATCCCCAACTAAGATAAATGGTTTTGGCAACTGTTCCACTAGATTTTCTAGGTTTTTGGTGGTGAAAAGGGTGTGAGGTGGGATATACAGTGAGCAGATGGTGATGGTTTTGTATGATAGGATGGTGACGGCTACGGCCTCGAAAGATGTGTTTATTTGGACATCTCGCGTAGGAGTGCTGCCCTGCACCACTATGGCTACTCCTCCTGAAAGACGGTTGCAATGTTCGCGGTCCTTTCGGGCAACTTTGAAGCCTTTTAGGAAGTGGCTGTGTTTTGCACCAAGATTTGTCTCTTGGAGGCAAAAGGCTACAGGTGAGAATTTGTTAATGATGTCCTTTATGTCACCTAAGTTATGAATTAAGCCTCTACAGTTCCAATGTACAATAAAAGTCATGGCAGAATAAAGTTAAGTAAATATACTTGTGGGGATTGATCGGTATAAAAGATGATAGGTGACAATATTAAGAAATAGAAATAGAAAGCAATACGATAACCATTACGGTTATCGCTTACTTATTGTGGTTACTGGGACTTTGTCCTTGTCCTGTTTGGTACGCTCGAGAGAGCGCTTTTCCTTCGGTGTCGAGGACACCGGAGTTTTGTGGTCGATCTCCATTGCCTTGTCTGAGGCGCTGGAAGATCGAGAGTGAGGCGCTGAGAAACGGATCTCAGGCCTTGGCGCTCTATTGAGTTTAGGGCCCAGGGAGACCGGAGTCTGCGGGCCCTTTGATGTGCATGGAGCAGCTGGCGCTGCTTCTTTTACGGGGGCGGTTTGAGTCACCATACAACCACTGGGTGTGGTAGCGGTCGACGCGGTTTGAGTCACCATACAACCACTGGGTGTGGTAGCGGTCGACTCCTGAGGCCTTTGTGACGCTGCCCCCGACTGCGTCACATCGGCGTAACTTCTGTGGAAAAGGTATGATAGCCGTGTTCGCGCTTCGCTGAATAATATTTTTTCTTTGACGGTCAGAGCGATCACTTCTTTTTCTTTTTTCCAACATGGGCATGACCGGGAATACGGTGGGTGTTCCCCGTCACAGTTAACACAGTGGGGTGAGGATGAGCAAATTTCTGATTTGTGGTCGTTTGCACTGCATTTTGCGCATGTTTCTTTGCCTCTGCAAGAGTGCGAGGCGTGTCCGAATGTCTGACATTTGAAGCAGCGTCTGGGGTTGGGAATGTAAGGTCTGACATTTATTTTTAAGTACCCAGCCTTAAGAGAGGTGGGCATTTCACATGTTCCAAAGGTTAGTATTACGTGTTTGGGTGGGCACTTCCTGATTATTGCGACGGATTACTATTCTTTGGACTTTTATGACATTTTGGTCTTGGAATCCTTCGAGGAGCTCTTCATCACTAAGGCCTAAGAAGTCTTCCTCAGAGATTACTCCCCTGCTGGTGTTTAGAGAGCGATGGACCGAAACGGTGACAGCTGTTTCTCCAATGCTGGCTAGTTGGATAGTTCATAATCATATAGTGGTTTTGGGACGTTAAACCCCACATATCAATCTATCGGGATAGCTTAAGCACTTGGTCTTTTTCGGTTAGCTCCAAAAGGAGGTCACCGCTTGACATTTTGGATGCTTTGTATGTGGGTCCTATTTTTTCTTTTAGGCACTTGGCGACCAAAAATGGGGATAATTTTCTTAGAGGTGTGCTGTCACTGTGGATAATGTGGTACTTCGCGAAAGTAAATTTGGTTTCTTTCGAGACGTGATAACTTGCTTCGGTGCGGCCTCTTTTGCGAGACCGATCAAGGTCGGCGGATGCTTGTAAAGCCATACAAGTATGAATGTGTTCGGTAACAGCGGCGACCACCCACCGCGGAGCCCAACAAGGGGACGCGGTTGGACTTGTTGAAACAAGCCCTCCCGACGCCAGCCGTACGCTGTCACTATAACCCAATGTAATTATCCAAGGTGGGATACCTACACAAGGTTAACCCTTGCCGCCATGAATATCGGAAGTAAACGGAAGAGAGTAGAAGACAGGACAGATAAATAGTGAGAGATAAAGATGAAGATGTAGGGAGAGAGAGATAGGAAAAGGCGACTGCCGATTTCCCCTGGGTGGGTCAGCCCAGGGGTGCCGTCTACGTGAAGCCGGGGCCAAAGGGGTGTGTTGCCTCTGCCGGGGGGCCTTAACGGTCCAATCACCCAGCGTCGGCTCAACCCCCAGGATCCCCTTTTCCCCGGACACGGCAAAGCCACGCACGGCTAGGCGTGGGAGGGAGTAGAAACTCCCCCGTTAGCTCGGGTCCGTGGTGTCGCTACACACCAAACGCCTACTTGTGCAGGCGCCCCTGCGGGGGAAAAAAAAAAAAATGGGGGGGGGGGGACCCTTAAGCTTCACCCTCAAGATTTGAACCCAATAGTGATATCCTATCCCTAGTGCGTAACGAGTTCAAAGTAGCTTGTGTCAGTGAAGTTTTCGCATACGGCTGCATTCAAATTTGCTTCTGCACCCGCACTACATGGCCGCAGTAACATGCGTGCCTTTTGTGGCCCACCAAAGTCATGATAATCACATGTGCCATATCGCAATTGTATTACTGCGATATCACATGTTGGATAGTGAAGCACGTATACAGGATGCATGTGATTGGATCGCCTCACTCTGGCGAAAGAAAGCTGGCGGTTGGACGCATTGTTTTTAACTGCGACTTCACGGTATTTCTCTTTTGAGCAGCACTGTTTTGCTCTTACTTCATGTGTGTGAACTTCTACAGACTACAAAATCCAGAAAGCTGCAGTTATCAGCACGCTACATACGTGATGCCACTGTAAAGGCCGCTGGCAGTGCCACTGTCATCTCTCTCTTTCTATGTTGTTGTGGTTGTTAACTCAAGCCCGTGGGGTTAAAATGAGCACCAACCACAATTGTTCACATAAAAGCAGAACATTTTAGTTACTGCACAGTAGCCTCATTCACAAAGAAAAATGAATGTGCAAACAGTTCAATAATATATATCTTAACCAAATAGGTACCGGTTTCTCTTTTTATGAGCATCCTGAAAATAGATGTGATTTTTAATTGATTCTGTGGCTGTGCAAATCACACCAAAAATTTCATCTTTGACGAACCTTTAGTCTATAAGATATGGCCCATGACCTTATGATCACGCGGGGCTCTTAAGCTACAGCAAAAATGAAAAAATGTTATTAAACGTTTTTACATTAATTTATTTTACAAAAAAAGCTATATGACGAGCCTTAACGCGTCGAAAAAAATAAAGTTAGATGGGCATTCAATGGGAAATGATATGAAGCATTGGGTACATATACCGATGTCGCATTTATGGAACTGTGTAGTCACCGTGCTGTTGCAGTTATCTTTGTTGCAGCTGCCCCTTTTCCGTTAGGCACAGTTCCAACGAAGTTTTCTTGTTCAAAATGTGCACCACAAGATGCACTTTCAGCAAGCATCGACATTAGTTTGATAGCCAGTTCCTTTTCGCTTGTTATCTCACCTCATCTGGTAGCTTTACATCCGGAATTCCAAGTTCAATGACATTGGATCATGTGCTACAAATAATCACCACACATTGAATATGGATACCTCGCAAATTAAATGTCGCTCACCACCACTTTTTTCAGCTAACTGCAATCCAGTCGTTTTTTTTTTTATTGTTGCAATCCAGTAGGTGCCTACAATAATATCCAGCTGGCCAGTACTCCCGTGAAGCAGTTATATTGGGTAACTGCATTATAGTGAAGAATGTTTGTCATCATCTCCGCACTTGAAGGTAACTTCGCGTCAAGGCTTTCATCTCCTACACCTGAGCAGATAATTGGATTGGTGATCCCTCGCCTCGTTCTTCATACTCTGCTTCATCTTCATCATAGTTGCATGCACCATTGCGACGACCATCAGCAAGCACATGTTTAGCGCCTGCTCTAAGCTGCGTATAAGACTGTCTAGGATTTAGGTGCACAAAACGCCAGGAGGCGAAATTTACGAAGCGCTCTACTATGGCATCCCTCATAATCATATCGTGGTATTGCGATGCTAAAATCCAAAAATTATTCTTTATTATACTTAAATTTCCCATAAGACAACCAGAATCCTCACTTGTGTCATCTTCATCTAACCAGGTGACAGCCTCCAACAGCTAGTAATGTAGACAGCCAATACATTTTTATCGTTCTGTAGGGGTATTCTAGCTACATCTTTTATAGTAAACTTGGACGTACAGTAAATTGGCGCACGAGTGCCGCGAAATCACACTATAAGGAGCGTAAAACGATGTAACGGACTTCAACAAAATACGGAACCTAAAAGCCAAGCGTGACCATATGGTAACACGTAAAATCTCACAGTGCAGGTCATCTTCAGAATCAGGTCATCTTCAGAGCCACGCTATGGAAAAATTATTAATGCAAAAAATATCTGTTACTTGAAGGTGCGTTGCATGCCAACATGGTGAAATGTAGAACCCCTATTTCGTGCCTGTTTTAGCACTTCCCCAATATTACATAAAAGTTTTCGGCCTGAAGTTATATGTAAGAGGTACACTAACCTATCGCAAGGTATATCACTGTTATTCTGTTGAGGTTTTCTAAAGCTGCATAAATTAAAATGTTTCGTCAGGAAATGCGTGACCATATGGTTACACTGGTACATTTAAAATACAACTACATACATACATGTGGGCAAAGTTGCTGTCATTACTTTTAATAATGTGTGGCATTGTCTGAATTGTCAGAGTCAAGATTTTTGTTCATTTAACCCTATTCTGGTCTATTTCGAGGCCAGTTGCTTCTGCGTGTTTGGACATCGCGTTTGACGAAACCTTTTTTTCTTACATCATACATTTGCTGCTCCAGTTTGCTAAAGCTGCTTCTCTTGCAAAGGTAACTTTTATCACAGTCTGCGCCACCCCCTACACTTCTCCCCGGGCGTCTGTACCAATGTGTGTGCCCGACACGGGTTCCCGTACGCCAGTGGCGTGGCCAGGGAGTGGCACACCAAGCCTGTGCCCTCACCCCCCAAATTTTTTCCCATGGCATACAGCGCGCAAAAAATAACAGTCAACCACATCTCCCTGCCCGGCCCCCTGATTCTAATGAAGGTGGTGCCCCCTCCGGAAGAAGTTTCTGCCTACACCCCTGTCGTCCGCGACTTCAGCTCACATGGTTCCTTGCTCATACGTCTGCAAAATGGGCCTACAGCCACTGTCGCTTTTTTTAATGTTTTGATTCACAGGCGAAAACGCGATCAGCTTCGAAAACTGATTCATCTTCTAATAGCTGCCAAGAAATGTCACTCAGCTTATAAAAAAAGATGTAAAAAATGCTGGCATTTTCACTGAAACATGAAATTGCCGTTTAGATCACGGTATGCAAACATACCTAGCAGCATCCTCACTCAAGGGCACAAAATAATACGGCCGGCGCGCAATGCATTTGCTATGATAATCAAGCCTGGTCGGGATCACGCTTTTGTATCACGATTTAGCTGTTTGTAGAAGCTGTGGAACTGAGCCAATAATTCATAATTTTCACCCGTGTGTGGCTCAATGGCGATCGAATATGCGCACCATGTGACAACCTACAAAATTTTCGCAATAAACACTATGATTGCGCCGCACAGAAACTTTTTCCTCGTGTGACTAGTCACAACTCTGAGTGGGGCACGTGCGTGCGACTCTCCCGTTTGCCCGCAATCATGATGGATAGGTTGCGGCTGCATGTAGCTGTAAGAATGCTGTGTTGCTTCTCACAAAGCGGGGAATCCGCTTGCACTGTGCTTCGTAAGGCTTTGTGTGCTAAACAAAAATGCAAATTTGCGCACGCCTGTCGTGTTAACCGCGGCCCGTCTTTAGATGCATACCAAAAATGAATGAAGTAGTGTGGTTGCGCATTTCTTTCAGCAAAAATAAGTCTTTTTGCCACAAGCATGCATTAATACCCATTTGATGTTTCAATTCGACACTGAATGAGTCGTTAATTTTTACAAAAGCAGAGCGGTCGGCCCCAGTATAGGTGGCCATGTACACAATGCTGGTAGTCAGGCATTATAAGAAACGTAAATCTTTTCCGAATAAGAAACGTGAAACTTTTTCGAGCAGTTATTTAGCACTTCGTACAGTCAGTGAAGAAGGTGCTGCAGTATTTTTATGGTTTCATTGAGTGAAGTACAAGAAAAAAAATAATAATAAAAGAAGACGTGAAAGCGGCTGTGCGCGAGAGGGCTGGCAAAGCAATCCAGCCACGCGCGTCAAAGAGAAGCGTCCACGTGGTGGTGCCACGATATGACCTCGTGTCCAATACAGAATGCAAGATACTTTCACTGCATTTCCAAGCAGAGAAAATCATTTTCCCTGTATTCCCAAGAAGACTTCTGGCTCTGTTGTAGAACACTTATTAGCCACACGAATGACCCTGGTTTAATCCCCCACTCGGACCTAGATTTTTTTTTATTATTTATTTTATTTCCATCTTTTTTGATTTTTCAGTCATGCACAAGATGATGATCCATTGGTCACAACCAACAACGCCAGAATTCCTGCAAAACGACTGAGACTGAAAGGAGCCTTGCTCCAGATGCTCACCTCTTCCTCTTCAGCATTGTCGGCCTCCTGCGGGTCATCACTTTCATTGCCGCTGTCATTGGCAGGGTCCTCATTGTCCTCTTCCTCGTCCCGGCCACTCTTGCTTGCCTTGTCACCAGCCTCGCTAGCAGTCTCACCCTTGACACTGTTCTCCTCAGAGTCCTTGTTGGTGGGCGTAGCAGCAGAGCCATTTGCAGCACTGGCATGGTTTGCACACACCTCGCCAGTTGCCACGCTGTTGGTGGTGGTGGTAGTGGAGCTGCTACTGCCGTTCGCTGCTGCGGCGTTGTTTTCCAATTCCTGCTTTAGAATGGCTTTCCGCTGCCTGCTCTGTTGCGTACTCCTAAGCCTAGTAATGGAAGGTTGTTTACTAGAGTTAACCCAAAGCATTTTCGATCTGGTCAGATACAGCATGCAAGAAACATACATGCCGACCACAAAGCAGTAACTATGAACCCTTCAGGTTCGAATAGGCCATTTTGCCAGAGAACCAGCATGTGATAGGAGTGGTGATGAAAAATGCCGAGGGCCAAAAGAAGGCCTACAAGACAAACCAATCTTTAAACTTCCAATGTTCGCAGCTTCCAATCTCCCCCCCCCCCCCCCCCCCTGCTATGTAATTGTTTACTTCATTCATCTTTTTCATCTAGAGATATTAAATATATATAAAAAGAAAGAGAAAAAGTAAAATAACACTGTATTGTAAAAATGGCCTCAATGTACTCACTTGCGTAGTTCACCTTCCGCAAGCCACTTGTCTTTCCTTAACGTGATCACAGTTTCTATGCTACTGTCCACTTGCCTGCATGTCAAAAGGCCAGACAACATTTATAGGGCACACAGATTGGCCGCAAGGCAAAAGCTTCGCTGCCCATACTCACCTGACTACTCCTCGGCTACATAGAAGCTCATTGCATAGAAAGGCCATGATTTCAGATTTCTGAGTTGGATTCAAAGCCAGAAAGGGTTTTTCAGTTACCCACTGATACATCTGAAAAAAAAAGGGGGGGGGGGGGGGGGGAAGGGGGGCAGTTGACTGTCATCACCTTTCAGTAATAATTGATCGAGTTTCACATCCCACAATCACCATATGATTATGAAAGATGCGATTGTGGAGGGCTCTGGAAATTTCAATCACCCAAAGTATTCTATTATGTCCCTAGATCCAAGTACACGGGCCTTAATCCAGTGACCTGCGGCTCAGCACCATAACCACTCTTGAAGGTACGCCAAGAGCATTGGTTGAAGTCCGTGACATGTTAGTTGAGCACACAAGCCTAATTCCATACCCACTTGCAAGAAGTGATTTCAGAATCACTTAGCTAAGCAAATTCCATTTTTTTTTAAATAATAAAAGACCAATACAGGCTGGAAGGACATAAATTATAAGATTTGGCTAGTGTTCTTTACAGCAGAAAAATAAGAAAAGTGACAAAATAATAACGCAATAAAATTTTTCATGTATGCATAATGTTTTACACCTCTGTCACCAGGCACCCTTGAGCTTTGCTTAACTTCCTCGTTGTTGTGTCGACCGAGATGCGGTTTGTGCTGCTTGGTCTCCGTAATGCCAAAGGAGGTGACTGGATCATTTCACAAGTGAAGCTCGACGTTTCCAGTTAGCGGCGAACAACGTACAGTGCAGTCCACTTCTAATGATATAATGGTTATAACTTTTGCTTTGGGGCTATGTGGAAAAACCATATGCAGTAGACTCGCAACAATTCAAACTTTGATAATTAACACTTTCGGTTAATTCAAACAAAATTCATTTTTTTGGTTCGCTCTCTATTTTTTCTATGTATTTAAAATTAAAAGTCTCTTCATTCAAACTTCATCATTTGGTTAATTCATTTTTGCAGTTCTATACCAAAAAATATCTGCTGCTTTCCCACTACCATTTAAAAAATTGTGTGCTTATATAACCCTAACAGTCTAAAAATGACAACTAAGCACTTCAGGCCTTCGATGAAAAAGGCTCTGCGAGTAAACAAATGTTTTAAATGAAGCACATAGCTTTGACGCGACGTCAGTGTGAGTTAGAATTACCTGAAAGTTCGAATTAATGAGATTCGACTGAGTTTATTTTCCGTGGCACGCGTGGTCGCGTAGTGGTACATCAGGCCGCAAGGCGGTTTCCTTCTTTGCATGCTTATAGGTGTGCGCCCATCTGAGCATACATTGCCACAAACTGTTATAATCGATATAACGAAACAATGGCTATAGCAAGATAATTGTGGCTCCCCTTCAACTTCGTTATAACAAGGTATGAGTGTATATACCCAAATGTCATCATTATTTCGAAAGTGCTTCAAATATTGGACCGGAAGGGAAGAGAGTGAGATGGGCACAGGTGACCGTTGCAGGACGACCAACAAATACAAAAAACAAATACTTTATAAGTTTGCTGGTGGTCCTATTATGGTCTTCATTAACATTTTTTTTTCTATTCCATTTGTCCTTTATAAAGTATGTTGGTGGTCCTACCACAGTCTCCATCAATACTTCTTTTTTTTAGTATTCCATTTGTTCTGTATAAAGTTTGTTGGTGGTCTTACCACAGTCTCCATCAACACTTCTTTTTTTAGTATTCCATTTGTTCTGTATAAAGTTTGTTGGTGGTCCTACTATGGTCTCCATTAACATTTTTTTTTTCTATTCCATTTGTTCTGTATAAACTTTGCTGGTGGTCCTACCACGGTATCCATTGACACTTCTTTATTTCTGTTTTCCATTTGTCCTTCATAAAGTTTGTTGGTGGTCCTACCACGGTCTTCATTAGCACATCTTTTTTTCGTATTCCATTTGTTCTTTATAAAGTTCATTGGTGGTCCTACCACGGTCTTCATTAACACTTCCTTATTTTTGTATTCCATTTGTTCTTCATAAAGTTTGTTGGTGGTTCTACCACAGTCACCACTTCTTTTTTTTATTCCATTTGTTCTTTATGAAGTTCGTTGGTGGTCCTACCACGGTCTTCATTAGCACTTTTTTTTCGTATTCTATTTGTTCTTTACAAAGTTCGTTCGTGGTCCTACCACGGTCTCCATTAACACTCCTTTTTTTTATTCCTTCTGCTCTTCATAAATTTTGTTGGTGGTTCTACCACAGTCTCCATCAACACTTCTTTTTTTTTGTATTCCATTTGTTCTTTATAAAGTTAGTTGGTGGTCCTACCATGATCTCTATTAACACTCCTTTTTTGCATTTCATTTGTTTTTCATAAAGTTCGTTGGTGGTCCTACCACAGTCTCTATCAACACTTCTTATTTTTTTTTTTATTCCATTTGTTCTTTATAAAGTTTGTTGGTGGTCCTACCATGATCTCCATTAACACTCTTTTTTTTGTATTCCATTTGTTTTTTTTTGTTGGTGGTTTTACCATGGTCTCCACTAACACTTCTTTTCTTCTGTGTTCCATTTGTTCTTTATAAATTTTATTGGTGGTCCTACCACGGTCTCCATTAACACTTCTTTTTTTTTTCGTATCTTATTTCTTTGTATTTGATTTTGTATTTGCCCAATTGCAATTGCCTTTGTCCTGCCTGACGGTAGTCCTCGTCAAGTTTGTTCCCAGTAGTCTTTGCCGTCCTCGCTCAATCGAGGTTAGACTTAACCAGGCCTAGGGCCCTTGCTTCAAGACTCAACAGGTGACAGACGCCGCCTTGCCTGAACTGTGGACTACAGCCGTTCTGCCGACAAGAGAAGAACTGCTGGTGATCCCAGAACTGCAGTGCTGTGGGTCGACAAGTCCGGGCAGCCTCGCTTGGAGTTTTCCAAGGTTTTCTGCCACCTCCAGAACCAAGTACCAGCCGCTCTCATCGCGGGCGCGATGCATGCTTCTTCCTCCATCTTCTCCATTTGGTGCCCAACAGAGCAGTCTCTTGTTCATCCTTCGACGTTCACCATCACAGCTCGGGTCGCATGCCACGAGCCTCTATCAGGCCAATCCTCTGCGTCGACGTGGCTGGTGCATGTGTTCTTGGGTGACTTTTTTTCTCCTCGTGCACCGTTGCTGCGCTTCCACGTTCAACACGTGCCTCGTGCTTCTCCTTTACTCTTCCCACCAATAAGCTTGATGGGGGGATAGCCGCAGTTGTAGCTCAGTTGGTAGAGCATTGGATGGATTATTCGAAGATCGAAGGGTCGGTCCCTGCCCACGGCAAGTTATCTCTTCGTCCACCTTTCTTTCTTCAAATTTACATGACAATTATTTCTAATAGCATCCCCTATGCTTTCCCTGACATTATTGTCTTTTAGTTATCATTAATATTGAGCTTAATAAATGAAGCGAGCCCTTAACCTTACTCCTTCCTTTAGAAGAGTTTTGTGGCCACTAGTACAGTGGGAACAGTTGCGATCATGTCTACCAACTTACGGCACATTCTTTGTCGAGAGCCATGAAGTACAGGTGCAGGGCCTCCGTTACAGTGTCGTTTGTGATTGTGGCATCCTTCACGTGCTGCCCAAGGACGGTAACAGCCTGTAAGTTACAAAGTAAAACAGGTTGAAAACCATGCTTTGGCACCGTTTCTTTAAATATTTGTAACCTTACGCATGAGTGTTTGTACATGATGAAAGAGAACAAGTAAGGGGAAAAAACACAGAACAAGAGGGTTGAGCTACATTTTGCAAGTTGTAAGAGGGGGGGGGGGAGAAAAAGCTGAATTCATTGAGATGAAATGCCCTTCACTCATACAAGTGACACCCCGACACAATATTTAAGAAAAGAAATGGTATAAGAAAGATTAAAAACATGAAGTTATTTTGTTCTGTTAGTGAATCACCTTTCCAAAATATAAAATAGAACGCCACTCTTGCTACAAGAGGACCCTTGATTAGCTGGTAAATGTGCAAAAAGACAGGTGGTGAAGCTGCTTTCAAGCTCCTGCGTCAGCTGGCAGCAGTGATTTTTACAGTGCCTGCTAGGGCCTAGATAATTTCCACCAAACAGTAAAAGTGAACCCCGCTATGTTCAAAGGGACAGAGATGATAGCCTATGGCAAGTTTTCAAGATATTTTACTGAGAACAGAATCTATGACATCACACTGACATGACTGAGTGCTTCACCTTCATTTTCCCTTTATTAATAAAACTATGACGATGCTATTATTGACACACGAGCGCTTATCAATAAATTTCGACGTCATGTAGTGCTTCTTTTCAAAGTCGCTTCAAAGGTGCCCTGCCAAACATTTTCAAGTAGCCATGGAATGAATTCACTGAACTGAGCTTATTGCTGCACGCTGCAATTGCATTCTCTCGTCCTGATGAAATCGCTGAAAGCTAAGCAATGAGGAACGGCAAGGGGGCAGGAAATGCATTAGACATGCCTCGTGACCTTGAGCACTTTTGTTCAGTGCGATCGTGCGCACAAGCGTAGACAAGTGGTGGCCTCAGGAGGCCGCAGTAATGACCGAGATCGCCATGCTCAAATGAGCCGATGACTGATACAAGGGCTCCGCTGAGTGATTGTTGAGCTTTTAGTGTCACTTGTCTAGAAGAGAAAGCAATTTTTAGCCAACTTCTAAAATTTATTGCTAATTCCAGGCTACGTGTCATGCCATAATATTTGGCTCGTGCATTATCGAGCGCATCAACTACCGATCAATCACGTTTTCTGACCAGATGCTTCAATGATTAAAATAGTAGTTCTAGACCTAAATGTTTAATTATTTCACATAATTAAATGTACTTAAGAAAAAGTTACTATCAGCAAGTTCACTGTACTAGGAACAATATGCATTAGGTTTTTTTTTTTTTTTTTGAGTAACTCTAGCAGCCTTTTTTTTTAATCGTGCTCCGAGATAACTGGGATATATACACACACACATATATATACGTACACACACACACACACACACACACACACACACACACACACACACACACACACACACACACACAGACAGACATATATATGTATATATCAGGGAAAGAAGTGTATACCTAAGGGCTCGTTTTTCCATGTTTTGACACAATATTAATGAGATCTAACAGACAATAATGCCAAGGAATGTACAGGGGAAGTTATTAGAACAAATGGAATGTAAATAAGAAGAAAGAAAAGTGGGTGAAAAAATAACCAGCTGTGAGCAGGAATCGAACCTACGACCTTCGAATAATGCGTTCGAACGCGTTATTCGAATAACGCGACCTTCGAATAACGCGTTCGATCGAACGCGTTATTCGAAGGCTGTAGGTTCGATTCCTGCTCACGGCTGCTTATTTTTTCACCCACTGTTCTTTCTTCTTATTTACATTCCATCTGTTCTAATAACATCCCCTATACATTCCTTGGAATTATTGTCTGTTAGATCTCAGTATATATATATATTGTGGTTTAACGGTGAAGGCAACCTTTATTAGGCCCAGAAGACACGATGAAGCGACCACACCCAAGGCACAGAACTCAGACAAGCCAAGTCCCCACAGCAGATGAAGATGACGACCACTCACGATGATGAATATGTGTAAAGAGAGCAGATGTGCTTAATGAATGCCTACAATATATATATATATATATATATATATATATATATATGACTCATCCCCTGATGAAGGGAGGACCCCTTCCGAAACTGTTGGGAAATAAATATATTTATCCTTGTTGACAACGCTCCCGTTGTGCCATATCCCATACCTTCACAAAGACTAACTGGCCCATTGAATTATTACTCCCACTATATATACATATATATATATATATATATATATATATATATATATATATATATATATATATATATATATATATATATATATATATATATATATATATATATATATATATATATATATATATATATATATATATATACACACACACACACACACACACACACACACACACACACACACACACACACACACACACAGTACACTAGCAATGATTAACACCATGATAATACATACTTTAGGTTAATTCATACTTTTTGCAGTTACACACCAGATAATATCTGCTGCTTTCCCACTACTGTTTAAAAATTTGTGTGCTTATATAACCCTAACAGTCTAAAAATGACAACTAAGCACTTCAGGCCTTCGATGAAAAAGGCTCTGCTAGTAAACAAATGTTTTAAATGAAGCACATGCATGGTAAACTGTGATGCTTCTCAACTGGTATAGAGAGCTTTGTGCTCAAGGCACACACCTCTAGCAAAGAAGCAGTTGGCAATTCACGATTTCTTTACAAGGTCTGTTCCACAGTGAATGACCAATAAACTTGTGAACCTTACACCTTTGCTTTCTCTTCATTGCATGCTGTTAGTGTTTTAAAAACACCTTAAAATTTTTAATTGTGATAAAATCAATGCTTAATCATAATGTGTTGTGCCACCTCACCCAGGATCATCTATCAGAGAACATCTGATAAATCAAACAAAATTTGGCCGTGTGTGTGATATTACAAAAATATATATATATATTGCCACGCTGTGTTGGTGGCAGAAGACGAGAGCGAAGAAGTGAATGGCAGCTGTGGCTGAGTAAACAGTCCTTCACTTCGAGTTCCAGCCTATCGTTTCCTCTCGCGACAGACTGGTGGACGTGCTGGGTACTGTACTTTACCGTCTTATGCCTGCTGGTCCTGAACCAGAAGCAACCACCGCCAGTGCACCAGGGTCTGCTAATATCTATCGAAGCAGCCGCCGCCTTCAAGGACTACCACCACAGTACGGCCCCTTGGCAAGTTCCGTGAGGACAATCTTTGCCACATCCGCAACCCAAACCGAGCATGGCCCTCTTGCTAGCACGGTGTCACCGCCCCCATGGCAGACGCTTCGGAAGATGTCTGCTTTGCGGACTATATCGATGCGGACTCAAGTGCAGTGGTGTGTGGTGGAGACTCACGGATAGCGACATAATATGTCAGGTGAGAAGTGCAGAACCTGTCGCTGCCAGTGATGATGATGAGGAGGAGGACGAAACACCAGTGCGGTCCTCTGCTGCGGAAGTAATGGCCGGATTGAATGCCGCCCGTCTTTTCTTAAGTTTTGAAGAAGGCGGAGAAGAGGCCTTCCGCCGAATTCGCTCGTTTGAGCAAAAAGTGCTCGCTGTCGCCTTCAAGGAAAGAAGGCAGACCGCGATCACAGATTTTTTCAAAAAATAAATTGTTATGCCCTACTCGCAGTGTACTATTGTTGTTTTTCACTTTAGTTAGTTCGAACTTTTATTAATTCGAACTGAGGCGGCTTCCCCTTGCGGTTTGAATTAACGAGCTTTTACTGTAGCAATTATGCAGCTCATAAACTAGACTGCTAATGCAGCGGTAGATTAGAAGTAATAAAGTAGTACAAAGACATCAAGCATTTTGGTGCTCCTGTTATTTACTTGTGATTAAGGTGGAGCTTTCTGTAGGCCTCAAGCGAACCTTTGGTGCAACCAGCTGCATCGTCTCTTAATGGTTCATTTGTGTGCACCCCAGATAAATACATAGAAAAGATTTTTGACTGCAATAAATGTTTTGTGTACATATTGTGCTTTGCGATACAAAATATCGGGTATTCGAATATTTTTACTCCACCTTCAGATCCGTACCACCACATTGCTTGTGCTACTTTTGCCACCATAGAACACCAGTCAGTATACACCAATGCACAACGAAAGATACAATATGGAAAGATGGGAATGTAGCAAGCACCTCTTTGCAGGGCAGTGTTCCTGGGTCGTGAATAGCACACGTGAGTAGGTGCTGCACTACATTGAGCAACTGCTGTTCCGACTTGGTGTCGTGATTGATCAGGCCCAGCTGGAGAGTGTTCAAGCTCGGAATCTTGTCCACATCTGTTGAAAGAGAGGCATCTCGCTGAGATTTTTGCTGACCCATCGCAACAAGAGGTGTGATTGTTATAGCTCGCTTCAAACTTTACGATGTTGAAAGACTGGGCATGCAGGAACGAACACAACACAGACTTTAACACGGCTAGTCGTATAAAACTGGTATTAGAATGATACAAATAAAGTTCTTAATTCAAGAAAAATCCTCACAACATAGCCAAACAGCCAAAACAAAATTACAGGTCAACGTTAAGGCCAACAGAAAAATCATGCGCGTGAATGTAATTCTGAATGAAGTGTCAGCTTTCTGACACGTGAAAGCAGTGCTTGCACTTTGTTTAGAGAAATTACAGGAGTATGCTTGTGCAAATATTCAAGTGAATATTAATGTATTCAAATTCAGTTCTATTAGAATATAAGTTGTTGGAAATTTCGATGTGCTTGAAGTGATGAAAAAAAATATTAGTTCAGATGTAACCTCCTGTATAGGTGTTTTCTCTGCAGTGAAAGGGTGCTACACCATGAATGCACTTTTTCTAGTAAAATCTGCACTACTGCGAAGCTTCACTTCAAGGTTAAATGAACATATTACACTCACATCGATTCATCGCTTCTTTAAGTTTAAAAATAAAGCTTGTTACTGGAGCTGTGCAAATAGCAAAATCTTGGGTGCAAAGCGAATTCGAATATTGAAGGGCCACTCACCAGGCCCTATACCGAATTTTAGTTAGATAGTGGAAGTTGTTTCCGGTAGACATTTTCCGGTAGACACATGCCAAGCAACATAAGCGGAGCCGTCTTTTACAATTCACAGCTTCCACTACCCTCGACACAGCCGATGAGTAACATAAAGCCTGCACAACCTCTGCACTCTCGTATTCGTTCCCGCGTCTCGTCGTTGCTGTATTTGCTGAAATGTCACCTGTACGAAGACAACACCCAGACGGCACCACTGTGAGCTAGTTGTGGAAGAGCAGGGTGAATCGAATGGATCTGTAAGCTAGCCCTAGCGTGTGCGAGATGGTTGTCTGTGTCCCCAGCGATTTGCACCCGATGAATCTTCAGTGCGTGATCTGTGCAATGAACGCTGCGGAATATCGACCAAGTAGCCCCATCCAAAGCAGTGCAAATTGCTAACTTTTTTGGGGGAGCACGTGCGCCCAGCCTCCCTTATACTCTTTCAGCAGTGTGACAGCCTAGTTGCGGGGACACGACTGTCCCCTTGGTGTAAATAAAGCCTCTTTCGATAGAATGAAACACTCCCGCGGCCAGCACTCCAGATTCCCCCATTTCCGGCACACAGAACGGGTTTCACTCCCTCAGCGAAGAAACAGACCTTTGTCAGGAAGAGGGAGACCGGATTAGTGAACAAAACTAGCGTGCGGACAGCCGCACGCGCTCTCCGACACCGGCTTAGAAAGAAGGAGGTCGAACCCGCAACCCTCTGTGAGCCGAGGACGACAACGACCAAGGAGTAAGCGTCTACCCTTGCTTTCTGTAGTATCTCCTCCCAACATTTATGTGTTATTGCTAACGTAGAGCAATAAAGTGTGTTGTTGACCTAGCTTGTTGCCTTATTCGCCTGAACCCGTGTAGCTGCGACAAGACGAGCTACAGATAGGAGACGTTAATCGTGCACAGTACGACTGTGTGCGGCTGGAACATTAGCTATAAGCTTCTGCGTCAGCCGTACATAAGACGGACCCCTGACACTTTGAAGAGAGAAGTCGCTTTAATCAAGAAAGTGGAAAAAGCATGTCGAAGCAAGTCGTGCATCGCCAAAAAATTCGGCATCCTTTTGTCAACCCTCTCGACAGTGCATACGGTTTTGGAAGGCTTCGAGCAAAGCTTCTTGAGCAAGCGGAAACGCGTTCAAGCTTCCAAATTCCCGGACGTGAAAGCAGCACTTTTGTTGTGGCTCCACAACGTTTGAGCAGCCAATCTTCCGGTGACAACCCAAGTGATAATGAAAACTTTGGCACTGCAGATGGGCTACGTGGACTTGAGCTGCAGCAATGGCTGGTTCGAGAGGTTTAAAAAGAGAAACAACGTGTCATCGAAGCCTATTCACGACGAAAGCAGCATTGTCGATGAACAGGCTGCAGACGCATGGCACAACCTACGCCTCGCCGTGCTGCGAAATGAGTACGTGGACAGGGACATTTTTCATCTCAATGATGCTGCTCTCATATATTATTGCCTAACCGCACTTACACACCAAAAGGCGAAGCGTGCTCAGGTGCCAAGCAACGCAAAGACAGAAGTACCATTCTTTTTGGTGCCAACGCTACTGGCGATGAAAAGCTACCCCTCCTTATCATTGGCAAGTCGCTGAATCCCAGGTGTTTTCGGAATGCACGGCTCCCGAGGGATGTGACCTACCGCGCAAATAAAACAGCCTAAATGATGGCGGCGCTTTTCGAAGGGTATGTCTGTGCGATTGACCAGAAGATGGCTAAGGATGGTTGGAAAGTGTTGTTTGTTGTGGATAACTGCCCAGGTCACGGAAAAATCAACAACTTGGCGGCTGTTACGCTTGAGTTCCTGCCAACAAATATGACGTCTGTTCTCCAGCCTACGGACCAGGGAGCCATTGAGGTGGCCCGAAAATATAATAGGAAAAGCCTGCAGCACCGTATTGTGCTGTCATACGACAACGGGAAGAAGTATCAGATCGATCTGCTGGGTGCAGTCAATCTGATGGCCGAAGCTCGGCGCCAATCTGGCGATTGCCAACTGCTTCGCTCATGCTGGGTTTTGCTTGCGTCCCGGCATCGATCGAAGAAAACATTGGCGCGAAATTCAGCGGCTGTGATGAGCTATGCAGTGACGCGCACAAGACAACCGGCTGCGTGAGTCATATTGAAGACTGTGAGATCGCCTTTCAGGAGTAGCGCTCTACAAGGCGGACCTCCCCTTTACCAGTACGCTGTCGAACGCAATATTGTTGAAATGGCCGTGAACAACGAAGATGACCACGCAGAAGAGGAAGAGCCCTGAAAAGTGGCCACGAGACAGAAACGCATAACATGCTGCGCTTGCTCCGCAACAAGGTCGAACGCAGCGGTGGCGACCAACGGCTCATGCGATGTGTTGAGCAATTGGAAAACACCTTTCTCGGACCGAACACGAAACAGGCAACCATCCCGCAATCTTTTGGTCCTCGGTAATAAATTCTTTTTCACTGCGAATTCTCGTGCCTTCACTACAGTAAATCTCTCGTGCAGTCGAATTTTTTCCGACAACACTGGCTTTTCTTTTGCAGTGACCTGGGCAAAGAGTTTCAGCGTTTTGCTCAACTCGAAATACTGTTTATCTCAAAATTTTCTCCGGATTTGACGGCTTCGATTTAAAAAGGGATTACCTTATGTTTATAATCTTTCTCAAAAACTCTGAAGTGATAACTACAGGAACAAAGTTGCAGAGGATCGGTAAGCACATTCTTATGTGACAGGAACATGGAAATGTTTCTTTAAGCTAGGTTGATGGAGCGCTGCAAGGATGTTGTTCCCTAGTTGTTTCATCAAGAATGAAGCAATGCAGAGACCGAATTGTATGTATTTACATGATTTGGTGCAATCGATGTGTCAACAACACTCTACACATGAAAGAAAACACTATTTCGACCACCTCTCCCCTCTTCAACAACTGTAAAGGCCCAACTGATTAGGCGGACAAGGACGTGCTATCTTCGAATTCAGAGTTCCTAATTAGCCCTGTAAACATTGGTGTATATAAATATCTGAAATTTTGGATGCTGAAAATATATGTCAGATGTTTTTTTTCAGACTTTGGTACAGAACAGCACTAAAACGAAACAGCACTTTGGTCCAAAACAGCACGAAACAGCAATCATAAAGCCCCCAGATATGTTGCGAGGTTTGAACCGGCAATTTCATTAGTTCATCCACTTATAACCGTTTGCTGCAGTACCAGAATGTTGTGTAGGAAAGCATAATATCAATATGAAGGGGCCACTGTAACGACACAGTGCATCTCTATGTTGAAATCAGCATTTTCTCTAATTATGAATACATTTGCTATCATAGCACTGTATGAGAGGCAGCTTCGCTATAATGTGATAATGTGATGAAGTGAAGAATATAAAAAAATATGAAGGAAACGTTGCTAATAAAACATTTACTGTATTTGTCTTCGAGAAGTTCGAATGGTCAAAATTCCAGTGCGAATTGAATCGAATAGCAAACGCTATTTGAAAAATATACAAAAGTTGAAATATTTGCACACCTCACTGGTTATACTTTCTTATATGCTCAAAGTAATAGTAACTTTAAAACTTGACATGGTTTAAAACGACATGGTTGACATGGTTTAAAACTTGACATGACTGGTTACCACTTGCATTCCATTAAAAGTTAAATCGTGCTACTTTTTCAAAGTTTCTTGCAGTTTTTTTCAACTAAAAAATGGCATATGACATGACTTGTTTCAAATAAAAAAAATGTTGTGCAGGTTGGTTGGGTATGACAAATACACTCATTTTTCTTAGCAATATGTAATATACGTTACTCAAATTCGATTCGAAATCATTCAAACAAAATAATTATTCACTTTCAATCTAATACTTACTACCTCTTTGCACACACCTAAGAACAGGTCTTCTTTACAAAGCGAATGAAATTAAAGGGTAACCTACATACCCTCTTTTTACTTTCTTTCTCACATTTGATATGCATTCAAACAAACTTAATCATTTTGCCAGTAGCACCATTTATTCTAAAAGAATGAGGATGTTATCTTATCTAGGCAGAGAACCCTCATGATTCATGATGCTGTTACGCACATATAGACGATGGCCTGACTCACCAAAATGCAGCGTTTCACCAAAATTGTGAAGAAATTCTCGAACCATCAAAAGATTGGCAAATGCAGTGCCTGGAACCTTTAGTCCAGGTATCCTATTTAGCGTTGGCAAAGGCTGCAAGGGAAAAAACTACACTTCAATCATTGGTGCTATGAGGAACAAGCTAAACATATTTAAAAGCAAATAGACCTGCTTAAGCATTTTCATTTCTTTTTCTATCTTTGCTTCAAGGTCGGTGGACAGAAACATCACAAAAAGCATTGAAAAATAACTTTGGTCTCGCTCAAAACAAGGTCACTTAATGAAGAACTCCTTGTTGATTGTTTTCTTGCGATGACATGATGCATGAAGAGACTGTGATTTCAGCCACAATTTATTTAACAAAAAGAAGTCAGTCGCATCTGAGCACAAGATTTTCCCCGTGATATGCTGCTTATATAACGAGTGTGTACCGACCATTTTTTCCCAAATTATTACGTTAAGCGGTATTTTTCATTACCCCACATTTTACCCTACT
This sequence comes from Rhipicephalus microplus, assembly GCF_043290135.1. Taxonomy (NCBI): domain Eukaryota; kingdom Metazoa; phylum Arthropoda; class Arachnida; order Ixodida; family Ixodidae; genus Rhipicephalus; species Rhipicephalus microplus. The sequence goes on along the minus strand of NC_134703.1, from coordinate 11,330,193 downwards.
CCTAAATTGGACGGAACATTACGAAGAGGTGCCCAGTATGTATCACAGTACATCATAGACGTGTATGGTGGCACTGAAGTCAAGTGCGACGTTTCTGCTGGAGTGGCACAACATCGTCTCTTCATGTTGGTTCACTTGAAGACAGAGGGGGTCTCTATTGTTCAGGCTTATATTTATGAGATGTTTACTTGGGGATCGAGACGCAGCTTGAGAAGCGATTGGCCTGGCATACGCCCTATGAGGAACCGACATGGCCGGCTCTTCTCTCCAGCAGCTTTCTGTTGCCAACCATCCACACAGACAACTACAATGCCGTTGGTCACGCTTCCACCTGTCGCATGGTCAATTCTCAATATCATTGACCTGTACAGCAAGCATCAGTTAATACACTGAAAGCAAAATCAAAGGCCTGATTCATAATTCAAAGCATAGCAAAATTTAAAGTAGAAACCCTGTACCATGAATGAGTAGAAGATGGTGAAAAGATATCAATGTGAGATAGGTGGTGTAAGATTTTTCAATTATGCTCTGTGCCGGGGAGTTGTTAATTTAAACCATTGCAATTTCATTCAAAGTTTGCTTTTTGGATAAGGATTGCTGAAAATATCTGCCCCAGTAAAGCTACATTGATTATAATTTAAAATCGGTTGTCTCAGTTTTTGCTTATTGATGACCAGCAAAAACTGGTAATTACTCTACTGTAATAAAGAAGATCAGCGCCATTCTGAAAGGTAGAGGGTACCCCTCTCATACACGAAGGCGATGACTTTCAGTGTTAGTGCATCACAATTGACCGTCGCGCCTGCTGAGCCGCGACGGTTGATGCAGTTTATTGAAAAGGTGCTACATCGAAATGCTATCGTTTACTATAATTGCTAAATAAATCTCATTCACCCAGCTACCTTATGGCAATTACCCAACAAGTAGGTTAATTACACTCTGGCTTGAAACCCTGGTACGAAGACATTTGAAAGAACTTTTCTATCACAGGTACACACGTAACACAAGAGGTAATGCTTCAAAAAAGAAAGCTTACAAGAGCGTCCTTCAGAAGCATGTCCTCGACAGGTCTCCTGACCTCCTTCAAAATATGCATATCCAGTTTCTTTGAATCCTGTCCAAAAAAAAAAAAAAAGAAAGCATTTTGAATGCCCCATCTACCTAAGCAGCACATGTACAGGTCCACTGTCTAGCTTTCTCTAACGCTCAGTGATTATTGGAAGAAATCTAAGATGCGTAACGTCCCTATGAAAATCATAAACAATAAAAGAACCAAGTCCTTCCAAACAATCCAAAGAGAAACATAATTAGAGCTTAAGAAAGGGTTGATTGCAAAGGTACAGGCAACATAGACATCCACTCTGTTTATTACCCATACCTCCATCTTCTTGCGGTTTTCCAGGGCACGAACGAGCAGCATGTGCTGTCTCCTCCTCTCCCGTTCCTAGAGTAAAGAAAAGGGAGGCATGTCACAAAAAAGGAAGCAGGGCTAGCTGCTTTATTGCAGGAAAGACGACAGGTGGAAAAAAGACGGAAAAAGATGATCCACTGCACAGCTTCATATTTTCTATTCATTCAATTCTGACCTTCAGTGATGCACACTGTCCCTCAGAAAATCGTTCCAGAGTTCTGACACCAATGTGCTATTGTGAAAACAAACTTTTAAGCATGTAATCTGCTTTACTGCTCAGAACTCATTAGCTATGGGGTAAAAAATGCAGCTTCTGGCACATATACTGGCTTTATTGACACTTTAGCATCACACTGTCCTTTGAACTAAACATAGTGCAAAGTAAAAATCATTTAGATTGCAAAATATACTCGGCAACACCTTTTCTTTCCATTACAGTAAAAGCTTGTTAACTTGGACACGTCATCTAGTCACTGTAAATATACGCATCACTCTATGAGACTAGGCGCTCATTATTTTGGACAGATTTGACCATACATCGGATAATTGGGTGACTTTCAGGCCACAGGTGGACTTGGAAACGAAAAAAAGAACCATTTAGAACAAAAGTGAAGCTAAGCCGCAAGCTGCCAGACTACTTGCGGCGCAATGGAAATATGCTTAAGCCCTGCCTTTGTAGCCTCCGCGCCTACGTCGAGATAAGATGTCGCTGAGTGTATCAACTGCTTGGTTTTCATCCTTAACATTTGTACAAATGCAACAAGACACAAAAAGTACTGAACTAAAGTAAAATAAAGAAAACTCACCAAGTCAACCATCAGAAGCATCTCACGGCGCTTCTGCATTTCCTACAAAGACAGAAGAAGAAAAATTCACATCAACTCAACATTTGCATGTGAAGAAAGCTTGTTATGTGCAAAAATACCTTATAACCATAGATACATAGACAGATATCTAGGGTTTAACGTCCCAAAACCACCATATAGTTATGAGAGCCGCCGTAGTGGCGGGCTTTGGAAATTTTAACCAGCTGGTGTTCTTTAACGTGCACCCAAATCTGAACACACAGGCCTACAGCATTTTTGCTTCCATTAAAAATGCAGCCGCCGCAGCCTGGATTCGATCTTGCGACCTGCAGGTCAGCAGTCGAGTACCTTAACCACTAGATTACCGCGGCGGGGCTGAAACTAACCATTATTCTTACTCGAATTCTCAAGCCCTCCGAACAGAAGATAAATATACAATCATTGGCCTTTTATTTTTATATGTAAAATGGCAAAAGACAATTACACAGAATTGCATAACTTTTGGCCTTTTTTTCCTCGTTAGCAAAAGCACCTCACAGAAATTTCATGAGAAAGATCATACACAAAACAAGCGGGGGGGGGGGGGGGGGGGAAGCTTTTTTTTTGCACATATGGCACAAAACACACTGACCGTTATGGCAGCGCAGGGCTCACGACAAAGCTCAACACACTCCCATGCAAAACACCCACTACATTCATTTCTTCAATGTAAGCACCCATCACAGCTAATACTAAAGCCACACACCCTAACGAACAACCCTGTGCGATAAATCACACCTTGCAGACCACAAAGCTACCACACAGGTTACCACACTATTCAAGATGAAAACTACAATCTCTACAGCTCTGCGAATAGCAAAATTTTGAGTGCAAAGTGGATTCGAATGTTGAATCAACATAAATATTTTTCTAATACATTTAGAATGCTTGGCAAATACTTCGAAGCGAAATTGCAGAAAAAAGCGTTGGGGAGGATTCCTAAGCATATTCTAATGAAATAGCAACATTAAAGTGTTTCTTCTGGCTAGGTTGATGTCGGAGTGATGTTTCATCATTGTTTTATCAAGAATGACGCAATGCAGAGGCAGAATTGTATTTATGTATGATGCAATGAAAGTGTTTGCACGTGAAAGGCAAAAACGCTGTTTCCCCAGCCTCTCTTCCAACTCCTTTGGAAGCCTAACTAATTTGGTAGACAAGGGTGTGCTCCCTTAAAGTCCGGAGTTCCAAATCTGCCTTGTAGAAGTCAATATGTAAGAACATAAAATTTCCTGTGCTAGAAATTTTAGGCATCCTATATTCACAAGAGTGGAAGCTTTGGCTAGTTGGTGCGTAGTCATATTTGCAAGTTTTTTTTCTTCTTCTTTTTGCCCAAATTATCTGCCCAGAACAGCGTTAACTGAGCCCCCACCTCTGTCACATCTCCATGTTGGAACCAGGGCTTGAGTGAATAAATTTGAGACTGTAGCAGAGCTTGAAAGGCAACTTTGCCACGATGCGAAAATGTGATAGGGTGAAGCATATTAAAACTCCTAATGTGGCCATTGCCAAATGTATGCTGACAGCATCTGTCTTTGAGAAGTTCGAACAGCTTCGAACAGTAAAATTCCAGTGCGAATCGAATATTACACTTGAAAAATATTTGAAATTTAGAATATATGCACACCCCTACTTGTCTGTGCAAACGTTTGAGAGGTACAGAGGATTCAGCACAGCCCGGCAGAGGGCTACATGGCAGACAGACAAATCCAAGAGGCATTAAGTGTCAAAACAGGAAACAAAAGTGCATATCTTTTTACATGTTGCACACACCATACAATGATGCCGCAGCGTAAGGAAGTGTGTTTTAGGAGAAATTCACTAAAGTTTAGGAAGGCAAGGCAGCAAAACATGCTCACCTGCTCTCGTAGAATTAAAGCTTGTTGCCTTTTTATTTCTCTTTCCTGAAGGCGGGTGAGGAAATAAAGGAGAAATAATAGGTGATGAGCAACACAAATGACCACGTCCTGCTGGTAAAGGGGCACCAGATAGAATAGTAAGTTAGCACACTGAAAACTGTCCTTCTGCGAAAATGAGACAACTATACTAGCAGACAACTTTTCTCGGCAATGAAGGGAATGTTATGGAGCCAAAGTGGCCGTGTGTCACTGCTGAAAAATATGGTCCCTCTATTTTGTCTATGTTTTTCCCCATAAAAATAATAAAAACAACACTACCTTATCTTCAACGAGATGCTATTTATAAAGAGACGCTGCACAGACCTAGGAGAAGTTGATATTTGCTTTACTTTATGCAGTGTCATTTTGCATGGTTGCACGTGTGAAAACGAGCACTTCACAGTCGCATTGGCATCATCTTCAGGCAACGACTTGCGGAAGGAGCTTGTGATGAATTTTGCTCACAAATGGCTGTCTAAGCAGGCGTGGCAAATGATGCACAATTTTATTAATTTGAAACACGAGCCGAACCGGACTGCTTTGCGATGGAGTGCAGAAGCTCCGCCCCCGTGGCTTTCCCTTCATTGTCAAGAAGAGTATCGAGCAGCCAGAAGACACAGGTCCTGCAACACTTTTTGACCATGGTCAGGAAATTCTGCTGATTGATGTTCGATGCTCCTGTGAATGTGTGAGCCAAACATTATAGTGCAGCGTGTGGCAGCTAACTTCCAGTCAAATTTAAAAGTTAGCTAGAAATTGTCTGCTCTTCTCTCGACAAATGTGTGTCGTACCCAAAATCAACTGCGTCACGCACCCAAATGCTATGACCATTTGAACATTGTGAGCTGCATGGTTACTGCAGCCACTAAATGTCTTGGTGTGGGCAAGTGAGCTGCACGTGCAATAGAAAAAGTTACGACTTGTGCCGACCATAGAGTTTTCTAAAATTAACCAGAGGGGACTCTGCAGTCGTTCAGCTACCATGGGTATGATGGGTAGTACACAAATTTGCATTGCCTTCATGTATAAATTGTTTTCATTAAATAAAGTTTTTCATTCCATTTGGGCTTCAAACGCACTTGTAACTTCATTTATTGCAGTGTTGCCGTTTTGTTTTGAAGGAAAGAACGAACCCTTTCGAACTTCATGACCCGATTTGAATTGGTGAGCCTAAAATATTCAGGTGGTGAACCGTAACCGCCGAACATTAGCCGATTGTTGTTTCGTGACAAAGTGGCTTCAAGACGCGCGAAGCCAGAAGGAACGTAAAGTACGAAGACTAGGCCAGTCCATGTACTACCCATCATTCCCATGCTTGCTGACAACCCTGCGTTGCAGCTCCCATGGACACTACCGCCAGAGGTTCCCTCTGGCGTAGTCTTCATAAAAGACTCTATGGTCCCAACCATAGAGTTTTATACAATAACACCTAGAGCGGAATTTGGTGCTGCGATCGTGTACCTCCATGGGAATTATGGGAAGTACAGGCTTTAGATTGAATTGCATTAGCTAGCGAACCATCCATGAATCCTTTTCTACAGTTTCAGTTTCGTTCTTCTGCAGCGTGGGTAGTGGGGTGCGGTGCAAAGAACTGAAGCTGCGCCTTTGTTGTTCAAAGAGGCTGAAGACCAGAAGGTTTGAGATTCGTTGTGGCTTCAGAGGTTTACGAGTCGTATTTAACAGTTTGAGCGAAGCGTCGTCCATTCACCGCTGCACATAGAAGTAGCGTCTCATGCCAGTGCAGAATAATACAGCCAGTTCACGTTTTTTCATGAGCGCGTATCGCCAAAACTTGTCTAAATCGACTCCTTAACGACAGCAAAGCTAAGTAGAAGCACCCTACGCTCCTCTGACTTGACTTCACAACAAAACGAGAGGTGCGTTGGTGGCAGTCCACTAGGACAGGCACACGTGGCATCGCAGCAGACGAAACGTTGAGTGTTTCTCACCTCATACTGTACTGTTACTTTCATAAATAGATATCGAATACTTTCGATGGCAAAATAAGAATGTTCCTTTTCAAATGTTGTAAAAAATAATTCATTACATCTTGATGCCAAATCTCGAACGCAACGACAGGAGCAATGCATACTCTGGTGGTTATATTTGTCCAGGTTTCACTTCTACCGTATAAGCATGGAAACATTTTGCAAAAAAACTTACGTACAAAGGAATGAAGTAAATTTAATTTATTTATGACTTCATATGGCTTTAACACTAGGCAAACAAGCGTCGCGAATCTCAAGACCACGATCCATCCAATGCAAATCTGAAGCCTGTACTTCCCATAATTCCCATGAGGGTACAAGCGCTGCTGAAGGAGCCCGCGTAAACACTAGCACCAGGTTCCTCTATCTCATTCCTCTATCAAATCTCATTAATTCGAACAGGCTCAATTCGACATTCCGGTTAATTCGAACTCACAATGAGGTCCCGTCAAAGCTATGTGTATTCTGATGAGCGAAAAGGCCCGGTAATTCGAACACGCAAGCCCTTGCGACAGTTAATTCGAACGTACCGCGCTCCAAAAATTCTCTCAGCACTTCACCCAATCCCACGGCAGCACCTCCGACATTTCAACACTGCGCGCGAAGAAAAGGAAAAGGAAAGAAAAGGCAGCGGTGGAATGTTTGCTTTCTATAAAATGCCGATCTGTGAAAGGCATGTGCCACACTTCTCTTTTTTCCGCCCCTGCCACTTGAAGACCTTTCTCCTTACAATGCCGCGCGCAATGAGAGAGAGAGGGAGGGGGAAAAAAAGGAAAGCTGTCACGGAGTGTGTCTTTCACATGCCAGTGCCATGCTTCTCCTTTCCCGTCCCTGCCATGTAACCCTTCTTTCAACGATGCGCGCAACGCAAGAGAGCAAAAGAAAAAAAAAATGCCGTGGAGTGTTGGCTTTTTTTCTTAAATGCCGATCTGCTTCTCTCCGCGAGGAGACGCTCCTACTTTCTCGTCACGTGCTGGCCACACTGCAGCTTTGGCACAGAGGGTAGTAGCGGAGATGCAGTCGTCATTGTCGTCATCTTTACATAGTGTCGGCGCTGGACAACATCTCTTGTCAGGAGAATTCTGAAGCCGAAGCAGACATGCTTTGCAAGCTACGTGCGAAATTGATTGACTCGCTGCAAGGCAAACGTGTGCAGACGCGCATCACCGATTCCTACAATTAATGAGGAATGTGCTGATTTTTGTGAATAAAAGCAAGTCTTCTGAAACTTCCCTCTCGTGTGTTAGCTCAATGCACATGCGCCACTGCATGAGGAGCCCTCCGTTTACTCAGCTTTCATTAATTCAAAATTCTTTTTTCGTTCAAGTTATCAAGATTCGACTGTATTGTATGAAACTCTCTGGTCCTGACGTAGCTTCTTGCCCCCCTGCATAACGTTCAGCAAGCTTGCGGGGATCAAAGAACAGAGAAAGCACTTAAGAACATGCCACAAATTCTTGCACTCTGGTCGTATGAGACAGATTCCAAAAATTTTCGCAACAGTGCATTTGTGGGGCAATAAACTGTGACTGCAAGGTCATTTTATTCTTACATAATGGCGTAAGAGTAGCACAAAATGATAATGAAAAGAAAGTGAACACCACAAGCGAAGAACTTGCTGAGGTTTTCCATATTGACACGAGGGCTCCTATGTGTGTTAGCAATCTTTATTTGGCCTCATCAGAAAAAGAAGACTCAAGGAAAGGGAGTAGCCTGTTGAGGGAAGTTGGAGGAGGTGTGTTCTTGTCCTGGTTTTTGCCTTTTGCCTTGCCCATGATGCACATGCGCGGCAATTAGTCGAGCATAAACTTTAGATACACATTTTCTGTTCAAGCAATAACTTTCAATTGTGAGTAAGCGCTTGTGTTCACTTTCTTGTCTGCACCTTTATGCGCTACTTTTGCGCCATTATGAATCAGTACCGACTAGCTCGCCTCTCCTTTTTACGTCATTTTTTTGATTACTAAAAAGGTGCAGCAGGGTCCCTCAAAAGATGAATGGTTGTGGCTAATTATTAATCTCGCACTAGTGTGAATATTAGCTTGACCATAAAAAAAGGTACGCTGAATTCCCGGCATCGTCACACAGTGCTACTGCTGAGTTATCAGTGCAAAAATTTGTTCAGTGCAATCAATATTATTTTGGCTTTGATTATACACATAGCAGCAAAATTAATAGAAACATATTTTATAATGATACTTAACCAATATAAACTGATTTGACACTTCTCTAAAGTGCACATTTATAGTGCACAGACCGTTTACTTGCTTAGCGAGAGAAGACGTCACCTTTGAGTGGAATAACAAAGAGGAAGCTGCTTTTAACGATCTTCGCCAGCAACTACAAACACCTCCAGCCCTTGCCCTCTTTGACGAGAGAGCCCCTTCGATGCTTCACACCGATGCTAGCAATGTTGGTCTGGGAGCTGTGCTTGTGCAGCAGCAAGAAGGCACAGAAAGGGTAATCGCTTACGCAAGCAGAACGTTAACACGCGCCGAGGCTAATTACTCCACGACTGAGAAGGAATGTCTCGCCGTGGTATGGGTGGTTACAAAATTTCGTCCGTATTTATATGGCCGCCCCTTCAAAGTAATTAGCGACCACCACTCACTGTGTTGGTTAACAAATCTTAAGGACCCTACCGGCCGATTAGCGCGTTGGAGTCTCAGGCTGCAGGAATTCAATATGGCAGTCGTAACATAAGTCAAGGAAGCGACATATGGACGCCGACTGTTTGTCCCGTTCACCCATTGAGTCGGCGACCCTACCCGAGGAGGAGGAAACATCATTTCTCGGTGTCCTCGACCCGACCACCATTGCGCAGCAACAACGTGACGATGCTGAGTTGCTTGGCTTAATTACCTACTTGGATGGCAGATCTCGGAAGGCACCAAGAGTTTTGGCAAGGGTGTTGTCATCGTTTTGTTTACAGGGCGGAGTACTCTACCAAAGAAATTTTTCGTCGACGGGATCTGCCTATCTACTCGTCATCCCAGCAGCCCTGTGCACCGAAGTACTGAAAGCATGCCACAACGAGGTTACCTCTGGCCACTTGGGTTACACAAGAACGTTGGCCAGGGTACAGCAAAAGTATTACTGGCCAACACTAACCACAGCCGTGAAGAACCACGTTCGTACCTGTCTCGACTGCCAGCGACGCAAGTCACCACCAACTAAGCCAGCTGGCCTCCTACAACCCGTACAGGTCCCAATGACTCCATTCCACCAGATTGTCATGGACATTTTGGGCCCACTCCCTACTTCTACTGCAGGCAACCTATGGGTTATCGTCGCGACAGATTATCTGACCCGTTATGTCGAGACAAAGGCTATCCAGAGAGGTACAGCAGCAGAGGTGGCAAGATTTTTCATCGAGAATATTGTACTGAGGCATGGTGCACCAACCGTCGTAATCACAGACAGAGGAACCGCATTTACGGCAGCTCTTTTGCATCGCTTTCTGATGCTGAGTGGAACAAAGCATCGTAAGACCACCGCCTACCACCCGCAAACGAACGGGCTGACAGAGCGTCTAAACAAAACTATTGAAGACATGCTTTCGATGTACGTAGACGTTGAACACAAAAATTCGGATCAAATCTTGCCATACTTAACGTTTGCATACAACACGGCCAAGCAAGAAACGACCCGCATGACACCGTTCAGCCTCATTCATGGACGGGAAGTACGAACCATGTTAGATGCAATGTTACCGCACGAAGGTGACGACATCGTCCCGGATGCCGACACATTTACCGAACGCGCGGAAGAAGCTAGGCAACTTGCACGTTTACCGATCAGCCAGCAGCAAGAGTACGATGCAGGCCGCTACAATGCTCACCGCAGAACAGTCATCTACCAAACTGGCGACAAAGTATGGGTTTGCACGCCGGTACGGAAACGAGGACTTTCCGAAAAGCTCTTAAGAAGATACTTTGGGCCATACCGGGTGCTGCAACAACTGAGCGATGTCACTTACGAAGTTGTTCCCGACAGTTCATATAGTACAAGGCGTCGCCAGCACCATCCTGAACTCATTCACGTAGCCCGCATGAAGCCTTACGTGAGCGAGTGATTGTGTGAGACCTTTCTTGAGAAAAAAAAACTTCATTACAGACTTCGCATCGGGGCGATGCTCTTTGAGAGGGAGGCAAAATGACGCGTGTCTACATGTGGACGAAAACGATGATGATGGGCGATTTAGTGGACATGAGTAGTGGGCCTCTAGCTTCACTCGAGACCATAGAAGACGATCTTGTGGCTCAGCTGTTGAGAACACGCTGCTTTCATTGCCTCAACGTGTACCTGTGTTTTATTCGCGTTGTACCGCGACAATAAATATATATATATATATATATATATATTCCAGCAACATCTTGCCTGCATTCAAACAACGCGTCGTTACAATATACTACCGTGTACCGAATAACATGAAAAATATTCAAATTATGTTTTTTAATACTCTTTCAGAATATAAAAATTGTGAACGTCTATTGCAAAGTGTCCGAAAATAATTGTCAAGCATTCCGGCTGAAAAAATGCGAAAGTGCTGAATAAACATCGCAACAATCAAAATATGTTAGTTTAAGACATCTTTATAAATAAAACAATGACTTTGTCACGCATTCAGTGCCATATCATTCATACATGAATTGTGGATTCTTCTGTCAGCCTCGGAGCAAGAAGCTGGTTCTGAAAAGAAAAACGTCAGTTGCTCGGCGCGCACAAGAAAAATCAATTGGCTGTTTAACTAAATAGTGCCTCGTAGTCTACTGAATAAGCGATATTTCATCACTGTGATAAATGAGATTTAAAAACACTGATTAGAACAACTGAGTGGATCACTGTTGTGACAAACACCACCTAATTTGCTGCGGCTGCAGCCCCAAGGAAGCGTCCGTCACTCGTTTCCCCGTCTCTCTCTACCCCACCCCGTCTCGCTGCAGCCGCCACAACTGACCCTACGGCTGACACGCGCTCTCCCATAGAAAGTCGCTCCACGTGGCAGGCCGTATCGTGCGCTCTTTCATCCAGCGGCCGTGGTACAATAAAGTGTTGCGACCTTGAGCAGTATCGTGTTCTTGCCACAGCGACGGTTAACCCATGCCCTGCAGCTCACTACAATCGAAGCCACGCTAGTGGCCATACTCCTTCGGGATACGGATACACTACAACGTGCGATTGTCAACTGCCTAGTCGATAAGCTGACGCACAGTGTCCAAATAAAAACACTCAATGATCAATGAACAATCATGTGCATGGTGCATTCAGAGAACACCTGTCTTGGCTAGGCTGTTCGAGGACCCTATTTTTAAGCGCCGTTACTGCCATCCTTGATATCTTATCCGAACACTGCCATCAAGTGATAAAAAGACAGTTTCACTGGAATGGCGAAATACCAAATCTGATGGCAACAAATTGTAGGCGCTGGCAGCCAACTACTCCCTTGGATCCAATATCGCGTGACTGTACAAAACGGGGAGAGATGCTCTTTTCGCCGTCTCTTTGTGTTGAGAGCACAGCACGAAGAAGGGTTCACAAGCTATTCACGCTGATACCTGCAGTGATCACGCGCACATAGCGATCGCGATCACGCCCTTAGGATCAAAGTTCACAGCTGCTCTTGGAGAGATCACAGCCTTACAAAACCGCAACTATAAATGTTTCGATCAAACCAAAAGACAATGTTTCAACCACACTTCCAGGCATGGCGCTTGATGGCTTTTGAATTTTGCGGCTGAGTTGTGATGCTGCAGCACAGGATGGCACAGGTAAGCGAGTTTGGTGCTCAGTGGTGCAGCACTTCTGAGATGGGTGCAAGGAAAAGTGCGCAAGCAGGACACTAAAACATTGCACAGGTCATGAAAATGTTTTGCAGTAGTATGTCAACATGCAAATGCTCGTATAAACATTAGAAATCGCATAGCAACAACAGGCAGCCAACAGTCCTAGTAGTTCGCAACACAAGCCCAGACATCAGTGGAATCGCCTCTAGGTAACTAGGCCATGCATCTGCACCTATTAACATGCTCAACTTGAATTTCCAGTCAATGGAATCACAATAAACTGTGCAATTAGTACGACGGAACCCATAATCAAACACTTACAAAGGCTTTGACAGATGGCTCACACGTCACATACACTCAGGCTGTGAGACACACCGACCTTTGGGCTGATACCGTTTCATGCTGGCAGTGCAGGGAAGAATTCTACAAGAGCTAGCTGCTGGCAGGCCACCATTTCTTGGACAGCTAGCTAATGTGAGAGCCCGCCTTAGCCGCATACTACTGACCGCTTTATTCGAGACGCAGTGCTGCTCTGCACTCAGCCGAACCTAATGAGGACATCCTATTGAAGCAAACTTGTGAGTACTTTTTTTCAAACTTGTCCGGGCCTATTTTAACCCTTGTAGGCTCCTAGTGCTACATTTATTGAGCAAACCCTTCTGTGGCAGTTGCAGACAACTCGGCAAACATTACAAAGCCAATTATGTGAGGCGTGCAAAAGTGCATTTCCTAAACAGTACCTGGACTCTGCGAACAGCGTCGTCTTGGCGCTGTCTCTCTACATCCTCCCTCCGTTTGCGGCGGATCTGATTCGGGGAGACGTGTAACCATGCACAATCAACACACCACCCACAACCCTTTTTTCCAAGTGGTGCACAAAAAAAAAAAAAACCAACATCAAACCCTTCTTTTCATTGCTCTGTCGAGGCATGCTAGCCGAGCAAGATGCACACACCGCAACTACGACAGAGCAATCAACAAAGGTAACTGCAGGAAAGAAGGCAAAAAACAGACCCCCGTATTCTTTGATAGCTTAGAAATAGTCTTCCTGGGCAACTGGACACACAAACAAGCTATGGGACTGGCTATACACATTTGAACAACAAACAACACCCCTGCCCTCATTTGGAAAATTACAAAGATGTGTTTATGTGTCAGATCACATTCACATTTTTCAGACACCAGCAAATAACAGACGGGGATTTTTAGAAACCCATGCTCAATATGCAGTACCACACAGAGAGAATGGGACGTTCAAGCTTCAAATAGAAAAAGAGCTAAAGAAAAGTACTCATGAAGGAAAGTTTCAAGTGTAAAAATACCGCACACATGTATAATCAGCAAAAAGTGTTTAAGTAAATCGCAAAACACATGTAAACAGCTGAGGAAGCAATAGAGGCAAAGAAAAAGAACCTCAATAGTCTGCTGAGTGCGCATTTCCTTCTCGATGCGCTGCTGCTCGAGGCGTTCAAAGCGTTCTTGCTGCTTGATCAACTTGACTTGTTCATGGTGCCGCCTCGCTTCTTCAACTACAAAATAAAGAGGAAAGAATATTAATGTGACATAAAACACTGAAGGAGGCATCGTTTTTACAGAATAACTGGTAATGCTTTTTGTAAACAGATGGTTCTCCACTCCTCAAATTATATTCGATGTTTCAGAACACGTGTTCAAATGGCAAGCCCTTTCTCCAAAACAAGATGCCCACGGAGTGGACGCAGCCAGAGAACTCAGAATAACCTTCAAAGACTCGCTTTCTTTGTGCATCTGTTTCAGATTGGAAGAGAATTACAAAGCAAGAGGTTTGAACATGAGGAAATGCACTTTATGAAGAAACCAAGACGATGGTGTTAATTCGCGCCCCCACCGAGGTCCACTTGCTATGGCTGAGAACAAACCAAGAACCTTGAGCTCAGCAGCACAATGCCATAGCTACTAAGTTACATCATGGTTGATGTATCCTAACTGAAAAAGCAAGAGAAAGTAGCTATACAAATGCAACATTGTAAGATACTGCAAACTACAATTTTATTAGCCCCGTCCCACTGGCACTGTCACGGGTAAGCAGATGGCGTAGACGACGCAGACAAAGTAGGAGGACCAGCACGTGGAAGTGGCACAAGCGTATGTCTGGAGGAGTACACCTCTCATTGATGTGACACCAGCCGTAATGGAAGACAGCAATGCGATGAGCTGGCATTGTCTGTGTGGCTACGGGAGAAGAAGGTTGCATCAGCAGCTATGCTGTGTCGACGACACAGCAGGCGTTTTCTTCCAGAGGCCACATGTTGAGTCCACAACCTCCGTAGCATTGACCTCCGTAGCATTGTACTTACAACCAAGCGGCCGATCCCCTTTCGTCGTCACTACAATACATAGCTGTCAGCCACGCAGCCAGAAGCCTTCACCAGTTGCCGTCGGTGACGTGGCACGGTGTCATCAGTTAGGCCTAGTACGAGACCGGCCTTCTCCTCGAAGTGACGACGTGGCGTTCAGGTGATTGCTGCTGGCCGATGTTCAAAAAAAAACTGCGTCCAGTGCGTCCAGCACAGTTCTAAAATGCTGCAGCAACTCCAAGTAGCCTCGCCCGAGCATCGAGGTCAATGGCCACGCCACGAAGTGCCATCGTCACAACCTCCGGAACCAAATGCTACCATTATCAGAGCGTAGCTGCCGATGCCATAGAGTTTACTAAATATACACTAAAGGGAACCCTGGCACTAGTGTCTATGAGAGCTGCAACGCACGACGCTTCAGTGAGCATAGGAATGATGAGTAATTGATTGATCTGTAGGGTTTAACGTCCCAAAACCACCATATGATTATGAGAGATGCCGTAGTGGAGGGCTCCGGAAATTTCGACCACCTGGAGTTCTTCAACGTGCGCCCAAATCTGAGCACACCGGCCTACAACATTTCCGCCTCCATCGGAAATGCAGCCATAGCAGCCGGGATTCGATCCCGCGACCTGTGGGAATGATGAGTAGTACAAGGATTTGTCTAATCTTCGCACTTCTGGCTCTATGTGTGTCCGTGTGGCTTGGAGCTGTTTTCTCATAAAACAAAAATCAGCAAGTGTTGAGCGGTGCCGCTTCACCACATTATTCTTTTAGGCTTACCACTTAAAATTGGGCCACGAAGTTAAAAGGGTTCGTTCTTTCCTTCAAAACAATAACGAAACACAGCAATAAATGAAGCCACATGTGCGATTTGCTTTCCGCAAGTATGAAGACTCGGCAAATCTGTGTACTACCTATCATTCCCATGGTTGCTGAACAATTGTAGCGCCAGAGTCCCCTCTAGTCAACTTTAGAAAACTCTATGATCCATGCAACCTTCTTCTCTTATAGCCACGCAGGCAATGCCAGCTCATGGCATTGCCGTCTTTCATTACGGATCATGTCACACGCATCGAGCCTTGTACTCCCTGACGCATGCGATCGTGCATCAACTATGGGAATGATGGGTAGTACACTGATTTGCCTAGCCTTCATATTTGCGGGTGGCGAATCGCACTTGTGGGTTCGTTTATTGCTGTGTTTCGATTTTGTTTCGAAGGAAAGAATGAACCCTTTTGAACATTATGAACCGATTTGAAACGGTAGGCCTAGAAGAACAAGGTGTAAAAGTGCAACTGCTGATTTTTGTTTAGTGAGAAAACAGCTCCAAGCCACCCGAACACAAATGAAGCAATCAGTATGAAGATTAGACAAATCCGTGTATTACCTATCATTCCCATGGCTGCTGAAGTGTCATGCGCTGTAGCTCCCATAGACACAAGTGCTAATGTTCCCTCTAGTGTAATATTGGGAAAATCTATGATACTGCCAACGTACGATTTTCCGTACACCCAAAATTCCAAACATGCCTGATTTCCCGGACTCATCTCCGGTACCGTCAAATTTCCTATAGAATCATTGTATTGAAAAGTACGAAACTTCGGACACTTATAGCCTTCGTCATCCCATTGTCTGGACATTTTACTGCTAAGCGCAGACTAGAAGCCAGCATCAAAACCAAAATTTTAGTTTTCGTACCTTCGAACCCACAATTCTCGCATCGCTTGCACAGCGCGTCGTAGCTGCTGTACCCTCGAAACTGCAATTGACGCAATCTAGCACATGCAAATCCGTTGCCAGCCAAAGCTTAGTAAACCTGTGGTCAATCCTCACTGTTACAGTGCTCTAGATCACTCTATCACTGTGTTCGTTGATGTGTTGTTCTGTGCGGTAGAACTTGTACTGCAGCATGCTATATTTATCATTTATGTTTCCCGATATTCAACAGCCACAGAGTTTCTAGCTGTCTGGTGCTGAGCTTTTCGTCAAGTAAATCCTCCGAGACAGCCATCGCCGCCTGAGTGGACAGCGAGTGTGACGAACTTCCATCCACGAACGTAGCCTTCGACGATCTGCACGCTGCCCACGTTTTGAATCCAGCCGGGATGACTTTTGAGTGCTTCGCCGACACTGACAAAGACCTCAAGCTGTAGCGGAATTGACCGATACCGAAATCATTTGTCAAGTTACAGAGGATTCCGATAAATCTGACGCCGAGATCGAAGAGACCGCACCTACACGGCCAGCGAGCTAGGAGTAGACGCAAGCACAGATGACAATGTTATCGATGTACAGCAACAGGATGACCTTAGCTGAAATCGAGTGAGGCATCATCGCGGCAAGCTGAACGCCGTGCTAAAGAAGATAAGAAAGTTTTTGAGCCAAAATGTTGACGAATGAGGTAGTGCCGACCATGTCGCATTTTTTTATATATAACGGCTCTCTTTGAGCAAACTAAATGGTGCACTCACTGAATAGACCTCTACCGGAGTACGTCACAGCGTGCCGTCACCAGTGCATGTGCAAAGCGGTGGTTGGCAAAACACTTCCGTCGGTGGCTGAGTGGGGTGCAGTCGCTCGGTGCTTGGGGCAAATTTTTTTTCTTTTTGAAAACTTATTCTTCATCTCACAGTGGCAACATTAGCTGTGGTATGTGACAGAGAGCGTCTAGGTGTGTGATAAAGTGCATGATGAAATATTCGCCACGCTGGCTGGCTGTTTTTCTCAAAGAGGTGTACACACATGGCGGCCTGTGCGAGGAATGGCGGCCTGTGCGAGGAACAGCGGCATCGTCTTCGAAAATGTGCATTGTTGACTGTGGCGTGTAGTGTGCGTTAAAAGGCATCGACAATATTGGTTCACCTTTATGAATGGTGAAACTGGAAATATTGTGCGTGGTGTGTGCAGTGTGATTAACGCGATGCGTCCTGTTAGCGAAAACACTGGTATTCGTTGTGGGCCGATTTCAGTAACCGGTTGTCGATGGAAGTTTATGATCTGACATTGTAGTCTAGGTAAAAATACATATGACGCGATCATCTGCGAGTGGGTACATCTCAGCATATGCGCAGCGTGCAGAAACGTAGAAGTGCATGGCCTCCGGCTGATATGTACGACTACGCATGAGCTATAAGCATGTTGTAGCGTTGCCGAATCTGCATATACGCTTCACCACGGCTATAACTCGTATTATCGAATACCTGATTTGTGTTAATGGAAACAGTCGAGATTTTCGTTTATCTACTTTGTAATTTTATGGCTCGATCTTTATGAAGTGGCAATGCACATTAGAAGTGTGTATCAGGCTTAAAGGAGCAATATAGGTACGAAAACACGTTATAAGTGTCAAATGCAGCAAGGTAACGGTACCAGATATTATATATTAAAATGTCGGGTTTTACATCTCATGAATTTTCACTAGGTTATTGAGGAATGCAGCAGCAGAATTTTACTTTGATTTTCACGAGGATATGTTAACCTCAGCCTAACCCATGGCAAGAAGTGTTTCTTTTCTATTTTTTTTTTCATTCATCTCCTATCAGACTTTTGGGCAATGAGTGAGACTAATTTTATCCATGGCATTGCGCACAGCAGCTTAAAAGCCTGCTGCCGTCAATGCTGTACCTCGTTTAAAACTGCACTGCACATACCACGATGGATATTGAATAAGTTTACATTCATGCCATGCAAATATTTCTCAAAGTGCCAGTAACCGTGTACATTCAAAACGTTTGCTTTTGAAAACGGTTAGATTTTTTTATGGTGCCATCGTGGGTGAAGCCCACTGCGTGCTAGTCGCGTCTCTCAGTACTCTAAACAAAGTTTCTCCATCCATCCAGCTATGACGAGCAAATTTCCACACTATGAGCAGTGACCCTTCCGCGACCCCCTTCTTCCAAAAACTGTGACTTAAAACATAGCAATGTAGAAATTTCTGTCGAAGGAATGAAGACACGCAGCTCTGCTATGCAGAAAGATGCCGCCGGAGGAACTTTCTTGCAAACCAGCACCTGCTCGGAGAGAGGGTATGGGGGTGGGGTGCCCGCAGTGACGTCACACTGTTTACAAACAGGGAGAGGTTTATTGCAGTGAAAAAATTCTGTACTCAAGACGTGACCTTCTCCATCCACGAAAAATACCTGTAAAAAAGGTGCGTTTTCACGTGCATTCGTTTTTCTGGACTGCCTGGTTTTTCAGACATTTTCGTGGTCTCTTGAGGGTCCGGAAAATCAGACGTAGACTGCAATAGCACCATTTCTATTTCTATTTGAAATGTGAAGCATTTCTGTGCGAATCAAAGACATTGATTGTTTCTATCCACCTGTCCATCTATCTAGACACTGAAGTGAATATATAGGTTATATCGTGGTGACCTCCTTAAAAGGTATTAACCAATCAGGGTATTCGCCAACAACAGCATTACTTACTGTTCAACCAAAAACTTAAATGATCACCAGACGCTTCAAAATGACCCCCGACGTAATTAATAGTCGATTAGTACATGGCTCATGGCTCTAAATGTCTCAAAATGCAAAGTAATGTCATTCACATGTAAATATAGCAGTTCCAAATTTTCATACAGCATTAATCAGTTCATTATCTCGATTGCAACACAATATTAGTACTTGGGCAGTATACTTATACCTACTCTATCATGGTTCGACCACGTTGAAGCAATCTTTGCCAACGGCTCCATGTCACTTGGTTTTTTAAAACGAAATTTGAAAGCTGCACCTTCAAGCATTCTCAAATTATCATACTTAACTCTGGTTCACCCTTTACTAGAATATGCCTGTTCAATCTGGTATCCCCACCAAAATACTTAATTAACACATTGGAAAAAATTCAGAATGGGGCAAGCCGCTTCATCTTCAGCAACTACAGTCCCCATTCCAGTATATCCTATATAAAACGAAAACTTTCACTTTCACTCTTGAGCATCCGTCGTGACATTGCCTTGATTTCATTCTTTCATAAAATCACCCACTCCTCCCAAATCACCGTTACTGGTCTGCACAAACAATACCACGTGCCATTATTCTCTGGAACAGTCTACGTCCATAAGTGTGTGAAAGATGTATTTTGTGGTGGCCATCAAGAATGAGCAACTCATTTGCACAGGTACTTTTTTTGTGTAGCTTCTGTGCAGCTAGGAACCAGAAGTGAAATGTAACCTGGCTGGTGCCGACTTTTTTGTGTCGCTTTCAATGACTACGCCCTATGTTACATAAGATATCTCTCTGTAATTTATGAACAGTGGCCACTTATATATTATGAACTTCATGCCGAAAGAGAGGGCTACATGGTGATGCAATTTATATTGCCAGATTGCTAAGCTAATCAACGTTATGGTGAACTGATAGTTCAGATCCATTTTTCTCAGTTTTGTTTTTCTGGCCATCAAACACACTCTTACGGAACATTTTTGCATGTTTTATATGACTAAATGCAAAAACTGAAGTTTCAAAATGTTCGTGCTAAATTGAGCTAGCCGGTGATGCTATTCGTTTATTTCTAAAGCCTTCTGTAAAATTCCAGTTGCCACTAACTATAAAAAAAATTAGCACAAATCTAGCAATCAAATATACATATGTTTCTTGTGCATTGAAAGTGTGCTGAGAACAATAAAATTAGCATCACCGGCTAGAGCAACTCTCTGGCTTTCTCGGCATATAATAAGTTTTAAATTTTTATGAAGCGAAGTGTTTAACGAGTCCCGTAAAAAAGTCAATCTAATTTCTGTATTAAAAGCCTTGTTTCTTTTGTTCTGATGCATGCATCCAAAATGCAATTACATATTTGAGATCAGCAGAAAAAACTGAACAACACTCATAAATATCATTGAATTCACTCCAAGACTAACAAATTTCATTTTAGAACCCACGTCTCCCCTTAACGTGCGCGAACACCGCAGAGTGCATGGGCCTCTAGCATTTCCACTCCACAGATTTGCGACTGCTGCGGCCAAAGTCAAACCTTTGGGTCAGCAGCCAATGAGACCGGCAGAACCGTGCCTACCTTGATGCTGCTGCTGCATCAGCACCGCCTCCTGCAGGGCACGCTCCTGGGGATTCGGGGAAGGGCGGCTGCGTGGCCGTCCCCTTCGAGAACCCCCAGCGCTCGTGGCACCAGCAGCCACGGCAGCGGCCAGTGGGCTCCCAGCAAGGCCTGGCAGGCCCAGCAGGGGTGAGCCACCTTTGGCAGCTGCCACCGAGGAGGAAGGAGGTAGAGTTGCCACCAGGGGCGGCGGCACTGCACTGTGTATCCCGCACAGGAGGCGCAGCCGCAAGGCCACTTCTTCTTCGCTGATGACCCGACCGCCCTGGGATTGAATGAATATGCACACGGCTGCTGCGTGGCGCAGGCAATATGCAAGTTTCCTCGCGTGCATGTCTGTTTCTTTCTCTTTTTTTTACCACATAAGCTATGTCGTAAACCTCAATATTTTATTTGGAAAATAGTTAACTAAAAGAACTTACCCCACCCAGTGTCAAATCTGCAGAAGCAGCAGAGTTCTCCAGGTGTGATTTTCTGTGCGGTTGGATGTTTGTAATTACATTTTTCGTAGAGTAGAGATACACGGGAAAGACCCCTTGCCATGCTCTGCTTCCTAGTTCCACTATGCGGCAGCATCAGTGACTGGAGTAATTGGGCCATCTAGGGGTTCGTTTGGATACCATTCCGGACACACAGCTTAAGTGAATAAATGTTACATAGAATGCATGCACTTTACATGAATCAATGCCTTCCTTGCAGAACCCATAACTTTACCACAACTTTTCCCTTTCATGTATCTTTCAACAGCCCACAACTGAGAACCTGCTGAACATCAGCCTTTGCTGATGCTGTGGAAAAAGGGCAGCCAACAATGTAGTCGGTGAGAGTCTCATTAGAGGGGTATGAGCATGGTGTCGGTCATGGATCACTTCCCGAGAACAACCAGCAAACAGACCCATAGTGATTATAAAAGCTGCAGTAAAAACTAGCATAAACAGCTTTTCTTTTCAGATTGACATGCACTTGTAGAAAATTTTATGCCACTTACAATTCGTGGTACAGTTTGGTATTGAGCATTACATAGTAGCCAACATAAAATACGACTTTTTTTACATGCCCCAGTTAATTATTATTGACAATGTGCTCAATGAATTGATGTCCTGAAGTTTTCTTTGTTCAGCCTCTGTCATGAGGGGACACAAGACACACGCCGAATGTCAAAAAGAGGCGATGATGTGCAGGACACGAAAAAGTTACTCGATGGTGTGCTCCCCTGCCACGTCCACGACCCGATTTAGCATGCGACTCAAATCATAATAAAAACCCTCGGCAGTAGGAGCAAGCATTGTCCTGTGAAGCGCCAAGCGAAGAAGGTCGAAGGAGTCACTCTCGCGATGAAAGCAGCAGGTGCCCGGATATGGAAACAGCAGCAAAAGGGACCCGGAAAGCAGCAGTAGAACCTTAATAGACAACTTATGAAGCTCCCTGGACCTGCAGCCTCTGGTCACCGCAGCTCTTCAGTTTCTTAGAAGGATGGCTGCGATTTTTATGATGGTCGTGGGTTCGGCCGGGCAGCACGCAGGAGACACCGAAGACACGGTTAAGCGTAACCAGCTAAGTCCCACAATGACCGGGTTACAAGCAATGAAAGCAAGTGAATCGTCAGGTGGATGCTGACAGACGACGACCGTACAAATGCTTCCAGAACGTTTACGACAAAACGGCGAGACTTTGTCGTTATCGAGCCAACGCCAAAAACAGTAAGAAGGTTCATTTAGAGAATGACTTAGTTAAAGTAGTTTCGAAGAGGCCATAGTGTTTTCAGTCTGGCTTAAGGCTAGAGATGTGTTTGAGTTGGTTAGTTTTTGTTTCGATGTATAGATTATTGTGTATATGTTTTGCGTTAAAGTGAATTTTGATTGTTGGTTGATGTCTTTTATTAAGAGTGGTTGCTGTGCTCCCACAGTCTCCCGTCTCTCTCAATCCCCATCCTTTGCAAGCACTGTCGAGATAAAGCAACAGTCTCCAAAATCAAAACTGTATACACAGAGCTGGGCAGTGTTTTGAACAACAGATTTAAATACATTTTTCAGGAGACATTCCAACTGAGTATACTTGTACAAATGCGCACAGCAAAAACAACCTGGAAGCTTCATTTGGCAATTATTCTGACAATGTCCCAAACTTTGATTCAATGGGATACATGTGCCCCAGAAGGCGGCACCCAAGTCACCAAGACAACCAGTTGACTTACATCGGTGTCTTCTCCCCCATTGGTGGTCTCAATGAAGGTTCCAACAACCATCCTGGAGCTGAAGCTGAAGTTCTCTCTTCCGATGTCAGTGATGTTATTCTGTTGTAAGTACTGCAAGAGAACACATATTGCCAGACGCCACAAAGAAACACAAAATAAGCTGGCTTCAAACTTTGTCTAATATCAAAACTCATCTAGCACAAAAGGAAACAAAATGTGAAACAGGAGCCTAAGACAGAACAACACACACAATCAAAATATTCTGGGTCTGGCTCCCAGCAATGCAAAGTTTTTTTTTTTTTTTTCAGGTATGTTCACATCACTTTTTACACTGCAATTGAAACTACCGAAATCTCCCCGAGCTTTCCTTAGCTTCATGTGGCTGTAACAAATAAAAATCATGCCTCTGAATCAGTTGCCCGTCCTAATTATAAAAGCACAAATAATGACAGCAACGTTTCCAGACATTAGGGTATGCTAGAGGCATACACTTAGGTACAAAAAAAAAATGCATGGCCACCAGCTTTTTCAGCCACCATTTTTCAATGTTTTTCAACGATCTTCAAAAATCTTCAACAGTGCATGCAGAAATATGTTTTAGCATGAACCGCGGCTCAATATCTATACTCCATTTCATTACTTCGGTTCAGCACTACCAAAGCTACGAAGTGTAAGAAAGCCACATGCTTGGCTAGAATTGGCATTTTTTTGGTGAGTTTTATGCCACATCGATACATGATATGTTTATTCTTCTTTGCATTTATTTCTTACACACTCAATTATCTCTGACTGTTGCCATTGATAACTCTGTTTACAAATCAACATGGCAGCTCCCATGCAGAAGTGACCACTCGCTTCAAGTGACCACTCGCTTCAATCTGGACTTGCTCTTGCTACACGCTCACTGCACATGGTGTCATGGTGAACTGAACAAATGGTGAAATCAGCTGTCGATTAATTTCATCTCACTCTGGGACTAAAGCAACAGACACATGTGGTTGATATTAGTGAGATATGCTGCTTGCTTAGTCGCTCCTGCTAAGCCTATAAAGCGCCAAGGCAGTACTCAGACTGCGTTGTCAGACCAAGAACACTGCATCTACAAATAACAGGCATACAACCTCGCGCAGCACTTTGTGCGCATCGCATCCTCCTTTGGGGAAACAAAAAAAAAGAGAGAGAGAGAACTAGCGTTGCAGCAGGAGACGCGAAAGGACGCGTCGACAGAGAAGACACACGAAAGCTACGAACAGCGTTGAAGAGAAACAGCCACAAAGTGATGTTATTCACCAGCATAAGATTCTACCAATCTTCAGCAGAGCAATAAATTCCCGTTTTTTCAAGTATCCAGAGTAGTTGCCTGTTTAACAGCTTTACAACATTGTGAGGTTAATAAGCTAGCCATAATACTCACAATTCATTCATCAGACACCGCGAATACAGTGAGCAGACACACGATGCGAACGAATACATGTTGAGGAGCTAAGCGCCCTTCCTATTGGCTGAGGGGCCTGTAGCCTGCACAGTGCTGAAGGAAACTTCTGAAATGAAGTATAGCTGCCGTAAATGATGCAGCAACTTATTTCAACAGCTCCCCCCAAGATTATGCAGTCAAATGACATGCCTAACCTGCTGAAAATTCAATCGGACTAAATCGCATGATGTACAGCATGACAGTGAACTTGGTAAGCGGTATCGAGACCAGAGTTAGGGGCACGGTAAAGAAGTCCATATTCGTCAGAAGGCAGTAATATCACATAAACTTGCATAGCATATCTAGATAAAAAAAAAGGGGGGGGGGGGGGCGGTGGCGAGACTTTTATTTCTTTAGTTCAGGACAGGAAACCTCTAGAAAATCTCCCTTTGCAAGTGATCTTGTAAATTTTGACTAACAGCTACTTTGAAACTAATGTATAAAGATCTGATGTACGCTTACCTTGAGCACTTCGGGGTAGCTTCTAAGTTTCTTGCCACAGGGAGCTATGTAGATGACCTCCCCTTTTACACCAGACTTGCCATAAGAATTAATAATAGTCTGCCTCTGCCACCTATGGAGAGGAAAGAAATAAAAAAACACTCTCTTAATTTAAGCCAGCATCAATATCCAAACAAATCATTTAGTGCCAATATAACCTGAAGCCGCAATGGCACAATTCACATTGTGGGGTCTCAAATGGAATCGCCATACTTTTGGAACGAACGGACACAGTAAACGTAGTCGGACCCAAACCAAACAGGACATTTAGTATTTAAGTACTTCTGCATCAACGATATTGCCGGCCGCATAAAAATACACCATTCCACACGCTAAAACAACCTTAAACATTATTCCTATACACTCAATTAAGCATAGCCACAACATATGGTAGCACGAAGCCGGCGCCACTTACGCTTGACTCACCACAAGGGCCCACGGCAAACGACCTGCGGTGCCGTCCACTTATGGACCTACTGCGGGAGACCACCATTCCTGCCATAAAATTTCCTAAATATACACTAGAGGGAACTCTGGCACTAGTGTCTATGGGAGCTGCAACACATAGCGCTTCAGCAAGCATGGGAATTATGGGTATGACATGGATTTGCTTAGTCTTCGTATTTTACGTTCGCTCTGGCTTCACCTGGCTTGAAGTTGCTTTGTCACGAAACAACAATCGGTGAATGTTGGGCAATTAGGCTTCACCACCTTAATTTTTTAGGCTTACATTTTCAAATCGGGTTAGGAAGTGAAAAACGGTTTGTTCGTTTTTTTAACAAAACAAAAACACAGAAATAACCGAAGACACAAGTGCGTTTGCCATCCACACATGAAGACTAGGAAAATCCATGTCGTACCCATAATTCCCATGGTCACCGGACTATCGCAGCACCAGAGTCTCTATAGTTAATTTTAAGAAACTGTATGGTTCGCGCCAACCGCTACACGCCAAAGAGCCTCTCCAATCTTTTCTGTCAGGTTGCCTAACCCCGCCACCAGGCATCATAGCTGGTGCTACCGTGCTAACCATAATGATGATGATGATGGTGGCACGTGGGTGCTGCGCCACCTACCGCTCAGTGGTTGTCAACCCTAAATGCGGCCTATTGGCGACACATGCATGCGCCACGAGGTACAAACGACTTTAAAGAGGCTGTTAGCACCCCCACAACATGTACAGGAACACATTGCAACTGTACAGATGCAGAACATGAAAAAATGACATCTAGCTGGCCAAAAGAACAGGTCCAACCGAATGGGCCTAAAACAAGCGATGCTAATTCAATGCAAGAAGCTTATACATGGTACACACAAATGTTTCCTACTGTAATTAAAACCATACAGGTTGCTCAGAATTGCCATTTGTTATAGCAGTTAATTTGAGAATGGGTGCTGAACGTACAAACTCTGATTTCTGCTGCTTCTCATTTCAGGGTCAATACCAAATGCTTACCCTCGTTTCAATGGTATTCTGGCTTCCCGTTCGTTTGTCACATAACACCGTCTCCGCTTCGTTGTGCCTTCTGCAAATGAAAGCGAATCAGCTTTAGAGTCAAACAACTTAACTGTATGAATACCCTTCCGATAAGAGAAAACTGCCCAGCCTGTGCTGCATGCGCAGCACTGTCACAGCGAAAGCTGGAAGAATGGTCTTTCAAAGCCTTTTTTTTACCACTCTTAGGGTAGCTGCTACAGGCACAGGGTGCCCACTATGGCATAAATCATTGTGTAGTAGGCAGGCATTCACTATGCCATCCTTCCTCATTCTTAGGTTAAGTGCGGTACCCGCTGCACACTTGCAAAGAACTTTGTGCAATATTTTTGGGTTGTGGCTGACGACGATGAAAAATTATGCCAGAAGCTTTTGTAATCCCCACAATCCCCCACAGTGGGTATGCGCCACAGTTAACAGGTGGACAAGATGATGCTTTTATAAAGAGTTGGAGCATTCGACAGTCCACTCGTAGCGCAATTCGCATCATGTGACACCTGGTTCTTCCTTTGCTGTTCTAAAATGCTTCATTACCCATATTAACGCAACTCCTTTCCCAATATCAAGCCAGCCTAAGGCCAGTTTGCAAAGAAGTTCCAAGCACCGGCGTGGCTCAGTGGTAGAATGCTGGACTGGCACAAAGGGGAATCGGTTTTGAATCCCATTGCGTCCTTGGTGTATTTCATTTACTGAGTAATTGTTTTTTCTTATTCCGTGCAATAGTGGTTATGGGCACAGGCGACGGACAACTACAGCGTGCATACCACCCGTGTTGTGATGTCATAAGGGCTTTCACTGCAAAAAAGAAATGTGATTTTCTACGCAGTATATAGTGCCAGCATTAAAAAAGTTACCACAGTAAAACATTGTTAATTCGAAGTCATTGGGAGCATGAGAAATCGGCACATACAAACAGCACATACAAAAAGCGGGATGCAAGGGGTTTGAAATTTTTATTCAAAGTATAATCAGGGCTCGTCGTTTGCTGTGCTGGCTAGTTAGCAGCTCCAAAGGTTATGTTTTCCAGCAATACAAGGTCACAGTTTTGCCACCAACAAGAAACACCGAGCCTCGTTGCTGCAATAGCAAACAAGAAAAAAAAAGTGATCAGCTAATATATACACCTGCGAAAAATAAAAGGTCTTCACTGCAACACAGCAGTGCCAAGCCAGCAGCGTGTCACCTGCTCCTCGCTGCATCAGCACGTCATGATACAACCATTCACCCATTCTTGGTAGTACAATAAAAATTTTAATAATAGACAGTGTGACAAAACTCACGATGCATTTTTGCTGGAAAACATAATGATTGTAGCTTTAGAACCTAGCTTCCAAAGTAGGAATAGCAGGCAATAACTCTTCCAGCAGTACAAGTGTGCAAATAGCTGGAGCAACCAGCACTCGAAGGTTCGCATGCATCGCGAATTCCGCCAGCCTGTCCTTTATCGATTTCTGTATATTCCCAGAAAAAATGGGTAATTGCGAGAAGCATACGACAAGCTGCCCGTGCATCACCGCTGTGTTGCAGCGGAGCATGTCTTAAAGCAATACTTTTTTGCAGACTAGTTGGTTCATACTTGAAAAATAAATTGCTGCACAAACTTGAAGAAAAACAAGGGAGACTGCGCTCTTTCCTGTCTCGCTTGTTTTCCTTCAAGTTTATGCAGCAATTCAATTTTTCGAGCAAGTCTTGTTTTCCGCAGGTGCACATTTCAGCTGATCACCGAGACAATTTTTTCCTACAATTTTATTTACCGTGCTAGAAATGTCGAGGCTGGGGTACTTCAACTGCCATTTAGTAGTATCGCTACAGTACATTGCTTAGTGGCTCATAAGGGCTGTCGTTTCCGCAGCTCTGCAGCGAAATCGGGATTGGTACACTGCATTCAAGGTTTTCGAATTAACCAGAGTAGCGCTGGCTGCTGCTTCAAATTAAAACACTTAAACTTGCATTTCAAAATACAGGACCACTGATATACTTCGAATTAAGCAGGATTTCGAAATGACCGAACAAATCGATGAGGTTTTACTGTACGTGACTTACACTTTCATCTTCCCTGATTAAAAAGTTAAGTCGATTTCAAACTGTCACTGTATTCACTATATGAATTTTTCTGTGCACTAGTATTTCTTACAAACATCCTCTACTGGCAGAATACTCCTCCAAAGGTGGCAGTAGGCAGAAACATTCTACAGTCAAACTCCGCTACAACGAACGCCGCTTCAACGAATATTGTCGCCACAACGAACACTTTTTCATCTGCCGTCTTGCTTCAACGAAATTTCACGATGCAATTCCAGGCTCAAATACTATTTATTGCTATACAGTGAACACAATCTTTAACATTTTGATACATTTTCAGAACCTGAAAATACGTCGTCGAAGCCTCAAGCACGCGTTGGCACCACTAGAAACCACCGCTGTTCAGTAAGTGTGGGCGCTGATTGCTCGACAGCGATTACAATGAGATTGTCCTGTTTTTACCACTGGCTTGCTTTCGAGCCACAGACGATTCGAAGCTGAAGATCAGTCACTCAGTTCATGGTTTTCTTCACGCAGCTGGTGGGAGCAACCGCGGAACGATGCCTTTTCAAATGCCAATGCTTATCATTTCGTTCGCACTTGGCCAGTGTGGTAACTAATTAGAGCTCTAAAATCAGCTAT
The DNA here is from genome assembly GCF_043290135.1 of Rhipicephalus microplus. Lineage (NCBI taxonomy): Eukaryota > Metazoa > Arthropoda > Arachnida > Ixodida > Ixodidae > Rhipicephalus > Rhipicephalus microplus. The sequence goes on along the minus strand of NC_134703.1, from coordinate 11,301,541 downwards.
CCGGAAGGGGCGTATGAAAAGAATGGCATCGAATAAGGCAAGTGTCACGACTCCACCATACCCTGCCCCTGTCTCGGCCTTGTCGGATACACTTTGACCGGATACACTTTGACCGCAGACAGTGTTATTATGTTAATGCAACAGTTTGGTTCGTTCACGAAAGCAGTTGTAGGCATTGTTTCAGCGTGCTTTTCACCATGGCCTCGCTATGAATGAGTAAGAATCACGTCGCGACACTGCTGTAAAAGAATAGGAAGCAGCGGACACTTTTTGAATTTTTCGAATAAACATCCCTTGTTTTGCTCACTGAGATCAGCTATATTTTTGAATTTCACCACAACGAAACTTTTTCTGCACGCCGTCAGTTTGGTTGTAACGGGGTTCAACTGTGCTGTGCTCTATTGCATGCGAAATAACCCCAGGTGTCAGAAATTAATGCAACAGCATTTTTTAAGAAGCTCATTTCGCAGAAATTCCAATGTCAGCATCGTTGATTGTGAGAGAAAAATCATTATCTTGAGCATGACTGAAAAATCGAAAAAGATGCAAACAGAATAAAATTAAGAAAAAATTCTGGGTGCGAGTGGGGACTGAACTCGAGTCATTTGCGTGGCAGGCAGGTGCCAGATAGTCACGTGCCTGCTTGTAAATACAGTGAAAATAATTCCTCTGCTTGGAATTGCAGTGGAAGTAGCTTGCACGCTTTACAAACACACGCATTCTATATACATGCTTCACAGTACAACACGAAATATTGCAGTAATAATGTGTGGTGCAAGCATACAGATGACCACAAAAGTTTAGGAACCATGCGAGAATGTGGCCAAATGCCTCCTCGCCACACTTCCGCTACGTCACCAGCAATCAACAGCACCCAAGACGCATCCCTCCCTTTCACTTTCTAACGCGGCGCGCTTTTTGGAATCTGTGTCTACGTGCTTCTGCCTCAAAAGTAGTTTAGAAAGATAATGTGATAACAGGGTAGTGCTGGGCCATGCCGGTCGCCGGACCGAATCCACACACATACGTTGGCGGGTCCCACACTGACTGACAGGTCATTTCATTTCAAACGTCGACGCCCCCGGGCACAGGAACTACAAACTAATCTGATCACATCCCCCCCCCCCTTTATTAACGAATGCAAACAATTGTTCAAGGTGAGTAGTGCATTACTAGTCAACGAATTCTCCACGCAGGACAGGATTACTGAGTGCTGTGACATCTAGTTCCGCTTTCCTCGCCTCGTCTTCTCTGGGATCTTGCCAAGACTCTGTGTCGTGAGGGCAATCTGGAGTTAGCTGCCTCTGACCCACATTCAAACTTTGGGGCTGCCTAACTTTTGGTTGTGTGCACTAAGCTCCTCACGGGGCAGGCAGATGTGATCCAGATGTCGAGTTAAATGACTTCCGTCCTCCAGTTGAACATCCATGGACTAAGTGCGTTGTTCGGTGACGAGTGCAGGCAGCCACGCAGGACCTTGTCACCAGGGTGACCCAGAACCCTGGGTCTTGTTCTTTGGTCACATTTGATTTTCTGCTTAAGTTAGATCTGTAGCTCCTTAGTCCTGAGGTCTGGGTGTAGCAGGTCCAACGCAGTCCTCAGCTTCCCCACCCCCCCAACAACAGCCCAGGCGGACAGAAACCCATGACCTCGTGTGGCTTAGGCCTGTAAATCAGAAGCTTCCAGGCAATTTGAGTGCGAATATCTTCAGGGCCAGCCTTCTGCAACCTACTTTTGACAGTCTGCACTGCCCACTCTGCAGCACCGTTTGACGCTGGGTGATGCAACGGCACCAGCATTCGCCTCAACTCGTTTTTCTTGAAGAATGTGGAGTAGAGCTCACTGGCCCATTATTCGACATGACATCTGGAAGGACTTGGTTTGCAAACATAATTCGCATGCAAAAAATAGTAGCTTCAGCCGAGGGTGTGGAAACAGGGAACACTTGGATTCACTTTGAGTACGCATCGACTGAGATAAATAGATACAGTAAAAGCTCATTAACCCTGATCTCAAGAAACCGGTGAAAATTTTCAAGTTAACCGAATTTCGGATTATCAAATGAACCATCAAAACAAAAGAAAAATATACTCGGTACAGACAAACCTTTATTTCACAAAAACTGCATCAACATAGTCTGCCTCGTCATCGGAATCAGTGCTAGAACGATCTTCTTCAACCCCGTGTGGTGGTGGTGAGTACGCTCGCTGTCGCGAGAACTAATGAAGAACTCCGCGACGACAGCCAGGTCTTCGGTGTCCTCCTACACGGTGCAATGTCGCGTCGGCTCATCTTGAATGTCATCATCGGATCAGTGATTCTGATTCTCTTCAAGCACTTCTGAGAGAGGTTTAGAATAACATTCGCAGGTGTTGCGGGCGTTGCTTTAGTTGCGGGCGCCATATGAGATTTAGAATAGCATTTGCTCCCCCTAGGGAAAAGCCGAAGGGACTTTCGCCCTGACCGCAAACCCAAATGCACAAAAGCCACACAGCACCTCGCGGGCCGCTATCGCTACACACTATTTCAAATTTTCTGTGGGTGGGAACGGCGGCTCGCGTTGCAACGCATGCGCAGTGGCAGCGACCGCAACACCAGGGCTCGTGGTGCACTATTCATCAGTCAGCAAACCAACGACGGCCACACCATCATCAACGCGCACAAACACAGCCCGAGAACGTAAGAACAGTTTCTATGTCAAAGCACCAACTCGCATATCAGTCAACTCTTTTGATGTACCCGAGCTGAACACGCTATGCGCGAAGTCACAACGCAAAGAAACCAGCAGTGTAGGCGTCGCGGGCAACTGGAGTAGTGGCGGCTGCGCAAACTGTCTTGTCGCCCGCGCATTTGGCGCCATGTGTGGCGCATTTTGCAGACACTGGATGCACTGGCGGCTCAAGTGCTTCCGCCGGCTGGTGACTAGTGCCACCTGGCTACTTCTCCCCTCATTCACTATTATCATGATCATATTTTGCTGCTGTTAGTTTGGTTTCTCCAAAACATCGGTTCCGCCATCGGCTACAGCGGCAGAGCCAGGACTCCATGCTTTCAGCAACCCGAATCGGTTACTGAAAGCATGAAGCCCCGATAGCCCCCTCTGGAATCGTCTGAGTTAATTGGTGCGTGTCTAAATCCCTCCAAATTAACAAGCATTTGACACCATTGAAATATACACAGTTTTGCCGGGACCGCCACATGTTCGAGAAATTCCGAGTTAAGGAAACCCAGATAGACCAGCTTTTACTGTTGGTGTTCCTATAAGGACCGGCAGAGCCTACATGCAGCCGTGAGCACGGTTTCCCTCGAACGGCCAGTGCAAGACAGGCACTGGTCGTGACACTCTTTGATGCTTCAGACAAATGCAGCACTGTTGTATGATTAGCGCTATATTGTCATCCAAGCTGGGCCACCACACCTGGTTACACACGACTGCCTTCATTTTGGACAGTCCTGGATGACTCATGCAGCAACTGAAGGACTTTTCCCTTTGTAAGGATTTCGGAACAATGACTCTGTTGGCCCCTAATAAACAGTTCCCTTGCTCACTCATCTCATGAAAGCGCGTCTCGTAGGGTCTTCCCTCTGACTCTAAGTTTACCTGGCAGCCTGACCACAACGCTGCTCTTGCGACACAACGGGTCTGCGGAGATGGCTGCCGCAACAGCATTTAACGACAGCACCTCGGGGTATACTCCATCCAGCATTAACACTTTGGTAGGGCAGTCAATAACATGTGCAATTTGTGAATCCGGCCTATACATCGGGTCGTAACTGCACCCCGACAACAGCCAGGCCCACCTTAGCACTCTCCAAGAACACGATTCGGGAACTGATTTATCTGCTGCGAGCAGGCTGAACAGCAGTTTGTGATCTGTGGCTGCCACGAAATGCCGGCACCATAAGTACTGCCTGAACTTTATAACCCCAAATACAAGGCTCAATGCCTCTTTATCTCATTGGCTGTTGTTTTTTATCCGCAGCTGCAGGAGGCAAAACCAACAATGCGCTCTTCTCCAGATGAGTCTCGTTGCTCCAGTACTGCTCCAATACTGAAGGGAGATGCATCAGTGACAAGCACAGCTGGCTTTTCTGGGTCAAAGTGTGCCATATAGCAGCAGAGGCCAATAGCTCCTTGCTTCTCCGCCTGCTCTTCATCACAGCGTCGTGGTGTTCCCAACGCCAACAAACTATTGAGCAGCTGTAACACAGCAGAAAGGTTTGGCAAAAAGCTTCTGTTAATCAACCCGAATTAACTATCAAGTTCCTTGACTGCTGAGGTGCGAGGGCTTCCAGCACTGCTTCATTCTTAGCCGAGTTTGGACGCAGCCCAGCCGCACTAATGATATGGCCAAGTTCTGGTTTCATAAATTCGCATTTGGATAACTTCAGTCTCGCTATTTTCAGGCGATCCAACACTCGGCCCAAATTTTCCCAATGCTTTTTATCACTGGTTCCTGTGACCGGAATATTTTTAAAGTACAATATGACATGGTCAAGCTCGTGCAAAATATTTTCCATCTCTTACTGAACTATAGCTGGAGCTGATGAAAACGCAAACGTCAGTTTTGTTAATCAGTATAACTGCTTCAGAGTGTTAATGGTGACTAGCTCTTTACATTCCTCAACGAGTGAGACCTGCTGTATGCGTCTTGCAAGTCAAGCTTTATGAACTTCTTGCCCCTTGTAAGCCGCGCAAAAAGTTCCTCAATGCTAGACAACTTTCACCAGGTTTATGGTAGTGTTAAAATCGCCGCAGACCCAAACCTAGTCTTCGTGCTTCAATACAGGAATGATCCGCGCAGCCGTTCTCACAAATTTGATAATGGTTTGCCATTCCATCCTCCGTGGTTCTTCAAAACCCAATCACGCAAAGCAAATGGTATCAGACATGCCTTGACAAAACGTGCATTTGCGTCCTTTTGTGCGAATATAGAAGCTGCAACACCATCAAATGTGCCAAGCTGCTCCGAAAAAAATTCGTGATATTGGCTTACCAGGTCTTTCGTAGACTTCACAATGCTGACTCCCTCCGCCTGAGCTATGGCTAGCTTGAAGGCTTTCATCCAGCTTCGTCCAAACAGCGTACACGCCTCTTTCATGACAAATTGTGGTAGCTGGCGCTTTTTGTCATCAAGTTTGACCATTTCTTCAAGCTTTCCCTAGACGAGTTCCATGTCACCGAAAGAAAAATTCTCAGCTGCACACTCGGTGGCTCTAACGGCACCGACGGAAAAAAGCTCGGCAAACTTGTCATCATCAATGGTCAACACACTAGGGCCGGAGTGCTCCATGTTGTGTGTTACGTTGTTTACTTCAACCGTTATGCACATTCGCTCCGAAATGGCTGTGTGAAGCATTCGCAAGTCGAAAACGTCGGGCTCTTCAGCAGAAGCAGGCACGTCACCCAGTTTGTTTAAGCGACTAGACCGGCTGTGACTAAACTGGCTCTGCTGGAAATTTCTACTCCCCGGTTGAACTCTGCAAACTCTTGCAAGGTGCCCTTTGTGGCGGCAATAGCGACAGATCGTGGTGCCGTGCCTACACCAAAGTGTAGAATGACCTCCTCCGCAACGAAAGCTACAGCTATTATTTTTCTTTGTGTTGACAACGATCGCTTGCTCTGAAGCTTCATCAGATAGTAGCTGTGCTTGCTGACAGCCCAATGCACGTAATTTTTTATGTGCAGCCTCCATAGCTACGACGGTGTCCTTCTCAGTTTCGAAGGTTAAACACGTTTCCAGCAGCCGTGTTTGCAAGGTTACCTCATTGATTCTGCTGACTATCTGGTCGCGCAACATGCGCTCTCGAAATGTTGCGAAATTGCAGTCTCCCACTAATTTCTTCAACGAGGCAATGTAGTCCCTTACAGTGTACCTTTATTCGATGCCTTGAGAAAAACTTGAAACATGTCACTACTTCTGATACGCGAGGGGCTTAATGCTTACCAAGTGTAGTAAACATTTCGGTCAGTCCTGCTTGGTGCTAGGAGGCCTTGTAGCAGAGAATAGGTCTCTAGACCGCTGCATGTCAAAAATACAGCTGTCTGCTTGTGGCTTGCGGTGTTGTTTGCAATGAGTACGCTCACGGTATTCAGCCCCTCCGATTTACTCGGGTCGAACAAATCCAGCTTCCTGATGACAAGCATAAGGACATGTGACTGTGCTGTGCCCGTCCAGTTCGTCAGTTAACCTCGTCGCCACTTGTGATAACTGGGTAGTCCTGGGCCACGTTGGTCGCCTGACGAAATGACGCACAAACGTTGGCGAATTCCACACTGACCGACTGCTCATGTGCACCGTATTTATTTCATTGCAAACATCAATGCACCCGGGCGCCGAAAGGGCAGACCAATCTTATCACAGATAACTTTTGCAAGTTGCAATCTTCATCACTAAGTGATGCCTAGCTAACACTGTGATAGCCTTGATCCTGCTATGAAAATATAAATGTGACAGTCATACTGTAAATTAGTGCTTAGTGACAATCTAACTTTGCGCATCACGGCAGTAAAAAAAATTGCTTGTGCCCAGCCTAGCACTGAGGTTGACGGTAGATGGCACACCATTAGGTGGCACAGACAGTTACGTTTGGCATAACCCCCAAGCTTTTGTGGTTGACTGTACATTGCCATAGGGCAGTAGTTCTCAGCCATGGATGTGTCGGGGAACTCTTGTGCACTGGGGAAAGTAATGGTGGACCCCTTGCAGCGGAGGGGAGGAAGGATTCTAAGTAAATTAGCACAACTGAAACGTGAAACAGGTGCCTTTTATTTCTACCAAAAACATCAAACAAACGTGCCACATCACTTCATTTTACACAGTTCATCAATACGTGGCACAGTCGCACTTAAACAGAGTTGCATATCTGCAGCCACATTCAACCTGTTTTGGCATTTACTTTTCAAGTATGCAAGTCTGGAAAAAGCATGCTTGCGTGCATACGTTGTAGAAAACTGTAACAGAAGCTTTACAGCCATCTCATGGAGGAAGGGGAGCATTTCTGCAGTCCCCAACCAAAATGCCTCAATGCTCACAATGGCAAACTTTGCCTTCATCACTGTGTTTTCTTGGAGCTCTATCAGCTCATTTTCAGCTTCGACACATTTATATGTAAAGCAAGCTACATCAGCCTCAAAAGGGGCCACAAGCAATGTGTCTGGGGCAGATTCTGGGAAGTAGTCCTTCCTGTGGCACCTTAATGTGCTCAGATAGGCTGTGATTGTGGCTCTGTCACTTGCAGTTACTACCCCAGCACCTGCAAGACCACCAAGCAGCTTAAAAGAAGAGTAGTCACCTCTGTTAACCTGGCTCAACCAACTTAGAAACTTTTTACAAAAGCCTCTCACCTTGTCCCCAAAAGAGACAACATTAGTGCCCATCCCCTGCAGGCTGCTGTTAAGATGGTTCAGGGGCTCAAACAGGTCCCACAGATAAGCAAGCTTTGCCACAAAAGAAGAGTCTTGACAAGGATCTCCGAGTGCCCTATCTTTTGCCAAAAAAGAAGACTCAGCTTCCCTCCAAGCTTGACCACTCTTGCAGGCACTTTTCCGCGTGACAACCAACGCACCTCGGTGTGCAGGAGCAAGTGTTGGTGCTCGGCACCCATCTCCTTGCACAGTACCTTGAAGAGGCGACTGGCTTTAGGCCTTGCCTTTACACTGTTCATGGCTTTGACAACATGTTGCATAACACTCGCAAGCTCTGGACTCAACACTTTTGATGCCAAAGCTTCCCTGTGAAGTATACAGTGTGTGAACACTACTGCACTGTTCACTTTCTTAACGAGTCCTAAAAAACCTACGAGTCCTAAAAACCTACTGACAGCCCGAGTGCCGTCGATGCACACAGCTACACACATGTCCCAATGAAAACGTGCAAAAAAAAAATTGTTAATGGCATCGAAAATATCTTGAACCCTCTTTGTCCTCTTGAGTTCCAGACAGCAAAGAAGTTCTTCGGTAATGACAGAGTTATTCACAAAGCGCACAAACACTATAAGCTGTGGGTTCCCGGATACGTCGCAGCTTTCATAGACGGCAAGAGAAAACTTCCCAGTGGATATCAATTTATCAATTACTTGGTCCTGCCCATCAGACGCCATTTCTCTGATTCTGCATGATTCTGCATTTCTCTGATTCTGCATTAAACGATGCCACGGCATCGTTTAAGCACGATATATTGTCCAGTTTTTTCACATGCGCTTTCCCTATAACAGCACCGAAGACGTCCTTCATGCAGGGCATAAGCAGAGTCTCGCAGATGGTATGAGGCTTCATCTCTTTGGCCGCGTCGTAGCTGAGCATGTAGCTTGCCTTGATAGCATGTGCAGAGCTTGCCAGCTGAAGAAATGAAAGTCTAAATTTGTACGCTGAACCAAACTTACAAACACTGCATCGACACTCTAAAACTGGTGCTTAAACCAGTCGCCTTCCCCATCCCACGACGCGTTGTATACATGTTGAAAGTCAATATGGCGCATGCACTAAAGCGAAACAACAAAATCTGCCAGCTAACAGTGAGGCCAGAGCCTCACGGATCAGCATACGCAGAGCGAACGTAACGCATATCGAGGATCGCGGCTGCCGCAAACCTCGTTTGTGTAACTAACGTAAAGCACGTCGAACATGCATTCGGCGATTGATCAAGGTTCACTGCCGGAGCGAACGTCGTATGCGCAATTAATGTAAAACTGTGTTATGACAATTTTGACCTTACCTGGTAAGGATTATCCAGCTTTTGGGATTCCACTGTCGTTTCTTGGTTTCGAAGAACTCTATGTCCTTGTCTTTGTAGCTTAGATGCTTTGTCCGGAGATGGCATGTCAACTTCGCCGGCACCATGAAGCTTACAGCGAGTACTTCACCGCACAAAACGCACTGCAGTTTGCCGCCGATATTGGCAAAGCCAAACTTCACGTAACCTTCTTTGTAGCCACGTAACTTGGGCATGGCTACGCGACTGAGACGAACACGTCGCTTCGCGACCTGGGCTAACAGGGTGAGACTGCACGGCACAGCCACTGATGCCAGGCGAAAATGGCGATATGATAATACAACAGCGGAGCACCGAGACACGTGGCTGTCTGCCGTCTCCGCACCGTTCCCATGGAAGGCCATGTGCGCACCGATGATACATGCTCGCAGTCACGGCGCTCCTATGGATCTCGGCACCCCCAGGCACCCAGCGCATGAACCAGCGGGTACGGCAAGGTCGTGTCCGTGCCGCTGGTTCATGAGCTGGGGGCCAGGGGGGCCGCGATCCATCAGAGCGGCGTGACCGCAGAGTATGCACACAGAACACTTGTGTGCATCACTGAGCGGCCGCGGGGGAGAGCACAGTCGGCATAGGGGACCGTAACGTGATTCAAGAAGGTGTGGGGAAGATGGAAGGGAAGTGATTGAGACGACCTTGTGCGGATTGCGGATCACTGCGGCAGTTGCGGGAGCAGGTCGCGGAACTCTAAATGAGTCATGGCCGGACTTAACTCCAAAAAATGCAAAAAAAAAAGCGGGCAAGGGTTTCACAGATCATAGAAATGGCTTCGCGGACCCCCTAGGGTCCTCATTTGAGGACCCTAGAAACCTCATTTGAGAACCACTGCCATAGGGCATCGGAACACGTGATTATCACTATAGCTTCATGGTTTAAAGCCAGTCACCCAATACACAATGCACACACATTACTGTGCCCTTAACATTAAGGCCAGGTAGTGAATGCATAGCAAGCTCGAAAAGATTGAAGTACACACTAGGGACAGGATATCGCTATCGTGTTCAACTCTTCAAAGGCATAGCTTAAGGGTCCTCAATTTTTCGTCCCCACTAGGGCTCGTACAATCATGCTAATGAAACAACAAAAAAATGCTTTTGGCTTACATCATCATGAAAACTCCACTAAGCTTTTACAGCAGGGCCTTGTGCAATGCAAGCTGCACAAATTTCAAACTAGATCACAAAGGTGAACCAGACTTCGAAGTCAGCAGGTAACTTTGCATTAGCATACATCACTGCATCAGGATACCGTATTTACTCGATTCTACCGCGCCCTCCATTGTAACGTGCACCCGGTTTCCACGACGAAAAAAAAAGTAAGACATCGATTGCGACGCACACCTACTTTTCTCGTTCGCTCACACAATCACACCACTCGAAAAAACGACTCCTTTCGGGAGCGTCTTCCATTTAAATATGAGGTACGGGGGAAGCTTGTGCCCATCTGACGTGTAACAGAGCATTGCCGTCACTGTAGTTTTACCGTGGACCGATGTCGGCACGGGAACTTGCTTCACCCTCTTCTTCTCGATGGTTGTGGTGCCAGGCATGTTGAAGAGGCGTCTGATAGGCATTCCCGATTTGCCCTAGCAGGTAGTCGTTGTTGTGCCGCAAGTTTAGGACGAACCTCTGACAACTTTTCATCGTAGTCCTCCGGAAACTTTTCGCATATGCCCATTCGCATTCGGAGGGAAAAGCCTTTCCTCTTCATAAAGTTAGTTAGCCAGCACCTGCTCGCTTTAAACTGGCTCTGCATTAGCCTTTTTTCTAAGGCTGTGGGAATTGAGGCTGGCCCGCTGCCTTTGCGCGGGCTTTGCCGCCTCTTTTCTCATGTCCCGACATGCCTACCCTCCTTTGCTGTCTGCCGCGCTGGGAAGGGCGGAGTGACGTTTAACTCCCTCACCCGGTAGCGGATGTTGACTGTGGCGCCGCGCGGGGAGCCTCCCGAGAGGTTTTCGCGCGCTGCGTCGGGAGCAGTGAGTACAGTCCGGGACTTCAAACGGTGAGCCACGCATTCTTTTCCGTCCGTCTAGTCCCGCCGCTCGGGGCTCGTCGGACTTCGCTGACGGCGCCTCGCGCCCGATGCGAACGCTCACCTTTTGTTGCCCCGCTGCGTACTCACGGCCGAAGGGCAGTACGGTGTCCTAGTGCGTGGCCTAGCTACGCCGACCCGTCTCCCTTCGAAGCCAACGCGAGCGCCTTTGCCCTCGCTCGAGCAACCGGGCCTCTTTGTCCCGGTGTCTCCGTGGATTACCTTTACCGCGGAGACGTGCTCGTGGCACCCCTGTGTAGTACTTTGTGCCCGTGGCGTGGATAAGCCTACTTGCTTTCCCGCCGCGCCCTTTTGCAACGGGCTGTACTGCGTTGGTGTTGCCACAATAAAGTGTTGCGACTTGAGCAGTATCGTGTTTCCCGCCACGGCGACGGTTGACGCGTGCCCTGCGGCTCGCTAAGACCGGACCCACGCTGGTGGCCGTACTCCTTCGGGATACGTGTACACCACACTGGCGCCCAACGCGGTATCAAAAGCTCTAGCTTTTGTCTGCTCTTAGCGAGTCAGTTCGCCTGCGCGATTCGGGCTCGTCGCAACATGGCTGCTTCGCGGGAATTTTGTCCGCTGTCCCTTTTAGCGGATGCCGCGTTGCACACGGAGGCCATTGCCTCTATTGACGGGAACCCTTCTGCACCCGTCTGTGTCGGCACCCCCTATTGCGGTGACGACACGAGGCGCCTAGCCGCTCCCTTTGGAGATGGCGCGTCGCTTCGGAATGGGCCTCTTGCCCTACCCGAACGTTACGCACAAGCGCCTCCGACGCCCGTCCGTGTCGACACCCCCTATTGCGGTGACGACACGAGGCGCCTAGCCGCTCCCTTTGGAGATGGCGCGTCGCTTCGGAATGGGCCTCTTGCCCTACCCGAACGTTACGCACAAGCGCCTCCGACGCCCGTCCGTGTCGACACCCCCTATTGCGGTGACGACACGAGGCGCCTAGCCGCTCCCTTTGGAGATGGCGCGTCGCTTCGGAATGGGCCTCTTGCCCTACCCGAACGTTACGCACAAGCGCCTCCGACGCCCGTCCGTGTCGACACCCCCTATTGCGGTGACGACACGAGGCGCCTAGCCGCTCCCTTTGGAGATGGCGCGTCGCTTCGGAATGGGCCTCTTGCCCTACCCGAACGTTACGCACAAGCGCCTCCGACGCCCGTCCGTGTCGACACCCCCTATTGCGGTGACGACACGAGGCGCCTAGCCGCTCCCTTTGGAGATGGCGCGTCGCTTCGGAATGGGCCTCTTGCCCTACCCGAACGTTACGCACAAGCGCCTCCGACGCCCGTCCGTGTCGGCACCCCCTATTGCGGTGACGACACGAGGCGCCTAGCCGCTCCCTTTGGAGATGGCGCGTCGCTTCGGAATGGGCCTCTTGCCCTACCCGAACGTTACGCACAAGCGCCTCCGACGCCCGTCCGTGTCGACACCCCCTATTGCGGTGACGACACGAGGCGCCTAGCCGCTCCCTTTGGAGATGGCGCGTCGCTTCGGAATGGGCCTCTTGCCCTACCCGAACGTTACGCACAAGCGCCTCCGACGCCCGTCCGTGTCGGCACCCCCTATTGCGGTGACGACACGAGGCGCCTAGCCGCTCCCTTTGGAGATGGCGCGTCGCTTCGGAATGGGCCTCTTGCCCTACCCGAACGTTACGCACAAGCGCCTCCGACGCCCGTCCGTGTCGGCACCCCCTATTGCGGTGACGACACGAGGCGCCTAGCCGCTCCCTTTGGAGATGGCGCGTCGCTTCGGAATGGGCCTCTTGCCCTACCCGAACGTTACGCACAAGCGCCTCCGACGCCCGTCCGTGTCGGCACCCCCTATTGCGGTGACGACACGAGGCGCCTAGCCGCTCCCTTTGGAGATGGCGCGTCGCTTCGGAATGGGCCTCTTGCCCTACCCGAACGTTGTCTGCTTCGTGGCATGCCGCGTTGCACCAAGAGGCCACCGCCTCTATCGACGGGCGCCCTTCGGCGCTCGCCTGTGTCGTCACCCCTTTTTGTGGTGAATACACTCCTACGTGGTAGCTGACGCGCTATCTCGTGCCCCTTGTTGTCTGCCGAGAACCTGGATTTCGGTGCGACGGCCGCTTGCGGTGCCTTAGCACATGCAAGCGTCGGGGGCGAAACAGCAGCTTCGCCGCCATTCGGCGAGAAGGGTGAGTCCCCATGCGGACAAACCTTGGCTGCTAACCAGGTAAGCGGCGCACCGCGAAGCGGCCGAGCGGGGGAGCTTTCCGAAGGCCACGAGGCCGAGAGTGAACCCGTAACGCCGACTCACGCGGCGGTTGCTGCGGTCCTGAGTGGGCGCGATACCAGACTCCCCCATTTGGGAGAATGGGAATTGCTTTCGGCAGCGAAGAGCTACTGAAGGCTCAGCAGAGGGATCCGTTTCGAGTCTCGGAGGGACGGAGCGCCGTATACGCTGCTTGCTTTGCGGCGGGCGCCGTTAAACCGTCTTGACGAGGCGCGGAGCGCCGTTACGCTGCTTGTTCTGCGGCGGGCGCGATTAGGGGGCTGAAACAGCGTGTGTCGCTGAGTCCCCGGCGGATTCATTTTGCTGGACCATGACGGGCTCCTGCTGAAATATATAGCCACTGACGACGAGTCCATAGACCCGTTTAAGGTGGTTATGCCCAAAAGTCTGAGAGCCGCACTGTTGCGATCCTCTCACGACGAACCCATGGCCGGTCACCTGAGTGGCTCGAAAGTTTTTGCAAACTGAGCAATGTTGTGACCTGGCCCGGCACGAAGCGTGGCTTTTATCGCTATTCCGTGCCTGCCACGTCTGACAAACGGTTGAGCCAAGGGTTGGAAAGCCGCCCGGTCTTATGAACCGATTGTCAGTGAGCGTCCGTGGCGCGTACTAGCTGAAAGATCCCCTTTGGGAAAACTCAGCCGTGCCCACATCGCAGACCTGAAGCCCTTTGTCACGGTCTGACGAGCTCGCGCCAGTGGCCTGCGGCACTTCGCGCAAGCAATGGGCACACCCGGAGCGACGGACCGCATTCGGACCCCGCGCCGGTATAATCTGAGGAAGCGGTCACCTTTGTGATTTCGCGCCGGACGGCGGACTTCTCCGCAACCGAAGGCCCTCAGTTTACTGTCTAGCCTCAGTATACGTTAGCTTCTTTACGGCCTTTTCTCGTAAAGAAGTTGACCCCGCCGTGTCTGCTGCCAGTGTTTCTTTTTTTTTTTTGAAGTGTTCATGTGTATTTTATGTTTTTTTTGTCTAATATTAAGTGTTATTTGTGTTTTATGTTTTTGCCGGATGTTGAGTGTCGTTTTGCTCTGTTTTTACTTTTTTTCGTGTTCGTTTCGTCTACCGCGAGGGAGCTGTGTGCGACCTTGAGTGTCGGTGCTTGCCGGGAGAGAGAGAGACGAAGGACGCTTTGCGCCTACGCTCGCGCAGCCGTCGGCGGTGTGTGTGTGTGCGTGCGTGACGCTTCAGTGCGAGCCCGAAGAGTGCGTCATGGCTTCCCCCCATCGATGCGGACGCTGGAGGTGCTGGGGGGGCATTGACCCATTGACATCAGACCGTCTGGCTGCGCTCTGCTCTCGGCCGCCGTCGAAGAAGCCCTGCTGCCGTTCCCGCCATGGCTCCTGCGCGAGGCCAGCTGAAAGCAGCTATATGCTGCCGGCCAACGCCAGGGCGCCTCGCAGCCAATTCCGGTTCGGCCTCCCTGACCACTGGAGAGGCCCGGCTACCCGCAACGCCCAGCTCCGTCATCGAGCCAGAAATGCGGGGCGGCCCCGAACAACCGAAGCGGCTTTCGTCGGACTCGCGGCTTATCGAGAGCAGGAACAAGCCATCAGTCAGCCCCCTTCCGGTACCTCTGACCTCGCACTCGGGCATCGCACCCAGCGGACACTGTCACGCCTTTACCGCACCTCCGCGCACTGGACGCTATCCCCCTTCAGCACCACGAACACTAGTGCCACGTTGCTGTGCTCCCTTCCGCAGTTATTTGTATAGTGTCATGTGTTTATTTTGTTATTTATGTTTTGTTTCTCCTTGTAATCATTTTTTTAGCAGCAGTAGCAGGGCTGGACTGAGGTTAGCTGTCGCTCATAGCAGTGTCATTTTAACTGCATGGGTGACGTCCGGCTGCCTTTTGCAGACCGGTAAAGGGCAAATTTAGGAGAGGGGGATGTGGGAATTGAGGCTGGCCCGCTGCCTTTGCGCGGGCTTTGCCGCCTCTTTTCTCATGTCCCGACATGCCTACCCTCCTTTGCTGTCTGCCGCGCTGGGAAGGGCGGAGTGACGTTTAACTCCCTCACCCGGTAGCGGATGTTGACTGTGGCGCCGCGCGGGGAGCCTCCCGAGAGGTTTTCGCGCGCTGCGTCGGGAGCAGTGAGTACAGTCCGGGACTTCAAACGGTGAGCCACGCATTCTTTTCCGTCCGTCTAGTCCCGCCGCTCGGGGCTCGTCGGACTTCGCTGACGGCGCCTCGCGCCCGATGCGAACGCTCACCTTTTGTTGCCCCGCTGCGTACTCACGGCCGAAGGGCAGTACGGTGTCCTAGTGCGTGGCCTAGCTACGCCGACCCGTCTCCCTTCGAAGCCAACGCGAGCGCCTTTGCCCTCGCTCGAGCAACCGGGCCTCTTTGTCCCGGTGTCTCCGTGGATTACCTTTACCGCGGAGACGTGCTCGTGGCACCCCTGTGTAGTACTTTGTGCCCGTGGCGTGGATAAGCCTACTTGCTTTCCCGCCGCGCCCTTTTGCAACGGGCTGTACTGCGTTGGTGTTGCCACAATAAAGTGTTGCGACTTGAGCAGTATCGTGTTTCCCGCCACGGCGACGGTTGACGCGTGCCCTGCGGCTCGCTAAGACCGGACCCACGCTGGTGGCCGTACTCCTTCGGGATACGTGTACACCACAAGGCTAACTGCATAACCTGCCCTTGGAGAAGTTCTGTCGTCACGGGCCGCTGTGCCGCTCGCTGCTCAAGCGCATACTCGCCGAGCAGCTCTTTAATTTGCGGAAACCGACCCTGCAGTGGTCCACTGAAGCCTTTGCGTGAAGCTTTGCTGTCGACAATCTTCTGCTTTTGTTTCAGCCAACTCCGAACGAGCGCGATGCGACCCGATTTCCATTCGTTTCTGCACACGCAATGACTTTTGTTTTAAAAGCGGCATCGTAGTGCACTAGAGTTTTTGGAGTCGGCCCTTCTATGCCATCGATGCTAATGCACTACAAGATGACGAAGTCCTCAGCACACGTACAAAGTGCCGCACATGGGAAACACGTATGGGCTGGAAGACGCTCCCGAAAGGAGTAGTTTTTTCGAGTGGTGTGATCGTGCGGGCCAGCGAGAAAAATGGGTGCACGTTGCAATCGATGTCTTACTTTTTTTTTTCGCGGTGGAAATCGGGTGCCCGTTACAATCGAGGGCACGGTAGAATCGAGTAAATACGGTAATTTTTTTATTAAGAAAGACATAACAGATGCCTGTTAAACAGACCGTTTCCTGAAAGTAGGTGACCTCACCATGCTCGTCTGTGTGACGTTTGGACATCCTCTCAGACAGTGAAGCTTGAATGCTACTCGATGTGCTGGCCGCAGCAGATTTCTCGGTGTCTTCCGTGTCGGACGTGCCGCTCATAGACCGGGAGTCACATACGGCAGACTCCGAGTCACTAGATGAATCCACTGTGTAAAAGAGACACCAGGAATGTGATTAAATGTAGACACTACAAAAACCAAGTCAAGCTGTGTGGTCAAACTTGTAAACTGCATCAGCCAGAGACACTTTATAGTACCTTGAGTGAACTGTACTTGCTTAATTGGAGCTAGCACCATTCAGATGCTCCTCATATTAAATGTGTAAGGGTCCGAGCTTCTTGGTACAACTTCATCTTTTGCAAAGCAGCGCAAGAACAAGTAGACAAGAAGCAACACACAGGAAAAAGTGCTCAACTGCCAACAAATGAATTTATTTTGCAAGCACGAATAAATATGCTTCTGAACATGCCAGGACGGGGGGTTTGAAAAGGCGCATGCGCCCTACGTCGCATGTATTTAATGGTACAGAGAGCGAATCTCCTTGTCAATTTTATTGAGAGTGCAATGACACATGCTGACCCTACTTTAAACATTTCACAGGCTTTGACGATTCTTCGAGCACAGGAATCCAAAGCTGCAAACAATGTGCATCTGCTGGAAAAACAGTTTGCATCTGCACCATGCACAATGAATTGCCAAATTGCTGCCTGTCTTCATTCCAAAATTGCTGGCATGTTCTCGCAACCGATCATTGACACACTGGCTTGTCTGACTGATGCACAAGCCTCCACATGACGTCGGGATCTCGTACACTGCTCCTGTTTTGTAACGGACGAAGCGACAGGCATGTTTTTTCTGGCACGCGAATTTTGCAGAACTTGCTGCATTTACTCGCTTGCAGAGGTAGCTCAGTTTTACAGGAGCCGAGTAGACTAATTCAGGATACTATTACGCCTTGGTTAAGGCAGCTGCAAGCGGAAGTTCAGTCTTGAGGTTATGATTGCGCCCTGCACTCGTCGCAAGCATTGCACACGTGGGTCTCGAATCCTTGTTGGTGGAAAGGTTCTGCTTATCAGCGCTTCGAACTTTGTCACGAAGACCACAGTACGACAAATCTTTGTACTCGCAATCGACCCTGTTATACTTAGAAACACCGGGCACCGCAGCCATGCACATCGCAGCAGCACTTTCTGCTCGAAGTCGTGCCTAGTCCTAACTCCATCCTGTACTTGGCGGGCAGACCATCACACTAGTGGGTATGCGAAAGCGAAGAAGCCGTTATGTGCATCATGGCAAGCAACGAATCATATTGTCAGCTGGCTCCTCAAAACCATGAATCTTGAGCATCGCAAGCGGACTCCGGCCAAGTTCACCATGCACCAACCGCTTGGACCAGCGGCCAACAACTTCGCGCGTCAGTGCCCCAATACGCAAAAATCAAGCACGCTGCGTGCCGATTTTTCATCGGTTTAGCTCGGCATAACTAATCATTGAAGGGGCCCTGAAACCCTTTTTCAAGTAACTATGGAATGAACTCTTTGGAAGAACTTATTTATATATAATATATAACTGTTAAACGCATGTAGTTGATAAGAAAGAGATCGCAGGTGCCACATTGGCGCTGGGGCAAAGGCTTATCGGTCCCCGAGGCAACCATTCTCCTCCCTTACTCAGCAAGCCCGCGCCGTGTCCCACTGTCTCTTTTTAATTTATTTTTCTTCCCTTCGCCCTTCGTTCATTCACTCCGTGTCCTCTCCTCCTCCTATTGTTCGCTCCCCAGCGGTGCACCCAGCGCGCCTCCTTATGGAAGCGCACTCGCTACCACGCTTGTCACATACAATTTCTGGCAACTGCATTATAACCGGTCTTTCATCTTGGCATAATGCACAATAAGCGGTATGCGTATACATAGGGTTCTATGGGAGGGTAAACGGGAGTAGAAAAAGACCGCATTGTAAGCGGTTCTGCACTATAAGCGGTTATGTTATAAGTGGTCTACACTGTATTAGGAGAAATAAAAAGAGATTTCGTTTTTAAGGCGTTGTATTATACTACAAACGATATCTAATTAGGAATTCTTACTTTTGTCTAACGTGTTTTTAAGAGAATTTTGCCCGTATTGCATACTTGTTCATATCAAATTAGAGCCTTGTGATGGAAAACATGAAGGATGCATTGCACTCCCCTGTTGAAACAAAGTCTGGCACGCAATTGAGTCGCATTCACTGTAGAGAGAAAATCCTCTTGCCTGCTCAGACATACCTTGTGGGGGAGCATGTGTGCCCAGCCTCCCTTTCCCTTTTATGGCAGCGTGACAGCTTGGTTGCAGGGACATGACTGTCCCTTTGAAAGCCAATAAATCTTTTTGCAAGGGGATAAAACACTCCTGCAGCCAGCACTCGCGATTCCCCCTTTCTCGGCGCGCGGAACGTATTTCTCCTCCTTCAGCGAAAAAGGTATTATTCTCGTCAGAGAAAGAGAAACCGGGTCATGAAACAAAACTAGCGTGCGGACGACCACACGCTCTCTCTCACACCGGCCTAGGAAGGAGGAGTCGAACCTGCAACCCCCTGCGAGCTGAGGACGACAACGACCAAGGAGTAAGCGTCTACCCTTTTTTCTGTAGTATCTCGTCACGACATTTACGCGCTATTGCCAACGTATAGCGATAAAGTGTCGTTTTGTTGACCTAGCCTGTTGCCTTATTCGCCCGAACCCGTGTAGCTGCAATGAGACAAGTTACGGACAGGGGACGTTAATCATGCACAGCACGACTGTGTGCGGCTGGAACATTAGCTAGGCTTCTGCATTAGCCGTACATAGGACGTACTCCCTACAACCATCATAGATGGTAGTGGCCCCTGTTCTAGCAAAACTCGGTCTCTCTTTGAAAAAGTTGTATATTTCCAAGGGCTTATGGCGTCATGGCAACACCATATAGTGCGAGTTGTCGAAGCAAGAAACAAATGACCTACAGCGTTTAGTCAACGCCACTTTAGCCGCATACATAGCCTTATCATTAACTTAGCAATAGCGTATGCAATCACCCTTACTGTTAAACACAATTTGCGCTGCGTGCTTTTATTTCAATGAAACAAGACGTTGAATGAAGCATTGCCGTTTACCTCAAGCTCTACGACAAGCATGGCGACTCGATACACAGATTCAATATTTATGACAGCACAGGATTTACAATTCACGAACTCAATCTTACATCATTTTTCCATTTTTCGCTTGCTTTGTGTCATAGTTGCCATAGTTACAGCAGGCAATGAATAAACCTGGCAGTGAAAGTTTCGTAAAACAACAAAACGTTAGAAGCGACCTTATGAAACGGGAATAACTCCCCTGTTTCATTTTGTGAATCCACAAAAGAATCATTTATTCATTCTAAGCAATACGTCAATTGTGGAATCGTTTGTTTTAGTACCACCATATGTATCGCACAGAAACGTCGCCTTCGAGAAATGTACATTGCTTCTTCGTGGACTCCAAGATGATCGCGGTGCAGGTTGCAATTTAGGCAACAGATATATTGCTAACCGACGCTGAACTCGGTTTCTACTCAGGTTTCTTTATCATGATTGTTATTTATTTATTTATTTAATTAATTTATTTATTTACAGTATACTACGGTCACAAAGGACCATGCAGGTGGGAAAATATACAGTTTCAAATTTACAAGCACAAATGGAGCCGTAAGGCACACAAGCTCACAGAAAAGGGAAACAATGCAATCTTACGGCATATCTAGAAGTATTACCAGCGCAGCCTGTCAGGATAAAAAAATAATACAGTTCTAAGGAGAGTGACGCACATTATAAGAAATGTAAAAGTAAACAAAAAAGAACTCTTCCCGGAATATGTCAGGCGCGTAAATGCAGTATTTGCAAATTATGAAGTAACACTGTATCAATAAAACACGTAGTGAAAAAAAAAAACGACGAAATTCAAAAGTGAAAGCGACGAACATTCACTGTTTACTGCATTTCCAAATCAATAATCAATTCTTAATTTCAATATCAATGAAGTAATGCAAAATAATGGTTGTAGGCGTGAAAATTATAGCCATTGTTTGGGAACGACTTCTTTTGTAGCGCGGAGGCATGGAAAATAAGGGCAATGTGGCCTCATGGGTGGAGTTCATATTTATTCTTAGGTTGTCCCCAACTATAGTTAAGTGAGGCTCACAAGCAGGTACTCGCGGCAGGTACCACATGTATTTACAAGAGCCTGGGTGCACACTGAAATGCCTAATAAGTGTCCTGGAAGGCTCTAGAGCCATTTTGGGTGTGGCTATGGCAATTCGATCACTTCGACAAAATAAAAAAGCATGAATTAGTTTTTTCAGACTGCACAATTTTCCAAACAATTTTGCAGTCCGTAATATCGCACATTACCCAAAATATCACACACTGACTGAAATGGAATGAAATGGTGATGACCGAGATGACAATGATGATGCTAAATCATGATAAAAACACACGTGATCATGCGCACTTATAGCTTCGCTGTTTGAGAGTTATCATGGTGTCACCATTATTATTATTACTCAGTTTTTTAGGATTAATTATTATTTCCTCTAGGCAGTCTACTACTCTACCGATGCACCTCATCTATATATGGGAGTAAAAACACCAGAAAACCGTACCACTAACGGAAGCATTGTGCTCAACCTCCTGTCGCTTGGAGCGGTGCGAAGAGGCCTCACCGTCAGGAGAACTGCGCTTCGTCCCATGACGTGATACCAGCTCGCGGCTCGGAGGACGCGACAGAGGCTGAGAGGGTGCGCCGAGTGGTGGGGGCAGTGATCCCAGGCGACCTCCGGAGGATGCCGACAGCTCCGAAGGAACACCCTCGGACCCTGACTTTGACAACTGCACATCATATGACACAATTAATTCATTCATGGATTATTACAAAGTGAGCATGCCTAATTTCTTTAGAGGTATATAAAGAATAGTAGCTGCGAGACAACGCTAACACGGACAGCATACTTCTATGCTTTCACATTCAAAAAGCATGTTTTCTCCCGGTCCCCCCACGGGCCCTTAAAGGCCTAGCCATATTATAACATGCTGTGTGGATGGGCCTTAAGTCCCCCAACATATATTTACACATGCCTATCTTTTGCCTTCAACTTTCTTTCCATAACGACAATGTCACTAAAATGCAATCACCTCCTTACATAGTACTAAATGTTAAACAGCATGCAAATTCATGTCGAATCAAGTAAACACATCTCTATTAAGGGGGGGGGGGGGAGGGGGGAATCAGAGCTATATTTCTTTAGTTTTGGTAGTAGAGCCATAAAATTTGGCGTGCTTAACAGAAAGTGCACAGAATGACAATTTACGAAGTATCATTAGAACACTTTCAGTAGTTTTGAGATAATAAATTTTTACTTGCATCATCATCATCATCATCAGCCCGACTACGTCCACTGCAGGACAAAGGCCTCTCTTATGTTCCGCCAGTTAACCCGGTCCATTTGACCTATGCATGTGGGAGGTAGTGGCCAGATCCTGCACCAGGGTGGCCAATCCTCCTCTGGTGAGGGAGTGCGTTTTCGGTGGTTGTTACCGGTGAGGCCACACCCCAGGCCTCTTAATGCAGTTCCATCGCCACGCGGATTTGTTTTTTTTTAATCCAGTTGGGAGCTGCGCGGCACCAAGAAGATTTGAACCACGGACCTTTTGTATGCGAGGCGGATGCTCTAACCACTACACCATCACTGCTCTCACTTGCATCACAGCTGTATCAAACTTTGCAAAAGCCTGGCATGACAAAAAAAACATGGTAAAAGCCTATTTGCTCTTATATTTTAGCCATAGGAATGGTTCATGCCATGACAATCTCTAAATATTTTCAACACCCCAATTTTTTTTACACAGAACATTGCATCGACGTTTGTATAATGCATTTGTTATCGTCCTGATGAATTAGCTAAACAGTAAAAAAATGAAATAGTAATTTTTTAAAATGAGAACATCATAGTATAGAGAATTCACGGGGGAATGCAATGCAACAGACCTAATGAAAATCCATCAAGCCATAGGCGTGCTAAGCTCTGGTCAAGCGGGTCTGTCGGGTCAAAACACACTTCTGAGAAAACTGGCTCTAAAGTTGCACAGCCACTAGGCGTAAATCAAAATGCCCTGGGGCTGTAATATTTAGACTCTTTGCTTTCAGGGACCTTCTTGTGCCCTTGCTCTCTTATCTTTTGTGCACCGCATGTGTTCTTTTCTTTGTTGGTCATTTTTGTCAGCTTTTTGAAGGGTGAGCCTACCAGGTTTGATATTAGAAGTTTGTAAGCATGCAAGATGAGGCGTGCTTTGGCAGTTATGGCCAAGACTTAGGTGACACAGGTACTTCTGAGAAGATTAATTGACGCGAGTTTGGCAGATTCTCTTCGGAACAAGTTCATTTCTCAACTTCACCCTGACACACTTCATTCTTCACCTGGTCGCGAAAACGTAGTTGGCGGGGCTTTCATTATTTCAGTACATTTATAAACACTTGCTGCAATACCAAGCACAGCTTGAAATGCGCTTAAATTATATCACCAACGTTTATATTCCTCGCCAAGCATTGGGCCGCTAGGTCCGGGAAGTCGGTACCCGAATTGCTGGGTGGCGGCATTCGGCAGCGATGCGCAATATGCCTAGCCGCGGCAATGAAACATCGGCATGCTATGTGCTTGACCTTGCATTTAAGAGCTGTCATGAATTTTTATATATCTCGGGAGCGCTTGTGAAGGATGGATTTGAGAGAGAGACGCGGGACGCGAGCGTGGCAAGACAAACATACTTTATCATTCAAAATGAACAAGAACAATACACAGAATTTTCGTTAAAGCACTCAATAATAATAACACTCAAAAATTCAAATGATAACTACAAAACAATCTGCATATATGGACAAACCCAAACTGGCTGTAGCTTAGTTCTAATTGATTGCTAGCCATACCCCTTAGCCTTAAGCCAATATGGCGTCAACAATGGAACGTTCTTACAGCTTGTCGAAATTCTCGTTGCCCCTTGCGATGTCGACATTTCGTCGAGTCCTCCATCGTTGACGGGCTTCTCTACTTCTTTACAGTCGCCATTGGTTGCTCCCGCCACACGAACCGCTTTTCATAGCCGATGCCCCGGTCTTCCTCTCAGTCTTCGGCCTCTCTAGGCCCCAGTCGTCAGGAACTCTCCCGCTGACGTGTCCACTCTACTGACTGGTGTGGGTGCTCCCGTTCTAGCGCGTTGTGGGGAAGCTGCAAGTCTACCGGGAACTGCTGGGCAAGCTGGTGGCAAGTCCAGGCAGCCTCACTCGAGACCTCCGAGGTCGACGGCCATTTCCCGGGTTCTTCGCTCCGGCATCCTTCACGGCTCGGGTCATGTGCCACGAGCTTTTCTCCGGCCAATCTTCAGCGTTAACGAGGCTGGTGCACGTGTCCTGGGGTGACTCTCTACTCGCTCACTATAGCCGCGCTTTCGTGTGCGATGAGCATGGCCGTGGTTACTCGCTTGACAGCTGTGGGGTTCGCTGCCGAAGCGTAAAATGCAGATTCGCAATTTTGAGGCGCTACCGTACGTCGTATGATTCGATTTGTTTCTTGCAATGAACCACACTGTGTCTTGTTCACTTTTGCATGCCTGCTAGTGCCCGCAAAGTTAGGATTCGCTTTGAATAGCTGTTCGCTCGATCGCGGAGCACACCGTCACAGTTCCTCTTTCAAGGTACGCTATAGTAGACCGCTAGTACAAAGGAAGTGGTACCATTGCCTGCTGGTCTTCGTCACGAACTCAGAAATGCCGGCGGGCGGATTATCTAACAGCGAGTTCAAAGAGTGAACTTAATACAGGTCCGAGGTGCGCTTTGCGATGTTCGCTACGGGCGTGTCGCGCTACAGCAGAGTGATGATCGAGTTTATTGGAGTATCTGCTAAAGCATAATTATCATGGATCCGCGGGGCGTGTCGCGCTACAGCAGTGTGATGATTGAGTTTCCTGGAGTATCTGCTAAAGCGTAATTATCATGGATCCGCGAACACAGAATGAGTCAGAATGTGCTTAAATAGTTTGATTTTCAACAGCCATGGTCTCGAGATGTGATAGCTGCAGCTGACACACACACAGAGTGACTATCGGACCAATGGTGTAGCGTGCCGGAGCATCTTGGCGGCCCCAGCCAATCGGGGGCCTTGAAACGACCTTAAAACATTTGCTTTTTGTGTGCTTATTTTTGAAGGGAGGAGTCAACTGAGGCAGGAAATTCGAACAAAGAAAAATTCTTCATCCAACAAGCCCAAGATCACCATGCCTGGTTGCCCCATTACTGAGCAATAATTTTTTGAAAAACACGTTTTCTTTTATTAATTTTTGCAATACCTTTCACTACCTCTGTGGCCGCAACAATTTTTAACAGCACTGTGTAGGCTGAGGTTTTCAGGGAAGATATCTTCGAATCCTGCAGAAACTGAAAACGAGATATTCGGAAAATCAATTTTTTTTTTGCCTTTTTTCGAGATTTTATTCCTGCGTCCCCCCTTAAAGATAAAACACAGAACACTATAGCTAACTTGCATGCATTAGTCTATGAGGCCCGCTCTTTTCATCAACACAATGCGGACCCTTTGCTTGCATAACCTTCTCAAATGTTTTCCATTAGTTCCCTGCCCAGCCTTTTATATTCTGAAATGATACTGTAGAATGCTACTGTAAAGTTTCGCTATCTTTATTTGGGTCTTCAATTGTGGTCATAATCTCAGTTTGCACCATTTACCATATCTACTCACGTAATAATCGCCGTCGCATAATAAACACACCCTAAACTTTAGTCATTAAAATTTGGATTTTTATTTTCCCCGCGTAATAAACCCACCTCCTAAATTTGTCCGCTGCAGTCCCGCTAATCCACACTTGGCGTATCCTTGCCCGTGGGATCTTATATGTTTTTTATTATTATGCTGAGCCCCCTTGACCACCTCGATTCGCTCCCTCCTCTTGTTCGCCTGCTGCTGCGCGCCGTATAGTTTTTTTTTTTCCATCTGTGTGCAGCACGTACCCAGTATTTTTTAAATATTTATGCACCACAGCGTGGGTTCACGAAAGATGTAAGTGTAGAGACATCGCAGCTGACAAGCACACAGCTAACAAAAGTTAAGAAACTTCCCACACTAACCGACGGTCGCTTCCTGCAAATACGAAACATTAAGGCACAACCACATGCACACGATTTTCGAGTGACAACAGGATTTGCTGTCACTATGGCTAGTGCGAAGGGCTATTCGTCCCCATCCCGTCGCAGGTTTATAAACGCGCCCCCAACTTTGCTCCAATTTTATTTTTTTAAAGAAAAGTTGCGTTCATTGCGCCAGTAGATACGATACCTAGCCCCATGCTTCCGTTTTAAGGGGGAGGCTACACCGGAAACCAAACGTTTATTTTTTAAGATATCTTCATGAAACTTTCAGGATATGTTCACTACACTCAAAAAAGAAAAACTGCAAAGTTTCATGAAATTGTGTTCAGGGGGTTCTAGAGTTGCTGAGGTCTAACTGGGTGGTTCAATTGTGTGCCTGAGGAAGAGCCGGAAGAAATCCCAGGACATACCAGAAGGCTGAAATTTTTTGTGGTCATCCCTGGATAGATATCTTAGGACGCTAAAGAGCCGTTTTTTTCTAATTTACCCCCACCCAAACATTTATGCAACTTTGTATTTGATGTAGCCAGCAAGTATGACATTTACAAAAAATAATTCTTTATTAATAATTATAGGCACCAATTTCCAAAAAAAGAAGCTTATTACACCCTGGCAAAATTATTCAGAAGCAGAATAAAAAAATGGCACACAAATATGATAAGCAGTTCTTGAAAAATGCTAGTTGTGGTGCTTTCCTCAGCACCACAACTAGCTGAAAAATCCATTTTGAGAAAACGGGCTTTGAAAGTTCAGCACATGTGTTTTCCTCAAAAAGCTCCAGCAGAGTAGCTTCAAGTGTCCTTGTGCACTTTTTTCCTCATTTGTCGTCCCTCCATCTTCTCTAAATGCCATTTAGATTGCTTTTTTTGTCTTTTTTTTTTTGCAGATAAAGGATTTTTTTTAACAGCCGGCTGCATCAGTTCAAATTTTTTCAGCGTTGCTGGCGTAGATTCGACTTTAGCCCAAACAGCGTCTCGAGGTCTCGAATTCGTTTTGATTTGTTCCTTAATTAGAAAAGGATCTTAACGTGAAGGGTCGACAGCCAATGCACGCTATATGCAGACGTGCTGGTTCTGGCGATCTTAGCACCACTCGGTGTCACGCTCGACAGTACCGATTCAGAGCACGGGCTGGATCTAGCGGTCTCGGACACGCTCGATGAATTCGCGGCTCCAGGTACACCTGGTTTGTCGGAATCTGGACTGGTGGCAGCCGACAGCATAGTTTCACCAGCGCAACCATCTACGCACTGAGCCTTTGCAGCAGAAAAGCGGAATTTTGATTCTCGTAGAATCCGCATAAAGCGTTTTCGCGCTCCGAACTAGCGCACCATCTTCGGCTTCGTTGTCGGCATCATGCGCAGCAACAAAAATAAAGAGCACAAAACATGTGCAAAACAAAAAAAAAAAGAAGAGAAACTGATCGAAAATACAGCGCAAGGCAAAAAGCGGCCCGTAAGCAAACGTCTATAGACATCAGACTCTGGAGTTTTGCGGACACGCAGCACCACCTGTCCACGCAGTTTTGAGTAGTGAAAAGCGGACCCCATTGCACAGTTTGCTGCACAACCAGGGGCAACTACAGCCGCAAACAGGTGCAACTACAGCGTACAAAACAATGATTGAGCTAAATATTAGATTATTTGCGCATTGAACACTCAGAAAAAGAGCTAGGAATTTCTCTGCGCTAGTCGGACGCGTCGCTAAACCGCCGTGAAGTGCTTGCTGGTTCTCTCACCTGAATGACGGCAAAGTCAAGAATAGACGCAATAGCTCCACGCTCTATGACGCTCTATGAAAAAAGACCCCCAGTCTGCGCTACTGTTGCGTTGGGAATTGCCATGGACGTAGATGACATCAGTTTTACTGATTTCCGCAGCTTTCGCAAAGCGGAATGGTGAGAGTGCTAAATACAGGCCATTGCGAACATGTTGGGTAAGCGAATACTCGCGCTATCTGCAGCCGTTCGCTTGAGTAAGTGTGATAATATAGGTCTCCTGTTACTGTTTTGCATAGCTTTGACGGAGAAACGTAGTAACTTCGATTATGAAGCTTCACTTCACTTCACTTCACTTTATTACCTTAAAGACCCCCTAGAGGGGGGTATTACATAAGAGGTGAGAAACATACAACAAATGTAATACATATGCAGCATGGGTACAAGTATGAACAGGGGTAACCAATACAGAAATAAAATAATACATGTGCAGGATTGTGATGCGGGTTCTTGTTGCTGATTTGTTTCTCCCGGGCTGAGCCTCAGAGAGTTTTGTTAATAAGGACAAAGCCGTTCGGTTTCCAAGAAACACACAAAAAGTTTAATTGAAAAGAAAAAAAGGCAAAGATTCCTCACAAAACAAAACACTTAATAAACAGTTGACTGGACATGACGAAACACATCTGTAAACACCCAACAAAAACGTTCAAAGTCAGTAACTAAACCTAACGTTCGAAAGGGGCTGAGTGATGGGAGTAGCGCAAGAGTATCGGTGCAGTCTCACCCACAAGTTGGTTTTCGGCGGTGATGAGAAACCGGAACGCCGTGACTCCTGCGTCACTGCGTGGGCTGGACGAGGACGAGGGAACGCTGGCTGCTGGCGACACGTCGAAAAGCCCTACCAAATCGTGATGGTTTCGGCTTGAGGAGCGTGGACACGTCGGAGACGGGAGAACGCAGGCTGGTGGCGACGCGTCCGGGAACTAGGGTCGACCTAGTCAAGCAGCTGGGCGCACAGCTCGGGCCCGGAGCCCGACGGCTGTAGCTCGCCTGCCGGAACCGAAGTCCGCAGGCTCTGGAAAGGAGTTCAGGACCGGATGGCCACGGTCCTTTGGAGCGGGAACCCGACAGCAGGAGGCCCCGGCCGGTGGAAGTCCTGTAGGCTCGGGTCCGGAACCCAACGGCCCATCTTCAGCGCCCGGTCCGGTGACGACCTTCCGCTTGCACTGCCTGCCTCGAATTCCCCTTGCTCTGGTCTCCCCAGGCTCCTGCTTCAGCTCTGGCCCACTTGTCTCGTTCTCATTGGAGATACTACTGTTTCGTGGTGTCAAGCCATTGGGCCTTGAAATCTCCGTGTTCGCTGCCCATTGGATGTTTTACCTTTTGTTTACTTCACGTCCTGCCACGCATCCTCGTGCTTGACGCTCTTTAACGTCGTCATTCTTGTTTTAGCAGCACCGCACGTGCACTCTGGTATTTCTCCTTTTGTTTTTTTTTTTTTTTTTTCGTGACGCGCACTTTTCGAAGGCGCGCACTTTGAACGCGCACCACACATCACATACGCCCCCCTTTTATTCAAGTTTTTTTTTTTTTAGAAAAAAAAAACTGCCGATGAGTGCGCGTTCTGCACTCCGTCACAATTAAACCACATATTTGCACCACGCAGTTCAACACATCACCGGGCTACAGTTCGCTACATCGTCCAAATGTCCACACTTAAACTTTAGATTCACCCAATTGCATTTAAAAGTTCTGAAACCCGGAATAAACCTTTTTACTACAAAATCGACTATGGACAAAGCTACTTGTGTCCGCATCTAAAAGTCGAAGTCCAGAAAGAGCTACCGGTTTTCTAACCCTACACTCAGGTTATCGCGTCCCAAACCAGACGCACTGCCCTTCTCGCGCGTTTCGAAAGTAACTGTGGCAAACATGCTTTTATGCACTTTCGCTGAAACGCGTGTCTGCGCCCCCGCCGGCCACATGAACGCTTACCGGTCACAGAGGAACAGGGCGCGGTCTCGAGCCGTCGGCGTCGACACGAAACGCACTGAGACACGAATGTCCAAATGCCACAATCTCTCACACAAATGCTTTCTTTTAGTTCACCATCTAATGAACACAAGCTCGGGGTGCCCTCAGCAAGCCCAAACGCTCCGACAAGCGTGTGAGGTTCCTGGATTCTTGAGAAGGGATGCCGTTGTGCTCGGTCATTATACAGCTCATCTTGAGTGGACTTAATTATAGGTTCAAAACCAATCACGTTCTCAGGTTCAAGACCCTGTCTGGCATTCTCCATACCTACTATCGAGCCCACCTCCGATTCGATACTGTTTATTTTGAAGAGTGCTTCAGCACTCCCATCGTGTTTTCTCGGACAAATAGCAGTTACGCTATCCTGTGAACTAGAATCCCCTCTCTCTCTGAGTGAGATATACGTATGGTCTAGGACCATTGACGTGGTGCCTGCTGCTACCTCTGTCGGTACAAAACAATCAGTGGCCACTATATCAGAGCCTTCATGGCATTCGCTGCCATCTTCCCAATGACGTTCTAGCGCTCCTTCCATGGAGCTATTGAGAGGTAGCCCTACCCCTTCCCGAAATGTGCTCGGCCTCTGAGACGTTCTGATACACACCTCATTCTGCATGGAGCTTCTTCGTTCCCTGCTATCGAAGCTTTGCTCCACAACATTTTCCACAGCTTCTAGGTCGCCCATATCCAGGCGCTCTTCTTCATAGGTGCTTGGCCTCTCAGAGGTCCCCAAGCAGCTAACGGAAGTAATATGTTCCCAGCCAGAGAAGCTTTCCGTCGCTTCAACAAACTCCTCATGACTCCTGCCTTCTTGGCTGTCCACCTCTCTGCCTTCCTCTATCTGAGCTTCTCGCTCCGAAGTAAGGCTGTCGCGAGGCTCGAGGCCAACCTTGCAGGAATCGACTTCCCTCCAGCAAACGCTGCTATCGGAGCAAACATTCACCGCTTGCTCGACCTTCTGCATCGCCAGCTGCCCCCTTTTCGCCATCGCAAGCTCGAGTCGCCGCTCGAAGTCCACCCTCTCTAATTGGAGCTGCTGCTTCAGTATGCGTGTCTGACGCTCTAGCAACACTTTATTTTCACGCGTTACGCGCTCTAGCTCCTCCTTCTTAGCTCTAAGCACCAATTCAAGCTTTTCCTTCGCCGCCTTTCGTTCTGCAGCCCGTTGCTCACGCTCCCTCTCCATCCGCTCCTCGTACCATACTCTAAACTCCGCTCCCGTCAGTCCCATTTTATCCGCCAACTCAATTAACTCCCACGTGTTCGTCATCGTGTTAACCGCGTCAAAAAATCTACTGGAAAAACAAACGACTTTGTCCTGTCGTGGACGCCAATTTGTGATGCATGGTTCTTGTTGCTGATTTGTTTCTCCCGGGCTGAGCCTCAGAGAGTTTTGTTAATAAGGACAAAGCCGTTCGGTTTCCAAGAAACACACAAAAAGTTTAATTGAAAAGAAAAAAAGGCAAAGATTCCTCACAAAACAAAACACTTAATAAACAGTTGACTGGACATGACGAAACACATCTGTAAACACCCAACAAAAACGTTCAAAGTCAGTAACTAAACCTAACGTTCGAAAGGGGCTGAGTGATGGGAGTAGCGCAAGAGTATCGGTGCAGTCTCACCCACAAGTTGGTTTTCGGCGGTGATGAGAAACCGGAACGCCGTGACTCCTGCGTCACTGCGTGGGCTGGACGAGGACGAGGGAACGCTGGCTGCTGGCGACACGTCGAAAAGCCCTACCAAATCGTGATGGTTTCGGCTTGAGGAGCGTGGACACGTCGGAGACGGGAGAACGCAGGCTGGTGGCGACGCGTCCGGGAACTAGGGTCGACCTAGTCAAGCAGCTGGGCGCACAGCTCGGGCCCGGAGCCCGACGGCTGTAGCTCGCCTGCCGGAACCGAAGTCCGCAGGCTCTGGAAAGGAGTTCAGGACCGGATGGCCACGGTCCTTTGGAGCGGGAACCCGACAGCAGGAGGCCCCGGCCGGTGGAAGTCCTGTAGGCTCGGGTCCGGAACCCAACGGCCCATCTTCAGCGCCCGGTCCGGTGACGACCTTCCGCTTGCACTGCCTGCCTCGAATTCCCCTTGCTCTGGTCTCCCCAGGCTCCTGCTTCAGCTCTGGCCCACTTGTCTCGTTCTCATTGGAGATACTACTGTTTCGTGGTGTCAAGCCATTGGGCCTTGAAATCTCCGTGTTCGCTGCCCATTGGATGTTTTACCTTTTGTTTACTTCCCGTCCTGCCACGCATCCTCGTGCTTGACGCTCTTTAACGTCGTCATTCTTGTTTTAGCAGCACCGCACGTGCACTCTGGTATTTCTCCTTTTGTTTTTTTTTTTTTTTTTTTCGTGACGCGCACTTTTCGAAGGCGCGCACTTTGAACGCGCACCACACATCACAAGGATCAGTATACATATTACCAGGTGTAAAACATTGCCAAAAAAAAAAAAAGAAGACAAAGTGAGAACCGGTGGCACAAAAAGGAACAATGTAATGTATTCAAATCGAAAAGAAACGAGTGACATTTTGTGTAAATGTTGAGTCGCACATTACGGTGGCGAAATCAGTGGAAAGGCCATTCCAGTCAGAAGCTGCACGAAATAAGAAGGAGGCGGAAAATGTCGTGGTACGGGCGCTTGGCCGGCCGACATGAAAAGAATGAGTGGTGCGGTGAGATGTGCGGGCAGGAGGCAAGATATAGGGCGGGTGGCCGAGTTGACTGTGATAGAGCTTGTGGAACAAAATGAGGCTGGAAGCTTAACAGACCCTCTGACCGCAATGCGCGACGTGCAACAGTAGACTGGTGACGACTGGCCGCGATAAACATCGCACACACTGCGACTACTAATAATCTGAAGTTATCGCCACCACACAGCATTATGCACAATAGGGCTTTCAAGGCTCTAAGTGCCGGCTTTAACTAAGAAATGCGAACACATGCGTCATACAGGTAAATCACAAAACAATCGCGATGACTTTTTCATTTTCCGTTGGTTTTCAGCATTACCAGAGCTATTTCGAAGGTATCGGTTTTGCCTTCATAGTACACTGAGAAAGTGGACACGCATGTATCCACATTTGCAGTATGTACACCCTGAAGACAACCGTCAACAGAGCCTTCGAGCATGCGTAATAAAACACTTCAGTGCACAGCAAGCAACTGCAAGCAATCACGCAAGCAAGAATGCAACTGTAAAGTGAAAATCACCAGGACCATTCGTGCAGGATAAAGCGAGCTTCGTACTACTGACCGCATAAATTGTTCGTATACGCACTTAGTTTAGTGCTTGCCTCAAGCTCGATGTCAGGGAATGCTCGCTTGCACTTAAATTGCCAGGTGCAGCACTCCAAAATAAATTAAACATATTGTTACTCTCGCTACTCCCGCTCTCCATCCCCCCAACGTCGCCAGTCTCGTTCTCCACAGTCCCGCCAATCATCGACCATCTTTCCCTGCCTTCCCACGAGGTTATTCGACGGAAAACTAAGTGTTGCAGCACCCGGAGGTGGTGCTGCATCGCTCGGACTGACAGAAAATCCTCTCCTGACGATATGGACAGAACAGAATTTTATAGGCATAAAAGTAGACAGCGTACACGTCACTGCTCTTGTCGACACTGGCGCACAACTTTCCGTGATGACGAGTAATTTTCGCTGCAAGCTCAAGAAGGTTCTCACACCTGCGACCACTCAGTTCGTCCGTGTTGCGGATGATGGAATAGCATCTATGGTTGGAATGTGCTCCACCCGTGTGAGCATTGCGGATCGACACATAGTTGTTCTCTTCACCGTCCTTGATAAATGCCCCCACGACGTAATCTTAGGCCTCGACTTCCTGTCCGCGCATTCTGCCCTCATAGACTGTTCGACCAGTACGCTCCATCTACACTTGCCCGCAGCAGAACCTCTTGCACAACGGCCGAGTCACCTCTGCACAACGGGACACGCGCACCTCCCTCCACAGACACTGACCGACATAGAGCTTGTCTCAATACCACCAGTTCCCGACGGTGACTATGTTGTGACCCCTATCACCGATGTCCTCATAAACCGTGGCATTACATTACCGCACTCCATTCTGTCTGTCGCAGGAAATTCCACATGTCCCCATGTTGTCAACTTTAGCTTGACACCTCAAGTTCTGCCACAAGGGATCTCTTTAGCGTTGCTCCGCACCTTAGAAGACAACGCGGTAGATGTTTTCGCGATGGTCGCTCCATCTAACCTCCACGCTCAACATCAATCTGCCACTTGCTCCGACAGCGCTATTACGTCGATGATTGCTTCCAACTTAACGCCACAGAAGACTGATGAGCTCCACCGGGTTCTGCTGTCCTACTTCGACGTTTTTGACCTCAGCGGCCGTCCGTTGGGGAAAGCTACTGGTATGACTCACCGCATAAACACTGGTAATGAGCATCCTACTCATAGGCATCCATATCAAGTGTCGGCAGCCGAGCGTCACATTATCCAAAGTGAGGTCGACAAAATGTTCACCAAGGACATTATTGAGCCATCCTACAGTCCTTGGGCTTCTCCTGTTGTGCTAGTCCGCAAGAAAGATGGTACATGGCATTTCTGCGTTGATTATCGACACCTCAACAAAATTACAAAAAAAGACGTGTACCCTCTGCCACGAATAGATGATGCGCTTGATTGCCTCAATGGGACCCACCATTCTTCCTCCATAGACCTTCCTTCCAGCTACTGGCAGATAGAGGTAGATGAAATGGACCGTGAAAAGACGGCATTCGTCACCCCTGATGGCCTATATCAGTTCAAGGTCATGCCCTTCGGCCTCTGTAACGCTCCAGCCACCTTCGAACGAATGATTGACTCCCTGCTCAGAGGATTCAAATGGTCCACCTGTTTGTGCTACTTGGACGACGTCATCGTCTTTTCACCAACATTTGAAACTCATATAGAGCACCTATCAGCCATCTTAGGTATCTTCCGACGCGCTGGCCTGCAGCTCAACTCGTCGAAATGTCACTTTGGACGCCATCAAATCGCAGTACTTGGCCATTTAGTAGACGCCAACGGTGTACAACCAGACTCGGCAAAAATAAGCGCCGTCAAAAACTTTCCTGTACCACGATCTGCGAAGGATGTACGCAGCTTTATAGGACTATGTTCCTACTTCCGACGCTTCGTGAAAAATTTTGCGCACATAGTGAGGCCGCTTACGCATCTCCTCAAGAAAGACATCCCGTTTTCATGGGGCTCCGAAGAGGCTTCCGCGTTCTCGACCCTCATCGCTCTTCTCACTACTCCTCCGATTCTGGCACACTTCAAACCTGGTGCCCCTACGTAAATCTGTACAGATGCAAGTGGACATGGCATTGGTGCAGTGCTGGCTAAGACACAACATGGCCATGATTGCGTTATTGCATATGCCAGCCGCCTCCTATCCGCACCTGAACGTAACTATTCGATCACAGAGTGTGAGTGCTTGGCTCTTGTATGGGCGGTGGCGAAATTCCGACCTTATCTATACGGACGCCCATTTTCGGTAGTTATTGACCACCATGCGCTCTGCTGCCTCAACTCTTTGAAAGATCCATCAGGCCGCTTTGGTCGCTGGGCTTTGCACCTGCAAGAGTTTTCATATTCAGTGGTCTACAAATCTGGCCATCTACACCATGATGCCAATTGCCTCTTCCGGTACCCTGTCAACAATCCTGAGGACACTGACGAGCCCACGGAGAACTCTATCTTGTCAGTGTCTGACTTCTTTAACATTGGGGAAGAACAGAAGCGCGATTCAGTGCTGCTTGACATCATCAGCCGCACGAAATCCTCCCCAAATGATGCTTCTGTCCGCTACTTTGTCATTCAAAAAGGTGTGCTATACCTCCGCAATTTCCGACCAGACAGGCCTGACCTCATTGTCGTGCCTAAGCATTTGCTTAGCACGACAAATGGGTAGCCGTGATTACAGACTACGCTACACGCTACGCTATTACGCGAGCTCTACCGACCAGCTGTGCAACCGACGTCGCAGACTTCTTGTTACGGGACGTAATATTGATTCACGGTGCTCCGAAACAACTCCTCACAGACCGTGGCCATACATTTCTATCCCAAGTCATCGCCGAGATTCTGCGTTCTTGTTTCACGCAACACACACTGACAACCGCTTACCACCCTCAAACAAACGGCCTCACGGAACGATTTAACCGTACTCTAACAAATTATGCTCGCTATGTACGTGTCGCCCGACCACCGAGACTGGGACCTTGCCTTACCCTATGCAACTTTCGCGTATAATTCAACCCGCCACGACACAGCGGGCTTTTCGCCATTTTACTTATTGTACGGAAGAGAGCCGACTTTACCGCTGGACACAGTCATCTCAGCTAACACCTTGTCCACCAGAGAGTATGCCCACAACGAGATTGCGCGAGCCGATCATGCCCGTCAGCTCGCTCGCGCTCGGCTGATGGCGTCGCAAACCAACCAATGCCGTTGCTACGATGCGAAACATAGAGACGTACATTTCGCTCCCGGT
Organism: Rhipicephalus microplus; assembly: GCF_043290135.1. Classification (NCBI taxonomy): domain Eukaryota; kingdom Metazoa; phylum Arthropoda; class Arachnida; order Ixodida; family Ixodidae; genus Rhipicephalus; species Rhipicephalus microplus. The sequence continues at coordinate 11,265,756 of NC_134703.1, read as the reverse complement.
ACCCTCGTTTTACTCTGGTCCCCTCATTGTCGGCTGGGCATATCAGAAATACTGTTGTCTCTTTATACGGGACCTTACCGTATATTGCATCCAATAACACCTGTCACCTACGAGATCAGCCCCATCAATCCATCATCATCTGCTGTGCAGTCCACTGATATTGTACACATATCGCGGATCAAGCCCTACAAGAATGCGTCAAGTAACAACCTTTAAAGCACCAGGACGGTGCCTCCGCCGCCGGGGGTCATGCTACGTGCCAGTGCATAGAGACAAAGAAGAAAAGCATATAGACTGGCGCAAGCTAATCTCTGTGGCTGGCGCTGCTCGCTTAACCGGCTGAAAATACATCTGCGACTACCCCTCCAAGTCGGTCTCCATGCACTGGCACGTAGCAATATTTTGCATTCTGCCCTCATTTCATTTTTATGAGCTTCCTACTTTTATGGAGCAAGCTTGGATTGAAGGAAGAAGCTTGCCAGGTCCTTGATTTTCAGGAAACTACGCCTAAAGACCAACGAACGAGGAGGGCCTATGCACGTTAGCTTGCGGACGGTTCTCTGTGTACTACCCAATTATGACCAGCGCTGCGACGGGGGCGCTGATGGCAGCATTTTTCGCAGCGCCGCCTGGGCACAGTCTGACATCTATCGAAGCAGACGGAGCAGACAGCAACAGTGAGACGAGCGCACCGGACGTGCCATTGCCAGGAGGGACCGCCCCCACTTCCAGCCAATGCCAGGCGTGCTTTCGCCCGCGAGATATGAATGAGCTGGCCTGGCCAATCAGGGCATCGCATCGCAACTTGTAGAGACAGGGATAGCATCTCAACCGCGTCGTTGACGCCATTTTTAAAGACGTCAAGCGAGAGAGAACGAATTCATGATTAAAATAAGACCAATATGGTGCGGGACGGCCGCATGGTCTCGGAATGGCGCGCGCTAAGTTTGGTTTCATTTTGGCTTTTGCTCATGATTTAGGCGCTGCGGTGACCTCAAAAATAGCATTTTTTTTTTGCACTTAGGGGTTGAATTAGGCACTTATATTTACGGAATACGTAGTTTGTGTGACATACAACCCAAAATCGTTTTTTTTTGAAACCAGGCCTTTTCAGGAATTTTCTGTTTTCAAAGACCGCATCCCTCCTTGGCATTGGTCTTCAACGATTGATTGTCTATTTACATTGCGATGAAAAATCCATAAACAGGGGCTGTGTCGAGCGAACGTTTTGACAAAACCCTTGTGTACAGATCACTAGCCTCCATCTTTTCCTTCCTACTATTTACTTTATATAATGTAAACGCCTTGAGTGTTCACGAAAATAAAAGAATCGAATGTCTGCCCTTTGCATTCTCCAGGGAGTCGGTTGTAAGAACAGAAAACACTTGTACAATAAATGTTATGCTATGCCAATTCGCAAAACTATAACGATTATTATAAAATTTTACTACAGGAGAGCAAAAGGAAATGAAGGGTCTAAGAAGGGCACGGACCGAAAATTCGTAAAAAAAAAAAAATTTCCCAGATTTTGCAGTGGCTGATGCATAATCTAGAAAATTTTCACATGTCCGGGATTGATATTTTAGCCACAGTCACGATTATATCATGCGTCTGATGAAAATATTCCTCGATAGACACGCAAAAATGGGTCTTTTTCCAAGGCGTGCAGCTGCCCTTTTACGTCTCTGATCGCGGCCATCTTGGTCGCGTTCGAAAGAGCCACAATTCCTTTTTAATTTTCACGCCACTGCTACTGCATACGCCCAGAAGCCACGAAGAAAAAGCCACGAAAAGTTAAACCTGATGCGCGGTCTTATTGGTCTACTTGTGCACGTGACAGTGAGCACGCACACCATTGGCGCATTCGCACAGTCGTCTTCTCGGGCTGCGGCTGTTTGCATAGGACAACGCGGCTGCAACGCGCAATCATGCCAAAGTCTACGCCGAAGTTTACTACGAAGCATCAATTTGGTAGACGTACGAAGAAACGGAAGGTGTACAACTTTCAAAAGAAGCGCCGATCAGCTTCAGAAGATGTCTACCCGCCTCCCATGCTGAGTGGCCATGAAGAAGCTGCCGAGAACACCGACTGCAGGTTAGGGCTAGCTGGTGAAAGCGGCTTTGACAGCAACGACGTTCGACCGATGTTTCGACGCAACATCGTCATGTTGAAGCCCGCTGAATTGTTGATGATTAAAAAGAACACCGAAGAAAAACTACACAACCTTGCATCAACGTCGGCTACCAAGCGAAAATCAAATTTGCTCGCTTGTGCAAACGACACTGCCACAGACGAAGCTGCGGCTGGCTCACATGTGATGGATACGCGCTTCACTTTGGTGAGCCACGATGCTCTTAACGCTATGCAATCGAACATGAAGCGCAAAAAGTGCGGCGGCGATGCTTCAGTGCACCTAGGTGAACGCCAATATACAGCCTTGCCATAAAGATTGTTACGTCGCGCGAGATCTGTGGTGATAATGGGCCCGTGTGGAGTTCACCACGCGTGAACGACAGAAAATCGTGAAACCCTTTCGTCGTGAACATTCTTGCCGTGCGTGCAATGAAAAGCACTGGCAATCAGCAGACTGCGTTGAATGACATTTTCACTAATGAATGTGTCTTCCCGCGACATGCATAGAAAAACATGGCAGGCACATCTGAACTCGCAGATGACGCCCGCCATGACTGCAGCTGCTCTGACAAATACATATCAGAAGGTGCGCTCGCTGTTCGCACTCTTTACAACGAACTAAAGCTCAGTGACCCAGGAAACATTGTCGTTTCCTACAATGTTTTTATTTATTTATTTATTCCTAATACCCTACAGGTTTCGAAGAGCATCAAGTAGAGGGGGGTTGCAGAAATTCACTACAAATAAAGCATAAAAATAAACTGCAGCAAGGAAAAAAACAAAGAAAATATACAATGGAGGAGAAAAAAAGAAGCGCTATAATACATTGTAGAAAAACATCTTTATACAAAAATCAAGAGAACATATAAACTTGCAAATGCTCACGAAATCTCACAGGGTCACTTAATGAAACGATGTCATCAGGAAGACTGTTCCTAAGTGCTACGGCGCACAACAAAGCATAATTATTGAATGACAGTGTTTGGCCGAAGATGTGTCTGGAACTGATATGATTATGAAGACGCCGTGATGTACACGAAGGAATTTCCATCGAGAGACGACTGGTCCAAGAGATGTAGTGGTATTTATGGAAGATGCATAGAAGGGTGATAGAGCGGCGGGAATCTAAGTTAGGGAGGGCAATATCCCGTTTGATTTGGGTGATGCTGGAATAGTGATTGTACTTTGAAGTTACGAAGCGGGCTGCACAGTTTTGGATGGATTCAACTATATCTGTTCATGGATGACGTGTGGACACTCATCCCATATCTGTGTTGGCGCTGTTATAGGACTTTTCATGGGTTTCGTTCTTGACTATGTGGTACTAAGTAATTATTGCGCTGTGTGCAAAAGGGGACCGAGAGAAGGAAATCCAAAGTACCAGTCGTGGAAGGAGAGCCACATATGCCAAAAGAACTCTAGAGAACAATCTGGGGAAATGCAAGTGGAAGCTGGACTGATGCTTTTTCAGAGATAACTGGAAAAACACAACCTCAGGTATATAGAACAATACTTTCATGCGGTGGCAGCCACACCTTCCTTGGGCTACAGGAAGCCAAATTGTATGGCTATATTCCAATCAGCAACTGTGTCAACCATGTTGAAAAACAAGTGGGCACAGCATTGCGTAACTAAGCAAAAGGGGGCTGGAGCCTTGGTGGCTGGGGAAAACTGACTGGCGACCTGGTTACTAAGCTCACTTCCTATTATCGCTTGCCACTGAAGAGCAATAAAGGTGACGTAAAGGCCATACAAAGAACTGTCAAGGCAACCTATCACCACGTCACCTCTAATGACGAAGGGTCCAACCACAGTTCGTGCCGCCGAAATGCAGCCACAGCAAAAGGCCACCTCATGTCTGCAAGGCCCTTTTGCCCATCTACAAATCGGATGAAAGGCTTCTTAAACAGTGCCACTGAGGGAAAATGTAGAACAGCTAAACAGCGCTATGCATCCAAGCTGCTGTGTTGAAATTCAATGTTGTAAATGAAGCAGCCTCAGCAGCAATCCTGAAGGAGCTGCACGTCAATCCCAGACTCTACGCAAAAAAAAACGCATGGGAGAAAAAAAGACCACCACAGATCGACCAAATCAGATACCAAACAGGCCTCTGCGGGAAACATGCAGAGAGCATTCAAAAAACGTTATTTAAGTGACGCAAAACATAACGACCATTCCTGGTGCCTACTGAGAATGCTGAATTTGTAAATTATTGCAAATGAACAACCCTTTCATGTTACTGTTTGCCCAAAATGGACTCGTATATTTGCATGATTTCTCAGGATTCAAATTTTGCAACCTTTTTAAACTTGTCTAAAATATATCGCCACTTCAAGAGCAGCTAGGACCGCCTTTTTTGTTGAGACATGCAGCTGTATCTTTAATTTACAGAATGGTAGGTGTGAGTTTTTGATTGAGATCTTCAAAAATGTTATTTTTGCCAGAAATTGAAGCATGAAATGGGTGTGTCTGCAACACTAAAATGCAAGGTGCAACAAACCTTGCTAAATATCATCAAATAAAAAAAAGCACTCTTACTGTTGTGTGGATTATGTTCATTAGTAAACAGGCATGTGCCAATAGTAGCTCTCCAATACAAATTTCTGGTGTCATCATATTGGCAAACAATAGGTAAATTTAGAATATTTCAAGAACTAATTGGTTTAAGAGAAAAGTAATTACATATTCAAAAACAGCATAAAAAAACCACACTATGAGTTTTTTTTTTTTAAACACATATTAATATCTGGCATTTCCTCTCAAGTACAGTGTCCCCCTTTAAAAGTGTTGCCTCTTGTAACATTTCACTCGACAAGCAACAATAAACTGCAGTCAAACCTCGTTATAACAAAGTTGAAGAGGAAGTCCTAATTACTTTGTTATAAGCATTAGTTCGTTATAGCCAATATCCATTTCTACCAACGATTAGCCAGCAAGAGAGAATGTACTCACCAACGAATATCACAGCTGCCCTCCGCGTATATTAAAACGGCTGTAGGAAGGCAACAAACTAGTAAAATAATAAAGAACAATGCACTTTATTTCCGCCAAATTCAGCACATCAGCTGAATTATCCGATCGAAGAAAAATATTCCTCAAAAGACTTTTGCCGGCTCTTCCTCACACGGATGACTGCTTTTTCAGCTGCAGCAGCTACAGTCGCAACGCCTAAAACCGCTTTCATGAACGAACCAAACAGTTGCATTAACACGTTAACACCAGAAGCTGTCCGCCGTCAAAAGTATCCCACAACGACGAGTTGGAGGCAGGGTATCGTGGAGCGGCGACTTTTGCATTATTCTATGCCATTCTTATCGTCGATCACTCGCGGCTAGCTGATTTTGTTGATTATGTGGACGAACAGCCGTTCTGATTTAGTTACCACACTGGCCAAGCGCGAACATAATGATAAGCATCAGAACTGAAAAAGGCATCGTGCCGTGGTTGCACCAAGCAGCTGCGAGAAGGAAACCTTGCACTGAGCGAGTGAGCTTCAGGTTCAGATCGTCTGCCACTCAAGAGCAAGCCAGTGGCAAAACAAAAAAAGCCAGTCGCATTGCCATCGCTATCGAGCAATGGTGGCGCCCATGCTTGCTGAACAGCGGCAGTTTCTGGTGGTATCAACGAGTGTTTTAGACTTCGTTGATGCATTTTCAGGCTCTGAAAATGCATCGAAATGTTAAAGATTGGGTTTAATGCATAGCAATAAGTATCCGAGCCTGGAATTGCACCATAAAATTTCGTTGAAGTGAGACGATCGAAGAAAAAAAGTTCGTTGTGGCAACAATATTTATGTGTTTACTCCTATGGACTGCTGACAAGGAATCGTGAATTTTTCGTTGTAGCGGCCTTCGTTGTAGCAAAGTTCGACTGTATTTAGAGTCCGTCATCATACGCACCAAAGAAGCTGCACAGCAGGTCTGTCGTATCCAGCGTTTGCGCGGGCGTCAGTACGTCGGGTTCACCAACATTGGGTTCGGGGGTGTCGACACATTCGTCACTGTCGACATGCACGCCCGTTACCTTGGGCACAATTCCGCATCTGACAACTCCTCGGTTGTCACCACGTCAGCATCGGCACTGATGTACATGCACAAAGTGTTGCAGTCAGGCACAACACCGGCGTCAAAGAGAGCGTCACACAGCGTCTGGGCCTGGTCGCCCGCGGCACCCACAAATCGCCAATATCTTCGGCCACTTTTTTTTTTTTTCTCTTAATGCCAAACTCAAGGGCTTTCAAAAATGCCGACTTCTACTCGATTGTTATACTTTTGCACTTATTTTTGCCGCTGTCATTGTCCATCTCGTCTTTAGCGGCAGAAACTGATAAAGGTGGTGTTGCTCTTCTACAGCAAACGACAAAGAAAGCCACAATTTTTGACGCCCAGGCAGCATGCGAGGCCTCAGCGCGAAGCTGAAGAGGAGAAGGAGGTCACATGAGACGGTGGGTCGAGTTCTACAGGAGAGGGGAGGCCGGCTGGCGCGCATGCTCACGCGTGTTGCTGCACGGGCGAGTCCATTAGTTTCAGAGGAGAAGGGAAGCGGGGAGACTCGCTCCCACACGCGTGTTGGCAAGCGACTCCCGGGAAGCGCAAGGCGCAAGTTTTGAATTACCGCAGCCGTGATGAGACGTAAACCGTCGCGCGCTATAAGATATTGAGAATCGACGTATACCAAAATGATCAGTAAATGCTCATTGTGGACGGGGAATGGTTCTTTATATTAATTGCGGGAAAATTTTCACTTCGTTAAAATGAGGTTTTAAATACATGGGCACCTATAAAAATTTCAAAGAGAATTAAAATTGCTTCGTTATATCCATTAGTTTGTTTTATATCACTTTGTTATAAGGAGGTTTTACTGTACTGACATATACTGAAATAAATGGGTAGAATATACAGCATATGTGATGCCTCGAACTTACGATGTTATTTCTTGACTTATAACCTTGGGATGCGAGCAGCTGGAACCTCTGTAATGACTCTTGTTGCCTTGAAGACAGCTTTGCATTCTGCAACAAAAACTGGCTCATTAGTCTGTAACATACAACCTTGATGAGATGACACATGAAACCACATTCAAATTCATTTAAAGCATAGCATCATAACCTCTCAGCACATCTACAGTGAGATGCTTGCAATGCAGTTAATTCAGCGCAATGGACACGCCAAGGCTGGCTTAAATATGCTGGAAACACAGTAACAACTCGTTAATTCAAAGCCACTGGGACTGTGAAACATACTCTAGTGAATTGAAAAGCGGGTGAGCAGGAACTTATTCATTGTTGGGCAGCACACAAATTGGAAACACAAAAGAAGAGAACAGGAAAAGCACCTTCTTTCAAGCTTTCAATTTGTGCACTACCCAACGATGAAGAAAAATATTCGAATTAAGCAGGTTTTCAAGTTAACAAAACATACAAAAAGTTCAATACAAGGAACTTTGAATTCCTGAATGTAATCAGAAGTGGTTGCTGGCTAGTTTGCTGTTGCAAGGGTTATGTTTTTTAGCAATCACTGGTCCCGATTTTGCAGCAAGCATGAGAAAACAGCGAACATCACCTCTACCAGCGCACAATAAAAAGAGGGCGGGGGGTGTCTTGGAGACAGCTAAAATGTGCGCACCCGCAGAAAAAATGTGCTTTCCCACAACACAGTGATAGCATGTTACCTGCTCTTCGCAGCGTCACCGCGTCTTGATGCAACCATTCTTCAAGTAAAATATAGAATTTAATAACAATAGTGTGATGGAATTCGCTTTGGCTGGAAAACATCATCACTAGAGTTCTTGAACTGAATTTCGGAAGTAGGCTTTCTAGGCAAGAAGCAACCGCCAATGGATAAATCCCCTGATGGTTCTCTTTAGATAGTGTATTCTTTAATACAATCAGTCCCGGATGTATCGAATTATCGGCTATATCGAACAGTTGAGAAATACCATTGAATTTTCAATGAAAAGTATGACACCAGTGCACACGTATATCGAGCTTCCATGCAGCAGAACATCTGCTTTATCAAACGCTGCACCACGCCAAAGCCCAGAAAGTGCAAAATAATACGTAAAATTCAATAGCTCATGAAGCTACTTCATCTACTTTCTGGGTTCATAAAGACTTAGCGCTTAAGAAAGTTCAAAACAACGCTAAAAACTTGTGCAGAAGCTTTAAGCTCGATAATTTGTCTCGATCTATTGAAAAGAACACAAAAAATCACCTTGATGTGTTCTTTTCTGCAAAAACACACAAACCAGATTGCCCTTTCCAAGCGATAGTGCCAGAAATTTAAGCTGGCAGACACATGTCCCAGTGTTTTTTAAAAAGTTCTTGAAACTTTTGCCAGTCGAAGACCTGTTTTTAGTAAGCAACTCCGAACATGTTGATTTCTTTAAAAACAATCATGACAGAAACATTGTGGCCTTCTCTATTGATGAAAAGGATCTTTTACTATTCTCTCCCTCAAGATGACTTCATGACATGTGTAGACCGTTGCTTAGGCTAGTTTGGAGCAGTACTTTTTCAAAACGCTCCAATTTTTTGAACTTCTTTACTTGTATGTTAATTCCACTTACGCCTCATGGGATGGCACTGTTGTTAAACAAAAGAATGGAATCTGTATTGTGTCTTGTATTGCTTCCTGCTTAAGTGACTTGTACCTAGCCAATTGTGATCAGGCTCTTCACGATCACCTCGAAGATCACCCTAACATTGTGCGTGTGGTTCAGATTTGTCAACGATTTTTTAAATTGTTTTAAACAATGACTGATGCAGTTTTGACAGTGATGTCTCTGAAGTTGTAACCACATCCACGAAAACCCTGTCACCATTGGTGTTGATGCATGAAGTACCCGAGGGCAATTTCATTAGGTTTTTAGACTTGGGAATCTACTTTTCATCACAGAAAGTTTGCTGGAGTTATGAGCCAAGAGGCAACAAGCCCGTCCTGCTGTTTTCCTCCGCCCTTTCAAAGGTCGTAAAACGCGCCATTATGCAATCCTGTTTTAATAGAGAGTTTTAGTACTGCGTGTGCTGCGTACGTGGCGGCGTTGCGTACGTAAGGACGCCACTTTCTGCGTAGTGCGCATGCGCAGACCGCAACGCGCACGTATCGCGGTACGTACGCAGCCGTACGTACGCACGCATGAGATGCGTGCGTGCGTACGTATGAGCTGATTGCGCCGCTCTCGAGCAAGTTCGCGACAGCGCGAGACTTCGATTTGCAAAATGGCGTCATCGAAGGCAAGCACCGACCGGCTCTGTGGCTTAAAATATGGCCATAATCTGTCTATAACACTTGGATTGGCTCACATTCGCTGTCAACAACACGTGCTTCTATTTTGATCTACCAGATGACGCTACACGCTTCACGCTCGTTACGTACGCGGGTACTACGGCGTACTAAAAGCCGATTAGTGGCAAACGACGCCACGTAACGCAAGGCGCTTGCGTGATGCGTACGTAGCACCATTCCGCAGTACTAAAACTCTCTACTAACTCCCTTATGAAGTCCTGTAACCACAAGGTTGAAGGCAGTTTTCTGAACTGGGGCCAGGTTACCTAGTATGTGTGCTGAGCTCGGTCACAGAGGGCTTGAGCAGAAAGCTAAAACACCCATCCAAAGGCACAGCAAAAAAGTGGCCATCATGCCATACTTGCATGGGGTTTCGCACAACCTCAGAAGGATTTCGAGAAAGTCAAGTCCCGAACGTCTACAAAAGTTGTGTCGGCGCGTTAATTCACATTGTAACAGTGCAAATGCTTGCCTTGTAAATCATAGAACACTTTTTGCAAACTGCGTTCGCAACATTGTCTATGCTATTCTGCTTTCCTGTGGAATAACCTATGTTGGTCAAACCGGCCGATGTATCAATCAGAGATTGAAAGAGCATCAATATAATGTCACGAAAGCAATCTCAGGTTATTTGGGCATTCATTACAGAGATTGTGGACGCAAGCCTCTGTTCGAAAAAACGGCAATGTTATTTAAAGCACCTGGTAAAATGACAAGGAACATTATGGAGGCATATGAAATTGCGAGATTATCAGGCATGTGTGTTAGCCAACCATCAGTATCACTTTCTCAAAATGAGCTTCATTACCTTGATTTGACACAGTGACATGGAATTTTTGCTATGTCGTGTAAATGCGATGTACACGTGCTCGGTTCAACGCTGTGATTCCGCAAGATGTTCTTTATGTTCCCGTTATTTCCGCTCGCTCGGTATATTTATCGAAAGACCAGTTGAAAGTAGCGCTCTATCTGTGTCAGTCTCTTCTATGTCCTTGCCTGCTAACGCTTACTCACATTTCATGAATTCTGTGACTTATCAGCATTTCCAGCAACCATGTCGGACAGTGAGTGACTTCCTCAGTGCAGCGTACGGCGTAGCTATTTCTGACTGCATCAATGCCGAGATCATAGTTGGCGTTGCCGGTGCCGCGCAAGTGTACCCGTGCTGTTACGAATATGTCAATGCCTTCACTGCCGCCGCTAACCAACCTTTCGCCATGCTTTTTTAAAAGCTTGCATTGGCCTTCTGCCTCAATCAACGTTGTTGTGGCCGAAGAAGCTGATATAGCTTATCTGAAAAGCTTTAATGATATTGAGGATTATTAGAACTTGACAGTGTGCATAAATCAAGGCAAGTTTACGGGCTATTTTAATGCAAAAAAGTTTATTTATACTTATACCTACAGCGCCCTCTGGGGGCATTGTTGTAGGGGGGTTTACAAATTCAAAGTACATTTAAATCAGTGGGGACAAGTTGAATTGTACGACACGCAAAAAATAAAAACAAATCAAAAATACATAAATCACAGCATACAATATCATTGTGTGACCACATACTCCTTTAAAAGGGAAGGAAACGCTGTGGAAAGGGCGGTCACAATGTTTTTTGGAAGACTGTTCCATTCGTGTATAGTTTTAGGAAAAAAAAAATATTTGCATACGTTGATGTTCGGCACATATATTCACACACTTTCAAAGGATGGTCCCGTCGTGATGATATGTATGTTGGTGGTCTGATGTATTTGTTTTTATCGATCCCAGTTTTGTCGTTTATTAGGTTGTAGAAAAGACATAGCCTGATATATTTACGCCTTGAGGAGAGTAACAGCCATCCAAGTGAACTAACAATTTCGCTAGACCTTCTGGTGAAGTTGTAATCACCCATCACAAACCGGGCGGCACGTTCCTGAATGCGCTCCAATGCATCAATATTTAACTTTGTGGCCGGGTCCCAGGCAGCGCCAACATTTTCTAAAATCAGGCGTACATTTGATACGTAAAGAACTTGTTTAAGAACGGAGGGGGCGGTTCTGAAATTGTGGCGTAGGAAGTTCAGCACGCGACTGGCTTTAACTGATACCGTGCGAACATGATCATTTCACAATAGTGTGGTTTGATGACAACGCCTAAATACCTGTATTCATTTACCATGAATAATGGTATCCTTTCCCTGAAGTAATTTGTGACAAAATGCTGCTTTTTCTTGGTAAACCTAACGACACAGCCCTTTGACACGTTAAGCTGCATTTTCCATGTTCTGCACCATGCTATTACTGAGTCAAGATCTTTCTGCAGTTGTTCGGAATCTTGAGTGCACTTAATTTCACGATATATGCAGCAGTCATCTGCTTACATCCTCACTTGACTGTCCACGCATTCAGCAAGATAATTGATATAAATCAAAAAGAGAAGTGGCCCCAGGACGGACGGAGCCTTGTGGCACTCCTGAAATGACGGCTACATGTGACGACGACGCACCATCGATGATAGTGCATTGTTTCCTACATGAGAGATAAGCTTGTAGCCATGCCAGTGTGTTAGCAGATATATTGACACATGATAATTTCAGTAAAAGGAGCGAGTGTGTAACAACGTCAAAAGCCTTCCTAAAATCTAAAAAAATGTAATCATTTTGGCTACCGGAATTTAACGTTGCGGCGATGTCATGTGTAAATTCTACGAATTGCGTATCGCAGGAAAACCCTTTTCAGAAACGGTGCTGTGTTGGACAGAAAAAAATGTTAGTCTGAAGATGCTTTGCCAAGTTCGAGTATATAATATGCTCAAGTGTCTAACAGGACACACACGTTAACGAAATGGGCCGATAGTTGCAAGTACTTGACTTGTCACCACTCTTGAAAATAGGAATAACATTTGATAGTTTCCAGTCATCAGGTAATTCACCCTGCAATAAAGAATTTCTGGACACAGCTGTAAGAAATGGGCTAATTGAAAGGACACAGTTCTTTAAAATGAAGTTTCAGATTTGATCTGGCCCTTATGCCAAGTTCGCACTAAGGTTTTTTAAAAGAGATGCAACACCTTGTTCTGAAATTTCAAACTCCGCCATTTCCGATAACGCTGTGTTGCACATGGTAGTTTGAACCGCTGACGAAACCGAAAACACAGACTGAAAGTACCAGTTAAAGCATTCAGCTTTACTTGTACTGTCCGACAAGTATTTAGTACCATTGTTTATATCAGGAATACCACCAGGAACATTTGTCTTTCTTTTAACGTATTTCCAGACGAGCTTCGGGTTAGTTTTCACCTTAATACTCAGATCACTCAAGTATGCTCTCTCTGCTTTCCTCAGATCTTTGGTTATCTCCTTACCAAGTAGTTCCATCTGTTTGTATGTTTCAAGGTCTGACGTGTGACAATATTTGAGATAGAGACGATCTCTTCCGTTCATGAGCACTCGGAGTTCCTTATTTAACCATGGTTTATCATTTCATTGTTTGGCTGATATGACTCACGATGATTGATTGATATGTGGGGTTTAACGTCCCAAAACCATGATTTGATTATGAGAGACGCCGTAGTGGAGGGCTCCGGAAATTTCGACCACCTGGGGTTCTTTAACGTGCACCCAAATCTGAGCACACGGGCCTACAACATTTCCGCCTCCATCGGAAATGCAGCCGCCGCAGCCGCCGCAGCCGGGATTCGAACCCGCGACCTGCGGGTCAGCAGCCGAGTACCTTAGAGCGGGGCTATGACTCACGATGGTACAAAAGTTTGAGTTAGAGATAACAGTTTTGATTTTGGCTCGTTCCACAAGCCATGGCTCCGGAAATTTCGACCACCTGGGGTTCTTTAACGTGCACCCAAATCTGAGCACACGGGCCTACAACATTTCCGCCTCCATCGGAAATGCAGCCGCCGCAGCCGGGATTCGAACCCGCGACCTGCGGGTCAGCAGCCGAGTACCTTAGACCACCACGGCGGGGCTATGACTCACGATGGTACAAAAGTTTGAGTTAGAGATAACAGTTTTGATTTTGGCTCGTTCCACAAGCCATTCACGTCAGAACACGGGCACAGTTCTTGAAACTCGGGTGAAAAAGTGTCTAGTTTTGTTGAAAGAGAAGCGTAGTCTCCTTTTTCATATAAAAACACCTTTCGGGGCCCGAAGCTCGTTGTTGAGCTACAGCTAAGCACATTTTGAGAAGGACAACGTCGCGATCACTAATATCTGGTACTGTAACAACAGAGGAAGCAACCGTTTGATCATTGCAAAAAAACAGGTCTAATACGTTTGCACTAGTACTGTACACCCTCGTGGGGGCTGTCACAAGCTATATAACTGATGGGCATTCAGGATTCCTTGAATAGCTCTATGTAGCAGTGACTCACAGTGAATTATCGGTTTGAATGAGAACCATGCAACATCGGGTAGGTTAAAATCACCGGCAACCATTATGTATGTTGTATTTAGGGTTGACAAAATATTGCTTAAAGTAAATAAAGGCTGGGGTGCTGTATTACTAGGGGGCCTGTAGAAGGAACCAACAGCCACAGTTGAGCCACCACTCAGCATAACTTTACACCACACAGATTCACACAAGTCACTAACACCATGAATACAAACACTATTGACACTGTTATGGATCATTAGGGATACACAACCTCCGTGCACCGTGCGGTCCCTTCAGTATACTGCATAGGTCGACGGAAAAAATTCATAATCTGCGATGGTGGTATCGAGCCAAGATTCCGTGCCAAAAACTATGTGTGGTTTAGTCATGTCTAATAACGAAAGAAATTCTGTTCTTTTGTTTTTCAAACTGCGACAGTTAACTAAAAAATGTGGTAACTTGCAGTTCACACCTTTTTCTTCACTATACTGTGAGCGAATCGTTAAGTTGGCGCTTGTAACGATTTCCGAGGCCTGAAATACAGTGGACTATCAGTAAACAAAAATATGTTAAACAAAACTGCTGCATGGAACAACTTCCTCTGATATGATTGGTTTCATACTTGAATGCTGCAACCCACTTCACCTCTCAGTAAACAGAACTTCTCTTAAATGGAACACATTTTCTTGGTCCCTTCAGGTACCGTTTAATGAGAGTCTACTGTAGTTTAATTTAGGCCTAAAACAGGTGTACTTTGTATTTCTAATTTTGAATATATTGGAACTATTTTGCAATCCCCTTCGAGTTTGATATATCAGGGATCGACTGTATCGCTATTCATTATTTTGAAGTGCTGTGGAGATATAAAGGGGATAAAAATCAATACGTTACTCTGAAACATTCGGTGTTTTGAAATCCGTAGTAGTGAAATATTTTTACATGAAGACAATGCACATTTGGTGGGGGTCTTTGTAGAAGTCATTATTCAGAAAAATCCTTTTTTTTTTTTTTGAGGTAAGAGGAGACGCGGGTCTTAAAAAGGAAATTTTTTTTTTATTAGAAATATTTTAATAAAGTTAGGTGTGCATATGTGTTTCTTTCTCCTGTTTTCAAAAAATGCAATTATTGCACCTCAAGTAATTCTAAGATTATGAGAAAATAGGTGAGGTCTAATTAGGTAATTTTCATGGGTGATGAAGGCACTTTCCCTTGATAAGTTTCCCTTGATCAGTTTAAGATGCAGCTGTAGCCAAAGATCTGCCATGCGGAGCTATGCTATTTATAATGATGCTGATATCTATCATCATATGAAAATTTTCAATTGTATTGATGCTCCATGATTCTGAAGTGTAATTTGCTAGAATTATTGTTCACAAAATCTTATACATTCAACTTAGCCATAAAAAAGTAGCATAGCTCCACAGTTTGATTCCTTACGAGTTGAACGGTATACTGTATTTACTCACGTAATCCTCGCACTTGCATAATTCTCGCACCTCCCACTTCGCCCAACAAAAAACGATTTCTTTTTTTCCTCAAGTAATTATCCCACTCCGGAAAAGCGCCGCAATAATGTTGTCTGCTTGTTCCAGCCACTGATGATGATAGCGCATGCCATAAAGTTTCATACAATAATACCTAGAGTGGAGTCTCAGGCTAGTGTCTACCCGAACTCCTTCAAAGGTGCTTGTACCCCCATAGGAATTAAGAAGTACAGGCTTCGAATCTGCTTCGGATGGATCGCGTTCTTAAGATTCGCGACGCTTCTTTTCCGAGTGTGAAACAAAGTAATATGAACTTATATTTAATTGAAACTTGCTTCATTTATTTGTACGCCAACTTCATTGCAGAACAATTTTGTGACGATGCGGCAAAAGTGAAACCTGGGCAAATTGAACCATCAGGGCATGCGTCGCTCTGCCACTGCTTTCTAGATTTGGCATCAAGATTTGATGAATTATTTTTTGCAACACTTGCAAACAAACATGCTTGTTTTTCCCTCAAAAATATGTATTATCTATTTATGGAAATAACAGTAGAGTATTAAGAGAGAAACACTTATGGTTTCGTCTTCTGAGACACTAGGTGCGTATGTTTAAGTGGTCTGCCCCCAACCAAATCTAGTTTGTCGTAAAGTCGAGTCAGCAGAGCCTGACGGTGCGTCTACTTAGCTTCGTCATAATTTTGCAGTTAATTTAAAATGAGTTTAGACAAGACGCGCTCATGAAAAAACATGAACTCAATGCAATATCCTGCACTGACATGAGACGCTACATCTATGCGCAGCGGTGAGTGGAAGACGCCTCGTTTAAACTGTCAAATACGACTCACAAAGCTCCAAAGGCACAGCAAATCTCAGACTTAGTGGCCTACAGCCTCTCTGAACAACAATGGTGCTGCTTTAGTGCTTTTCACCGCACCTCACTACCCTCACTGCAGCAAGAACGAAACTGAAACTGTAAAAAAAAAGTCAGTAGACAGTTCGCTAGCTAACCCTATCCAATCCGAAGCCTGTACTTCCCATAATTCTCACCGAGATACACGATCGCAGCGCCAGATTCCTCTCTAGATATTATTGTATGAAATTCTATGGTGCGTGCCATCTGGTGCCATCTCTTAGGCATCAAGCCTACTATTATTGCACGGAGATCCAATCCAATCCAAGCTAAGCCAAAGTGGCAAGCGCGTGTTGCGGAGTGTTTTGAATGTAACATACAAAACATGCCCCATAATATGACAAGATTCCATTCCAAGACAACATAAAAAACATCGCCCCATAACACGACAAGATTACCGACACAACATAATGTTGTGTCGGTAATCTTGTCATGTTATGGGGTGATACTGAAGCTAGACGGCTGCTTTCAAGTTGAAAGTGATCGATCATGCCCTAAACAACGGCAACAGGGCTGCCGGTAGGCCTTTCAGAGTCTACGAGTTTTGTGTTCGCTACTGGTGACAGCAGCTGAAGGCCACCAATACGCATTGGGCCTGCCGTGTGTTTAAAACTGGGATTTATGATAAACTTTATTTCTTCAGAAGGAAACTGCGGATTATTCTGTTAAATAGCCATCAGCCCAATACTGACATCCTAAGCTAACCTTTTTAGGGCTCCTGTTGAGCGACGAACGCTACCACTGCGTTCGCAACGCCCACGAGCTTTGCGTATAGTATTCTAATTCTCGGCTATTTGCTTGCACTTTTTGTGGCTCTAATCTTGCCTTGTGTTGAACCTGTGCTTTTATTGTTGAGGTAAGTTTTAATTAGTATTTCTCAAAGCTTGCTGTTAGTTCCTGGTGTGATAATCCCGATTTGCGGCCACTTCGTTTTCTTTTTCGCTCTGTATGTTTTCGTGGATTTTCCTCCCGTAATTCTCGCACCCCCCAACTTTGCATCGGTTTTCCACCAAAAAAAGTGCAAGAATCGTGCGAGTAAATACGGTACCATTTGTTAAAATTGGCTCACACATAACGAAAGCATAACGAGAAGTTCTGTAAGGCTAGTCAGGCTCACAAAAATGTGAAGCTGAGAAAATCGGATTTGAAGTTTTGACACTCACTGCAAAAATTTGTAAAAAGAATCTTCAACAATAAATATTTTTATTTAGATGTTCCATATCTGTTTTCCTGCTAAACAAAACGAAAAGTGTCTTATTTCTTCCAAGGAATCATTTAAAAACAAAACCAAGGTGGAAAGCAAGATCTGAGCCCCACCATGCCAAGTGGTTGAAGGGGAAAGGGGTCCTGAAAAAACCATGGGGTATGAGACTAAAAACACTGCTTCCTCCTTAATTAATGAGAACTCTATTTGCATTAAGCACCTGCACATCGATCATTAATTAACCACCTGGACGTTAGGCAGCATGCTGCCCTGTGTAAAAGGTCGCTGTGAGCAGAGCGTAGCTTACGCTCAGCCACGTGCAGATGTAACATCCCAAGACAGTGCAGGGTGTGCAGGAAACTGCATAGATTTCGCGTTTCTGGTAAGCCTGTTTGCAAAATCGCAGCGAAACCAAGCGTACACACCTTCACCCTTTGCTCAATTAACCGCCCGTCTTCGTAAGCAGAGCGTGACATGGGCTCTCTGTTCAGCTGCCTGCATGATCATTCTTCACACGCAGCAGATCGTAAATGTAAAGGTGCCTAATGGGCACCGACTCAACCAAACTCACGTCCCGAGTGCACTTCTAGTCGAAGCCTTTTTGTTCTGAGCCTGCTTTTTAACGCTTCCAAAGGCTCGTTGCGAGGATGGTTTCAGACGAAAGTGTCCGGACGTGGATAAACTACCAGCACAAAGCACAAACACAGTGCATTGATAAACATGCACGAGTGCAAGAGCAGGCGTACATGATCAGACAGCCACGACGGCCAACGCACAAGGAAAAAAAATTTTAAAATACGCATTGGTTACGCCAGCCACGTCAGCCAATGGGACCCTCTGTACAGCGCACTCAAAATGCGCGCCGAGTGAGAGCTCATCAGCAACCTGGAAACCACCTTTCGAAAACCCGATAGGGCAGCCATTCTGCTTGAACAACGCCATTTTGAGATGGCGCAAATTATGCACAAATGAAATAGCTTCAAATCTAGTTAGAGATGGCAGCGCTCGGCCCGTCACAATGTTCATGGCGTGCGCGCAAAGTTTGAACAAATTTAGTTCTCTTGGGGCATTTTACTGCTGTCGGGGTGCTGGGGCCCATTTTATCGCATTTCTCAGCCGAATTCGGCGATAGTAAATTAAGAGTAAGTGCTCAGTACAAATGCCCCGAAATTACCTTTTGCAAAAATTACTTTTTTTTTTGTCTTTTTTTTTACATTCTAAGACCTACGTCTCCCCCTTAACGCACTCGACAGTTAGCACAAAACGTTACCATAAAGAAAAAACTACCCGACTACCATGTGAATGTAAAAGAGTGAACCCTAATAAATGAGATCCTTCACATATCAAGTTCATCCTCACTGACCTAAGTTATGCCACTTGAGGTCTACATTTGCTTCAAGTGCATCTCCAGTTTGCCAATGTTTACAGTAAGAAATGCCCCAGATGTTTCGATGCAACATACATTTCCAGTTGTCAACAGTCTTGCTTTACACGCGGAAGCATTCAGCTTTAGAAATGGCTTGCCCACCTGCGCAGCCAAAGCACCAAGAAGCAATCCCATGGGATTACAGTCCCTCGCAGATGCCACGTGGTCCGACAGCAATGGGGAGCTCCGTGGCCTTCGGCCCCGCCGCCGCGAAGACGATGACGACGCCGTTCCCAGGGGCGTTCCGAGAGGCAGCCCAGCCTTGCTGGGGCCCAGGCTGGCCGGCAAGGTTTCCAAAATGTGCCGCTGATGCGCAGCAGGTGGAGGAGGCGGAGGAAGAGGGGGACCAGGGGTCAGGGCAGAGACAGGGGTCAGAGTAACGTCTGGGGACAAGTATGCAGTGCCACCGCTGGAGGCACTGCGTTTGACACACAGATCCAGGGGCATGGCACCACCGTCCCCTCGTCCAGCGGTCTCACTGCTACCAGCTCCCGAGTGAGCGGGAGGCGCGGGGGAGTGACCTCTGCCGACTCCACCGCTGCTCGAAGACGCCTGGGAGGAGTGGGCAGGACTTGGGAACAGACTAGGAGAGCTCGAAAGGGAGCCCACTCCTACCGACGGCGAGGGGGATGATGACGAAGGCTGTGGCGGCATGAGACAGTCTGTCAGCTGCAATGAAGAGACCCGTTTTCAAAGGGTGAGCAGTTGCCGTATATGCTCCTCCAATAACAAGGGGAGCAACATCTGGGCTACACGGAGAAAAATAATGATGCCTAAATAGTTATATTCAGCTCAATTCGTAGCTCCCGTTCTGCAAACAAAAAGATGGCAGCTGGCACCAGCGAGTCGACCGATTTGCTGCTGTTTCAAGCATCAAAGTGGCAACACTATGTGCACTAGTTAAGGGGCGACATAGCACTTGGAAAAAAAATTATTTTTTGGTCAATCAGGATGAAACTTAATAAGTTTGTGCATTTGTGTGCCGATTTCATTTATGCAAATATTTTTTTTTTGTATAATATATAGTTCCTAAAACAGAAAATATTTCATGGGCATTTTGGGGAGCAAGTAAATTAGCATATCACAATTATTTAGAATCATTGTTGATTTCAGTGCAACAAAAATGGATGCTCTAAACCCATTAGAAAAAAAGTTGTGGTATGTTGAACGTTTCCCAGTGAAATCCTAGCTTGAAACTAACTCACTCACAAATGTTCACCATACCACAATATTTGTTCAAATTGATTTAAAATATCTATTTTCGTTGCACTCCAACCAGTTCTGATTCCAAATTATTGTCATATGCCAATTTACTTTGTAGCTTTCTCATTTTAGGAAAAATCTTGCTCCCCAAAAGGCACATGAATTATCTTTTGTTTTAAAAACTACACCTTATACAATAAAAATGACTGGATATAACCAAACCTTATTATAACAAAGAACCATCTTGCAAGAAAATAAGTCCATTATATCTCAAAATTCATCATAAAGGGTCGTTTTTAACAACCCTTTATAACTTTTTTAACCTAAAAGGGTTGTTTTAACAACCCTTTATATTTTCACTTACTTCGTTAAAACCAATATTTTGTTATATACGATTCGTTATATCTAGGTTCGAGTGTGTTTGAAATCAGCACACAAATATGGATAAACTCACCAAGTCTCATCAAAATCAGCCGAGAAATAAACTTTTTTTAAGAGCTGTGCTTTCCCTTAAAGTGGCACTGCAATGGAAATTAGCTTATTATATATTCGACCTCCATTAATTTATTACATAGACCAAACTTAGGCTGAATAACAGCTTGCTGTATCCAAAACTCTGTCATACACAGGCTCGTTATACTGAGCATAGATTGTAGCATATACAGTAAAACCTCATGACCATATTTACTCGAATGTAACGTGACTACGAATGTAATGCAAGGAACGCCTTTTTAGTGGCAAAAAAAAAAAAGAACACGAATGTAACACGAGTAAAGCAGGAGGAAAAAAGTACCTTTACTTGCTGCACACGATAGTGGCAAAGACATCACAGTTTTTAAATATAAAGTAAGTTTTGTTCATTCGTCGCTTTCATCGCCATCACCGCTGGTGATCGAGCACTGTTTGTCACTTCCTTGCTCCCAGATGAGGTCATCTTCTGTGCCATAGTTGGATATACAGCACTTTTTCAACGCGCGAACTATCATGTCGTGCGGCAAGGAACAGACACCCACTCGGATATCTTCGTGGCGCGAAGTCGTTTTATCCTACCTGTAAAAGCCCCATCTTCTCGTATCCATTCTCCGTACAGTCCGCATTCTATCATTCTATTCTGGTTTGTTCAGGCGGATGTCTAATGGCTGCAGTATGGACATCATACCTCCAGGAATAACACCGAGCTGCGTCCGAGTTTCCGCATCAGCTTCTTCACTTCAGGTGTCAGTTGACCGTGAAATGAGTCTAGGAGTAGGATGGAGGTGGGTTAGAGGAGTGTCTTGACTCAGTCAAGCGTAAGCGGAGTGTCCATCCAACCTTTTCCTTCGCAGAGGACAATCACATCCCTGGGGAAATGCTCCTCAAGGATAGTTTTGTGCCGGAAAATGATGTATGGCGGCAACATGCGCCCATTCACCAAGCAGACACGGTTAGCAGCATCTTCTTGTTGCCTGTTGTCCTCATGCGAACTTGAGGGTCACCTGTATCGCTAAGTATCCTTGACACGGGAGTCTGGTCCGCGTTGCCCCAATGGCACTTGTGGCGCAGGTCAAGCACATAGCGCTGAAACTCCACTAGCCTCGCTTCGCAATCTGCTGGTAGCTTCTGCCTTATCGACGTTGTTTGCCGGAGGAAAAATCCATTTCTTTGCATGAACCTTTGTGCCCATCCACGTGAAGCCTTAAAAGTTCTCCCGTAAGATCCCCATCTTTCGAGCTACGTCTCGGGCTTTCCACTGAATCAACTCAACGTTGACCCCCAATAGGAGATTTCGCTGCTCAACCACAAACTCCCACACTTTCTTTTTAGATTTCTCTGTGATGGCCCTAATGAGGTCTACAGAAGCCTTTTCTGCCAGCCTCACTCTTGAGCGCTTCACGCTGGAGCCTTCACCCACAGATGGTGCATTTCGCCACATCTAGCCGTCACGCTGCGGCTGAGTTCCCAATTTCCTCAGCCATCAGTATTGCACTTCCCTTAAAGCGGGCATCGTACTGAACTCGTCACGCTGCCATTTGCTCAAGCCGGAGTCGCAGAAGCACAAAAGAAGCGAAACGCTAGCAAAAACGTCGCGAACAATATGACTGGATTGGATTCGATGTTGCCAGCATACGGTAAGTACACAGAGAAGAATAGAAATAACCAGGAACACCTAAACAAATAACCTGTCCTATCACAGCCACGTTCACGCGCCCGCCTCTAGGCACCATTAGTCAGCTAACGTCTCTAAGACGAACAGGATGTAAAGTATCGGCCGCAACGTGCACCTGCAATGTTTGCCGCTATTCGATGCTGCGTTTTTGTTGTTGGGTTTGCCGTAGTGAACTTCATAGGACACCTGCTGTGCAAGGTACAATCAGCCGGTAAGCTAGTTACACGGCGGGTTTTAAACTTAAAGTTGGTCGAGCATGCGCTAGAGCATGGGAACCGAGCGCCTGGATGACACTTCAGCATTTATTTGTGCACATCCATTACGGGAGAAAACCAGAAGAGTTTCAGGCTACAAAAAAGGGCCAAAACAAAAACAGTTTCCCCTTGTAGAGGACGATGTTCTTGAATGGAGGCTATGTAGTCCTGCCACTGAGTCGTAAGCCCAGAGCGGTTGGACAGCAAGTTTTATAATATCGTCATGCAAAATTTTTGCTGTTATAGTGACTTTTTCCCCCCGCATAATGAACCCTCCTCCAAAATTGGCGTGAACATTTCTCAAAAAGAGGTGTGTCCATTACGTGAGTGAATACGGTATCTCGAAGACTGTGACTTTCTGGGCCTCACTATTTCTGTAACAGGGCACGATGTTCAAAAATTCTTTACAGATTTCAACTATCACTTACTCACATACTAGCAATAGCAGTAGCTATAGGAAAAAAGAACCAGCAAGAAACCATGCGAAGTTAGTGAAGAACAACTACACAAGAGCTGGTTGCTGCCCTGTGTCTTCGCTGTCCTCGTGTGGTTTTTCGCTGTTTTTTTTTTCCTATCATTATAAACGAACTCGGCCAGAAAGCTACGTTCCTGAGCACTAGCTATAGCTACCTGATAAATTATAGCTCATGTCGACAACTCTTCAATTTCTGCCATCAAATGTTATTAGCAACATCATCTACATTCCACCTCAGTTCGATGTGTAGCAAATGAGATGCAGCGCTAAATATGTCACACTACGAAATGCGCCGAAATTTGCAAACTTTTTGAAAGTTTGCAGACAGCTGGCAGGCATGCCAGAGTAAAATAAACATGGCCAACCTTGGCAGCAGCAGCCGACGCCAGGCCGGACTCACGACGGCCCCTGCGGCTGCGGCGCCCCTGCAGGCCGCTGCGCTCTCGCACCAGACTGCCCAGGGGCAGCGTTATGCCCGGCCGCATCCCTTCGGCAGCGCTACTTCCCCCCGCCTTGCTGGCCCCAAGCAACTCCGCAGCACCCTGCCCCAGGAATGGGGGCGACAACACAGGAGGACCTTTGGCAGAGGAACCCAGAAGAAGCTTCTCCCTGCATGCAAAGAGACATGGTCCATCCAAGCACCAAACTAGTTGTACATACCTTACTTTCTTGCGTACAGCTGGCCTTACTGATTGCAAACTACAGAATGCTAATGATTAAAAATATAAGAACTGAAGATAACTTGCACATCAAAATATACAACTGGTGCCACAATACTATTATGCTTTGCAAGAAATTGGATAAAAAGTAAACACTCCATTTTTTTTCTCAGGCTCAGTTTTATTGGTCAACAAAGACAATAACCTCCAAGTGTTCACAGTGGCTAAAGTTTCTTTGGTAAATGGTAGCAATGTTTCTTTGTAATGGTCCTTCTTCAAACTTTGAGAACACTAGCCAGAAGCCTACAAGAAGCTACCACTAACCACTTCACGTGATCGTTTACCTCAAAACAGCCACCCTCTTGGGGCCAAGAGGCAGCAGTCGACGGAAATGTCAGAAAAAAATGAAAACATTAAAAAAAGAATGATGCCTTAGCAGGTCTCTAAATAAGCAGTGTTGATCTCATATGTTTTGCACCCAGCCCCCCTCTATAACCTTTTTTTTTTTTTTCCTCAAATAATACAAACACTGCCACTAAAGATAAATTACACTCACTTCACAGAATTCAGAAGAATGCTGTCTTGAAGGAGATCCAAATGTTTTGACGACCTGCTGTGGGCTGATGGAGGTAGCATTTTGCCAATAGCTTGGGAGCCATTCATACCTGGAATAAATGAAGAGCTCTTTCTGCGCATTCTGTAGAAAATAAGCTAGTAAGTCACTTTTACAGGGGCCCTGAAACACTTTTTTGAGTAACCATGAAATTAATTCACTGGAAAAGCGTATTGCCTCAAAAAGTCAATGCCACAAAAATTTTAAGGACCTGTACAGTACGAGCGGAGTTACAAAGATTTGTCACACACTGCAATCGCATTCTCTCTTTTCTTGTCTCGACGAAAGCACTGGAAGCTAAGTAGAGAAGAATGAGAGAAGCTAACAAAAAACGTCACCAAGCCTCCTGACCTTAAGCACTTCCCCCCCCCCCCCTTTTTTTTCGAATGTGCAGGTTTTAAAGTGTAATCACGCGCACATGCATGGACAAGTAGTGGCCTCCTGCGGCAATCTCTGCAACGACCGAGCGCGCCATGTTCAAGTCAGCCAATGGCTGATACGCCCGGGAATGACGGGCTTACTACGAGTGATTTTTGGGCTTAGTCCATGATTTGTCGACAGAAGAGAAAGCAATTTTTAGGTGACTTTAATGATTTATTGTGAATTCAAGGCCGCGTGCTGCACTATGATATTTGGCTCACATGTTGTTGGGAGCCTCTGCTACCGTTTCTGACCATGCTCGAAAAGTGTTGCAGGGCCCCTTTAACTGTCATGAATTAAATCTAAATCACGCACAACACACCACTTCGAACAACCACACCAAACTTCTTTATTCCCAACACTCCACCGCAAGGAGATAATATCAAAAGTTCTGGAGTGGCGATCCCGCATACCCGCCCATGTATCAAAGTGAAGCCACCACGGCCATATTGCTCAGGGCAAAAGGAGGTGGCGACTGCCTTGTAGCCAAGTAATGCTTTGGGCGCTTGTCGTCGTGCATTTCGTTATAGCTATTAACACCTGTTTATTATTCTTAGCAGGCGAGGGAACGTAGAAGGGACATTAATGCACATGTACTTTATTATTATTATTATTTTTTTCGACACAGCACTTTACGCGTGTTAAATAAAACCCCAGGCCTGCGCGGACGCGCGGACCGGGCAAGACAGTCACCGCCAAAGCTAGACAAGTGGCCTCTCAGAGCCTTTTTTAAACGCTCTTTAGGATGCTACAAGCACACAGCTGGGTACCCACAGCGCCATACATAATTATGAATTTTGTGTAGTAGGCCAGCATTCACTATTTTATATTTTGTCAGTCTTTGTAGAAGCATATCCGCTACACACTTGTTGGAAATAAATTTTGTGCAATTTTTTTATACAGTGGCTGACGACGATGAAGAAGAAATATTCGTGAAGTGGGTATCCGCCAGAGTTAACAGGTTATCAAAAACAAGTTTTCTAATGGGTTGGAGCATCGGATGACCCAGTCGTTTCGCAATTTGCATTATGTAACACCTGGCTGTTCTTTCTAATACGCTTAATTACTCATATCAACACGATTCCTTTTCCGACATCAACCCTGCGAGTTTAAAAATAAGGCGAGTTTAGAAATAAGTTCCAATCACTGGCGTGCCTCAATTGTAGAATACTGGGCTGGTACTCAGCAGACCCGGGTTCGAATCATATCATGTCATCGGTGTTCTTTATTTGCTGAGTTCATAGCACTAGCATGGCTCCGTGGTAGAATACTGGAAAGGCACGCAGCAGACCAGGGTTAGAATCCCATTGTGTCATTGTGTTTTTTTTTATTTACAGAGTTTCTTGCGTTCGATACTGGTTACGGGTGGCGGTGGCAGCGGACAACAATGGCGCCACGTGTGACCCGTGTTCTGTACGTCTCATAACAGCTTTCATGAATATCATGGATATCAAGTATTCATGGATATCAATTTGTATATATGTTTACACAGTTACCTCACAGTAGAGGTAACTAGTTAGGACCATGCAGTGAAATTAAAGGTTTCACTCGCACACAACCATAAGCTCTTGGCGATCAACAGTGCAGCAAGTGTGCAAACTCATTTTATTGTGAGAGGGGTGGGGGGGTATTCGCCTTTTCATGTACTCGTTTAAGAAGCTCCTGGATACCTGGAGAAAACGATGCTTGGAAAGCTTCTGAATCATTCATCTAATATGTTCTGCTCCATTATCTGGTCAATAAAATTCTGAGAAGCCTCAAAATATATATTTCTGAAAAGGCCTCATTGGTACTGCTACGATGTCTTACCCTTCTTTTTCAACAGTTAATTGTACCTCCTTTGTGATTATTTAAATTTTTTATTCTTTTTTTTGCCTGTACCACTCCTTTATGGGTGAAGTTTCAGGGTGGTGGGATTTCGACAGCTCCATCAATGAGAGGCCCTTTAGGCAAAAGTGTTTATGTCTCTGACTTTTCAGAGGAACTCGTTTCCTTTTTCTCCTACTAAAGAGAGGCATATCACAACATCAGAAATTTTGGTATTGGGAGATAGTGCTCATGCAAACATAAGAAACTCAAAATCCCAGAAATGCAGAGCCGGTCTTACATTAACTACGTTTCAAAAACGAAGCGCTCACTTGTATTACGCACACTCACTGGTTTTTGTAAGTGCCCATGGAAACGATGCAAACACATACGGTAGTAAAGTTACAAGGCCGTCGTCTCGCTATTTACCCTGTCTCATCGAAGCAGCCTGCTTCAACATGTGTACTGAACCAAGGCATTGACTGTACATGTCATTGTCATCACCCGGCACCTGGTGTAGCCTGTCAGGTGAAAAACCAGGCATACCTCTCCAGCTCCCCTTTAAAATAATTCTCTCTCTGAACATAAGTCGTCATTCTTTTCTTGGTGCTTAATTAAGCTTCTCACCTCAGAGCACACTCTCATGTGCCGGGCAATATGACGTCTTTGGAATCCTGAAACGTACAAAAATTATTCAGAGTGTCTCTGTGCACTCGGACACAAAAAAAAAACCTATGTACTCGCGAATGCAGTCGTATTCGCAAAAATATGGGAGTAAAAGGGAGCGAGCGAAGCATGCCTACTTACAAATCGAAAGTTGTGCCCAGTGTCCGCACACGATTCACACAGCCAAATCTCACCCAAGAGCCCACCATCGTCGTCTCAAAAGTGATCACAGACGTGTTCAGAACCACCTTGTTCAATTAGAGGCACCACACGCAACTTCACTAGCACAAAAACAATGTGAAAGCCACGAACGCTACAGTGCGCCCATCCGCTTTCTGCCCTCAGGGATATGGCAGAGTGTCGGATTCAGCTCCAGAGCCCCTCCGCTACTCCAGAAGTTTAAGTATAACCTCCTTGCTCTACCCTAACCCTTTTTCTCTCCATCCCAATGATGATGCTGATGATGGTGGTGGTGGTGCTATCACGTAGTGGGCTCTCTCAACCAAGTACCGATGATGATGATGGTGCCGTCACGTAGCGCCCTCTCTCGGCCACCCTCACAGCCCCCCCCCCCCCCCCCCCTAAAATGTGAAGCCACTACTACACATCACCTGCCGCTTCATGGTAGAGTTTGTGGGGGTGCTGACACTCCCTGTAAGGTTGTTGGCACCGTGTGGCGAATGTGTCTCGCACAGAAGCCGTATTTCGGGGGTGACAACCGCCAGACGATAGATGGCGTTGTGTTCACGTTGAGTACCACTGTTGGTGGAGTGGTAGCGCCGGCGGTGACCCCTGGCGGAAGGCAGGCCTTGGTGGTGGGCGAGAGTGGAGCGAGTCTCTTCTGCACGTGGCGGCTGCCGCGAACGGTTGTCTCTAGCGTGGGTCCTCGGCACGTGGTACCGCGGGCCTGCGCGTGGGGGGCCCACGTGGTAAGTCAAGCGTTGGCGATGCCGCCTTGGGTGTGTTATTTTGTGTTCGTCATGTTTAGGAGTGTATAGTAATATTGTGTACGGATGTGCTAGCGTGTTAATTACAGCTGATGTATCAATTCAGCGGACGATATCATTATAAATTAGTTAAATAAATATATGTTATTTGGTTTGTACCGACCGCGTCTTCTGTGTCCGTTCACTCCAAGAGCGTGGCGTGGCGAGGCGCTCACCCCGTTGAGACCCCACAAGTTTCAGCTGATCTGCGTGTCTTACACCGTGGCGACGTCCCGTTTTGGGGTTCACTAGAACAAAGTCATTCCGTCTTACACATTTGACTGCGCGAAAGGGACCAGAACATCGGTGTGCGAGCTTCAAGGTGAAACCTTTGGCGGCATCGCTGAGGGAGTGGCTTTCAAGCAGAAAGAGGTCACCCATTGTCAGTGGCTGTCTGTGCCGGTTGTAGCAAGTCTTCTAGGCGTGCCACATGCGGTCCTGGTGTGCTCTAAAGAAGTCAAGCACCTCTTGTAGACACTTCGAGACCTCAGTAGAAAATGCACATTATGCTGTCGCAGGTGGCTCCGCACCATCTCTGGATTCAGCCTCTGTCCATGGGGTTCTCAGCTACCAGCCATAACAAAGGAAGGCGGGCGTGTAGCCCGTGACCACACTTTCAGCCATGCGCATGGCCAGGGCAATTTCTGGGATGTCTCAGGCTTTATAATTGGAACAATAAGCCATAAGGCACTGTTCAATAGTGCCATTGTGGCACTCCACCATTTGCCGGGCAGGGCGGTATGGAACTGTGTGCCGGTCTTGGATGTCCCAGTGTTCAAGAAGGACCTTCCCCAACCTGTTTACAAAGCGCTTTCCATTGTCACTCGAAATGGAGACAGGTGTGCCATGCCCACGGAGAAAGAAGTAACTGAGGAGGAGAAACTCCCAGGCCACTGGGCACCAGAGGGCGAGGGCGACATGATAGCATCACGGAGCGATGTGGTTTATGCCAACTCTCAGCAGATGACGCTTTTGACCTGTTGCCATGCGCTTGTATGGACGCGCTTCTATGGGCTTCTATGGACGCGACGCATAAAATGCGCTTCTATGGACGCGACGCATTAAAAGCGTGATAGCGCCCCGAACACCTTAAAAGTTTTGAAATTTTTGCGAGTAACATGAATAACTAAGGGTTACAAATGTTTCAGTGGGAGTTACTAGCCAAGGCTGAGACTAAATTGGGAGAAGTTTTTGAAGCAGCAAAATTTCAATTTTGGAGCAGGAGAACCTTGCTCCGGAGCATTTAGCGGCACGGCATTTAATATGTCGTCCTGGGAGCTTGAAAATACAACTTTTTAGCAACGTGGGGGCACCAATGCATATTTTATTTGGCTTATAGTACACATAACACTGAAACAGATTTTGAAGGAAGTTTTTAAACAGATTATCACCAGGTATGAACTGCACTACCTTTTTACATACCACATGACCTATCTAGCACACGTAACCAAGATGTGAAATATTTTTTTAAAAAATGTTTCGTTGAAAACTAGGTAGGTTCCATGGAAACAATTGAAAAGAAAAATGCATCACACTCAAAAAGAAGTTCAAAAATTGCGATTGCACAAGAATATTTTTTGCATAACAGTGGTCCTTCGCTTAAAGAAAAGCCTAACATGATAGCATCAGGAGCTTTTAACAGCCAACTAAAGTGCGCTGCAACCGCCGTTCACAGCCACCTCGTGCGGGACCACTTTCAAGAGTGCAGTGCGGGAGCCAAGAAACCTCGTTGCACTGACTATCTCGTAAAGCACGTGCGTATTGCACTAAGTGATAAGCGAATGGCCCTAATAACGCCTCTCTACGTGAGAAACGCACATTATTATTACGGCCCACATTGGCCTGTTCTTTTTTTTATATCGTATTGTCATCACCACCGATGTAGGAATCCCGATAATACATTGAACTGTGATTGTTGCCCACTTCCCCACTCGCGTAAATCACTCGCACTGCACAGTGCAGGTAAGAAATTCGTGTCCACGCAAAACGAACCGCTGAACATTCCGAGGCCGGTTTCATTGCAAAGAAATAATAAAAGACAGAAAACATAGTCACACAGCGGAGCGGCCACCGACTGAAACACCGATGAACATAAAGCTAAGCCTAAAAGCTTGTGTAACCCAGAGCCGGCAAGCAGCAACCCCTCTTAAAGAACTCGTTGCGAGTTTGCATAACAAAACAGAGCAGTGGCAAATCGCCATTCAAGAAAACTGTGTCACATGACCGCCGACACGTAATGAGTCACGGATAAAGCACTGAGGTGCCCGTTCATATTGTTTAAAATGATTTGAACATGTGTTCTGTCACCACGGCTTCGCAAATAACCAAGTATCTGTGGACACCGATGAGCGAGTTTTGTGGGCAATGGCTTTGTTAAGTGCAATGAGAACTCGCTCGTCTAAATAAATTAGTAGCTAATGTGCATATTACCTATTTCGAAGCGCTGCTCCTCGGAAAGGAGCAGCACTTCGAGATAGGTAATAGTGCACCTGAAGTTGTAAAAGACTATGTCTACTTAGGGCAGGTAATAACCACAGAGCCTAACCACGAGATTGAAGTAACTAGAAGAATAAGAATGGGGTGGAGCACATTCGGCAAGCACTCTCAAATTATGACAGGTAGATTGCCACTATCCCTCAAGAGGAAGGTATATAACAGCTGTATCTTGCCGGTACTTAGCTACGGAGCAGAAACCTGGAGACTTACAAAGAGGGTTCAGCTTAAATTGAGGACGACGCAGCGAGCAATTGAAAGAAAAATGGTAGGTGTAACCCTAAGAGACAAGAAGAGAGCAGAGTGGATTAGGGGACAAACGGGGGTTAAGGATATCATAGTTGAAATAAAGAAGAGGAAATGGACATGGGCCGGGCATGTAACGCGTAGACAGGATAACCGCTGGTCATTAAGGGTAACTAACTGGATTCCCAGAGAAGGGAAGCGGGTTAAGGGGAGACAGAAGGTTAGGTGGGCAGATGAGATTAAGAAGTTTGCGGGTGTAAATTGGCAGCAGCAAGCACAGGACCGGGTTAACTGGCGGAACATGGGAGAGGCCTTTGTCCTGCAGTGGACGTAGTCAGGCTGCTGCTGCTGCTGCTGCTGCTGCTGCTGCTGCTGATGATGATGATGATGGTGGTGGTGGTGGTGGTGATGATGATGATGATGATGATGATGATGATGATGATGAATGTACATAAACCAGGAATCAGTTGCACGGGTTCTGTCGCTCACGGAACCCATTTTGAGAAAGTGCACGCGCCAGGGCATCCAGGATACACATCGCATGCACGGAAATGACTCCACGTTTACAGTTACTTGCCCACGGCAAACACGCACGCAGCAGCCTCAATATAAAAACTGTAGCGACCGTAGGTGTGCGCTACGCACAACAAAGAACCTGAGCTCCGCTACACTCGCCACAGTGGTTCTCGCTAGGCGAAAGAGGCACCAAAACACACAGCCTAGCTAGAAGAAGCAGATCACTCGATGCACAGCAGCAAGTTTTTGCAGGGTCATGCATATTTACAACGGCTTAGAAAAGATTTTGGCGGCGTCATGCATTGGAGCTTTGTCACCAGAAAGTTAGAAAAAAAAGAAACCTGATTGGACGTGTCCTATTAGTAAAGTCGGCCTCTTTTCTCCACTGAAGCTGAGGTTTGCATCAATGGAGGCTGTTTTGAAGCAGTTCTGCGCAATGTTGGCAATTTTTATGCTTTTGGAGCAGATCGGCACAAGAAAACAAAAATGTATATCAAAAATGCGCAATATGCGCAGCTGTCTCACCCTTGACTAACCGATATTGCCAGAATTACAGTCACAAACTCCCTGAAAAGAGCTGCTACAAATGGCCTGAAGCAGACGATGTCTGCTGCATGCACGCGCTTCTCGCTGCTCGCTCGCATGTTGTGGGCGAGCATGCCTGGGTGGCTTTGGGAGTGAAAGTTCCCCCAAGCTACCATGGCTTTCTGTTTTTTTTTTTTTAGTGCTATCAGTGGTTTCAGTGCATTGCCCCGGCAGCGCTGACCATTTGCGAGCGCTTTTCACGACTATTTGCGTGTGCTTTTCGCACCGCAACAGAGGATAGCACTTTGCCGAATTTCGGCAATGTTTTTCACAACGGGGCGGAAATGTGTTATGCCCAATAGCCGCAGTAGTTACGCATCCTGCAAGGTGTGGAGGTGCTGACACACCCTGTATACTTGTTTGCGCTGCGTGGCGCACGTGTCTCTCCCAAAAAGCCGCATTTCGAGTTACAACGGGTGGTAGGTGGCGTTGCATACGCGAGCGGTGATCACCGCTATCATCATCATCATGGTTGCTACAGCGGTAGCGCCGGCAGCGACCCCTTGCGGCAGGCAAGCCTTGGTGGCGGCGCGCAAGAAATAAGCTGATCTCTTCGGCTGGCGCCGTTTAGCGTGAACGGTTGCTCTCGCGACGTGTCCCCGGTGCACGGCACCGCGGGCCGCATGCCGGGGGCTCGCGCGATGAGTCAAGCGTTGGCGACGCCGTCTTTTGTGTGCTCTTGTGTTTGTTATGACGCTACCTGCTGAGTAATATTGTGTAAGGATGTCCGAGCATGTTAATTACAATTGATGTTCTAATTTGGCTGGTGATATTGTCGATCAAAAATTTGTTAAATAAATGTGTGTATGGTTTGGTTTGTTCCGACCGTGTCTACTGTGTCCTTTCACTCCAATAGCGTGGCGTGGCGCTTGCCAACTCGAGACCCCACAAAGGAAAAGGTAATTACTTTAAAGTTCCTAGTGACCCGCCAAGATTGGAAGTGTGGGCTCGCGCCATACCTAGGAAAGATCGCGTGCTGACGTCTCATGACTTTGTTTGTGAGAAGCACTTCTCAGACAGTGAGATTGACAGGCGGCGCTATTATGGCGAGCTTTAGTGGCGAAGTTGTTAACAAACCGAAACGACCAGTGTTGTTACCAAACATTGTGCCTTCTATCTTTCCGTGCGGTCCTAGCTATTTGTCTGCTGTTTGCTAAAAAAGAAAACGAACCGCACTTGACCTGAATTAAGGAAAGCATGCAAGGACAGGTGCTTCGATTGCTCAAGGTACTGTTAAAGGCTCGAAGGTTGAAGGCAGGTACGGCAAGTATCTTTAGGGTCGCAGGCTCCCCGCCGTCGTCCGCATAGCCGATCTTCGCCAGTGAGGGGACGCGTTAATGGAGATAAAATGAAGGTTTCTTTACATGGTAGTTATTTAGATGAAGATGGAACTGTACAGAGATTCAGCGATTATTTACAAAATGTCTTCGCCTTTTATAGCCCGTCGTCCCCTTAAAGGCGGTGACCACTCTTGTCACAAATTGGGTGACGAAGTCTCACTGGTCCACCCACCAGAAAGGGTGCAGATTTTGAACCACTATGCTGGTGAGAAACACGGGGGAAAAGGTCCAATGGTAACGCGAGTGAACCACACAATTATGCACCCGGCCCACGTCTTGAAGACGTCGAAGGGCAAGGAGGCAGAGTCCAGTGGAGTTGAGAAGTTGAATTCCTCCAGTAATATGGACGCTGACATGAACGTCAGCAGTGGTCCAAGGCAGCGTTCTGCTACTACAGTGTTGCCAGAAGTTTCCCGAACTCAGCAGGCCAGGTGCTAAATCCCTGGGAACTGTGACTGAAACGCCTTTTCAGGCTTCCATACTGTCAGTGGTTTTAAGACGATTTCACATCGGCGACGACAGCTGAGTCGAGAGGTTGACTCCATGAGAACTGCCACAGTGGTGCCGTCCCACGCTGTTCGAACCCGTTCAACAAAAGGGTTGTCTCGCGAAGCTTTCGTTGAGACCCGACCACTACCTGGAACACCTACAGGACAGCGTCTAGCTGACTGGGCGCCGATGGGGTTGAAATAATCCTAGCAGACCGGCTTACGCACAATGGCGTCTGCCCAGACGAACTGTCGGGCCAAACGTAACAGTTCTGACACGCCCGCTGCTGGCAAAGGTGAAGAGATTGAGAATGCGGGTCTTGTAGCCTCTACTTCTTAAGAGTTTGTTGCATCGAACTATGAAGAAACAAGCGCTGGTGTCTGTGATGATAAAAAGCTCTGTGCTAGTAGTTCTAGTGACACTGACGTGCTAACGACAGGCATGCAGATCGAGTCTTCGCAACCTAATTCATCTCAGATGTGTCTTTCAGATAACTTCATAGGATAACAAAAAATCCTCATGCCAAGCGCTTCTTAGAGCTGACAAGACGTCGTGGAGGGAGCTCCGAGCATTCTCATACAGCTGAAAAAGGCATCATTGTAAACAGAAATTTTTTTTATAATTAAGAGCCTCGAATTCACAATCTGCAAAGAGGGTGTGAAGATGACAGAAAGCGTGTTCCAGCGAGAAGTTAGCAGCACAACAGTGAACTCTCGCACCCAGCATGCTATTGACGTCACGCATATGCTCAAGGTCTTCAAAAAGAAACCTCTATGCCACAGTGGTCCGACACAGGAGAAGTTTCCTTGGATTAAAGTAAAATGTAGCTCCGTCGACGCGACTCGATTTTGGCGCCATGAAAGGTGTGCCATTCTTCTCGATAGTCCAGAAGATCAGAGCGGCGCGTGCAAGAGTTTGTCCAACACACTATGGGTCCACCAAATTCGAAAGGAAAAGTGCCGGCCGACGATACGAATACGACCACCCGCGAGTCCATCTAAAAAAAGGTAAAACTGAAGCCTTGCGCAATCAGTATATTACCTGCTATCGCTCTAAGAAAAGACTTCTGGCAAGAAAAGAAGCTCTCGAAGCTGACCTAGTGAAATGCAAAGGATAGTTGAGAGAAGTGAGCGAGAACAGCTTAAATCATCTTTTTCATAGACGCACTGTATGCTGCTGAAGGAATGTGTAAAAGCCGCAAAGGCTGTGTCAAAGCGAGGAATTCGTTACCACCAAGATTGATTTCTGACATTTCTCACAGCACAGCGGATTAAATGGAAATTCATCGTGGACGCTGCTCCATGGTGAGGCGGTTGGTGGGAAAGACTGATTAGATTAGTGAAGACGTCTCTGCGAAAAGTCCTCGTACGAAACAGTCTTTCTGCTGAAGCCCTCGGTATGCTACTTACCGAGGTCTAGGCAGTGGTTAATCCCCGATCACTTACTTACACCTGCCTCAAAGCCAGTGAGCCATCGGCGATCACGCCGGCACATTTCCGTATAGGCCAGCAGTTTACCACCTTGGTGGATGCTGACTCAACAGAAGATTCAGAAAAACACAGCAGTGCTAAGGAATATTTGCTAAGGCGGTGTTGTGCAGTTTACAACACCAGCAAAATTTGTTGGATCTTTTTTGGAGACGTTGGAGGCACGTGTACATTCTCACTGAACTATTAGCGCATCGTTCTCCTGGATTTTCCTCCCGCAATCTGGCCATTCGAGGCATCGTGATTATAGACACACCCAACAAAGCAACATTTATGTGGGCTCTGGAAGTTTACCCCGACAATGACGGAATCGTTCGCTCTTGCCTGTTACGCCTGGGTAGCGGAAAAGTTTTGCAAAAAAACGCGCAGAAGATACACTACTTACAGATCAGTGCTACCACCGCTGAAGCCCCGCAAGATGTTGGGACTTAGGAAAGAAGACGAAGCAAAGGGCTGACCCACTACAAACGTGTTCTTTTTCTCCGAATTCTTTGCCACCATTAAAGCATAGTTGTGTCTCGTGTGGTGCGCAGTGGTTGGGGTTTTGTGCACTGTGGTGCGTCAATGAAGATGATGACAAGACGGGCTGGGAGACGAAATTGTGATCAGAAGCCAAGTCCGACAGGTAGAGAGAGAAGTGAAGAAAGAAGACGGGAGTCGGAAAACTTGACAGGGAGGCAGTCGCAGGTCGAGGCGCTCGTCGGGTCTTGGTCTCGAAGCAGACCGCTGCTTGCAGTCCGTCCGTGGGTCGTCCACCCTGACTGGTGTTCCGGTAGCCAGCGCCGGTCCCTTGTGCTGGGACCCAGGCGCATTCAAGACCTGGGCCTACCAATGGCCCTGAGACGAGTTCTCTCCACGACATTGAGTTGCTGGATTTCAACCACGCCTGGCCTGTCCCCGCTGTCAGCGTGAGACTCCACGCAGCGACACGTCGACCAAGCAGCCTTGACCCGCATATGGCGAAAGCTTGCCAGCCTACTTAGCCTAGTGGGGAACTGCGTTAGCTGACTCGAGAACAGAGCTCATCATTGTAGTCTTTTTGAACCGCTTCATTACCGCTAACTCCTACATCACCTCCTGCATCGTAAACATCTTTTCACTCTCATGCAAATGTATTCGTCAATCTCGCCAACAAGTATTTGAGTCACTGTAATTACACAAACTCATCCTCACAGTGATACAAAGGGTTTCAGGTCTGCGATGCGGGCACGGCTGAGTTTTCCCCAAAGGGGATCTTTCAGCAAGTACCCACCACGAACAATCACTAACAATCGGTTCATAAGATCAGGCGGCTGAACAAACGGTGGAACCCTCAGTTCCACCGTTTGTCAGATGTGGCAGGCACAGCAACAGCGATAAATGTCACGCTTCGTGCCGGGCCAGGTCACAACGTTGCTCAGTTTGCAAAAACTTTCGAGCCACTCAGGTGACTGGCCACAAGTTCCTCGATGAGAGGATCGCAACAGTGCTGCTCTCAGACTTTAGACTGATCCGCAGACTTCTCAGTGGCTATATAATTCACCAGGGATCAAGGTTCTCGGCAGACAACGGGGGGCACAAAATAACGCGTCAGCTACCACGTTGGTTGTGTGTTCACCACAACAAAGAGTGACGACACGGACGGGTGCATAGGGGTGCCAGTCAATAGAAGCAATGGCCTCTTTGTGCAATGCGGCATCCGCCTAAATAAAGGTCAGCGGACAAAAATGCCACGAAGCAGGCATGTTGCGACGAGCCCGAATCGCGCAGGCAAACAGACTCGCTAAGAGCTGTCAAAAGCTTAGAGCTTCTGATACCGCGTTGGGCGCCAGTGTAGTGTACACGTATCCCGAAGGACTACGGCCACTAGCGTTGGTCCAGTCTTAGCGAGCTGCAGGGAACGCGTTGACCATCGCTGTGGAGAGAACTGCTCAAGGTCCCAACACTTTATTGCCTGCGGCAACACCAAAAATGCAGCACAGAGTCCTTTGCGAAAGGCGCGGCGAGAAAGCAAAGGGGCTTATCCACGCCACTGGCGAGAAGTAATACGCAGGGAGACGTGCAGGTAAAAGTGATTCACGGGGACGCCGGGACAAAAGGGCCCGGTCGCTTGAGCGAGGGCGAAAATTCGCACGCTTAAGAGAGATACGGGTCTGCGTAGTCTGACCACACACTTGGACACCACACCGCTTTTCGGCCCAGCGTTCCTGCGACATGTGTGTCGCCTTTGCAATTGCTTACAGCAAGATGCCATGGAGAGCAACAGTGCACAGCCATAGCCGATCCCATGGGACTGTCACGAGGCTGTTTAATGGGCAAGCTCTTGTGTAGGTTCGTGTAAAGCATAAACCACCGATGACATAACCATCATCGAGAAATGAGCCGACGAGACCATTTGCTTCCCCCCAAATCCCCAACACTCAATATATTTATGAAACTGCCAAAAGAGAGTAAACAACAGACAAAGAAGAGAGCATGCAAAATTAAGAGCTTAACAGGAATAATAGATGACTAAAAGATGCGAGCAGTGCGCGGAAATAAATGGTCACAGGAACAAACCCATATCACCATACACCGGGACGCGTTCCTTGCAGCTGATGGGACGAAGACGCACTCGTGCAGCAGGGGAAGTCTGGCAAATAGGTTGAGGAGCTCACGTCGTTGAATGACACGGAAGGAAGCGTCGGGCTGGTCAAGGTGAGAGCTGCGGCTGCCAAACGTTGGAAGGTCACTGACCTTTCAGCGTTTGGCAGCCGCAGCTCTCACACGAAGCCAAGGACGTTTCTTGGCCAAGGCCAGAAGACCAGAAGAAGCCTGGCCCACATCAGGCGACAAGAAGCTCTGTGTCTAGATGGGAGCCCACTGGGACCTTGATGCAGGAGCTCTGATTTGATTTGTGGGGTTTAACGTCCTAAAACCACGATATGATTATGAGAGACGCCGTAGTGGAGGGCTCCGGAAATTTTGACCACCTGGGGTTCTTTAACGTGCACCCAAATCTGAGCACATGGGCCTACAACATTTCCGCCTCCATCGGAAATGCAGCCGCCGTAGTCGGGATTCGAACCCGCGACCTGCGGGTCAGCAGCCGAGTACCTTAGCCACTAGACCACCACGGCGGGGCAATGCAGGAGCTCTACTGGCCGCCACTCCCGCACCCTGGCCCCATTTTTCAGTCAGTCCCGACTCAGCCACGTCTGCCTGGCTTCGCTGTTTTTCTCCCGTGGCTCTCCTAAATCTCCGAGGAAGCACCTTATTGGCTTAAAATGTCTACGCCCACACGTGCCGCAACCGAGCATCATCTTCATTGTCCTCTTTGGTTGAGGCTGATGGCGTGGCACGCTTTTCAAACCCGCACAATCACATCACAGGGTCACACCAAGTGAAGCAATATGCAACAGCAGCACCATATGTGCCAGCTTGGGAGCAGAACTGCGAAACTGTACTGGTTCTAAAAACGTTGCCCCCCACTCTTCATGAAAGTCAGCAGCAGGAAGATTAGGCCCATAAACGTTTGCATCCCAGGTCCCCTTAGTTAGTTTTTTTTTTTTGCATACATGCAACTTTTTTGGTACTTCCTTGGTACTGGTCCTTTCAAGAACTTCAGATTTCTTTTCAAAACTGCAAGTTTGCCAAACAATTAGATGCCTTGTATAATGTTTAATACATGTACTGGACGGGATACGATGACTGTGTTTAAACTGCACGTTTTCTGAACTCTGGATACAGTGAAGTTATAACAGTTCACTAGGCATATCCACAACAAAGCAAGTTAATCCCTAAAGAGACGCAACGTTCGCACACTGCTAGCATCAACTGACCTACACAGATCCTGCGGCAAACAAGTCTTTCAAGTCATTATTTAACATTATGACATTTCGTGACCTGTTGCCTCAACTCAGTTGATAAACACAAGAACCCAAGCATGTGTAGATGTGTGAAGAAAGCTAGTAAAACCGTCAACATTCATTACTATTTCCAGATTCTCGATATACGGTAGCTAAGGCAACTTCAGAATATTTCTCTCTGGAAAACTTATGTTGGGGTCTTCAACATTACAAAACGAACAAATAGAACATAACAGGCAAGGAAAACAATCCAGATTCATGCTGCTCAATTGAAAAGCTGACACAAAAGGCCGTTTGCCTCACTGAATCTGTAGCTCAGGTGCGCAAAAGCCGAAGTACAATTTGGAGCAATTTTCGGAGCAGCAAAATGTTACTTTTGGAGCAGGTTACGGGGAAAAAAACATGCATATTTTATCATGAAATGCCAAATTTGAAGCAGTATAAAAAATAAGGCTTATATACAGAAAAAAATATGTACAAACCATTCAACATCACCTAAATTGTGCAGTGTGAAGAAGATGAGCACTGCTATTTCAATGAAAGTAGTATTTTGAACCACCCCGCCGAGCAAACAATGATAAAGTCGATATTAGCATTTGCTGCGCCTGTCAATCATTTGACAAATTCTGCAAATTCAATCTGCCAAGCTCGCAACCTTGAAATTTGGAAGATTCGTAAAACCGAGAAGTAGGGGGTGGGAAGAAAAAAAAAAACACGAGGCCAGCGCGGAAGGCGCAGGACAGTCACAACGAAAGGCAGAACAGCAACCTTTCAGAGCCTTTAAAAACACTAGCTGGGTAACTACTGCAAGCACACTTGTTTGATACCCACTAGGGCATTAATAATAAAATTTTTTGGCTAGTAGGCTGGCATTCGTTATGCTATTTCTCGTCATTCTGCTGAGAAGCATTGTAGCCTCTGAACATTTGCAAGGAATTTGGTGCCAATTGTTCATGCATTGGCTCATCAAGATGAGGAATTATGGCTGAAGTGCGTATGTGCTGCAGTTAATAGGGGAACAAGAACAAGCTTTCGTAATGAATTGGAGCGTTGGACGACTCACTTGTTACGCTATTCGCATTGCGTGATGACTGGTTGTTCTTTCGCTGTTTTGAAATGCTTTATAAGTTGTGTTAATGCAATTGCTTTCCCGACATCAACCCTGCCTAAGGCAAGTTTGCCAATAAGTCCCAAGCTTACGCTTTTCGCATTGCGTGATGACTGGTTGTTCTTTCGCTGTTTTGAAATGCTTTATAAGTTGTGTTAATGCAATTGCTTTCCCGACATCAAGCCTGCCTAAGGCAAGTTTGCCAATAAGTCCCAAGCTTACGCTATTCGCATTGCGTGATGACTGGTTGTTCTTTCGCTGTTTTGAAATGCTTTATAAGTTGTGTTAATGCAATTGCTTTCCCGACATCAAGCCTGCCTAAGGCAAGTTTGCCAATAAGTCCCAAGCACTGGCGTGGCTCAGTAGTAGAATACTGGGCTTGCACCCAGCGGACCCATGTTTGAGCCCTACAGGTTTCTTTTCTAATTTCTTGCGATGTGGTTACGGACGCCGGCGGCCACTGACAACTGCGCGTGACCCGAGTTGTGATCTCAAAACAGCTTTCGCTGTAAAAAAAAAAAAAAACTGGTGCACACTTTCGTTTTTCTTTTTTTTTTAAGGGAAGCAGAAATGTCATACACTGCTTCAAATGATTGCCAGTAGCTTATTTAGATATCAGTGATTACACTGGTACTCAGACTTGTACAGTGTACAAACACATGAGTAACTGAGCAAAATGTGCAGTGTCCAACTAGCGCTAACAGCCCCTTCTAAATCTCAATACGCTTTTCTTCTGCAGGGCACCAGTGTATTGCGGCGAAGTTGGCTCAAGCAGCATTAGAACCAAAGAAAAAAAAAGTTTTAATCGCTACACCATCACACCACTTCCCCCCCCCCCCCTTTTTTTCACCATGGGGTTAGGTGCCGCTTCGGCTCCCTCGCAGGCGCACTCGACCAGGTAAAGTAACAACGGCCCGTGCTTGTTGCCATAGTGACGGTACCGCATATCTATCGCCAGGACCGTGGCAGAGATGACGCAACTTCAAGACAACAATAAAATGTTTCATGTGCCATTGCTTAACACAATCAACGTGGCCACTGGCAACACTGGCGTTCGCAGCACGTCGAGCTCGTTCGTGCAAAGAACACGCGGCATACGCTTCCAGCTTTAAATCTTAAGAAGCCATAGTCGTATTTTCAGGATAGAAAAGTTACATTTCCCGCGGCATTTTCGATTTGAAGCTCCGTCGTCCCGCTGATAGATATCCGGTGCGGTCAGCGGACCGATGGGTGCTCAGCATTGTTACTTTATTTGGTCGACCGCGTCTCGCGAGTGTAGGACGGGTGCATAGAATTTTTTAAGAATATTCTAAGCACTATAGTTCGGGTCTGCGCACTTTGACTAATGGTGCAAGCTGCAGGTGGCCGACGTGGCCTGCATGACAAAAATGATGGCCGTCTTAGATAGATCAGCTTGGACTTCCAACACACAACATGATGGTGCAGAGAATACAATGGCAAGTAGTAGGCTGGATTATTTCTCGCAGTGATAAAGTGACCATACTAGATAAAATGACCATACCTTGTTATAGTACAGCAAGTATTATGTGAGTGAAGTTGCACTAATTCAGCACAGCAAAATTACTTTTAAGACACTAGCTGCAGCAACCAAGGCAACCGACAGCAATATCAAACAATTTGCGGAGTGCATATCGTATAAGTCAGAACTAACTCAAAATGCCAATTTTTCAGTCTAGGTTGACAGGTCATCCCCTCATTTCCTTGGCTTGGTCGCAGGCTATGTCTAAACAAAGCCCGAGACAGTGGCTAAACAAACCTAAAAAACACAGGTTTCATTTATTGAAACTCATGCATATGCACAGTCTATCATGGTGAGTGATGTCTTTACGCATGCAAACCATTACCATGGCAGCATGTCCGTTTGCTAACCTTAGTTGCACAGGCGACCACAGCTATGAGTGAGCCTCCTGCAATTTTCTCTGTTTATACTGTCATGCTATAAGCTTTTTTTTTTTTTTTCAAGAATGGCTGCTATTGTTTGTGAGCAACACAAGCCAAGTAGTCAACGTAGTCAACATCAATCTTTTGCCCACAGTTTGCTGAGCTATGAAGGCATGGAAGTCTCATACTGTGAAGAGAGTAAATGCAACAAAAGAAGTTACGCCAGAAAAGACTTTAGAGTAAAGAAGGTGTGTGTGTGCACAGGTGTGTTTTAATCTCAGTCACCCTATGCATACCCGAGTAATGCCAAACTCACGCTCATCACACACAATAAAGTTAAGAACAAAGCGGAGTGGCAAGCGCAACCGTATCTACAGTGTCGTACACTGTTATAGAGAGCATGTGGCAGCTGCACTCTGCCAACGCTGGTTGGATGCCACACCCCACACATATAGCACTGTAAACATAGAGCCTTTCCTAATCCATGTTGTCTGCTGCTGAGCTCTGCTGTCACTTGGCACGCCTTTTTGCAGCGCAGCTGCTTAGAACATTCGTGTAAAACTGCAAACCACAAATTGCCTACAGACGCACTGTACAGGCTTCGACATAGCAAAGAAATCGTCATAAGGAGTAGTGACTGCAGAGCTCCACACACTCTCCCACGCTCATAGCATTCCCACCACCTTGTGTTTACGGCACTGCCCAGTCACCATGCACTCCCACGTTGAGCTGTGTTGCCAGAATAACAGGCACATGCTAAGTGTGTTATATGTATAGGGGGAAGCGAGCTAGCAAACGGTCAATGGCTCGGCCTCTGGTGGACTCACGTCTGCGCGACTGTGATGAGGAGCTGGTCTGTGGTTGGGGCTGCCTCAGGGCATGGTCCAGCTTAGAGCTGCTGGCCAGGCTAGGGGTGGAGGTACCCTGGCGCAGCAGGCTGGCTAGGGTCATGCCCCCTTGGTCAGCAGAGGACCACCAGGCCCCTGAACACACCGCCGCCACCACGCCCAGGCAGGCTCAGTTATTTGGGTATCCACTGACACATGCTGGCAATTTCGAGTTACACTACAGCTTTAAAAAAACGTACTTGCTGACCTGTGAACTTGAAAATTTGTTAAAATCCCATGGTCAGTTGACCAAAAAGGATAGGGAGAAAGAAAA
Organism: Rhipicephalus microplus; assembly: GCF_043290135.1. Taxonomy (NCBI): domain Eukaryota; kingdom Metazoa; phylum Arthropoda; class Arachnida; order Ixodida; family Ixodidae; genus Rhipicephalus; species Rhipicephalus microplus. The sequence continues at coordinate 11,222,567 of NC_134703.1, read as the reverse complement.
GAGGGTAGCATGCTTTTTTTCTTTTAGAACTAACAAGTATAGGTGTCCCATAAAAAAAAAAAAATCTCAACAGAAAGGCCTAGCCATCTAATGATTATAGAACTTCCTGGAGCAGTTATCACAGCCACTAATATCAAATATCAGATTCCACTTATACAAACAAGTCAACCTACACTTTTTTTTATGTATGCAGAAATAACACTGCGAAAGATGGCTCAGTGAGCCCTCAAAGCACATTTATCTAGATGCCTGCATGTACTTAGGCAAATAAAAACCAACAAAGCTTGCTGACAATCACGATGGTCCATGATGCCTGCAAATCATACACGACATATGGAATTCTCCGCAAAAGCCAGCTTTGCTCACTCGTATGCTCGAGTCCTGCCTGTTGCATCTTCATCTGCCAGAGCTGCCAAAAACTTCTTTCTTGTTCTTTGTGTTTGCCAAGTTCACAGAGGGGAAATGAGAATTTCAAATGAAAGTCTTTTACATAACAGTACTTAAGGTATAATTTTCAAGAATATACATCATTCCAAATGACAAGCAAAAATCAACCAAATCATTCGTGGAAACCACTAGCAGTGGCACCTGACAGAAGCAGCCAGTATGCATTCTGTCACACCACACACAAAAAAAAACACATGACCAAAATACGAAAAATTGCTCTAAAGCTAGTGTAATAGAGTTCTTTCACAGAATGAAAACGTTTACGTATGCTAAACACACTTTTCATAAAGACTGATCTAGCCCAGCTAGTCAGATGTCAAAGCCATACCTTCAGAAGGGATTTCTTTTGGCCACCGGCTTTCTCTTTTTAATATGAGCTGCACAAGGACTATAGGCATGTCCCGCATTTTAAAAGGCAACACATTCGTCGATTCTTTGCACCACTACGCAGATGCTTTATTAACCAATGCTCTTAAACCAGCTCATTACTAGCCTATAGCAAGGCTGAAGAAAAGAAAAAAAGAGCTCGAACACCCTGTTTTGATAGAGCAAAGTCAGCAAAAATGGAAGACTGCAAGACGAAGCAGACAGCTAAGAAGGAGGAGAAGAGGCGGCCGGAAAAATGGAGACAGAGCAACGCAGGTTTCAAATGAACGTAGGTAAAAGAGAGAAGTTGCAGAGAGAGAAAGAGGCCAACCAACCTGAGGGAAGCGAAGGCGAGGAAGACGCAGGCGGCGGCTGAGTGGAACGCGAGGGGCAAGCGGAGGCCCCTTCCAGGAGGTGGTTGGGGGAAGAGGAAGCAGCAGCGGGGCTCTGAAAAGCTGTGGTGCCCCTGGCTAGCAAGAATGGGGAAAAGGGGCCCAGGGAAGGGGGGAACGTAGGAGGACTCATGGCTGATACAGGAAGGAGAGATAAAGAGGGCAGAGTAGAAGCATTGCTTTGACACATCCATGAGTGTCATCTGCGCGGTAACAAGCTTGCCTAGCCATTTATGGAAACAGACATCACAATTAGTGCTGCACAAACTGAAAGAGCTCTCTTAAGTGCGAGTGAGGTTCTTATTAGGTGCTCAAGGAACCTACACGCACATACACCAAGACCAGAGATGACGGGAAAAAAAGGGGGGGCTGACTGCATAATCAACAGTAAACAGACAAGCTTCTCCCGCCCCAGCAAGTGTTAGTTTAACTCAACCGCAAATGCGCGCAATTATGAAGCCAACATAAAAAGAAACATGTTCTACATTGCACTAACCTGTTTCACAGTGATTGCGACGCAAAATGACTAATCAATCACTCAAGCTACAGCGTGAGTGTATCACTGCTTCACTTTAATGTCAAATAAGTGTCTTTCAATTTTTGAAAGCTGCTAGGTTCACTTCACAGCCCCACAGGACCAGGTATAACTTAATGTGGTGTGTATGTAACAAGTGGCCAAATAAATGTAAGACAATTGCACCATGAAAAGACTTTTTAACACACTTGTCACTAATGTTCTAAAGGTTTATTACAAAAATGAAAGATGAGATTATTTATTTATTTATTGGCACTGCAATACCCTGGAGGGATTTTAGCTGGCGGGTACAAAAGACGTAAATATCAGCATATAACACCAGGCAAACAGATGGAACAGCCTATCACATTTCACATAGTAGGCAGTCATATAACACAAGCAAACAAATAACTATCACTTGCATTTTACAACGTAAACAAACGTAACAAAATATTACCGATGGCACATCACTCTCATTTTAAGAAAATAAAAAGCTAGCACACAAGTAAAATGATTTTCTGTTTATCCAGAAGAGCTGCAAAGAATGTAAAAGATTGTGGCGTGACGTCATGGTTATTTAAACTATTCCAATCCTGCACAGCTCTGGGGAAAAAAGAATATTTGAAGCAGTTATTGCGGGTACGGGAGAAAGTTATTGTACGATCATGGTGTTGTCTAGTGGCATAACCTGAAGAAAATGAAATAATTTTTCCAATATATATCTTGTAAAGCAAACAAATAACTATCACTTGCATTTTACAACGTAAACAAACGTAACAAAATATTACCGATGGCACATCACTCTCATTTTAAGAAAATAAAAAGCTAGCACACAAGTAAAATGATTTTCTGTTTATCCAGAAGAGCTGCAAAGAATGTAAAAGATTGTGGCGTGACGTCATGGTTATTTAAACTATTCCAATCCTGCACAGCTCTGGGGAAAAAAGAATATTTGAAGCAGTTATTGCGGGTACGGGAGAAAGTTATTGTACGATCATGGCGTTGTCTAGTGGCATAACCTGAAGAAAATGAAATAATTTTTCCAATATATATCTTGTAATGCCTATTAATTATTTGATATAAAAAGGAGGTTTTAATTGGTATATGTGGCTTCTTTCTGAAAGTGAAGATAAGTTAGCTCTGACTACCAGTTCACTTAGCGAGGTTCGTCCATAACTGTTATATATGAAGCGAACGGCTATTCTTTGTACTTTTTCGACTTTATGAATGTTAATTTGAGTAAGTGGATCCCAGATCACTGCAGCATAATCAAGTATGGGGAGGACTATCGATTTGTAAGCAAGAACACGGACAGATGGAGGGGAGAGTTTCAAAGTCCTTCGTAAAAAGAACAGTTTCTGATTAGCTTAGGAAGTTACTATGTAAATGTGTTTTGTCCAGTTAAGATTGTTTGTTATCCATAACCCAAGATACTTGTAGGATTGAACCTCTGAAAGAATGGCACTATTGTAAAGTATTGAAAATTTAATAAAATTTAACCTCTGAAAGAATGGCACTATTGTAAAGTATTGAAAACTTAATTTGTTTTTCTCATGAGAAATGGACATGTACGCTGTTTTTTCAAAACTGATTGACATTTCCCAAGCCTCGCACCAGGAAACAACCTTGTTAAATGACTCGTTTACAAAACTTAGTCCTTTGAGGATTCTATTTCAGAGTAAATAACGCAATCGTCCACGTAGAGCCTAATATTTACAGGGACACCATTCACAATGTTGTTAACATATAAAATAAATAGAAGGGGACCCAGAACGAACCCTTGGGGGATGCCAAAGTCAACGGAAACCCTGTGAGAGGAATGATTGTTAAAAACTACAAATTGTTCTCTGTTTTTCAAGTAGGCCGATATCCATTTAATGAATTGATCATTCCCGAGAATTTTTTCTAATTTGTATATTAATTTATTGTGCAAAACCTTGTCAAAAGCTTTTGAAAAATCCATAAAAATTGCACCCGTTTGCTTTCCATTATTAATTGAAGTAGCGAAGTCGTGTATTGTTGACACCAATTGTGTCGTTGTTGAATATCCCTTCCTGAATCCATGCTGATGTTGGCTTAGTAAGATATTATGTTCGTCCAGAAAACATGAAATACTATTGTGGATAATGTGTTCCAGAAGCTTACAAATGGTTAAAATTAGCGAGACGGGGCGATAATTTTTGACACTCTGCTTGTTGCCTGATTTATGAATAGGCTTGACTCTAGCTGTTTTCTAGTCGTCTGGAACCTGGCCCGATTCTGTAAAAGAACATGAAGGTGTTTCCACATCCATTCAGCGTATCTCTTTAAGAATGTGTTGGGGATATTGTCCGGTCCAGCAACTTTCTGATATTAAGGTTCACAAGCATGTTCAATATGCCCTGTTCACTAACAACAATATGGGGCATTCGCGACGAAACAGTTTCAAAGATCAATAATACAGAGTTGTCACAAAAAAAAACTATTTGAATTGACCGTTGAAAGCAGTTGCAATTCGAGCATTATCGTGCGTGAGAATACCACCGACATCAGAGACGTCACACTCTTTCAACGCGGGCAAAATGATCCTCTAAAATTTCTCGGGATACAAGGTCAAGTAAATCGGGCAAGGATTCCCCAAAATAATGCTGCTTATCTGTTTTAATTTGATTTTTCAGTTTTACTGAAAGCTTGGCAATTCATTCTGAATACGCTACGTTTAGATTTCGTTTTTTTCTTTAGACGCTTTAATTGCCTTCTTAACCTCAGTGTTACCCGAGAAATCCACGGATTTTTTGCTTTGATTCTTAATTACCAGAGGCACAAATGATTCAATACATTCTTTGACAATGTCCTTAAACCAGTTCCATAAATTATGTATATCAGTTTCATTATTTGCAAAGTTATCAAAGTTGAATGAAAGGAGATCTATAATAGCAGTACCATCTGCACGATCGAAATTAGGGAAAAATAAACAAGGTAATGTTTTATCGAAAACTGTGCCACATAGAGTATATAGCCTGCATGATGATTGGACATTCCAGGATATATCTAAGTCGTTGCTTTAGGTGTAATTGCCTGGTTAACGAAGAAAAGGTCAAGGGTTAACTGAGCAGTCCCTTGAATTCTTGTGTAGCCTTCAACTTTTGAAGGAGGTCAAAACTGTAGCAAATATCAAGCATAGCTTCACCCAAAGGGTCGCACTGCTTCATGGCAAATTTTTTTCCAATCTACATTAGGTAAATTATTAAAAAAATTGAGCAAAAGCCATTTTCAATGTCAATAATCGCTCACCTAAAAGGGCCGCAGCGTCAAAATGGTTGCGTGCAGGACTTGACGCTGCATTTCGGCTTGGATTATCCATATTGATGCCCTTGTGAAGCCTGAGAAGTACAAGCAAAGGTGAGAGACGCACAACACCAATGAGCAGGAACAACAAGACCATTAACAATTGTCAAACAAAACCCAATTATCAGTCAGGCAATCATTTTCTCCAATTCCATAGTTCAGCTGCTGGCATGTCGCATGCACTATACCACGCTTTCTTTTCACTAGACGTAAAGGTTCCATACATAAAAGCAGGTAGTGATAAAAGTGTTTAAATAATCCGACATTTGAAATTTTTCAACAAAAGTCACAGTTCTGTATATCACATCAAGTAATATTTATCCACACTGTGCAGAGATCACTGAAAGATTGTTTGAAGAAGCTCACCTACAACCAACCGGCAGTTAAAACAATTGTATACGCACCTCCACAGAGCAACCAAAAATCAAAATATACTCCAATCAGATCACAAGAAACACTTGTACTAGATATGGTAGTGTTTATCCATTTTAAAGCTTATTTGAACGATCTAAAGTAACATTACAAGCACACAGAGAAGTACCACTTCGGCCAAACATTGGTTTAAAGATTACCGAGCCTAGTGTTATGTTTATCCTGACATTATTACCATACCTAAAAGGTTGCACATAAAGTGCTTCAACCTATCCTGAATAATTTTGCCTGCCAAACCCATGCAACAGATGCAGAAGACTGAGGCGCAAAAAACATAACGTGAAGCAGGAAGAACAGGAGAGAAGACAGAACAGCGCCATGGTAGTTCTCTCCTGCTCTTCCTGCTTCCCGTTATGTTTTTTTGCGCCTCAGTCTTCTGCACCAAGTATGCACCAACTAGCCCAAAAACAAGTCCTTTTGGAATACCATGCAACAGAGAATCCCTGATGACATTATAATGGCTGCAAATATTTTGGGAACAATTTTACCACACGAAATTACCAAGCAATTTGTCACATGCAGAACTCTTGTGACACCTCAGATATGTGCATACTGCCAGCAAGGAGGAATTGCATATACAAGTGTACGAGTGCATAACACAACAATTTCCATGACGCAGGTGCCTTAAGGTAACAGGGTAAGCCCGCCATGTATTTTACGCAAAGTTTCTGTACCTTTTTCTCCATAACTATAAAAGCTACAGTAATTATTTTACCATCATTGTGATCAGCAGATTTATCACTGTAAATTGTAACACTAAATTTTTGTATTTTTTTACTTCCGGTACCTAATTATAACTCAGTAATAGCTATTAAATGTCATGTTGAAGAAGAGCACTTCCCCACACAACAATAATTCTGCTTCAACATATTGCCTATCACGTTACCAAAATACTGGCTGAAATCCATGATTCTATATACTGTGGTTGCTGAGTAAAAGGAACATAAGTACAAAAAAAAGCATGTTTTGAGATCAAATAACATTTCAAGATGAAAGTATGCATTATTTCTAAACTACAACAAGATAACAGCAAATTGACGGACCCGTTCAATAGGCACTAACCGGATACTCATCACCAATATAATTTTTTTTATTGTGTTGAAACGTCTTGCCTGGCAAGCCTAATTTGTAGCCTGCTGCGAAGCCGTGTCAGCACAATACTGGCGATGTAGTTCAAGGGTGCCTCAGCCCTACAGTGTGAAGTGGCCTTGCAAAATTCCAAAATAGTTCCATCACATTCACAAGGGCTACATTAACATCATTTAAAAATGAACACAGCATCAACAGTGCTTGGTGTCCAAGGAAAATGTTTTTTTTTTTTTTTTAGAGCATGCTCCCACACGCCAACCAACGACTTGTTATGGTTTTGCGTTTTCCCAAGGAGACATTTAGCAAGTAATTCTGGATGAGCTAGTTCGAGATAATTTGGCTTAACAGCCTCAATAACTGATACCGAAAGGTTTCTTTATAAATGAATGATTCACCATTCAACTGGGCTTTGTTGAATTTACACCAAGTTTCAGTGCCCTTCAAGCAAAGGCCGTGGGATTTATTGGTGTCCTTCCATGCCATGTGAAAATATGTGAACTGGACAGCTTTTCGCATGTCCTCCAACCTGGCTCTATTTCTTTTAAAGACCCAATGCTCATAGTTTTAATGCTTGCCAATGATGACACCACTAAGATGTCCCCGACCAGATATAGATTTCTCAACAAAAAGCTGATGCTCCTGCTTTCGTTTTCGCAGTTCTGGGCTCGTTCTTTTCTGAATGTTCCAAATCCACCCCAGAGTGCAAACTGTAACTTCTCCATATGGCTATGATGCTTGAACCAGAGTTATTCAATTATACAAGTTTTGAAACTGCATTCCGAAATCCGGGCACACAGTTGGGCAAGGATGGATGGATGTATCCGGCTGTGCCCTTTAGATCGGGCGGCGGCTTGTGCCATCTTGCCATAAAGTGAAGTACTATCACTATGTTAGTTATATTGGGTTTATTGGCGCAAGAGCGACTTAGGCTGAGCTGCGCCAAACACAAGGTACCTAGTGATAACCAGTGTATACATCTTAATTCTAAAGCTTATAGAGGAATCCACTTTCTTTTAGGAAGCTGATAACGTTAGACAGTAGAACAAGTGAATGATCTCCTAAAGTTTGATTCGGGTACATCGGTGTGTGGTGTTTGTATAGTGCTCTGAAATGCTTTCGTCTTTCTGTTTCAATGTATGGACACGTGATTACAATGTGTAAAACCGGTAATGGCTGTTGACTTTTTCCTTATTCCGGCAAATCTTCTCTTCTAAGCAAAAAGTTGTGAGTGAGGTGAGCGTGCCCAATGCGAAGTCGGCATAGGATGACCTCAATGAACCGTTCTTGGTGAGAGCATGACTTTCCTTCACCCACTGTGGGCTTCGACAAATGCAGCTTATTACTCGTGCAGGAGCCTCATTGTTGCTGCCATTTTGATGATAAGGCTCACACATAGTACCTAGGCTATCTCTAAGGGGAATCTTTGTTTGTTTAACTGATGTCTGTGCTGCTAAAAATGCACATTCGTCTGCCTTTTCGTTGCCTGGTATCCCTATGTGGCCTGGAACGGAACAGAAACTGAGTCATATTCTCATTATTTGAAACAACTATATGCAGGATATCACCTAGTAAAGGTTCACTCAGATTTTAAATATAGCGCCTCTATTGAACTAAGTAAGTCAGTGTATATGATTGCTTGTCTGTATTCCTCTGATGACTTTTTTTACTGCTTCCCATAAGGCGTACATTTCAGCGCTGAAAATGGACATGCACTCTGGTAGTCTAACACTGACAGCGCTTTCTTCTGCCACAATCCCAATGCCAACGTGGTGTTTTGTTTTCGAGCCATCTGTGTAAATTTCGGTATAACCTTTGTATCTGTCCTGGATTGCCCGGAATTATTTATTCTTGAATTAAGTGTTGTGGTGCGGTGTCATTTTTCTTAAATCGGGTCAGTGAAAAATCGCACAGTTGCGCCAGGTCAGCCCATGGCAGCAGTCTCGGTGGTTTGATGGAGACCTTCAGTGTGTCATTACAAATATTGTAGATGCGCCAATGCTCTTCAAAGCCCAAAATCAATGGTTTGATGAGGTGTGGCCTGTTTGAGTAGTGTTAGCATGAGTGGCATATATGTTGAGACAGTGACCTAGTCCTTAAAACAGAGAGGGTTGAAAATATGCGGCGCTGGCATAGTGGAGGTTCATTGCAATCTACGTACAAACTCTGGACTGGGGATGTTCTATAGGCACCATTTGATAAACGCAGATCGAGAGTGTGTACGGGGTCTAGACGGCGAATGTAGGATTCTCTGGCCGAGCCGTAAACAATGCACCCATAGACTAAAATGCTACGCACAATAGAACGATAAACCTTCAATAGGCATAATCGATCAGAACCCCAATGCTTATGGGATAAAACCTTTAAAATATTAGGCACTTTATTGGCCTTGCTTTTGAGTACATTAATATGGGCAATAAAGTTCAGTTTACTGTCAAATGTAACCCCTAGGAATTTTTGTTCAAGCTTTAACAACATCACCGTGTTGTTTAATGTAAGCTCTGGGACTGGAAATAATCCTCTTTTTGTTGTATATACCACAGCAACCGTTTTTTGTGTAGAAAATCGGAAGCCATTTCTGTCAGCCCAATGTGTTAGTTTGTTTATGGTAACTTGAAGTTGCCTCTCACATGTTGATAGGTTAGAAGCACGAGAAGCGATTTGAAGATCGTCAACATATAGAGAATGCATGATTGTGGGTGGTATTTTTGTATTGATTCAATTCATTTTTACTATGAAAAGAATAGTGCTAAGGACGCAGCCTTGAGGTACGCAGTTTTTCTGGATAAATGTGCGTGAAAGTACAGTGCCTAACCCCACCTGAAATGTTCTGTTAGTCAAGAAATCGGACAAACATTTTAGCATTTTGTCTCGAATGCCTAGATTAACGAGGTCTTGCAGAATTCCGTGTCGCCACGTGATATTGTAGGCCTTTTACAGGTCGAAAAAAATAAACGCAAGACAGTGCTGCTTGTGACGAAAAGCCTCTCGTATTTCATGCTCCAGACGAACAAGATGGTCAGTGGTTAAGCAACCTTTTTTATATCCGCACTGATGATTATCTATCAAATTTCTGGAGTAGAGAATAAATGATAGTCTGCAATCTATGATACTTTCTTAAGTTCTCGCCAGGCAGCTGGCAAGAGCGATTGGTCTGTAGCTGCTAGGGGATGTTGGGAGTTTTCCAGCTTTCAGAAATGGGACTGCTATGGCAGTTTTCCATTACCCTGGCATAAATCCAGACTGCCATACCATGTTGTAAAACTTTTGTAGATGATTCGGACAGGTGTGCCAGCATAGAGTAGTGTATGTGGTTGGGGCCTACTGCCGTTTTTATACCATGTGAGAGCACCTTGTTTACTTCCTGTAGAGTTAGGTGTTGGTTGTAAGCTTCGTGTGAAGCACCTGTGAGCGGTAGTTTCTGCTTCTCGGCAGTTTTTTTGTGTTTGAAGAAAGTATCAGTGTAGTTGGCTGAACTGGAAATGTAGAAATGTTCCCCTAATATGTCGGCTTGTTCTTGTGTTGTTGTCTGAATGTCTGGACTTGTGAGAATGGGTATTGTTTAGGCTAAGTAGTTTCCTCTGAATTTTCTCAATTGGTCCCACAATCGTTTAGACAAGACAGTGCTGTTTATAGAAGTTAAGTAATCGCGCCATGATGTTTTTTCGGCTAGCCTACGGATATACCGCACTTTTGCTTTGGCCTGCTTGAAGTTCACGAGGTTACTGTACGAGGGGTGCCTCCTTAGGATGCCCCAAGCTTTATTTTGCAGTTTCTTTGTTTAGGTGCATTCTTTTGTCCACCAGGCATTTCTTGTTTTTCGGACATCAGTTGCCCATCGTGGTATTAACTTTTCTGCTGCTGCAATTATAATTTGTGAATATGCGATCAATGTCATCGATGATGATATCTGGCGATAAGATGTCCCCAAGTTTCGCGTTTTCTGAAAATAGTGGCCAGTCCGCAAGATGAATTAGCCAGCGGCGTGGTTTAGAGGTGATGGCAGTTTGATGATTGCATGTAGGCGATCACTGCCATACGAAGAGCTGAGGACTTTCCAGTTAAAATCATTAAAACAGATGGTGAACGGAATGCTAGATCGAGGCAACTAAACTTGCCTGAACTTGGTGAAAAGTATGCTGGTGTGCCAGAGTTCAAAAGACAAATGTCATTCGATAAAATAAAACCTTCAATAAGTTGCCCTTTTTGGTCCGTTTTATCACTGCCCCATAGCTTACCATGGGTGTTAAAATCTCCTAAGAGAACAAACGGTTCTGAAAGTTGAGCGGTCAAGTCCTCAAATTCTTGTAGTGCCAATTGTTCATTGGGGGAAAAGTAAATAGAGCAGATGGATATGATTTTGTACGGAATAATGCTGACTGCCACAGCCTCGAGAGGAGTGTTTAATGTGATTGTCGGGTGGGAATGCTGCTTTTTATTACAATTGCAACTTCTCCCGATAAATGGCTACAATGTTGCCGGGCCTTACGGACAACTGTATACCCGTTTAATATACGAGTGCGCTTTGCACCCAGCTTTGTTTCCTGAAGGCAAAACGCTATCCAGGAAAACTTGCTAAAAATGTCTTTAATGTAACCTAAGTTTTAAAGTAGGCCTCTGACATTCCAATGAATAATAAAAGCCATGATGAAATTAAAAGCAAGCATACATACTAATAATGTAGATTGATTGTTATAATTGCCCCGCTGCGGTGGTCTAGTGGCTAAGGTACTCGGCTGCTGACCCGCAGGTCGCGGGATCGAATCCCGGCTGCGGCGGCTGCATTTCCAATGGGGGCGGAAATATTGTAGGCCCGTGTGGTCAGATTTGGGCGTACGTAAAAGAACCCCAGGTGGTCAAAATTTCCGGAGCCCTCCACTACGGCGTCTCTCATAATCATATCGAGGTTTGGGACGTTAAACCCCACAAATCAATCAATCAATCAATCAATCAATCAAAATTATGATAGGTGACATATGGTAAAAACTGGGTACGTGAAGAGCGATAACAACTTAGGTTATCGCTTGGATTGCATCGTTATTGGAATCTTGTCCCGCTTTGCGCTGGTCTTTCGGTGTCGATGACACCAAGGTTTTAGGGTGAACCTCAATCGCCTTGTCGGAGGCACTGGAGGATCGAGAGCGAAACCTTGAGACGCACGCCTTGAGCTTTGGTGTGCAACTGAGTTGCAGGTCCTGCGCAACCACAGCAGGTAGGGCCGCCTTGGATGTTCATGGTGGAGCAGCACTGGCTGCTACCACCAAGGGGGCAGGCGGAGCTGCTACGGGACCACTGGCTACAATCCCCGTAAGCTCCTAAGCCTTTGTGGTACTGCCTCCTGCCACACCGCGCTGGCATAGCTTTTCTGAGGTAAGAGTCCGAGCCTCTTCCTCGCTTCAAAGAAGGTTAGTTTTTCTTTGACTGTTAGAGCAACTACTTTTTTTCTTTTTTCCAGCAAGGTCACGATCTAGAATATGCCGGGTGATTGCCTTTGCAGTTCACGCTGCGAGAAGATTCCTGACGTTCCTCTTACTTGTGGTGGTTGGCGCTGCAGTTGGCACAGGTTTCTTTACCTCTACAAGATTGTGAAGCATGGCCAAACCTCTGGCACTTGAAGCAGCGCCTCGGGTTCGGTATGTATGGTCTGACATTTATTTTCAGGTATCCTGCTTCAAAGGAGCTGAGAAGTGTGCTTGTGCCAAAAGTTTTGTCGGGAGTTGTTCGTTTTTTCGCCCGATTGTTATTCATTGGACCTTTATTACATTTTGATCTTAGAAACCCTCGAGGAGGTCTTCGTCGCTCAGGTTCAGGAAATCTACTTCCGAGATAACACCCCTACATGTGTTTTAGAGATCGGTGAGCTGTAATTGTGATATCCATGTTTCCCATACTGTCTATGTCATATAGTTTTGTAACTTGTTCTTCCCTTTTTATTTCTATCAAGAGGTCCCCCGTGTTCATTTTTGATGCTTTATATTCTTTTCCTATCGCTTCGGTTAGGAATTTTGCCATTAAGTAAGGGGACAGTTTGCACGGAGCTGTACTTCCTTTGCCATACAACACATGGAAACAGGGGAAGTTGCTCAGGTCAGTTTGATGGTTGAATTGAGATGGAACTTCGGTGCAACCTCTGTTTAAAGCTCGATAAGGGAGTTTAGAAAATGCTTCCGCTATTAGATAGTTGGGAAAGTTCGGCAACAGCGCCGACCGCTCACCACGGAGCCCAACAAGGGGACACGGCACAGCTTCATAAAAACGTCTGCGCAATGCCAGTTGTACGCCGCCGCTATAACCTAATAAGGTATACCATGGTTGGATGACCACACACGGTTAACCTTTGCCGCCGGGAAAATTGGAAGTAACTAGAAGAGAGGAGAAGACAGGAAAGATGTAAAGTGAGAAGAAAAGAGGAAGGTGTAGATAAAAAGAGAGTCAGGAAAAGGCAACTGCCGATTTCCCCTAGGTGGATCAGCCCAGGCTTGCCGTCTATGTGAAGCCAAGGCCAAAGGGGTGTGTTGCCTCTGCCGGGGGGACGGCTCGTTAGCTCGGGTCCGTGGTGTCGCTACACGCCAAATGCCTGCTTGCGCAGACGCCCCTGCAGGGCTATCACTATGTGTTCACGGCCGGTCTACACTGCGCCTGCCCGCACCTTTTTTACGGTCTTCGGAACATGTGTAGTACATGCTTCTCGCCACTTCTTTGAGGGGGGCGCTGCGACCCTGCCATCTTCCGCCGCTTCGTACAGCGCGCAAACCCATGAGTTCGGGCGTGCTTTTCCACTAACCGCACGTTGAAAAACAAGTTGCCTAACTGCTAAAGGCACAGAAATGGTTTGTTTTCCGTTCTTATTTGCACTAGGTGCATCGAGCCTGAGTTTATTGAAAAATGTGTAAATGTAAGAGCCCGAAGTACAGCTCTCCACCATCAAACTTGTACACATTCCTATGTCTGGAAATAAATATTTATTGCTTGTCTTGTTCACAGCCTAAAATGTCTTGTTCACAGCCTAAAATTCTTCCTAGTTGACTTGTGTGTGTAGGCGGAAGGCTAGTCGTTTGCGTCAGTCAGTGGGCTTGTGTGGTTGACGAGGAGAATTCTTTGGAATTTTTCAGCTATGAGGTCTACAAATCGTCGGGAGTGACTGTCGTCAACGCTTTCAGGGCAGCTTAAGATGGGAGCGCGTTGCAAGTAGAAATGGACCGCTGTTTGCAAAACTTCTAGCACATTTCTGCGTGGCAGGTGTTCTGAAGCCTTATCAAAAAAGGCCACTATCTCGTCCAAAAGAGCTAGAAACTCAGGCCTCGTGTAGTGTAGTTCGCCCCTCTCTTGTGCTCGCAGCAGCTTGTACAGCTGATGCTGCTCGTTGGTCGTAAGCAGCGCAGCGCAAGAGTCGCATCCAAGGTCTGTAATAAGCTTGGCAATGTAGCCACCGAGGTATGGTAAGCTGGAAAAGGTGACGAATGGAGACGAAGAAGCCTCGTGCTCCAACAAAGATATCAGGCCCTTATCAAGTATATTCAATATAATCACAACCTCCTCCTCAACTTCCACATTTGATGACTTGATTTCTTTCGGTCTTGGGATATGCAACTTAACGATGTGGTCCAGAGCAGCGGTGATGGCTCTAGCATCCAGCATGTCGTTCCCGCCGCACATTGACCGCACCCTTCTGAAGATTGCTTCGATGGGGTCACTGTTCAATTTCTATGTCAGGACATAACTGACGCCTTGCTCATGATAAATTCTATTGTTTCCACCGTCGACCTTGTTGTAAAAAGCAAAGCTTTCTACATCTCTTTGGTGATGCCAGCACTCTATGATCCGATGGAACTCTTCTGTATTTTTTCCACACATGAGATAAACTCGTCCTTCAGCCACAGTAGGCGATTGTCATCGCTCCTGAATATGGGAGCTTTGTGGCCTCTTCCATTTAATGAAGTGTCATGGATGTCAAACCATTTCTTCATGGACGAAAATGATTGAACTTGCTCCCTTGAAATCTCTGGCAGCACCCGTGGAATTTTGCTGAAGGTGTTCCACGGCTGCAGACACTTGAGGGGCGAAAACTTGAACTGCTCACAGCATACTTATTTTTTCCAAATTGGATGGGTAGACATTTTTCTCGTCAAATTCAGGGCCAGCTTCACAGTCTTGTGTTTCTGATACTCATATAATTTCTGCACAAACGCTACACTAATCACTCCTGTGCCATCTGTAAGTTCATGTTCGAGGAACTGGTTTCTAACGTTTTTGAGCACGTGGTCCAGGTCAAAACTCAAAGATAACGCGGTCGGCGTCGTGTGGATGACATACAACTGTGTTGAAGTCGCCGTTACCCATGTGCTTAAACATCATCGCGTTTGCTGAATAATTGCCCGTGACAATGCGAATGATGATAAAGCCACATGATTCCACAGCAGCAATGACCCCCTTTCGTCCATGCAAAGAGATCTCTACCACTTAGTTGCTTAGTGAAGTAGTACGAGCATAGAATCTTGTACCGACTCGAGGTACCATGCAGCACGAAGCCGAGGACTCTGTTCGCAAGGGCTTCTTTCGCTGTATTCGCCATGCTACTCTCTGGCTTGTCATGAAGGCCAAAGACTACATCAGCCTTCCTATCACAGATGCACTTTTGCTTTAGGCTAGCTTCATCTATTATTAATAAGGCCATATGTTGTTTGCTGCTGAGTAGGCAGGCCTCGTGAACCAGACGGTCCTTCATAGCATTGCTCATACCCGATGATGTTGGGGCTTGGACCTATATACCTCTGAAGAGTGCACTTTGCTGGCAGTGTCAGAATCCACGAAGTGCAAGCGTGATCATAGCCTTTTGGGAATAGAAAGCGCCATATCACACACTCCTTAACAACTTATTCTGGGTACGCTGAATGCTTATCTCCGTAACATTCTATTTGATGCAAAAGAAACACGGCCTCTTTTTCTTCTTTCTGTGCATCTGTTGCGATTTTTTTAACACATGCGTGGAGCTTGCTTTCGCGATAGTATGCGGACGCCTTTTCTTCTTCTTTCAACAGCTGCTGCTCCTTCTCACATTTTGAACGATGGTATGACACTTGGGAGAGTAATCTTCCTATCATAGCCAGGTATCGACCCACTCAGACCGCACGCAACCATGCGCCGCTGCGTGTATTCGTACACGCGCCGCCGACCGCCTATCCACACTTGCGTGGGGACGGTGCTGCCACATATAGCCTGATCTCGCCAAGAATAGGTTCACGTACCTGTTCTTCCCATTTTATTACTACCTTGTTACTTTTATAGATATCCTTTAGAAGATTAGTTGTTACATCGCCCACATCTGGTATGTCCAATATTTGCCACAAGCCTTCTTGAATTACACTATCGTAAGCTCCTTTGATATCTAGAAATGCCAGCCACAGGGGCTTCTGTTCTTTTTCCTCTATTTCAATACACTGCATAAATGAAAACAGATTGTCCTGCAACCTCCTTCGTTTACGAAACCCATTTTGTAGTACTCCCAGCACCCCCTCATTCTCCACCCATGTCTGTAGTGTTTCCTTTACTATCTGCATCTTTACTATCTGCATCACCAGCCTGTAAACTACTGATGTCACCGTTAAAGGACGGTAGTTGTTTATATCGGCTTTTTCCCCCTTTCCTTTATAGATCACACTCATCCTGCTTAGTTTCCACCCATTGCAGGCTTCACCATCTATTATTGCTTTGCTCGCTGTATCTCTTAATGTTTGCTGAGTTTGCTCCTAGTTTCTTTATTAGCATAATTGGGATGCCGTCAGGGCCTGCTAATGTGCTATTAGGAACCCTCTTCTCTGCCCTTTTCCACTCTCATTGTCCCAGTGGAGTCATGGCGCTAATTGGTCCATCCTTATTCGGTATGGTGCATGCAGCACTTTCCATGGTGTTTAAATTTTTCCCGTTCCGGGAGATAGCCGATGTTTGTGCCACCTGAGAGCGGCAATACAAAACACAAATAATTCGTTTAATAATGCGCGTGCGGATCAACAGGTGAGTCGACAGTCTGCTCACTCCCGACAGGGGGGGGGGGGGGACTTGAGCTGCAAAGAATCCTTTGCTACATAAGAATGGGAGCATGGCATGCCGCCACACAAGTTCTAAAATATGTCATTTTTAGAGAAATCATACCAAGACAAACAAATTACTGATTCTGGTTCATAAAAGGCTGTAGATTTCAAATATTAAAAAAAGAAAAAAAATAACTTTTTTTCCAATATTTTTGCTTACCCTGTCACCTTAAAGGCCCATTGTTACCATCAGCTTTCTGCTTTTAACACTGCTCCACATGTTCGGCAGAACTAAACTTGTGATAAAGCACAATTTTTCACGTTTCCTCAAGTTTATCTTAATGAAAGGCTAATGAAACAGCATGGTTCAAAATAATACCACTTTTTGCCTTGTTCCTTTCAGCTGCAGAGGTTAATGCTCATTTTGATGAAGGATAAATATGATGATGAAAACAAGACGTGCAACAACAAAAGTGCAGGCACAAGCGCTGTCCACGGGACCAGCGCAACCTTTCTGTATGCATTGAGTCTTGTATCATGAGCGCCGTACCTTTTGTCTGCATTTACATGCATAAGCTCATTAAAAAAATAACAAATGTCGCTTACATTTCGAGAAGACATTCTATGCTATGAAACAAATCTAAATAATACTGACTTATTCATATTGCTTAAACGCTTGTTTATGTCTGCACAACTGCGCTAATAAAAGAACATGTAATAAATCATGCCTATTCTGAGAACCATGTCATTAGGACAGAGTGCTCTCGATTGATTAATCTTGCATTTAAGAGGTATGCATGCAGTGTGATTTGCTGTAACAAAGGGTGTTTACCTTGCATGCTTTAGGGAATGATATTCTTAAAGGATAAACAGGAGCTGCTCCAGTATATCCTCTGAAAATTCCGTTCTCTTAAGCATGCGAGGTGGACAGCCTTCTATATAGCAAATCACACGGCATGCCCACCTCTTAAATGCAAGATTAATCAACCTAGAGCACTCTGTCCTAAAGACACGGTTCTCAGAATAGGCATTATTTATTACACATTCTTTTATTAGCACAGTAGTGCAGACATAAACAAGCGTGAGAGCAAAATAAAAAAGTTGATAAATGTAGGCATTGGAAAGACGTACAGTCAGGAGCCGTTGACTTTTGTTCCTGTGCCCATGCTGATCACTCCGGCACCTAAAAAGTTATGCGATGCTCCGAATAAGGACAATGTTGCAACAGTGAGGCAGGACTCGTGAATAGCCAGATTGCACGCACTGAGAAAGCACCAGAAAAACTTGTAATTTAGTCTCCTAATTTAGAACACAGAAAATCATAAACTGCACCACAAGAAATTTAGGTTGCAAGCTTGGGTAATATTTCACGAGTTGCTTCTAAACGTCTCCTATGATTTTCAGTCACATGATTTCCAGATCTGATGTGACCAAACAACCAAGCTCGCAACAAATTTTGTGCAGTGTTATACAGATTCCAAAGCACGCTAGGAAGTGCCCAATACTGTGCATCTGCAGTGACTACGCAGACAGAGATGCATACCTCCCCAAAGGTTTGTCCTATTGTGGTGGACACTGTATAGTTGTTATTTTCGGGAATCATGCTCGCGATTTAAGCGACTGAACGAAATGTCAGCACCGAACAAGTGTGCAGCTCCCGGGAACACTTGTATAAAAGTCTATATACGAGGCTAAAAAACGCGGGCGCAGGTGCCGTTCACTAAAATGCCAACTGCCCGTAAGTTTGAACGTTAAGAAGCATCTGCACCAGAGAAAGGCCTGTCACGATGATGGAATAGGCGAACACGAAAGGCAGGGTTCGCCAACGAAAACGAGCTTCATACAAACAGGAACACGTCGGGCAACACGAAAACCTGTCTAATCTGGCGCCGAGAGACATTTCGGGAAAAAGTATACTGCCTCCTGTTATCGCCAGTTTAGGCGATCTGAAAAAGTCCCTTGTTTCGCATCATTACACACAAAACAATTGCTGTTCATTTCGTCACCAATGGCACATTTCACGACTATTGTTCAGAGGTATTTGAACGGCCGTCAGCGTGTTCGCTTTTGTGAATAAGCGCTCGGTGTCTGTTCGGCACACAACGCGCACAATAAAATGCGAAAACTGCAGCTACATTCACGGTTTTACGTATGTTTTAGCCGAATTTCTTAGTCTGTTGGCCGTTTCTTGACTCAGAATTTCAAGTCGCCACCTACATGAGATAGTTTCGCTCACATCATGGTTGAAGTAATACCGGCATCAAATGCTGCCGAGAGTTGCGTGTTTCGGCTAATCGCTAAAACATTCAATTAAAAGGAAATCAAATCAACTAGTATTCTATCGCTTTAACGCCGCACCACCACGTCGGAGCGCCAGAGACAGATCGCTAGCAAACGCTGTCACATTCACGCTTCAAATACGAGTGTACTACATCGCATTGACCGCATCTGTACAATTTATAGAATCATTTCGGATAGCTAAGAAAATGAGAGCGTTTATCCTCCATAATTGCCACCCTCCCCGCGGCCTCGTAAAGGAGAGTGGCTCACAGCGAAAGCGCCCACCCAAAACAAAATGCAACGCTCGAAAACCGTTCACAAACACATCAGCTGTTGTCAGAATAAGCAACCGCACATCGGACACAACAACGCGAGCGTGGCGCACGGGAAACGGACCATACAGTGGATATTCGTCGCCATAAACCTGACTGTCCAGCTCGAAGTTGAGTGAATGAGTTCTTGATCTCGACAAGTAACACAGCTTTGGTCCGACGCTGACGGACGTTTCTACGACTAAACGTACAGCCGTAGAGACGGAGCGAATCAGTGATCCCGGTTAATCAACTAGCACAACGTTACTCTGACTAGAACTAGGCGAAACTGAAAGTTCACACGAGCAATCAAGTGCTCCAGTGGCGTGGAAGGGCTTCGGTCCTAGGAGTGCCAAGCCTAAAACGGCGACGTGTTACAAACTCGATGCATTCGGACATTTTTTTGATTCAAACTGACAATAAAGGACGCTTCGGTGACACTTACCGATTCCCGGCTTGCAGGCGTGAAACTTTTGCGAAAATCCCGGGGAAAACACAGCATACGTGCCGATAAAAAGTGGCTCCTTTGTGTAAGGACCGGCGTTTCAGTGGCAAAAATGGAGAAGAGCAGAGGAAGGAATCACGAACGCATGAGGTTTGTGACGCGTGACGTCACCAGCCGTTTCAAACAATGTTATTTCGAAGACGCTTTAATCGCGGCGTGCGAGACGAGCGTTAATGTGATGTGAGCGCTTTCTCCTCGGCTTCTAGAACCACTGGAAAATCTAGTAAGAGTAGGTCCAGCCGGCACACCTAGTTTTTGGGACGTTGGTTGAGCGTTAACTAACAATCAAAATACAGACAAAACAGAATCAAAACAGGAACGCGCTTGGGACGTGCTACACTGGGGGCTGTCCGTTTAATACTTTCTTTTTTCTTTTACCTTTTTCAATCACCGGTGCAACACCTTCGTAAACTTGTTTCATAACACTGTTTTGAGCAGAAAAAGAAGTACGCAAAGTGTGGAAGTATTTCTTTCGAGTCTTTTCGAAGATTTGGTGGACAGTCGACAAGTTGGTTTCCTCATTAAAAGTTCACACCGGAAGAAAATCAAGTGTTTTCAAAGAGAAACTAGAAATTCGAGCACGCACTACCAAGCCGTTTTCGCTGGTGCTCTTTTCCCCGTGGAGCGCCGTCGCAACTCCTCGAGTGCACGAGGTCAGCTTTTGGAAGAAGTGTAGCATCGAGGCAATCACTGTGCCTCTTGACTAATTTATACGCGCGAAGAGGACGCTAGCGAGGCACATGCGGTGGCGCCCGCTCGCAGGGAGCAGCCCCTGATCTGCTTCTTGGGTTCGTGGAGCCGTATAGATTTTCCGCGGCCATTGAGGCAGCGAAGGCTGGACTAGACGCATTTCATAATTCTCGGCGCACTCTTATTGCTTTTTTTTTCTTTCCTCTCTGCGCGGCTCCGAGGCGCCCTGCAGCCCCGCTTTCCCGGGAGAAAAGGCAGGTGACCTCCTAAAGCCCATCTAGCCGCGCAGAGACAGTGGCGCGCGCGGACCGTGGTGGCGCAAGCAGCGAGCGCGCGGAGCTCGCTACTCACTTCCCCAAGTCAGGGACAAAAAGTCCTTAACTAGGTACTCTCGTGGATGGATGAACAAAAATATCCGGCTGTTCCCTTCAGATGGATGAATGAATAAACTGAAGAGGCTCTACCTTTTGAATCGGGCAACGGCTACAGCCACCTAGCCGTAATACTTAGTGAACCAACAATTAGTTTTATTGGGGCCTGTGTTCTTTTTCTCCTATTTCTATGCACTGCGTCAGTGAGCACAGATTGTCTTCCAACATCCTAAGTTTCTAAAACTCATTCTGCAGTTCCCCCAGCACCCCCTCATCCTCTATCCATGCTTGCAGTCTTTCCTTTATAATCTGCATCGCCAGCCTGTAGACCACTGATGTCACTGTTATAGTATGGTAGTTGTTTATGTCAGCTTTGTCCGCCTTTCCTTTATAGATCATTCTCATCCTGCCAAGTTTCCATCCATCGGGGACTTCACCATCGATTATTGTTTTGCGCACTGCCTCTCTCAAAGTCTGTTTAGACTTCGGACCCAATGTCTTTATCAGCATAATTGGAATGCCATCTGGGCGTGTTGATGTACTACTTAGAACCTTTTTCTCAGCCCTTTCCCACTCTCGTTGTAAAAATGGAGTCATTGTGCCACTTGATCCATCCCTGTATATTGTGGTGCATAAGGCACTTCTTTGTTGAAATTTTTCTGTCACCCTTATTCTTATATATTCAGTAGCTTCGCCCCCTTCTAGCCTAGCACCTTGAGCTGTAGTTATAAACCTCTGCTCTAGATTTGTTTCATTTCTTGGGGAGTTTAGATGGTTCAAAATTTCGCAGCTGCCTTTCTGTCCTTTTAATGTACTTCTGCCAGTCACTGAGCACCCTTTCTTCTAATCTTTTCATTGATCAGGAGGGATGCATCCCTTCTAGAGCTTAGAAAGATTTCCCATTTTCTGTCAACATCATCTGTCGGTTCACCCCGCTGCTTAACATGTCTGTGTTCCCTAGAGGCTTCCTGACGTTTTGCTATGGCTCTCTTAACTTCCTCATCCCACCAACTCTTGGGCTTGTGTCTTCTTTTCCGGGGTGACTTGTCTCGTGCCTTAGCAAGCTCTAGCCCAAACAGTCTAATTAGATTTGTGTATGTCCACACATTTTTACTATCCTCAGTGATTACTTTCTCAATTTGTTTAGTAGCAATTGCTATTTGCCTTTCTGAATGAAAATTTTCCTGTAGTTGCTCATCTTGTCTCCTTCCCACTTTCGCTGCTCTTCCAAAACTTACATAGCTTCATACGTTTGTGATCACTACCCAGAATTCTGGAGCCACATTCATCAATGTGCATTCCCCTGGGCCTATCACACATCCTACGTGACATCAGTGCATAATTTATCGTCGACTGCAGCCTTCCTACCTACGGAGTTATTTGCCCTTTACACTTCTCAGTGCTGTTGCGAATGAACAAAACATGATTTCCACACATATCCGTGATCATTTTGCCTGTTGGGTCAGTATACCCTTCTATATTTTCTATGTGCGCATTCATATCTCCTTGTAGAATTATCTCGTACTTTCCACCTAATTCTTCAATGTCCTTTGATATACACTCCACCATTGCCTGGTTTTCCTCTCTGGACTTTGCTCGCGTCCACAAGTACACCAAACCAAGAAGTGCCATCTGCCCAGCTACTTTCCCTCTTAATCATAAATGTTCAATGCATCCCTGCTTGACTCTTTGCCAACCCATACTTTTATGTACGAATGCACCAATACCACACCCCCTTTATGCTACCTTCTGTTCTATTCCAATATTCCCATACGTAGTCCAGATTGCAAGGCGGTCGCTCCATGTCCCGAAGATGTGTCTCCACAACCCCATATGCCATCAGCTCCTCCTGCCTGAACTGCTCTTCTATCTCTTCCCACTTTAACCTATTCCTGCCACCCTAGCATGTTACTATAGCCTATGTCTGACTTAGTTCGGCCCTTGTGCTTACGTCAATTATTGCTTCTCCCACGGACTCCGTGTGGCTTGAATATTTGTGCCCCTTTAGAACCATCTTTAGCTACACTGTTGGCCTCAGGGCTCTGGTTCCCCCTAAAAAAAGCTGTGGCGTGACGACCCATCCTATTACCTACCCTCCTGCCCGTTGCACCACTGTAGTGAATGCCATCCTGCGCAAAGGGGCGAGCGCCGGGCTCGTACACGTGTTGGTTCACCTCCATTACGCTTTATCTGAGTTGCCGGCTCATACCCTTGATCACACAGTTGGCCTCCACTACCCTCCTTTCAATCCCAAGAGACTGCCCCCAGACTTCTGGGACTGTACATATAGTCACACGCACACTCTCAGAGGCTTCTTGGAGCTTATGCATCCCATCCTCTAACAGTCTCTGAAGGTTCTGATCATTGCCCTTATACACATCATTGAGCCCAGCATGAATTATGACGAGAGTTTCGCCCTCCATACTGTCCTCTACAACCTCCTTGAGCTTTGGCCAGTGCATCCACAATGCTCTTCCCTGACTGGGCCTCCACCCTGACTCTCCCATCTTCCTTCACTGTCTTCAAGACGCCATCCCTAACCCTGGCAACGATAGAGTCCCCCACCACCAGGACCCTTCTACACTCCAATCGCTGGCTTCCTGTTTGTGATGACGCCCCTGTTTGCTTCACCTGTTTCTCTCTCTGCCGTCTGTCCTGTGTTTCTACCCTGCTAAAAGGCTGCCGTGCCACCGAGCTGTATGTTCTCGGAGCCTCCGTGCTGTGGCCAGACACTGCGGCCCCCTGACCTCCCATCTCGCCTGTCCCTTCCCACCTGTCACCTTCCCCGCTACCCACGCCTTCCGTCTCACACCGCTCTGGACCGGGGCAAAACGCCATTAGTTCCTTTACCTGCTGCTCGAGCTTGGTCAGCCCTTCCCGTTCTTTTCGAAGGTCACCCTTCATTTGCTCTCATAGGCTGGCGCGCTATAGCCTTCTCCCGCTCACGCGACGCTCCGAGCTGTTTTTGTAGTTCTATCCTCCCGTTCCGCTCTAAGTTCCCCCCTTAAGCCCCTCGGTGCTAGCCTGCTTGCGCTGCACGGCCGCCTTCAGTGCCTCGCACAGCCTGCACACGAAGCTTGCCTTCTGCGCGTCGGCCAAACTCGTGAATGCTGTCTCGTCCAAGTAGCACCATCTCACTCCACCATCTCGCACTGCACCAGCTCACTCTCGCCCGTGGTTTTCCTAGCCTCCTTAGCCATCGCACGCCCGACCATCCGACCGAGCGCCCGACAGCCTAAGTTCAACCCTAATCCCGCTATCCAGCCGCCTCCGCTTACT
This sequence comes from Rhipicephalus microplus, assembly GCF_043290135.1. Lineage (NCBI taxonomy): Eukaryota > Metazoa > Arthropoda > Arachnida > Ixodida > Ixodidae > Rhipicephalus > Rhipicephalus microplus. The sequence goes on along the minus strand of NC_134703.1, from coordinate 11,198,539 downwards.
CTCCTACCTCAACAACTGTTTGATGCTGTCGCCTCTCACTAGGCCCACTTCGTGTTCGTCTCTGGTTGTTTAACAACTAACCGGGCGCAGCGAACTTCTTCAATACAGCCACCTACCCCATTCACGTGGTCAACATCACTGCAACGTTGCTCGTGTCCCACACCTAAAATACTCGCAACGCAAGTTATTGATTCGGAGAGAAAAAAATAATAATGGTGTTCACAAACACAAAGAAATAAAGGAAAACTTATCTCTCGTTGCGCGCCAGCTGCTTCTGCACAAACGGACCTGCTCGACTTTGCACCCTGCAGGAAAAACCAGGCGGAGGCTCACGCCACCTAGCCTTAGAGTTAAGTACTATCACTGTGTGTTTAAGGATTGAATTTTAATCGCGCCTCGATTGTAGCCACCAATCAGTTAGCCTCCTCCTGGTTATTTCTACCCGTTTAATGTCTATTTTGCCTTCACTGACCCTAAACCCCAATGCTTTGAAATATTCGGCACCATTATCTTCGACAATAGGGTGGAGCCCTTCACAGAACATTATCAAATGTTCAGCCATTTCCTTCTCCTCTCCGCACGCACTACATACCGTGCCTGTGCCTTCATATTTCGCTCGGTACGTGTTGATCCGCGATACTCCCTTTCTAGCCTCGAAGAGCAGAAAACTACCCCGAGAATTATCGTAGATCTTTTCCCTGGCAATTTCCTGATTAAAAGTTGGGTAGGTCTCTGCAGTGATGATTTCGTAAGCATTCCCTCCTTCCACATGTCCCTCTTTGTTTCGTTCACCTTCTTTTTAACCGATGTTTCCTTTTGGCTTGGTATTCTGCTGTTGTCTAAATACTTGCTTGACAATATTCAAGTTCGTCTCTACCATTTAGTAACGACATTCTTCATGTACAAGTACCTGAAAACTTTCCTAACTCAACGCTCATTTCCCACTTAACTCAATCCCTTCTCAAATTCTATCTTGCTGCTAGCTTCCCTGCACTCAAACGATGTCCATCCCATGTCTCCCTGTACCCCCTGATTTGGGGTATTCCCGTGTGCTCCCAAAGCAATGAGTTTAGCCATCAATCTTCCTTACACTCCTGCTTGACTATTTTGCCCGTCTGTACTTTATGAATGAATGCCCCAATACCACCCCCCTTTCCGGTGCCTTCTGTTTTATTACAATATTCCCACGTGTAGTCCGGATTGTTGTAAGGTAGTTCCATGTCCCTAAGATACGTGTTTATACAAAACCATATACCATCGGCCTCTTCTCCTTTAGCTGTTCTTCTATCTCTTCCCACTTCAGCCTATTACTGACACCCTGCATGTTAACATACCCTACGTCTGAATTGGCTCGGCCCTCGTGGCTACATCGATTTCTGCCCCAGACTCTACGTGTCTTAGATATTGGTGCCACTTTGGAATCGTATCTGTCTATACCACCTGGCAAAGAGTCCCCTTGGTTGTTTTCCTCGTTACTAGCTATCCTGCACCCCGAAGGGCCTGCGTCCCCCGAAAAAAGCTACTGTGCGTCCTGCAAGTCACCAACCCACCTCATGACCTAGCCTCCCATCGAAGGGAATTCTGTCTCATTCAAAACCACCCCACCTATGCACCTCTCTGTTTATTTCCATTACCTCAAAGCCTTTCTCTCGACTCAACCGCCATATCTGTTGGTTGGCGTTGGCAACCGCTATTTGCAGCTTGCCGTCACGCACCGGTACCTCCGGTATCGTGCGTATCACTACCTGTACCTGAGGAGAAATGGCGCGCATGTCATTGACCCCTTCCTTCAGTGTGGTCACTAGTCCTGCCGTGTCTTCATTTAAGACATTGTTTAAACTGCCTGCAATTATCACGAGGTTTTGTTCATCAGCTGTAGTTTTGAGTTTTGCGCTCGCTTGCCTCATGACTGCTTCCAGCTTGCGTCCTGGGAACGTCCCTACTGCAACCCTTTTGTCACCTCTTACCCTCTCTTTGATTGCTTCGGCGCATCAATTTAAATTCGAGTCTCGGATCCGGCGATTATCACGTGCTGTGACTTTTCCGCTGGAGAATCCTGCACCTGGAGGTTACTTGCACCTGTGACGCCGGCTGCTTTGTCCCCTCCCAGTCCTGCCACTACTTCGCTGAAGCTGGGTCTTGCGACCATTGAACCTGCTGAACCCGTTTTTTTTCCGAACTTGTTCGCTCTTTCTTCTCCACCGTTCTGGTTGCCGGTGCCCTACCGTTCTCTTCGTCGGCCGCTCCTTTGTTCACCTTTGCTAGTGCCTCCTTGGCGGATGCGAGCCTTTCTCTCATGGCCCTCGTTTTCTCTTGCTCTGTCGCTAACGCATTCTCCAGCTCGGTGATTCTCATCAGCAGTTCACTCTGGGCAACCATAATTTTCTCCATTTTTTTAGATGCGGAAGCATCTTATACTCGCGCCTTGTAGTGCGCCGTCCGCACCGCTTCTCGAACATTCGACAGCTGACGCGCGCGCATGCGCCGTCGCGCCGTCGCCCACTCTTCCACCATCTGTGCATCCCTTCCTCCTCTACACACCGCGCGCGCTTCACTCCTCCACCATCTGTGCACCCTTCCTCCTCTACACACCGCGTTCGACATCTACAATTCTCCTGATTCTCCAGTGGACGCGCATGTGGCGTCGCGCTTCGAGAACATTCAACAGCTGACAGTGCATGCGCCGTCGTGCTGTATATATACTCAAGGTCGGCGCTCGCTCGCTCAGTTGCCGCTCGTCGGTTGGTTTGTACGGCGCGTCGACGTCCAAGGTCGCGGTGAAATGAATTCCAACGAATCCACAAACACAATGATCGACGTCCCTTCGACCAGCGCCGCCCTTTCGCATACGTGTGTACGTGTTCACTCATTTAACACCCCCTCCTACAACCACGTTAACCAATTTAGCCATCGACCCAAGTAAGTCGCAATTTAACACCCCATTTCACAACCACGTTAACCAATTTAGCCATCGACCCAACTAAGTCGCACTTTAACACCCCGTTAACCAATTATATGCTCCGCATCCTCCTCAGTGTTCCCCCGAGGGAAGCTGCGGGCAATTTTCCTCGACCTCACATTGCCTACACTTCGCGTCAGCCTCCTCTCAATTCGCGTCTGCACTTGGGTTCATTTTCAAAGACACCCCGCATCCTGAACAATTTACAGTCTTTTTAAGCATGTCTTTTTGGCACCAGTTGCCCTTATGAATTGTCCCACTCGATAATTACAAAACACGGCGTACGACGAGTCACACCCTATATAAAAAAGAAAGTCTAAGCTCTACTACACTGTAACTCTACTAGAAAAATTTGCGTGCTCGGTGCACATGCACCTCCCCCACGGGGTGGCAAGAGAAAAAAAAACAAACACACACGAACTAGTGAATACCTGGTGACTGACCCCCGAAAAAGCTGTACAATGTCATAAGTGCTACAAAGGTTTTAACTGCTGGCTAATTAATTATAAAGGCAAGCGCGAAACATGCAAAACCACTTATCTGCGCAAGCGATCGGGAGCGCTAAAAAACACGTCCATACGCGTGCCAATTCGAACTGAAACGTCATCGTACGCTAGGGCAGAGCCTCCTATATTTAAATGCTTGCCACGTGAGAACAAAAACAGCTGCCATCCTCTTTTCCTCCTTCATTTTTGATAAATAGATTGATATGGCTGTACCCTTTAGATCGGGCGGCGGCTAACGCTACCTAGCCGTAATACTTAGTGAACCAACAACTAGATTTATCTTTTTTTTTTCATTTAAATGGCGAAGTTAAGGACTGGTACTTTGCAGTGAAGGATATAATTTTCATTCGTGCCTTGATTTTAGCCACCAATCGGATAACCTCCTTCTAGTTATTTATACCCTCTTCAAGTATATTTTGCCTTTGCTGTTCCTAAACCCCAGTGCTTTGAAAAAATCTGTGCCATCATCCTGAACTATAAGGTGAAGCCCTTTGCAGAACATTATCAAGTGTTCGGCAGTTTCCTCCTTGTCTCCACACGCACTGCATACCGTGCCTATACCCCTCCGTATTTGGCCCGATAACTCTTGGTTCGCAATACTCCCGTCCTGGCCCCAAACAGTAGAGAACTACCCCGAGTATTATCATGGGTTTTTTCTTCGCCAATTTCCTGCTTAGAAGTTTGATAGATCTCTAATGCGTTCTTCTTAATCATGCCAATTTTCTCCACATATCGGTCTCCGTATCCCTCACCCTCTTCTTAAATGATAGTTCTTTTTGTTTTGGCCCCCTGCTTTTTTCTAAGTATTTACCCATCAATTTTTTTCGGTTCGCTTCCTCCATTTTGTATCTACATTCCTAATGTACAAGTAGCTAAACACCTTCCTAGCCCAACGCTCCTCCTTCATTTCTCTCAATAGCTTCTCAAATTTTATCTTGCTGCTAGCTTCTCTGCTTCTAAATGATGTCCATCCCTTATCAGCTTGTACTCCCGAATTTGGTGTATTCCCGTGAGGTTTTAAAGCAAGCCTACCTATTTCACGTTGCTTAATTTCTAATCTTGCTTGAACTTCTGATCTCATGCACAAGACTACATTGCCGAAAGTCAGACCAGGAACCATGACCCCTTTCCATATTCTTCTCACATCATACCTTTGTAATTCCACATTGCCCTATTTTTCATCACCGCTGCATTTCTGTTACCTTTAGACGTTACGTATAATTCGTGTTCCCTTAGGTAGTCGGTCCCGTTGCTTATCCGTACACTCAGATATTTGTATTTATCTGTTATCTGTAGCGTGACATCCTGTATCCTAAGCTATGGAGGCTATGCAAAATGTCGAGTTGTTGCACCGTCCGCCGCAGGTGACGCTAAAGACGCTATCCCATGTTCCTTCCTTATCACTAAAAATTATGACTGCTGATTTTTTTTCTTACTGAATCTAGAATCTAACCCATCTCCCTCATTACCGCAAATGATGCAAATATTTCTTGTTGTCGGCCATTAGCACTATGTCATCTGCGTACATGATCAATGCTGGTAGTGCCTGTTCCATGAGTTTTCCTTGTTAGATGAAAGAGAGGTTGAATCGAAGTACGCTCTCCTCTAATTTGGCCTCTAATCCTTGTAGGTACATCATGAATAACAAGGGTGACAGATGACACCTTGCCTGCCCCCGTTTTATTTCTCTGGGCTTGGATACCTGTTTTCCCATTTTATAACTACATTGTTAATTTTATAGATATCCTTCAAAAGATTTGTGACTCCATCTTCCACACCTAGTGTGTCCAGTATTCCCCACAAGACCTCTTGAACCACGCTATCGTACGCTCCTTTGATATCCAAAAATGCCAGCCACAGGGGCCTGTGTTCCTTTTCTGCTATTTCTATGCACTGCGTTAGTGAGCACAGAGTGTCTTCCAACATCCTGAGTTTCTGAAACCCAGATCTGCAGTTCCCCCAGCATCCCCTCATCCTCTATCCATGCCTGCAGTCTTTCCTTTATAATCTGCATCGTCAGCTTATAGACCACTAGTGTCACTGTTATAGGACGGTGGTTGTTTATGTTAGTTTGTCCCCCTTTCCGTTATAAATCATGCTCATCCTGCTAAGTTTCCATCCATCAGGGACTTCACCATCGATTTCAGTTCAGCTCACTCCTCTCTCAAAGTCTGTTTAGACTTCGGACCCAATGTATTTATCAGCATAATTGGAATGCCATCTGTGCCTGTTGATGTACTACTTGGAACCCTCTTCTCAGCCCTTTCCCACTCTCGTTGTGAAAATGGAGCCATTGTGCCACTTGATCCATCCCTGTATATTGTGGTGCATAAGGCACTTCTTTGTTGAAAATTTTCTGTTACCCTTATTCTTATATATTCAATAGCTTCGTCACCTTCTAGCCTAGCACCTTGAGCTGTAGTTATAAACCTCTGCTCTAGATTTGTTTCATTTCTTAGGGAGTTTAGATGGTTCCAAAATTTCGCAGCTGCCTTTCTGTCCTTTTTATGTACTTCTGCCAGTCACTGAGCACCCTTTCTTCTAATCTTTTCATTGATCAGGAGGGATGCATCCCTTCTAGAGCTTAGAAAGATTTCCCATTTTCTTTCAACATCATCTGTCGGTTCACCCCACTGCTTAACATGTCTGTGTTCCCTAGAGGCTTCCTGACGTTTCGCTGTGGCTCTCTTAACTTCCTCATCCCACCAACTTTTGGGTTTGTGTCTTCTTTTCCAGGGTGACTTGTCACGCGTCTTAGCAAGCTCTAGCTCAAACAGTCTAATTAAATTCGTGTATGTCCACACTGTTTTATTATCCTCCCTGATTACTTTCTCAATTTGTTTAGTGGCTATTTCAATTTGCCCTTCTGGATAAAAATTTTCCTGTAGTTGCTCATCTTCTCTCATTCCCACTTTCACTGCTCTTCCAAAACTTAGCTTGATACGTTTTTGATCACTACCCAGACTTCTGGAGCCACCTTTGTCTATGTGCATTCCCCTGAGCTTATCATACATCCTATGTGACATCAGTGCGTAATCTATCGTCGACTGCTGCCTTCCTACCTCCCATGTTATTTGCCCTTCACACTTCTCGGTACTGTTGCAAATGATCAAATCATGCCTTTCACACAGATCCATGATCATTTTGCCTGTTGAGTCAGTATACCCATCTATATCTTCTATGTGTGCATTCATATCTCCTAGTATAATTATCTCGCACTCTCCTCCCAACTCCTGAATGTCATTTGATATACACTCTACCATTGCCTGGTGTTCCTCTCTGGCCTTTGATCCCGTCCACAAGTACACGAAACCAAGGAGTGCCATTCGCCCTGCCACTTTCCCTTTTAGAGAGAGGTGGCGTGGGCATCATCTCGCCCGTGCCACCTCTCTCCATCTGTCGGCGAGAAGCCGCGAGCCGGTGGGTGCCACCGTAAAGCACATGGCACTTTACGTAAACGTATGCCAACCACTGGCACGCGTACGCTCGCGTCTACGCGTCAAATGCGCCTCTCGGCGTCGACGTCGGAGGCAACGTTTATAGTATCTATAAACGTTGGTCGGAGGGGCATACGCGAGCAGGCGCGAGGGATCAAGCCGGGCTTGATATTTCACCTCGCGTACGCTACGTCACCACGCGTACAGCGGCGCTAACCAACGAGAGGCCGCGCGCCAACCAACCAGAGGCCGCGATGACTCCGAATGCTGTGCCTAATGGCCGCCGCTTCGAAGGCACAGCCGAGTGCTGAAAGCAAGCATGAAAACTACTCCAAACGTTCCTGAATGACCGCTTCGTAATCTAGAACGACAACGAAACGACGAACTGCGAGTGCTACCAGCGTGACGTGGTTTCGTGCCGAGTTCGAGCGACGCCGACAAATCCAGCGAATGCCGGCCGGCTATGCTAGCGCCGGTCCCGTGTGCAATCGTCGGCCGAGCGAAAGGAGCAAGTCGGTGTTCTTGTGCTTTGATCTGTGACTTTCTGTGCTAAAAACGAGTGTAAACAGGCCTCGGAGGTTCGAAGGTTTGAGCGTGAGCCCTCGCCTACCGCGCAGGCAATTCAGATCGGTGTCATCTGCATCCAGCGCAGGCCTCTACCATCTAGTTCGTATGAACCAGCACATGCCAGGCACATCGGCTGAAAAAAACTCTACGGTAGTTTCTGTCGCAACATAGACACCATATACGACGCCCGAAATATCGCGTAGTTCATACGGAGGAGTTTTTATCTGCACTGTGTTTGTTTTCAACATCGGTATTCATCATCGCTGAAAGCGAACCTCGCACTAGTCATCACCTTTCCGTGATGTGAAAACCTACGTACTTATTTATATAAGTGCATTCGCGAATTGTATGACGCGGAAACATTCGTCGGCTTCGGTGCTAATCGTTTTCGCGTGTGCCAAGCTAATAACAAGCGTGCGCTGGTTGGTAGCAGTGAGATGTGACTTCGTGTAGGGTACCAGCGACGCTGACACATTGAGCTGTCAGCGGTCTCATTTCCATTCACGTACAAGACAGAAACTCGAGCGTGCGTTGCTGTGGTGATCTAAAAAGAAAGTTGCATGATTATGTGCTGCTGGTATTGCCTGCTATTTCACTTCCCGCTTCTTCTGCTTCTCTGCCACGCTCAGTGGCACATACGTTGTTTGGAGGCATTCTAACACACACATTCTTAATTTATAGTTCATTCTGATACTCATAGCTATAGGCATACAATGGCGCTTCTCTGTCGTTTTACAGTTTACTATAACATAACGCGCGTTCTGTTTACAACTGGACAGATAACTGAAAACCTCGTGAGAAGCACCTGATTCGAAATCAGCTGCACGATGACACGATTGTTGGAAGAGAAGATCACCACATGTATGCACAGAATGAATGAAGGTGCACTAGTATGGTACTGCACTTTGTATAGAAGAAATGCAAAAAGTACCTCATGTGACTTATGAGATCTTTCAGAGCTGTGCATGTATTTATCTGTTCCTCCAGACTGTAATGAGTTGAAGATATTCGATGGTTCCGAACATTGAATATTTGTATCTGTTTCTAAGGAGTCCTTCATTTCTGTTCAGTTTTTTAGTATATGCATTAACTTTGATTATATATATGCATGCACTTAAGCATATTCAGTTTAGTTCTGTTGGAAAACTTGCCAAAACTTCTGTACGGTACTCTGGTGCAATCCTTTGATCGGTATCTGTCCCATCAAAAATTTTTGGCATGCTTTATTGCATTATTAGGTATTTTGACAATTGATGACATGTGAAAGCCACAGTGCTTGGCTGTAATCTCAAAACCACTGTCTGTCTCATCAAGAAGTGTCACATGCATTTTGTAGATGTTAAAGGATATTTAAACTACCAGCAAAGTGCTGAAGTCTTCAACACAGCACTGATCCGCAATCACCACCCAGCTTAGAAGTCATTTGTAGAGCTCTCTAACACGTTCAAATAAAGTTATCAAACACTGGATTGATCTACTTGGTTTGATTCTTAATACCAGTGTGTCTGACTTTTTGTAGGCACTTGTATTATAATAATGTCTTATTTCTCTCATTTATTACAGGGGTGCACTCAAGGGTAGTGATATTTGTTTACCTTGGCAGACTTAATGTGATATTACTGTTTAAATCCTTTCATTTTGTATATATGTACGCCACCTTTGCAGTAGCCTCACAGTGAGCAGCCGTATTTGAAAATAAATAAATATACCATCCGAAAGTGTTCCATGCTGTGCTCGGTTTCAATCTGGTCACTAATACCTGTTGCATCATGATGTGTCGGGTGTGTTTTATTGCATTGGAGAACATTTTGGCTGCCTTCCATGAAGGGTTCAGTTCGAGTATTATGACCGATATCTGTGACTTCATGAAGAGTTGGGCGTCATTTGTCGTTTTAGAGAATACTTTGACTAAAGACAACGTCCAGAAGTCTTCCATACAGGGTTCAGTTCCAATATTATGACCGATATCTGTGACTTCATAAACAGTTGGGTGTCGCTTGTCGTTTTAGAGAATACTTTGACTTAAGACAACGTTCAGAAGTCTTCCACTAAGGATTCAGTTCTAATATTATGACCGATATTTGTGACTTCATGAACAGTTCGGTGTCGTTTGTCATTTTAGAGAATACTTTAAGACAACGTCCAGAAGTCTTCCATTAAGGATTCAGTTCCAATATTATGACTGACATCTGTGACTTCATGAACAGTTGGGTGTCATCTGTCGTTTTAGAGAATACTTTGACTGAAGACAACGTCCAGAAGTCTTCCATTAAGGATTCAGTTCCAATATTGATTGATTTGTGGGGTTTAACGTCCCAAAACCACCATTTGATTATGAGAGACGCCGTAGTGGAGGGCTCTGGAAATTTTGACCACCTGGGGTTCTTTAACGTGCACCCAAATCTGAGTACACGGGCCTAACCAGTTCCAATATTATGATCGATATCTGTGACTTCATAAACATATGGGTGTCGCTTGTCGTTTTAGAGAATACTTTGACTGAAGACAACATCCAGAAGTCTTGCATTAAGGTTTCAGTTCTAATATTATGACCAATATCTGTGATTTAATGAACAGTTGGGTGTCGTCTGTCGTTTTAGAGAATACTTTGACTAAAGACAACGTCCAGAAATCTTGCATTAAAGTTTCAGTACTAATATGGCTGATATCTGTGACTTCATGAACAGTTGGGTAACGTTTGTCGTTTTAGAGAATACTTTGACTAAAGACAACGTCCAGAAGGCTTGCATTAAGGTTTCAGTTCTAATATTATGACCGATATCTGTGACTGCATGAACAGTTGGGTGTCGTTTGTCGTTTTAGAGAACACTTTGACTAAAGACAACATCCATAAGTCTTCTGTAACAGGTTCAGTTGCAATATTATGACCGATATCTGTCACATCATGAAGTGTCAGGCACAGTTATTTGCGTTAGAGCACATTTCGACTATGGAAAATGCCCGAAGGCATTCTACGCAGTATTTGGTTCCTATCTTATGACCAATATCTATTGTATCAATAAGAACCAGGTGTGCTTTGTTGCATTAGAGAATATTTCGAACACACACATCAGCCGAAAGCCTGCTACTCTGGCCTCAATTGTAGTCTTATGACTTACTTAAATCTGTCAGATCATGAAGTTGCAGTCGTGATTATTAAGTTGAGTGCTATAAAATATGATGTGTAAATATACTGAAGGTACCAGCATATTCAAGATATTGTTAATAAATTTGGTAGTGCAGGTATAGAAACCCGGTGGTTTGTAAACCTGATCAGGAGGACAGCCGCTGTCTCATTCACCGAAGAGAGGAGGGGTGGGGGGGGGGGAGCTCAACGTCAACTCCATATATTAACATAATAGGGAGGGGGCGCTAAGTCAGCCCCTAAAAGGAGGGGGGCAGTGCGACAAACTCCCCCCCCCCCTCCTTAAGGAGAACTCTGCACACGCCTATGATAGACGTACAGTATGCTAGACGCGAATGTTCATTCGCGGGAGTGGCGCACGCACTGATGTTGATTTCTGGTGCATACCGCTGTAGTTACTTTGGGCACTGGAACGTCATTTACTTCTAAAATAGTCTAAACTGTGGTGGGTGAAGCACTATCAATTTTTTAACGTGTTCTCATATCCTCTAAAACATACAAACCCGCTCCAGTTAGGAACGTGCCGTTCTGTGCTGAACTTGGACAGTTATAAGCCGAAAGCTCAAGCAACATTGTGAATCGGCCTTGGACGCGTGGGCGTCAACGTGGTTGACGCGTGCCAGTAGTTGCGCGCCCTTTTCCTCCACAGGCGCAACTAGGCGCTTTTGACGCGTAGGCGCGTGCATACGCGTGCCAGTGGTTGGCATACGTTCGCGAATGGCGACGTCACGCGTCAACACCGACGAGGCGCGAGCTAGGGAAGCCGAACGCAAGCGTCGGCAGTGAAAGACCGGCGACGAGGACGAGGTGCTAGTCGAGAACAGCGATCGCGCTCGAGAATACAGACGGCGCGCAGGTAACATCAACAAGACGCGAGCCAAAGAAGCCGAGCACACACGCGTCTCCAATGCTATTCACTGCATGTTTACAGGAGGTTTTCAGGGCCCTATTGGAAGAGAGTTAATGGAGAGTATCTTAATAACCTGCTATTTGCCGATGACATTGCCTTGATGAATAACTCGGGGACGAATCACAACTCGTGATTACTGAACTGAACATGGAACGCAGAAGAGTGGGTCTGAAAATTAATACGCACAAAACTAAAATAATGTGCAACAGTCTCTGCAGAAAACAGCGCTTTGCGATAAGTGGTGCGATGCTGAAAGTTGTAAAGGAACATGTCTACTTGGGGCGGGTAGTACCCGCGAAGCCAAACCATGAGAGTAAAATAACTAGAATAATAAAGATGGGGTGGATCACATTCGGCAAGCATTCTCAAATCTAGAATGGTAATCTGCCATTAACCCTCAAGACGAAGGTATATAACAGCAGAATCTTGCCAGTACAGTACTTACCTACGGAGCAGAAACTTGGAGGCTTCCAAAGAGGGTTCAGCTTAAATTGAGGACTACGCAGCGAGCGAGGGAAAGGGAAATGACAGGTGTTACCTCAAGAGGCAAGAAGAGAGCAGAGTGGGTCAGAGAACAAACCAGGGCTAAAGATGTCATAGTTGAAATCAAGAAGAAATGGACATGGGCCGGGCACATAGCACATAGGCAGGATAATCGCTGGTCATTAAGGCTGATTGGATTCCCAGAGAAGGCAAAGGCACGAGGGAGGGACAGAAAGTTAGGTGGGCCTATGAGATTCAAAATTTCGCAGGCATAACGTGGCAACAGAATGCACAAGGTCGGGTCGATTGGCGGATGATGGGAAAGGCCTTTGCCCTGCAGTGGGCGTAGTCACGCTGATGATGATGACGACAAAATACATGCATGCATGCATTGAGCACAACAGAAAAACGACTCATCTTCATTATGTCTACAATTTATGCAAGTACATGCAAAATTATCTCAATCAATGATGCGGTGCACTCTATCACATTAAAACATCATTCCATTATTGATTTAAGAAGTTCACAACTTTGAAATTAATTGACCACATTTGCCTACTACAAAGTTTACAATAAAGGTTCCTTTTGAATGGTGAAATGAGTAGGAATAATGTGAAGTGCTCAAGTATTCCATGAATGCCGTCCGTATGAAAAAACAAAAACAAATAGTGAACTTTTATTTAAAAGAGGATCATCTTCGTCCTGCGGTGGTAGGTCTTGTTTAGTCTAAGAAGTATTTAAAATAAGAGAAATGTAAGTCTTTCGAAACTAATATTATTACAAGTGTGACCACATTTGCTTAAAAGAATGGCTAATGCAGAAGGACTGAAAGCTGGGCCATTTTGTGGCAGTACGTGAACATATTTCAACACAGCGCACGACTACGTAAAGACAAGAGAAGGGACAAACCGCAGTGCTGCAGTTTGTCAATGTAGCCGTGCACTGTGTTAAAATTTGTTCAAGTGGCTAATGCAGCCACTGTCACACTTCGGTAGCAAGGATCCAATCAGTAAATTATTCATCAGTCTACAGCAATTAAAAAAAACTGTCATTCCACACAAGGTGCATTTATTTGTGTCTTCATGTACTAAGATTACAAACACCGAGCAACAAGAGCATTAAATTCTATACATAAGGAGAAAAAACCCACATGTGACATCTCTAGACTCCACTGTTCCACACATAAAAGAAATACTATGCATTTCATTTTGTGCAAAGCCAATGGCAAACATGGTAATATGAAAAACACCATGCAAGAACACCGGGTAATATATCTCAGACTTGAAAGGGACACATTCACTTAAATTGATGAAGAAGTAAAAAAATAAATCGAAAATACCCCAGAGAACAGTTCTGATGCTACGTCTTTATATGTGTGTTACACATTCGAAGATGTTCGTTTGTCCATAGCTAGTGACACCACAAAATAGCACTCCTGCAATGGCAGGCAGAAAAGAGGTTGCAAGCACAAACATTACACTGAAATAAAGGTTCAAAAAATAAGTTCTCGACCCATTAAAAGTGCTGGGTCAAAGCCCATCGCTCAACAAACACATTGGCGTCATAAAAATACAACAAAGATGGTTCAACAATAAGGTAATGTAGCATGTACAATCGGTAAACATGAAAGTAAAAATTTGTAGCTCAATAAATACTGTAGTCAATGACATCAAAATAGGTACGCAGTCATAGCAATGACAATGAGTGGTGGATCACTGTTGGCTGCCCCAAAACAGCTATTCCCTTCAAGTTCTAGCTAATTCTAGCAGTTGAAAAGTTAGTAACCAACATACACATCTTTGAAAACAGTTAGTGGGAAACAGGTAGTAAAAATGAAGAATTTCTAAATAAATTTCACTGAATTTATTATGCATCAGGTAAACCCAACAAAAGAATCCAAAGAACAGGAACATAAACTGTTTTTAAAATGGAGCATGCCCAAAGAATAACTATACGTTTTACTGGTAACTTGTAGTGAGGCAAAAATTCAAGCAAAAAATTTGTTGGAAGGATAGAATCTGCAAGTAGACTGCGTAATGGTACAGTCGATGCCTTGTATGATGGACTCAGGCATAACAAATTAATTGCATTATTTGCAAATGTTTATTTGTACAATAATTTTGTCAAGCCAGACAGATGTCAGTGAAATATGTTTACCTTTACATATAACAAAGCAGCAGTGTTTTACGCATGGCCAACAGTTGCAAGGCAGATGCCAAACCAGTAATGACCCACTATGTGTGCCCATACTAGTTTTGAAATGTGATATTTTATTTGTGCTCGTTTTTCTTGGCAGTTCATAAAATATGCACCTGAGCAGCAAGCCTAAGAAACATTCTGATAGGCACAAACATATGGCAGAGCAAACAGAAAGCCCAGTAGGGAAAACAAGGGCACCACTGGTGATGGATGTCATTCTGCATGTCAGGGTGGTTGCTAGGGGCAGCAGCTTATTGCTGATGGTCATACAGTGAGTATCTTGCCCTGATACACATCAATGCAGAACAATATATCCAGCAAAAAGTAGCAATTCCTAGTTTTGGAGAGCTTCACGCAACAGATAAAAGGTTCACAACAGTTTGCTGTGACGTCCCAGCTTCTACGTGGGTCCTTCTCTCCATCATAGAAGGTAGTGCAGAAGCAAATAAGCAATGTTTGGGCTCATCCACTGATGCTACCCCAGACAAATGCCTAGATATTGTGCTTGTCGCGAATTCTCGTCCCTTGTATCCGAAGTGTGCGCTAAAGCAGCATCAATAATAAAGCTTGGAGATAGCATCAATGCCAAATTAAGCCACAAATTCTATCTAGAAAACTTCTTTTATAGTAAAACGAATAATGCAACTACTGATAAGCTCGCGTGTGTGTTGTTTGTTGGCATGTGTATGTTTGTTTGTTCAATTGCTTTTCAGTCAGACTGTTTCAAAGTGCATTGTAGAACCATTCTGACACTGTTGAAGCAGCAGAACACATGGAGCATGATATAACTAGCATGCTTGCCAGAATAAACACTACATACTGTGTGTGAACGAGTATCCTACATAGCTTTGTTAATGCAACGAATTGTAATAAGTAGAATATCCCATGCCCATACAAAAAAAAAAAAAGATACACACAGCAGTTTCAAACTGTGGGCTGAAAACGTTATAAAATGCTCGCAGCATGCACAGCACGTGTCTGTATATACTTACTGAAATACAAAAAGACACGTACTATCAAGGAAGAAAAATTAAGGACCGAACAGAAATTTTTCTTCCTTGATGGTACGAGTCTTTCTGTATTATAGTAAGCATGTACCAACTAACCCAACAGAGAGCTTTATTATGTCTATACATAGTAGAACGTAGGCACTCGAGAAAACATAGAACAATAGCATGCAACAAGGCCGACCCTCTCCAGCAAGGCTAATTATAGCAGTACAGCTACACAAGTCAATCATTAAAAAAAAGAAGGATTTGTGTCAGCATGTTGCGAAATCAAATCATGACACATAGCATACGATACATGCAAGCAAAGCAATAGGCCTTATATAAACAAAATAAAAAAAGACACAAAGTTCATTTGACCATGAAAGCACAGGGCAATATTCGAAGATGAGGTCATTGCAGTAACACTTCCAATGATGTTCATGAATGAAATTGTAATGAAGCAACATAACAATGAGAGTGTAATGACGAAAACAGCAAACTTTCATACATTTAAGTGAGCCTACTACTGAAGGCCTTTAAAAAGCCACAGAACAATGAAGCTGTGACTATATCTTTGTATTTTGCCATGCAGCCAGCAAATGAGAGTAGCATTATAAATGTCACACCTGGGAGTCAGGACTGCAATGCTTAACTGAAAGTCACATGTAAGGCTAAAAAAAAAAATCTTTTCACAGCCTTTGTAGCAGTCTCGAACAACAAAAGTTCCCAACAAGCCCATACAGCCATAGGTGGCTGTGCACAATAATCAAAGTTCCCTGGAACACTTGGTGCTAACACTACATCTATTCAAGAAGTACTAATATGATTTGGAGGCAACTAAAAAGAAAACTTTTCAATTCCCTTGGAATGCATTGCGTTAAAGGGCCAGTAAAAAACCTCGTGGCCCAAATTTCTGTTTGAAAAGTAACTGCACATGTGTACAACGTCAACATACTGTCACAAGAACTTTGTGAATAAGTGCTGTATAAAAGAAATTACAAGGTATAGAATGACACATGACTTGGCTGGTTTCAGATTTTAAGTCTCTCTTACCATCGTTCTCATGCAGGTCAGAGGGGCAGGCTTTATCGCGAGCATGCCTATATTATTGGTGTAACGCAATATCAGCATGGGAAGGAAGCACGGTGCAAGAAGTGAGGTGAGATATGCACACTTCCACCTAGCGCTAAACTGTCTCTTCATATTGGAGGCTTTCGTTCTGGCAGTACCCTGCAGTGTCGGGCTCCACAATACTACAGAGGACAACACATGAAAATGCGCACTGAGCGGCTAAAACTTCATTACTGCAGGGCCACGGTGCCGTTTCGTAGTGCCCAATCGACAAGCTGAGTAGTACGCAATATTGCTCATGGGCAGAATTTCACCACAGCACATGCGAGGTTTGGACAGGAATGAGAAAGACAGGCGGCAATTGCTTTTCAAAATGAAGAGACTGCATGGTGCACAGCGTTGTAGTATTTGGAAAAGGTGGTCACCGCGACCTACTAAATTAGCGAGTCTATTTGGGGGGTGTAAAAAAAGTCTGAGCCTGTTTACTGGCCCTTTAATGCCCTGCACACGATAGAGCCAGGAAACACATATAAAATATTCATTTTGATTTTATAAAAATGTCATCCCTCAAAATATAAAAGCCAGTCCCACCAAAATAACGTTATTAGGATGAGTCAACAGGTTTGAGAGCCCTATGTTCTACGTTCAAATGATATCTAGGTTGCTGTGCGACATTTTAATCATAATTGTTTATGTGCAAGTGACAGCAGACAAGAGAGCGTCATTACGACTGGGACCTATATCAGACTGTGTTTTCGCCTTGTCACTGTGAAACTGCCCCTTGATACCAATACTGAAAGCTTTTTTTTTTAGCATGGTGATTATTAAGGAGAGATGCAAGTCGAAAAACGCAAATTGTTTCCAAAATCACATAATTTTTATTTTTATTTGCTTTAACAAGTTTGGTTTTTTTACTTTCATAACAGAAAACTGAAAATTGTAATTAAACTTGAAGCAGGTTAGAATCGCTTTTAAAGAGCACAGGGTGGCTACCAGAAATTAAAAAGAGCTCACTGTTTCGAGTCCCCTGGAAATTTTCACCTGGCTGCTTGCCATTTCATTTAGCATGAGGAGTTTACTAACACCACATGCTCAATATAACAATGACTGCCAAGCTCTCACGGTGGAATAAATCATTAAAAAAAACATCTTCGCTGCATAGAAGAGCTTTGACAAATACCTTTAAAATGCATTTTTCTCAAGATTCATTTTTGGGTAACTTTAGACATGTTTTTAGAACTTCTGATAGCCAGATCAAGATGAAATTTCGCCCAGATATTCCTTAACTTATGAAAGGTGCAAAAATCTCCTTTGAAACTTGGCATCGCCTATCTAATTATTACAAAGCTAAGGCAAGCAATTTGTAGTATGGGCTGATTAAAATGTCTTATATACAGTTTCTCAATAGTTATTTGCATTCTATAGTTAATGAGCAAAATGAGTCTTGATGGCTCAACACCAAAAAAGTTTAGTGGCATAAAGTGTCTGTCCATAACGAACTATACTTTATATATTGTCATGGCACAAAACAAAATCGCACAACTTACTATGAAACTAATTACATATTTGAAATCAGCATAAAGACCTACATATTTCGTTGCCCAAGCCTACAGATTTTTGAAACTTCCTTTTCCGTATCACATATCCTTTTAAATACATATTCACAATAAGTTGTGAGGCACCATGATGCTCTTTTTAAAACACTGGACACCAGCGTCCCGATTCAGAGTAGCAATACAAGATTTCTCAAGTTCATGTCAGTACTCCGTTAAAACAGAGTATAGTTCAAAATTAAAGGACCTCTGACAGAGAAAGTATACTTCTTGACTTTTTTTTACAGAGATTTGTAGCTTTGCGTATGGTAATGCCAAGATTTTGTCGTAAATGCTCTAACGCATTGTATAATTCATGCTCGCACCGTTAATGTAGAACAGGTTTTCAAAACGCTCACCTAAATACCATAAAAAACTAGAGCCCCACAGCAGAGCCGCACCTGAGACTACGTGCGCTCAAGCTACGGTGCCACTGAAACGCGTTGTTTTCAAATAGGGGGAAGCACAAAGCAATGCGAGTGCTTTGAGCCCGTCCCTCTAAGAGAAAAGAAAAGCATTCCTGGCCTAGGCAGCCAAAACCACCATGAGAGCAGCCCAACAACAGAATGAGAGGGGTGACGAAAAATAGTCTTCGGAGCCAGTCGGGGTATCGTGCGCACCACCCAACAATTCTCTGGCGCCAACAATACTTGCTTGACCTCTGCAACGTCACGAGGGGGCCCCCTGTCTACATCAAACCACAGCAATGTCAATTTCACCTGAATGCTCGCACGAACACGCACCCTTACTTGAAAACCAAATTGAAATATCCTGGAGACAACGCTCGTCACTAATATTCGGTCAGAAACGGCTCAGCACACGAAACTATCAATGAACACAAGCATCTAAAGTTTCCAAATTTGGTGTCAGGGGTCCTTTAAACAGAACGATGGTAAACCAAGCTTGCCTTCAATAAATGATCAATAATGCCGCTGCTATATGGACCCATGTTCTACGGTATCCACAGGCCTTAAAATGCTTCCTGGTGCAGGTAACAAAGATGAATGCAAGCTCAAGCAAAGGGTGAAGATAAGAATAAATGATTCTCAAATAATGTGCACTAAAAAGCAACAAGACTGACTGGAAAAGTGTACAGATGAAAGGAACA
Source organism: Rhipicephalus microplus (assembly GCF_043290135.1). Classification (NCBI taxonomy): domain Eukaryota; kingdom Metazoa; phylum Arthropoda; class Arachnida; order Ixodida; family Ixodidae; genus Rhipicephalus; species Rhipicephalus microplus. The sequence continues at coordinate 11,179,573 of NC_134703.1, read as the reverse complement.
CCTTCTGTCTAGAATTCGAACCATTTCTATGGACCTGCCAACCATTACAGACACAATCAAATTTACAGCAGTGCTACACAAATTGTAAGATAAACAGCACAAGTCATGTGCAACAACAATGTGACAAAAGCATTAAAAACAAGCTGGGTGGCTCATATGTCAAATGCACTATCAAGTTAAAATTTTGACTAAGTCATTCAAGGATTAGCTTGTGACATCTTCAAATGCTCACATTAAATTGTGAAGAAAGCAAGGCTTACTTCTCTGAGGCCACAATAACTAACTAAACTCATGAGTTGCAAACAACACCATGAATAAATTATTAATATTAATTCTAGCAATAATGACATTCAATGTTTCCCTCATTTGCTAGATTTCGCAGGATGTAGTAGGAGAGTACTACACATCAGTGAATCTTGGTGAAAGTTTATAATGCACCGAACAGCATATTGCACAACTTTCTCTGGAATTAGTGTTATGCAGGCAACAGTTCTTGCCTTTTACTTGTAACATCCTGACAATAATTATTAGGGTGTCAAGCGCTGAAACCACAGTATGATTATGAGACTGACTGTTGAGGAGGACTAACAATTTTGACCAGCTAGGTTTTTCAACATGCACTTAAATCGCATAGTACACGGGCCTTTGGCATTCCACACTTCTTTTTCGTGAAATACTTACTCTAAAAATGTGCACAAGTAAAGAGAGTGGGTGCAGTTAAAATGGACACATTCAATGATATGCCATAGTATAGGCTTAAAACATCTATACAGCATGTGTATAAACAATTTAAAAACTGTTTAGTTCTTTTTTATCGTGTACTGTATTTCAATAACAAAGGTAGCAAAGTTGTGAAACTTGAAAGTTAAAAGCTTCCCTTAAATGGCAACAGACTTCTACAATTCATGGCCATAGTGTTTAGAGACAAAGCAAAGGTCCTTTGAGAATGAAGCACTGACGAGCAACAAAATCACGATTTCCTGCACGGCCCAACTAATGGCATCTTGGTCATTTTAGCAAACAATCTGCGTGGTTTGCCTGTCCGGTCAGTGGACACAACTTTCACGATGATGCCAAAATACAAGCCCCAACTGTGCACTTCATTTTCAATTGAAGAACTACGCCTGCTATTATGTGGGAAAGTCTGTAATACACAAAAACCATATCTCGAAAAAAAGTAATTTTTCCACCCGCACAACATACATTGACACTTCCCACGTAGATGATTGTTTTGGCACAAATGAGCAAACACCACCAGAAATTGCATGTTTCAGCCATATTTCAAGCTACTTAATGGCAATGTGACAACTGTTTCACAGCAGTTTACAAAATTAATTCAATTTTTACAGGCTGCAAGTGTTACTGCCACCAATACTGCAGTAGCGAGCACTGTCATAGTAAGGGCAACACTTGACATGGCAAGATTGTGGACAGAAAGAACCATCAATACCAAGCGCAAGTGTGCCACATCACCTTTCTCCACTGCATTACACTGACTAAAAAGGATGCGTGTGCTTTTTAATTGCAGGCACCTCTGAGCAGGCCCAATATTGTCTTTATCACACAATATGAAATCCGCCAACCACTAATTTCTGGGAACAGGAGTGCAGAGCTTATCCACAAGCTCGTGCCTGCATGTCCCCTTTTTCTGTTCTCTGAGACCTGCAGATAGATTGTGAAGCATCCTAGTGTGTACATTTTGCCAGACAACACTCTGATGCCAACTGGCACCAAATGGGGCAAATGGTTGAACAAACCGATTCAAATTCAAAAAGCCAAGGTTTCAAAACAGTTTCTTTTCATCTTACTAAAGATTTACATAAGGACAAGCTGATGTAATGATGAAAAATGTTAGTGTGACACTATAATCAGTTTTCGTGCGGTTCCAAGACTAAAGTGTGAGTGTACCCTTGCTTAGTAACGTAGCATTTTGGACTTGTTGGTACATCATACCCTGGCCGCTTGATCTCCCCCCTTTGGTGCGGCTGGTTGAGTTGTTTACCAAACAAAAGAGCGCGCATGAAAGCAAAAGTTGACTGACCGGCCACGGCAGAAGGTGAGGGCGCTGCACATCGGCGAGGTAGTCGCACTTGCAACTGCTTGCACCGAATCTCGCAAAGGTGTAATCTCACTCATCCTTCCTATTTTGTGACAGTCATATCCTGCCTTCGTTCGGTCAGTATACAATACCATCTGTTCTTCAAGACTAATGTTATCAAGAAGCTACTGAGTCCATTCGTGGCCAACTGGGTAGAGCTCTTAGCAGCTGGCTAGAAAACGTACTAAAACATTTTTGGAAGCCGCTTTTCTGCAAAGCCCCCAGTTTTTTTTTTTTTTTTTGTGACGTGCTGTAACATTTCAGTAATAAATTATGCATATGTGAAACCATTTAGGAAGAATCATAACTGATAACTGTCTGATTCACAATATACCTACATATAGGTTGCAGGAATAAATACATCACTACGCGTGAATAAATGCACTCAGCATACTTCATATAGATAATCATTACCAATCATTGTCTCATTTACATTACCAGATATATCTCGCAGAAGTGAATACGTCACGATAGGCAAATAATACGCACAGTAAACCTTATAAGTAAAATACGCATAAGCCTCAGCTATTTAGTTGACACAGAATTTGGAGCCACTACACTTTAATTATTCCCAATAACACTATTCATTCAATGTTGAGTTGCCGTACGAGCGAGATCAAGACGAGAAGACGAGGATCTTGTGCTTCCTTAACTGCAATCGGACAGCTAAACTCTCCGCACCTAATCTAATGGAGTGCATGTGTGGAGATCCATCTACCCCCAAAAAGTTAATTCTTGGACAAGTTAGTAGAGCATAACTGGCTTTGATATATTACCGCAAGCATACTAGACATTGCTTCACTTCATGCACAACACCAGTATAACGGTGCACATCTACATGTGGAGTTTTCCTTTTTTTAGAGAAACTGAAAAAAAAAAAGTTTTTTAATTGCCACTGACAGTATTGTTGGACCTGCTCCAAAAATTCTTTTGGCAGTGTGTCTACGTCCCCAAAATACCTCTTAATCTACATATGTAGCCTCCTATTGTAGGTAGTCAGGGGTAAATTTGGATTTCACTGGGCTTGAATTAGCTCGTAACAAAGTCTAAATCGCAGCGAATTAACAATATATATACCATACAAATCTCCGTTCTTGATATCTGAGGTTTTACATGCCGAAACCACGATATGAGTATGAGGGACGCCATAGTGGAGAGCTCTGGAAATTTCAACCATCTGGTGTTCTTTCACGTGCAATGACATCGCACAATACACGAGCCTCTACAATTCCGCCTTCATTGAAATGCGGCCGCAGCAGCCGGGATGAAAACCGTGAACAGCAGCCAAGCCCCCTAGCTACTGTTCCACCGAGGTACACCGTCCTTAATATTAATAATTTCAGGGGTTTCACATGCCAAAATCACAATATGATTATGAGCCACGCCAAAGTGGAGTGCTTAAGATACTTTCAACCATGTGGAGTTCTTGAAACACGAGCTGTCCTGGCAGGGATAGTCGTCTTTTCTGTGTTCGTCATAATATGTGTCACTCAGTTATCGGCTGCTACTAACCCAGCTAAAGTGATGCAGCAAATTCATGAGAGCATGACAAAGCACTGATCAGAAACAGTGAAACCCTCGGTGCAGATAGCTCAATGCAACTGAAGGGAGCTTTGGCAGAAACACCTGTGTGGAGTTCTTGAAACACGAGCTGTCCTGGCAGGGATAGTCGTCTTTTCTGTGTTCGTCATAATATGTGTCACTCAGTTATCGGCTGCTACTAACCCAGCTAAAGTGATGCAGCCAATTCATGAGAGCATGACAAAGCACTGATCAGAAACAGTGAAACCCTCGGTGCAGATAGCTCAATGCAACTGAAGGGAGCTTTGGCAGAAACACCTGTGTCGCCGATGCGGCGGGTCGACAGGGAACTAGCGCTCTCACAGGCGGGCAGGAACATTCGGCGGGCCACACTAAAGGGGGAGATTGAGCGGCCGAGATCATACTGCAGTTGTCTAGTGCACGAAAAAACACACGAACAGACAAAGACGGGACAGGTGTTACTTGCAACAATGTTTATTCCATAAGAAGGCAATTATATATATAGGCAACATCGCTTTTCATACATCATGATCACACGCATTTTGCAAATTCACACTTCTTTATGTACATAGGCTAACTCCTTACATGAAAGGGCAAATCACGGTTTAAAAATACAGTTATCTGCCACAACATGGATGATAACTGTACTTCTAAACCATCCATTGCCTTTTCATGTAAGGAGTTAGCCTATCTACATAAAGTGCGTGTGATCATGATGTATGAAAAGCGATGTTGCCTATATTTATGGTTGCCTTTTTTTGGAATGATTGTTGCAAGTGTTTTAGATGCGGAGCATCTTATACTCGCGCCTTGTAGTGCGCCGTCCGCGCCGTCCGCACCGCTTCTCGAACATTCGACAGCTGACGCGCGCGCATGCGCCGTCGCGCCGTCGCCCACTCTTCCACCATCTGTGCATCCCTTCCTCCTCTACACACCGCGCGCGCTTCACTCCTCCACCATCTGTGCACCCTTCCTCCTCTACACACCGCGTTCGACATCTACAATTCTCCTGATTCTCCAGTGGACGCGCATGTGGCGTCGCGCTTCGAGAACATTCAACAGCTGACAGTGCATGCGCCGTCGTGCTGTATATATACTCAAGGTCGGCGCTCGCTCGCTCAGTTGCCGCTCGTCGGTTGGTTTGTACGGCGCGTCGACGTCCAAGGTCGCGGTGAAATGAATTCCAACGAATCCACAAACACAATGATCGACGTCCCTTCGACCAGCGCCGCCCTTTCGCATACGTGTGTACGTGTTCACTCATTTAACACCCCCTCCTACAACCACGTTAACCAATTTAGCCATCGACCCAAGTAAGTCGCAATTTAACACCCCATTTCACAACCACGTTAACCAATTTAGCCATCGACCCAAGTAAGTCGCACTTTAACACCCCGTTAACCAATTATATGGTCCGCATCCTCCTCAGTGTTCCCCCGAGGGAAGCTGCGGGCAATTTTTTTTCATTCACTAGAAAGCTGCAGTATGCACTCCTGCCCTGCTTGACTGGAAAGACATATGCTGCCTCTGTTGCAACGGATTTGCATTGCATGTGTGGTATAATTTGCTACAAAGTGAATGGTGGGCTTCACAGTGCCTGTTTTTACATCACCTGCGCTGCACTTGAGCTGTTACTGTTGACACTTTCTGGTAAGTTTGCTCCTTTGTCACAAAACGATTGGGACAATCGCACTTGCATCCCAAGTGAAACGTCACCTAATCACAGACAAGAGGCATAGCACTAAGCACAGCAGAAAGCTAGCATGAAGGTCCACGCCGCGGCAATACAGCATGTCCTTGTGAAACTGTTTCTCGGCCTGAATGTAACTTGCTTTCACCAAGTCGGCATCGCACTCCATGCCTTCATCCTGGAACGACAGACAACAAATTGTTATAGCACAGAGAGTCATTTTCCACTTATAAGCACTAGGTGGCCATCGTACGGCGCCCCTTCCGAACAAGCAGCTGTGGGGATGGCATGTAAAGCCTGCCAGTGCCAGAGAAGGCTCGGCTACTTTCGGCATGAGATTCAAAGGGTAGCGGCGGTGTTTCTTTTCGAACAATCCAATGCTGTATGCTGTTGCATTCGTCACCCAATGCAAAGAGAAGCGGCAGCAACATGTATTCAGATAACAGGGCCTGTCATCAGGCTTCTGGGAGACTCCCGCGCAGTCTTATGCAGTCGTGGTCGCGTTTAATGGTCGCACAGTCATATACAGTCGAACCCCTTTATAAGAGACACTGATATAAGGAAAAAATGGGTATAAGAGACGCCAGTGTGCCTACAGTAAAATACGAATTGATAAAAAAATGCATATGAAGTACCCTGCTCATAAAAGACATCTCATATAAAAGACAGGAATTGCTACCTGAAGCGTGCCTCTTATCATCATCATCAGCCTGACTACGTCCACGGCAGGACAAAGGCCTGTCCCAGGTTCCGCCAGTCGACTCGGTCCTGTGCTTGCTGCTGCCACTTTATACTCGCAAACTTCCTAAACTCATCTGCCCACCTAACTTTCTGTCTCCCTCTAGCCCGCTTGCCTTCTCTGGGAATCCAGTCAGTTACCCCTAATGACCAGCGGTTATCCTGTCTACGACTACATGCCCGGTCCATGTCCTTGCCATGCCTCTTATAAAAAAGTTAAACTATAGAAAGGATGACAGGTGTCGCTCTCATGCCTCCATACCGAGGAGCGTCGTCGGAACATCAAACAACTCAGATTCTTGGAATGGTGTGCTTTTAGGCATTTGCTTGCGTTCGGAGGCAGACCATAGGGGGCACAATAGCTCTTCCCTTTCGGAACTGCAAATGACACAGGCCCGATTGGCGAAATATCGTAAAATAAACGTCTTTGCATTTTAACGACCCAACTCGCTGCTTATCACTGTCATCGAAAGCAAGTCCAGAGAGTGCAAGTGCATGGATTGCAATTCCAATTACATTGTCCGGCTGCTTTCAAGGCTTGACCAACTCTGGGTCAGCGCTTGCACGAAGCAGGCTACGTGACAACGAGTGCGCATTGCCTTACACCCTGCAAACAAAGCTTGGTTTCTACTTCTATTTTAAATGGGAATTATTTCTTAGCCAACCAAGGGCACTTTGCCACCTACATTTCGGTGCTCTCTTTAACTTGACGTAGACCAAAATTGGTATAAGAAAGTAAGTGGGTACGACGAATATCACTGGCTGGTCATGACACGAATAACGTGAAAATATTGTTTTGTTCAAGCCCTTTCCTACAGTCATGTGTGGTAGTACCATATACTACGGGCCACAAGTTACGAGTGTAGCCCACATTTCATGTGTACCCAGGAACGGTGAGCACAGACATTGGTAATCTAGACAGGTGCACGTCAAAAAAATGCGGTATCAACCCCGTTGACCTGACGTATGCAAAGAATAGAAATTATGGTAGTAGTAGAAATAAAACCCAGGTATTCTGAGGAGCAATCAAATAATCTGCCACAGAGCTAAGCCATGTTTTGAAACTGCTTTTGAAGACCCTATGCACAAGAGAAATGTAGGTGCAACAAACAATTTTATAACAAGGTAATAAACATTACCTATGCACACCTATGATACAGATGTCATGTCCGCTTAACGTGAATTCCGCTTGCAGTGTTGGCTCCACTTTTATAACTGTCAGATAAACATTACGTATGTGCTCCAATGACTCAGAAAGCTATAATCAAGCATTGCTCCACCCCAGAGTAAAATACTCTCACAAATGCTACATACGATATTCACAGTATTGCATGTGAAATGTGAATCGGACCGTAGCATGCCATGTGTATCGCCCCATTTTCTGTGTATCGTCCCATTTGTGTATTGCCCCATTTCCTTAACAAGCGTGCCTTGCAAGCTCATGGAACACGTCATTTACACGGAAATCATGCACTTCTTGGACTCCAATAACTTTTTTCATTCCGCACAGCAGAGATTTCGGAAAAATTTTTCCTGTGAAACCCAACTAGCTCTTTTCATTCATGATCTGCACACTAACCTGGACAATAACATACAGACTGACGTTATCTTTCTTGACTTTGCAAAGGCATTCGACAACAAAGTACCCCACAACCGCCTGATGTTAAAACTTTCGAAATTAAACTTAGACCCTAAAATTTTAACTTGGATTCGAGAATTTTTGACTAATTGTTACCAATTCGTTACCATTAATGGACATAACATCAGGCGTCCCGCAAGGACCTGTCCTTGAACCCCTATTATTCCTAATATACATTAACGATCGACCTTTCCATGTATCCAGCAATATTCGTATGTTTGCAGACGATTGCGTAATATACCGTACTATTACTAACACATCAGCCCAAGTTGCATTGCTGCCCCGCCGCGGTGGTCTAGTGGCTAAGGTACTCGGCTGCTGACCCGAACGTCGCGGGTTCGAATCCCGGCTGCGGCGGGGTGCATTTCCGATGGAGGCGGAAATGTTGTAGGCCCGTGTACTCAGATTTGGGTGCACGTTAAAGAACCCCAGGTGGTCGAAATTGCCGGAGCCCTCCACTACGGCGTCTCTCATAATCATATGGTGGTTTTGGGACGTTAAAACCCCACATATCAATATCAAGTTGCATTGCAAGATGACATTAACCATGTGCTTAACTGGTGCAATTGTTGGCTAATGACACTAAACCCTAATAAATGCAAGTCCCTCTCGTTTCACTGTCGGCGCAGCCCCCTCACCTATTCTTATCAAATCGGTAAAGTTGCATTGGAAAATGTCATCACTTACAAGTACTTGGGAGTAACTTTGAGTAACAATTTATCATGGCGCGTCCACATTATTAATATCATATCATCAGCTAACAGATCGCTTGGATTCTTAAAGCGGCACTTACGTCATGCTTCCCCCTTCTGTAAAACTGCAAGCTTATAAATCTTTAATTCGCACCCAACTTGAATACGCGTCGCCTATCTGGAGCCCTCATCAAGCGTACTTAACCGGTGCACTAGAATCACTCCAGAATCGAGCAGCCAGATTCATTCATTCCTCGTATTCGTATAACGTGAGCATTTCATCTCTTAAACAAAAATCTAATCTTTCAAACCTTAACATTCTTCGCCGAGTTGCCAGCCTCATTTTCTTCCAAAAGCTCTATCACAGTCAACTCGGCCACCCGCCCTGTATCTTGCCTCCTGCCCGCACATCTCACCGCATCACTCATTCCTTTCATGTTGGCCGGCCACGTGCCCGTACCACATTTTCCGCCTCCTTCTTTTTTCGTGCAGCTTCCGACTGGAATGGCCTTTCCACTGATCTCGCCACCATAACATGCCACTCAACATTTTCCCAAAATGTTTCTTTACACACAATTATACACATTTACACAAATAACATGTAAATTAACATTTACACAAAATTTACACTCGTTTCTTTTCAATTTGAATACATCACATTGTTCCTTTTTGTGCCACTGATTCTCAGTTAGTCTTCTCTTTTTTTTTTCTTGCAAGGTGTTACGCCTGTTAATATGTATACTGATCCCTGCACATGTATTATTTTATTTCTGTATTGGTTACCCCTGTTCATACTTATACCCATCCTGCATATGTATTACATTTGTTGTATGTTTCCCACCCCTTATGTAATACCCCCTCTAGGGGGGTCTTTAAGGTAAAAAAGTGAAAGTGAAAGCGCGTGCTTTGTTTCAACAAAACTGATGTCTGTTCTCTAAGACGAGAGCTAACATTGCGTCAGACCGTAAGTTACTGTTTTAATGCCAGTGTAGTACCTGCACAGCTCACCAGGTGCTCCGTTTATAAAAACACGTCAATCCATTTAATTACAAAGCTGGAAAAAAATGCAGCATCACTTGTTTAGCATACAACTGATTCTTACAATGCATGGGATCTGTTGAATTTTTCCTAATTGTTACTCTGTCTACACATTATCAATGTCTCCCCTATTCCCTTGTTGTCTTTCTTTATTCGGTGCTTGCACTTGTTGCTCCTGAGCTGAAGTTTTTGGACGCTCCTGTTCTCTTTCCCGTTTTATTTTTCTGTTCAATGCTACACCCACCCTAATACTTTAGGAGATATCTTTCGTTTGTGCATTTCATGTAGATTTCAGTAGTGCACAACAGAAGTGACATCCAGGCCCTCACCCCTACGGCAAGTGCCTGTGCCTGTTCGAGCACCTCTAAAAGAGGTGCCACCAGTCCAAACTTGCCCCACGCGTAGTGCCATAAAATAAAGCCATCATCACAATCAATCTAATGTAAAGTCGATTGCCTGGCCACTGGAACATGGCTCTATCGGCCCGTATAGGACACAGCAAGACACAGGTTTCCTGCTGTGTCCTATCCTATTATGTGGCCATGAAACCAAAAGGGCATTTTAGTCTCCAGCTATTCTGTCTGATACAATGGGTGCAGTCCTTCTTCCCCAGTTATATGTTAATCCTTATCATCATTCATCTTCACTGTTTCTTGCACTGGTAAAACTGTGCTTTGTAAGGCCAGCAACCATCGAGCTTACTTTAGTCTTAATGGGGGCCCTGCAACACTTTTTGAGCATGGTCAGTGTAGAGGTTGCTACTATTGTTGGTGGTTTGTGCCGTTCCCTCCTAATGTGAAGAGTTAGGGCTAAGGAGAATAAAGGTAGTAGTTGTTTCGGTTCAGTAGGGACCGGCTGTCTTTCTTCAAGCTCCTCGACGCTAAGGCTTTGCTTTGGTTAGCGTCCCTGGTAAACTGTTAACACTACTACATGGTGTCAAAAGTGGGATGGAGACCCTACGTCGTGCTTAGCCATTGTCCTTGCCAAGTCTATCGAGCAGTCCAGCTGGAAATGGGTGGGTGTCAATTTTCAGACGCCGGAGCCGGTGAGCACTGACATCAAACCTGGGATCTGGCTGAGGTGGAGAAGCCGGTTTGAGGACTACTCTGCCATCTCAAGACTCAAGAATGCACCAGAAGAAACACAAGTGCGCTTTCTCTTATATTGCATGGCCCCTGAAGTGCGTCCGCTTCTCGATACATTCTCTCTCGATGCTGCGTCCATCACTTTCTACGAGACTGTTGTCAAGTTTTACCGAGCCCTTCATTCATCCTAGTAATGACTTCTACGAGTCATCGCATTTTCACAGACGCGTACAGCAGCGAGGCGAGAGTGTCAACATGTACTATGCGGAATTATGCAGGTTGATGAAACGCTGTGCCTATCCTTGAGTGCAAGTTGAAAAATGGCTAGTACATGATAGATACGTCGTCGGCTTGCGCAACTCGCGCCTTTCACACCAGCTATGCAGAAACGCTAAGCTAACTCTCAAAGAAGCTTGGATGCAAGTACGTCAGGCGGAAGACGCGGAAAAAGAAAAGCGGCAGTCGCAGGCTGGCAGCGCTTTGCGCATGGACGCTACAAAGACGCAGAAGTCTGCTCGCTATCACCGCAATGCGAAGACTTCTTTTGATGGTCACAATGCAGAGAAGCCCAGCTGCGGATTCTGTGGCCACGAGTCTCATTCTCGTACGCAATGCTGGCGTGGGAAGACATCCTCCCAGCGGCTCTTTGTCATTGAATCGCTCTCTGTCCCTCTTCTTTGACTCCCGGCTATACAGGCCCTCAATGTCTCGCAATTCCTTGGCAGGGTGGAAGCACCTGAAGCTTTACTTCACGCTGAACTGTTCCACGAACTTGGCACCCTCAAGGATGAATATCAAATTCGCTTGAAGCCTGCTGCCACACCATTCTCACTCAGCGTTCCTCATCGCATTTACATCCCATTACATGAAACCGTGAGGCGTGAGCTGAACAAGCTTGATGTTGACCGAGTGATTCGCCACATCGACAGTCTAACGCCATGGTGTTCTGGACTGGTGGTGGTCCCTAAAGTGACAGGAAATTATCGTCTTTGTGTTGACTTAACCCGCCTACATCAAGTCGTACTTCGAGAACGCCACATCCTCCTTACGGTTTAACAGGTCCTCAGGCTTATTGGAGACGCAACGATGTTCTCCAAGCTGGACGCAACAGCAAGTTTACACCAAGTGAAACTCGCTGCGGAGTCGCAAGAGCTCACGACTTTTATAACCCATTTGGCCGATACTGCTTCCGCCGCCTTCCGTTTGGCATTACCTCAGGGCCAGAGTACTTTCAAAAGCAGATGGCCAGAATTCTTGTAGGACAGAAAGGGGTAGCAAATATGATTGATGATATACTTGCCTTTGAACGCACTCGAGAGGAACATGATGTCCGACTGAACCAGGTTTTGTCTCGTCTTGCCGAAGCAGGGGTCATACTGAACTAGAGCAAATGCTTATTTGGTGTGTCGGAAGTACCATTCCTTGGAGTAACCCTGTCTGCACAAGGCATCAGGCCGAACTCAGGCAAGTTGCAGAGATCAAGATCATGGAAGCTCCAAAACACGTTGTAAGTGTGAGGCATCTTCTCGGGATGATCACTCATCTGGCCAGGTTCTTGCCACATATCTGTGAGATAACTGTTCCAATCCGAGCACTCCTCAACAAGTCTTAAGCTGGATTTCGCAGCATGAACAGGAGGCTGCATTTGTCAAGATGAAAGAGATACGGACATCCGATAGGTGTATGGCGAAGTACAATCCATCGTATACCATGACTGTCAGCTGATGCGAGTTCGTTTGGACTTGGGGCTGTGTTGCTTCAGACTCAGCCATCAGGCAAGTGCCATCTTGTCGCTTTTGCCTCGAGAGAAATGACGAAGACGGAGCAGAGATATAGCCAAACTGAAAAGGAAGTTTTGGGTATAACACGGGCTCTTTGGAGGTTCGATGAATTCGTATGAGCTATCCCACTTGGTGTTGAGACAGATCACTTACCCCTTGTCTCTCTTTTTGGTAAGATGGAGCTCGACATACTGCCTCCAAGAATACAAAGACTGCGGATCAAAACAATGCCTTACCAATTCAAGGTACTTCATGTGCCTGGTAAGCTCTTGGCTACAGCTGATACGCTCTCACGCATCAATGATCCGGATGAATCTCCCGTGCATGCGGTGCAGCTCCTTACCATAGAAACTGTGGCCGGCACAACCCTTGACGCAATGGAGCTCTATGTTGCAGATGCAGTGGCTGTCACATTCGAAGTTTTGCCACTAAACGTGCAGGAGGTACGTCGAGCACGAAGTTCAGATGGCGAATGCACTTCATTAATCTCTTTTTGTCAGCGGGGGTGGCCTCCAAGCGGGGGGGGGCTCCAATCTCCAAGTATTCATCGGTGATTGATGAACTTTTTGTTTGCAACGGTGCACTGCTCAAAGGAGTCTGTTTGGTGATTCCGTTGTCACTTCGACCTTGGCACTGCTACATGAGGAACATCAAGGCATTAACAAAAGCCAAGTCCTTGTACGTGATTCAGTATGGTGGCCTGGCATCTTTAATGACATTACCTCTGTGGTCGCTAACTGTGAAACATGCGCTGTTACTCGAGTCAACTTTGCTGAGCCACTTATACCAACACCTCTCCCGAATCAACCATGGCAACTTCTTGGCATGGACTTATTTTACTTCAATAGACAAACTTTCCTCCTGGTAGTCGATTACTACTAAAGGTACCCGAAAGTAATAACCATGAGGAGCACAACCGCGCAAGCTGTCCTGGATGTGCTGAAGAGCATATTCGCCTGCCATGGGATATCAGAGGAGATTTGGTCTGACAATGGCCCACCATTCTCGTCACGAGATTTTGCAGTCTTCGCTTCCTCGTACGGCTTCGTCCATACGACAAGCAGTCCCCACTATGCCCAGTCTAATGGGGAAGTGGAGAGAATGATCCGGACGGTCAAAAACCTCTTCACCAAGGCGAAAGACCCCCACATGGCTCTTATATGCTACAAGTATACCCCAGGCATCAACAGTTTTAGCCCAGCTCAGCTCTTGATGGGTCATCGGCTTAAGACAAAAGTCTCCACGAAGGAAGAATTGCTACAGCCAAGTGTGCCATCGAAAGACAAAGTAGTCTTGAGAAACGCATCCTACCAAAGAAAGCAGGAGAGGAGCTACAATCAGCGCCATCGGGCCAGGCATCAATTGCTACTACCAGTAGGATAGCAAGTATGGGTGCGGCCAGAGAATATAAAAGGACCTGTGTCAAGCGCAGCACAGAGACCCAGGAGCTACATAGTAGAAACAGGACAAGGCGGTATCTTGCAGTGCAACAGGTGTTACCTTGTCCCCTTTGTTTCAGCATCGCCGCCTCCCCAAGCTTCATCAGAAGAAACCAAGCCACAGCCACAAGTAGCTCACCGAACTTGAGGTCCTCCAAATGCTAGGGCAACGAGTGACTCGGCACAGGCGGATGGCTGTGTTGGTGGCGATAGTAATGATGGTGGTCGTGATGGTGTTGTGCACACGCGTAGTGGCCGATGAATTGTTTCATTGGACCACTTGAACTTGCGACTGCCCAATGTCCAAAAGGGCACGAGATGTAGAGGTCGCTACTATTGTGGTGGTTTGTGGCGCCCCCTTCTAGCGGTGAAGCGTTTGAACTAAGGAGAGTAAAGAGAGTTGTTAATCCGGTTCAGTGGGGACCGGCTGTCTTTCTTTGGGCTGCTCAGATGCTAAGGCTTTGCCTTGGTTAGCTTTCCCGGTGAACTGTTGACACTACAGTCAGAAAACACTGCGCATGGGTAGTAGAGACTCCCAAGAACATGCGAGCCAATTATTATAGCACAGCATGCGGCCTGGAATCCACAATAAATTCTCGAAGTCAGCTAAAAATTGCTTTCTCTTCTCTCGACAAATTTTAATTTCATTTTCATTTATTTACCTTAAAGACCCCAGAGGGGTGTAACATAAGGGGTGGTTATATAAACAAAATTACAGTTTGTCCATAAATAAATCTTGTCATTTCTTCGATGAAGACAGGTGAGGTGGTGATGGAAGCGATGTAGAAAAATGATGACGAGCAAGTGACAGTACAGGCACTTGGATGAGCAATGTTAAATGAATGGCCTGTGCGCAGTAAAATGCCCATAGGAGGCAGAATGTAAGGTACTTGGCAAAGTGAACTGTTATAGAATTTATGATATAATGATAAGCTTGCGATGTGACGGCAGTGTGCTAGTGTATCCAAACCAGAATCTCTTTTTAAAGACGAAACATTGATGTCATATGAGAAGGATGAATTAATATACCTTACGGCACGATTTTGAACGGATGCTATGGCGTCGCTGAGATATATGTGATGAGGATTCCAAATGGGTGTTGCATATTTGGATTTGGGCCTAACCAATGTTTTATATGCGAGTAGTTTTATGAATTGAAGAGCACTGTGAAAGTAACGTTTGAGAAATCCTAAATGTTTGTTTGAAGATGATGGGATGCTAGTTCCATGAGAGGACCAGTTGAGATTATGAGTGATAGTAAAACCTCAATACTTGAATGAGACAACAATGCCAATGGGGGAGTTGTTAATTGTGAAAGGAAGGGTATGATGATTACGGCTGCGAGAAACTGACATAGATTTCTATTTATGAGGATTTAAGGCCATGAATTACACCTTACACTACTTAACATTATATAGGCCATTCTGCAATCAGATGGGGTCGTTATCGTTAATGATAGCTCAATATGTTACACAATCATCAGCAAACATTTGAATGTTAGAGAATATGTGCAATGGTAGATCGCTTATGCACATTAAAAAAAAAAAGAGACGGAAGAAGCTTAAATGATGGACGCTCAAAATTAACTCATCCCAGCCATTCTAATAGCCAATGGCTGATTTACACATGGCGCGCTCGATCGATTGCATTGAAAAAGCAGAGTATTCCAAGAAAAAAAAAAGAAATTGATTGATTTGTGCTGTTTAACGTCCCAAAACCACCATATGATTATGAGAGACGCCGTAGTGGAGGGCTCCGGAAATTTTGACCACCTGGGGTTTTTTAACGTGCACCCAAATCTGAGCAAACGGGCCTACAACATTTCTGCCTCCATCAGAAATGCAGCCGCCGGAGCCGGGATTCGATCCCGCAACTTACGGGTCAGCAGCCGAGTACCTTAGCCAATAGACCACCGCGGCGGGGCACACACACACAAAAAAAAGTGCTCAAAGTCACGAGGTGCATGCAACGTTTTTTTTTTGTTTTGTTTTCTGTGCCATCTTTCCCTTCTTAGCGTCCAACGCTTCGTCGGGGCAATAACAGGGAGAATGCGATCGCAGCGGACAACAAATCTTCGCAACTATGCTCATACTGGACAGATTCTAAAAATTTTTGCAGCAGTAGATTCGTGAGGCATTGGGCTTTTTCAGAAAATCCATTCCATGGTTACTTGAAAAACTGTTGCAGAATCCCTTCAATTGTGATACATTGGGTATACACTGGGCACACTGGGTACTCTTTTTCTTCCACAGCTGCGTTTTAACCCTTTGTGTTTGTTGCTTTTTGCCATCTAAATGCACATTAACAAAACCATGTTCCATAAAAATATGCCCACTAAAGCCTTTCTTTGCCACTCTACCAGCAACCTCAGAATGATACTGTCTTTCATCATCTCATACCATCCTATACGTGCATGTTTTTTGTTTGTTTTTTTCATTTCATCACACGAACTCAATCTCTACCCTACATTACAGTGCTTACCTTCCCTTGGATACACTCTGAAATGTGCAGCTCTGTGCATTATGGTATTCACTGAACTTTCATTTCCTTCATCCGGCGTTCTTTTCTACCAGGCTACTTTTAGTGTGTATGCTCTGGCTGCGATGTAACAACATTAAAGCTAATACACCTAGCCTAAAGGGGCCCTGCAAAAACTTTTTTCGGATAGTCGGAAAATGCTGTCGATCAGCAGTCGAGGCTTCTGAGAAAACGCAAGCCAAACATTACCGTGCAGCAAGCAGCCAGGCATTTAGAATAAATATTCAAAGCAAGAAACTTTTTCTTTCAACAAATGATGCAAAATTTCACGGCCATTTCAGCATTGTGAGCAGCATAGTTACTCGCAATCACACTGAAAGTAAGCGGCACATTCGAAGAATAAATGAATACTCATGACGCAGCTTCTTTCCTCCGTGCCTTCCCTCCCTGCTTAGCTCATACCAGTGCACTCGTCGAGACAAGAAAAAGTAATCACAGCATCTAACTTTGCTTGTACTTGGTCCCAGTCGACTGCATCGTACTTCGGCAGCAGTCAACTTGTACGGAACTCCTTTAGTGAAGCCATTCCATAGTTGCTTGAAAAAGCGTTACCTCACGCCTTCTTTAGGGGCGAAGCGGCTAAATCCATGTCCCGCTAGCTCGCTGTGGTACGTGTTCGCCTAGTTCGATGACTCACTCAACAGGTGCGGGCAGGCGATTCACGGTTTACCGATAAAACCCTCCGAAGCTTAGTCACTGTGTAGATATTCTGTGAATTTTTTTGTGTACTTGCATGAGTCTGCATTGGTGTATTGGTCCTGACATTAGCGCACACACACACACACACACACACACACACACACACACACACACACACACACACAAAAAAACATTGAAAAGAATAAAACTGTGGCTCACAAACATCCTGCATTGTTGATTGCTGTACACTTGTTTATTTGCATACACAGCCGACTCCCCTTAATACGAAGTTCACGGGAACCGCAAAACACTTCGAATTAAATGAACTTCCAATCAAGCAAAATGCACAAAAAACTGCACTTTAATTGCTTTAGACCTGACAGTTCTCTTTGAAAATAGTCTATCATCTTCTCTTGCCGAACCTGGCTGCGGCTAGCAAGTTTTCCAAGCACTACACACGTTGAAGTGATTCTTCAGCATTGTCTTCTTGAACAAAACATAAAAACCGCAGCGCAAGAGCAAAACCCGCATCAACATCGGTAGTCCTCGGTAGCGGTTTGTTTCTATGTCGTCGTCCACTAGCCGAACCATCTACACAATTTATCAGCTCGCTAGTGGACATGTATTGACGAAGCTGTCCATGGCAACGAATTTTTCGAAACAGACTTCACTAAGAATGGCCTCAAAACTATCGTCTTCGAGTTCACCTGTTTGCTCTTGATGAAATTAGACAGTGAGTTAGGCTTAACGACGTACTTTCGTGCGATGTCTTGTTTGGCGGTGCTCCTTGGTCAACTTCTTAGAAGACTTTCGACTTTTGTTGCTACATCAAGCGTTCGGTAGGGGCCGCAAGTTGCCACTATCAAGCATCGCCATCACAACGCTCAAAATCAGCTGTGGAAACACGTACGTATGAAATCCCACGGTGTGTTGGCGGGCAAGTTGGTTTATCATGCTATGTTTGAACAGCACAACTGGACGCGGAAGGAGCAGAAGACACACACAGCAATGTGTGTGTTTCGAGTGTTCTTTTTTGCCAGCATCCAGTCGCGCTGTTCCAACTTCAACCCAGCGCGCGGCTATGGCAGCGCCTAGCACAGCTAAAGCACTCGACACATCACAACAAAAAAACCTAGTTAGCCAATGCGATGCCCCAGCATTGACAAAACAAGATGGCCACTTTATGAACCATTGCTCTGTGGGAATTTGCGATGGCCACAACAGCGCGGTCGGACAGCTGTCTTCGGAGGTCTTGGCACATGAAAGATTCTCCATTTTATTGAAAAGTTACGGTCTCCTCAAGGCTCTCGACGGAAAGAACTTCTAATTAACCAACATTATGAAACCATTTGTTGACTTCTATTTAACCGAAAATTTCAATTAGGTGACTTCAAATTATTGAGGGTTGACTGTATTAAAAGTTTTACTGAGAGCAGACTTTCAATTAAGTAGATTCTGAACTGATTGAATATTTTCTGTCAGCACTTGTGAATCTTTATCAAGTAAGTGCATCAGCAAGAAAAAATAACGATGCAACATGCAGGAAACCATGTCCTTTCATTATGAAAAGACAGAAAAAATCTAATTCAGGGTTTCTACGTACCAAAGCAAGAACATGATTATGGGTGGGCTAGTGCAAATATTTGAATGCTTCAAATATTCAAACGAATAATGCCGTATTCAAATTTACTTTGAAAGAAATTTAAATTATTGAAAAGTACAAATTATTCAAAGTGAACAAATAAATGCACATTAGACCGCCTGTATCAACTTGTAAAGGTAATTTCACTGCAGTGAAGCAGTACTAAACTATAAAAGCACCTATTCGGATGTATATTAGTTAGCAGGTACCCCCCATAAAAGTCGTTTCACTACAATAAAATAGAGCAAAGCCATGAAAACACGTATCCAGAGAAAATCTGCAATAAATGAGGGTATTATCCTCACATCAATTCACTTTTTTTGAAGTTTAAAGCTTCTTATAACGACTTATATGCTCTAAACAAGGTAAATTTTAAAATATTACATATTTTACAGGCTATCACTTGCACTCTACTACAAGTCAAACCCTGCTACAATTTAAAAAGGTTTCCGCTTGCTTTGATGCAAAAAAAAAAAAGGCATTTGCACCGGCCTTGTTTCAATTTTTAAATAGTATTGTATAGGTTAGTTAGGTCATGACAAATATTGCCTTTCTTTCTTTAAATTTAGTGATATGTATATACTATTCGGATTCAATTCAAAACTATTCGAACAAAATCACCATGCGCTTCGAATTCACTTTGAACCTAAAATTCACTATTTGCCTATGCCCAATTGTGAGGCACGTTACAGTGACAGGATGATATCGAAACCCAGATGATATCGTAAACCGAGAGTAATCTGACATCCCACCAGTAACGACACTGAAAATAAAGAAAGCCCTAGAGGGAATACAAAGAAGCAACGCCGCTGGTGGGGTTAAGGTAACATCAAATGACCCGTTGAAAGATGGTGGAGAGATTGCGCTAGAAAAACTGGCCACCAAAATCTTGGAAGAACGCTAACATGATCTTAATCCACAAGAAAGAAGACGTCAAGGTTTTGAAAAATTACAGGCCGATCAGTTTACTGTCCGTTCTCTACAAAATACAGTCGAACCCCGCTACAACAAAACTCACGGGGCGCAGAAAATATTTCATTGAAGCAAGAATTTCGTTGTAGTGAAATCGAAAAAATATAGCTCATCTGAGCTAGCAAAACAAAGAAACGTTTGTTCTTAAATTACAAAAGTGTCGGGTGCTTCCTATTCTTTCCCAGCAGCATCATGACGCGATTCACAGTCATGCATAGCGAGGCCATGGTGAAATATGCTGAAACAACGCCTACAACTGCATTCGTAAACGTACCAAACAGTAGCATTAACACGTTAACATCAGCAGCCGTCCGCCATCAATATGTATCCAACAACGCCAAGATAGAGGCATGCTATTGTGGAGCGGGGACTTTTGCCTTATTCTATGTCATTCTTATCACCCAAATCTCGCAGCTGGCTGATTTGGTTGATAATGCTGACGAACAGCCGCTCTGATTAGGTACCACACTGGCCAAGCACGGATAAAATGATAAACATTGGAATTGGAAAAGGCATCGCTCCGCGGTTGGGTGCAGCAGCTGCGTGAAGGAAAACATGAACTGAGCGACTAAGCTTCAGCTTCAGATCGTCTGTGGCTCGAAAAACAAGCCAGTGGAAAAAGCATGGCCATTCTCCATGAGCAGGGCAGTCTCGTTGCCATCGCTATCGAGCAATGACGGCGCCGCCCATGCTTGCTCAACAGCGGCGGTTTCTGGTGGTGCAAACACGTGTCTTAAACTTCGTCGGCGTATTTTCAGGTTCTTAAAATGCATCAAAGTGTTAAAGATTGGGTTTTCTGTATAGCAATAAATATCTGAGCCTGCAATTGCATTGTGAAATTTCATTGAAGCGGTACGGCAGAAGAAAAAGTGTTCATTGTGGCGACAATATTTATGCATTGACTCCTATGGACTGCTGACAGGGAACCGTGAATTTTTTCGTTGTAGAGGGGTTCGACTGTATTTACAAAAATGATAGCTAATACTAGAATTAAGATGACAGAGCTCAATCAACCAAAAAACCAAGCACGATTTCGTACCAGCTACTCCACAATAGACCATATTCATCCTATCAATTAGGTAATAGATGAATGCAGGAATATAACCAATTTCTATACATGGTCTTCATAGATTACGAGAAGGCATTTGACTCAGTCGAGACATCAGCAGTAATACAGGCACTAAGGGATCAGGGCATTGAAGAACCCCACATAAACATACTGGAGGAAATCTGCAGTACATCCACAGCCACCATAGCTTTCCATAAAGAAAGCGACAGAATCCCAATAAAGAAGGGTGTAAGGAAGGGAGACACAATCTCTCCAATGCTATTCACTGCATGTTTACAGGAGGTTTTCAGGGCCCTAGATTGGGAACAGTTAGGGGTAAAAGTTAATGGAGAGTATCTTAGTAACCTGCTATTTGCCGATGACATTGCCTTGATGAATAACTCGGGGGACGAATTACAGCTCATGATTACTGAACTGAACACGGAAAGCAGAAGAGTAGGTCTAAAAATTAATACGCACAAAACTAAAATAATGTGCAATAGTCTCGGCAGCAAACAGTGCTTTGCAATAAGTGGAGAGACGCTGAAAGTTGTAAAGGAATATGTCTACTTGGGGCGGGTAGTAGTACCCGCGAAGCCAAACCATGAGAGTAAAATAACTAGAATAATAAAGATGGGGTGGATCACATTTGGCAAGCATTCTAAATCTAGAATGGTAATCTGTCACTAACCCTAAAGAGGAAGGTATATAACAGCTGAATCTTGCCAGTACTTACCTACGGAGCAGAAACTTGGAGGCTTACAAAGAGGGTTCAGCTTAAATTGACAACGATGCAGCGAGCGATAGAAAGGGAAATGACAGGTGTTACCTCAAGAGGCAAAAAGAGAGCAGAGTGGGTCAGAGAACAAACCCGGGGCTAACGATATCATAGTTGAGGTCATGAAGAAGAAATGGTCATGGGCAGGATAACTCCTGGTCATTAAGGGTCACTGACTGGATTCCCGGAGAATGCAAATGAATGAGAGTGAGAGAGAAAATTAGGTGGGCATGATTGATTTGTGGGGTTTAACGTCCCAAAACCACCATATGATTATGAGAGACGCCGTAGTGGAGGGCTCAGGAAATTTCGACCACCTGGGGTTCTTTAACGTGCGCCCAAATCTGAGTACACGGGCCTACACCATTTCCGCCTCCATCGGAAATGCAGCCGCCACAGCCGGGATTTGATCTCACGACCTGCGGGTCAGCAGCCGAGTACCTTAGCCACTAGACCACCGTGGCGGGGCAGAAAATTAGGTGGGCAGATGAGATGAAGTTTGCAGGTATAAAGTGGCAGCAGAAAGCACAGGACCGGGTCGTTGGCAGAACATGGGACAGGCCTTTGTCGTGCAGTGGACGTAGTAATGCTGATTGATTTATATGTGAGGTTTAAGGTCCCAAAACCACCATATAATTATGAGACATGCTGTAGTGGAGGGATCTGGAAATTTTGACCTCTTGGAATTCTTTAAAGTGCATCCAAATCTGAACACACAGGTCAACAGCATTTTCGCCTCCATTGAGAATGTAGCCACACCTGCTGGAATTCGATCTCACGAGCGTGGTAAGGCAGACACTAATGACATACATGCCAAGTTCAAGGATTCTGAATCCGGGAGACTTCCAAAACTGAAGGGGGGGGGGGGGGGGGTCAGTCATGCTCATTTATTTGCCCTCCTCCTTTTTTTTGCACCACAAGAAAACAAAGAACATCGCGAAAAACAAAAGAGGGAGGAAGGGTCCCAACAGCCCCACAAGCGTAAAAATCAGCACTATGGTCTTATAATGGCTTGGAGTGGCCAAACAAACGAGGATAGTGTTTTCCAACTTTGACTGGTACAGCGTCAAAGGTGCGCACACTTTCGAAGTTCTGTCAGCTGGTTGCCATACATGATCCGTGTCCAGAATGACCACAGATTAGTGCCTAGCAGCTGCGGCAAACGACAAGCACATGCACTGCAGTGCGTGCGCTGGTGCACCTGTATTTTCAAAGCTTCGAGCACGCTGCTCTAGGCCTTCGTCCAACAGCTTCGGTACTAAAGTTCATAGCAACCACCGATGTGAAGAATAGTGTTCGGAACATCTGAATTTTGGGCCAATGAACACAGAGGAATTTCGTCGGAGAATTTCGCAAATTCGTATCTGCTGCTTTCACATCCATGTGAGTCTACTATACGTTTCGATGAATGACCCCTCAATTAGTTTAAAATAAGATGCAATGGGTTCGCAAAAAGCCTTAATTGGATTGGCCGGCATTTTCGTCAATGCAGCCAGAAGCGCATAGAACTTTCAATTTCCGGGACATTTTTATGACAACCATACAAATGTAAGAAAGGTTGAAATCAGGGAGACTTGGCAGGTATGTAATGATGACAGTGGGCTTAGGCATATCAGCCAGGGGTGCAAGAGGGCACGAGCCCCCCCTACTGAGAAAAGCTGGAGGGGCTGAGCCCCACCACGTTCGACAGTCGTCACTGTCAACTGCAGGCTGGGGAAACAATCAACTAAGGCAAAACTTTTTTGCCCAGTGTAATCGCTCAATTATATTGTTATGAGGAAATGAAAATGTTACCAGGGAATGTTTTAATATAAATTGTCTCCACATTTCTGCTGTGACAATTTTCCTTGAAGGCTCTTTGCCTTGCGGGCCGCCTATGCGTCGCTTTCGCGCCTTGTACTGTAGCATTGCAAAGCAGGTTACAGTATAAGGCATGAAAGCACGTACTGATTTGTTACGGATGCTTTGCTTGCTTTGTAATGAATGGGAACAAGCAATCATTTTATGGACCAATTAGAGCATTTGCAGCTTCAGGAAAATCATTTTCCTTCATCGAAAATGAATAGCATCATCTTTGCTGTGTCGAAGATGCTGTGAGCCGATGATTGTGACGAAATCTTTTAAATGTTATAGTTCTGTTCTACTGAAAGCGCCAAAAAAAAGGTTTGCGCTTCAGTCTCTGACAAACCTGATCAGCCTTGCTTATGGTAACTAGGAGCGACGGCAGCAGTTTGCAAAGTGGCAACGTATAAAGCAGTGGACTCTGGTACAGTGGGAAGCTCAGCTGTTAAGCTTACTCTGTAGCCTGACCCACAGGACAAGGGAGAAGGTGAAAAACCGTGTTTTTAGCACAATACAGGTCTAATTAAGAGTCGGGCTAGTTAAATTGTCATTTACTGCCCCAGATACAAAATATATGTGTGTGTATATATATATATATATATATATATATATATATATATATATATATATATATATATATATATATATATATATATGTGTGTGTGTGTGTGACGCTATGATGGCTGGGAGACGTCGTGGCCTGGCTCATACGCCATGTTTGTTCTATAAGCACTTCTTCTTCCTCTACTTCTCCTAACCATCGCTTCATACGTCACACGATTCCCCCTCCCCCCGAAAGAAGGCATGAATTATGAACAAGAGAAAGTAAACAAGGAGAGGTTGAAAAGTCACAAATGTCAAAAGTCACAATTGGTTCTATGCTCCAGAGGAGTTCCGTAAACTTTCAGACTTCAGGGGAGAGTGCAGCAGTCCGGTTAACGCAGGAGTTCTGGTGGGCGAGGCTGACTGTTGCGTTCTGGATGGCATAACCACACCCTCGAGATCTGCACTGGTGTTGACATGGGTTGAGTTCTTGCGAGGAACGGACAAGAGTGGGAGTCGCTGTAGCATTTGAAGTTCCGATGTAGAAGGCGTCGAGTTGTGTGTCGTGGCAGGAACAGACGGTGTGCTTTAAGTTTGCGTGTGCGATGGTTGCAGCTGATGGAATTGTGTTTTGGTCTCTGTGTTGTACAGATGGTGCCTTCTCGTCTCTTTCGTCGTTTTCTGTGGTTTCGGAGCTGTATTCGTAGGCGCATTCTTGATTTCTTGCACCAAATGCGTTTTTAGCCCCGATCCAATATGCAAAGATGCCTCACGTCTTGAATTTGTTTTAAGAGACTTACTCTGCGTCGTCGTCCTTGTCGGTGTATCCGTTGGAGTGTCTGCGATTCCTGGACTTGCTTTTGCTGGCGTTGCTGATGTTGCTGTGGAACGTGTTGCGGTGGGATCCCTTCTTGAACATCGCACTGGTTTTCTTGACAACTTGATGTGGTGCTTTGTCGGCAGCTGCAATTGCAACGCTTTTTAGGCAGCGAAGTTGGTAGGACAGATTTGACTGGACGAACACCAGAGGCACCTTCGACAGCATTCATTACGTTGGCTTCTGGCACCTGGCAACCTGTCAGAGTCACTTCCATGCCTCCTGTGTTTGGGCTTTCAGATGGCTGTGCACTCAATGGCGACAACGCAGTAGGCGTGGTTTGGTCAGATTATAGTTGGGAATGACTGTCTTTCTGTGCAATGAATGATGCGAGCTCTTCTGGGAAATGGAACTGAACTGTAGGTCCCGGGCTTAACTGAGTACGCTGCGAGCTCCTCTGCTCTATTCCGACCATAGTGAACATGTGAGACCTGAGCTGGGCGTTGTGAGCGACCGAAGATCCACACGATGGAAAAGCAGGAGGCTGGTCAATACGTGAAGCCTGCTTTTGACTATGACGACCGAGTGCGGTTGTCTGTGGATGGTGGGTTATAAGCGAGTCTTCGTCGTAGTCGTCATCGAATTCTGTAAACCAAACGATCATTTCTTTTTTGATCTTTTGCCATGTCTCGTCGTTTCGAAATATGTGGGTGAGGTAGAATTTGAAAGCCTCACGGGAGATGTAGTCGGTAAAGTTGATGATCATCTCCCGTTCCGACCATGATGCATCGGCAGCGTGGAGCTCGAACAGGTCGAACCAGTCCTGTACAGGTCCATCGTCTACTGCTCCGGTGTACTTGGGGATGGGAAGGTCAGTCGATGGTTCTGTCATGATGCCGGTATCTGCATGCGGCTGAGATCACCTCTCCTGTGGTCGATATTCAGTTGAGGCGTATTGCCTGTGGTTTCGTGAATGATGTGAGGCTGATAAGCGGCGGCCAGGTCTTCATCCTGTCGACTCGTATGACGCTATGATGACCGGGAAACGTGGCCTGCCTCATACGCCACGTTTATTCTATAAGCACTTCTTCTTCCTCTACTTCTCCTAACCATCGGTTCATACGTCACACACACACACACATATATATATATATATATATATATATATATATATATATATATATATATATATATATATATATATATATATACGTCACATATATATATATATATATATCTATACGTCACATATATATATATATATATATATATATATCTGACGAAAGAGGTAGGTTTGCCCCCCCCCCCCCCCCCCCCCCGCTTTGGTACGCCACTGACAGTGGGAGACTCCAGATTAATTTTTATTTACTGCGGTTCCTTAATTGAACAACTTAATCTTAGTACACAAGTGTTTCTACATATTGCCTCCATGAAAATGTGGCCGCCATTACCAGAAATCACTCCCACACATTCATTTTTTGCAGCATCACAACACAGTATGTGAAAACAAGGGCAGATTCCCTGACAGTCGCCAAGCTTTGTGCTACCCGATGATCTAGACACAGTACAGTAGTTTTAAAAACGAGTGAAGGAACGTGTTCTTACTGTGCAGACATCGCGGCACGATGGACACACAATAGCACCAATGTGGAGCCAGCCGTTGGCATACAGCTGGATCCGGATCTCTTGCTTGGAGTGGTAGCACGTGTATGTGTGGTTGGCCACCTCTATGTGCAGTCGCCCATTAGAGCACAAGTACTGCGTAAGATACGAATAGTACAAAAATGGGACACAAAGTGCAGTGAAAGCCTGTATAATTCAATTACCAGATAAATTAAATCATTCAGTATACACAGTACATAAATCTCGAAAATGAAGCAGCATCTTACAGTGAACTACTGACGGTGAATGTTTAGTGACTATAACTTGTATAACAGTTGCGAGACAGATGAAAAGTAAAATGCAAGGAGTGGTAGAAGTAACTGGGCATGACCATAGAATACCACCAGCTCACCCTATAACAACCACTGCCCCAATGCTGCCACTGGCGCACTTGGCTGCAAGTGCGTTCCTGCCACATCTCTTTGTTGTGGTTGAAGCACTTGGAGCCAGGCCCATAGTACTCCAGTGCAAAGTTCTTCTCATCCTCTGGAAGAAAGAAAACATGCCATGCTGTTGTGAAGATAATTGCAATACATCGAGCTATTCAGAAAGAAAGAGTACTGACTCATCACTGCACCGTTGTTATATCGCAAAAGAACCTTTTTCTTGCCAATACGTGACCGTCACAATAGCAGCAAGACAGTTCCAGTACCCCACACTGCATCACAATCATTGAAGGTTGACCGTTCTACAGTTATACTTGCTTATAACGAACCTCCATATAACGAATTCCTCGATATAACGAAGTCTTTCTATTCCCCGCTATTGCTCCATAAAAGCAAGTGTATTTGCAACCTCTATGTAACAAAGTAACAGCGGGAGACATCCTTGATATAACGAATTCTCCCCACGGACAATTTAGGAATCTTGCTCCGCATTTTCAAATTTTGGTACCAGCATGCAACTTTTGCGGCTGCCCCGCTGCCGACGAAACGCGAAGCGGCGGCGGCGTGCACAGCACACCAAGCGGGAGTGAGTGCAAGGCGGGCAGGCGGGCCTGCATTCCACCCAAGTATTCTTGCCCCGTGACTCCACCAGCTGGCGCTGCCGCCGTTCTCACCACCACGGGCGCATGCGCTAGTGTGCCCCCCCCCACTCCAAACAAACACACAAACAAAAACTACTTTTGCACATTGGCAGTGCCACGCTTTTAGTTTACGTCACATATGTGGAGCCGCACTGCATAAGGAGGGCGCTTTACCGAATAGTTTTCCACGGTATCCGTGTGTGTGTGTCATCAGCTCTTCGTTTTCGACGGCATGTGTGCATGCATAGTTTCACTGCGCGGGCATGGTGTGGCCCTCGACGACGTTCAGCCCTGTTTCCTTTTTTTTTTTTATTGCGACAGCAATCATGTGGACACTGTCGGCTGGTTTTTTGTTCACCGTAGATGTATACATATTTATATATATGAAAACTTGAGAAAGAAAAAAAAAAGCCGCCCGCGCTTGGCGCCCGGGGGTAGATGCTGGTGCGCGCGTGTTTATCCTTCGATGGGGAGAATCATTGGCCTTCTACTTTAACCGGAATGATTGCGTTTAATTGCCGGGTGCACAAAGATCACTTCGCTCGCTGGACAGGTGCTGTTAGCGAAAAGAGTGGGCTTTACAAAAACAGCGAAATAACAACTAAAGTTACACAGTGGGCTTGTTGGTTATTTGTGTTGTTCGAGGTATAGTACCAAAACATGGCGCGTCACATATGATGCATGCTATATAGGCCAAACCGGTAGATGCATCAATGATAGGCTGAACGAACACAAGAATAACGTGGCCATAGCACAGCTTGAGGGTTTTCTTGCAATTCACTGCAAAGAATTCGGGTGCCAACCCCTCTTTAATCGCACCAGCATAATCGGAAGAAGCACGAACCAAATGACAAGGCTCATTATAGAAGCGAAATTCATTTCTAAGTTTGGGGACGCATGTATAAGCAAGCCATCGGTATCATTATCATTGAAAGAATTGCATTATTTGGATGTCGCATGAGTTGCAGTAGATCACAATTTTCTGGTTCTAGCGCGTGGTTGGGACGCGCCATGCTTCGGTATAAGTATTGCTGTTTCTCGGATTAAACCGCATTGTTGAAAGCGCCGTGTATGTGTTCTGTGTCTTCTTCTCCGTCCCTTCCTGGATGCGCTATACCTCTAACAGCGAAATAACAACTGGGGCACTTGTTAGTTCGCACACATATCTGCACCTGTGATTACATTTCATGCTTCGTTTTTGCTTAAACTGCGTGTTAAGTGTCGAGCGGTAACCATTGTTAGTTCGCTCTCACACTGTGTATGTTGTTTTCGTGCGTCATTTGTGTGTGAGCAGTGTGTTGCACATTTCAATCTGCTTGCTGTTTTCAGCGTTACATTCAAAGTTGTTGCTATCGCATTTGTTGCTTCGCCCTTGTGGCGAAACTGTGACGTTTCTTAATTTCAGACAACCGTGTCGTCACCACCAAGGGGATGTCAGATTAGGCGCTGATTGAAAATCTCCGAGACCACGGTGATGACGGATCTTACGAGGTCGACTCGTCACGCGCTTCTGTCTTGTAATTGTAACTTCCCTCTTGTAATTGTAATGTAATCATCTAACATGAGACTTTATACCTGTGGTGTCAGTATTTTTGTCATTGCATGCTTCTCTCTTAGAAGCATTGCTTGTTGTCAATCCCATCACAATGCCGTGTTGGTGGTTACGGTGCTCGGCTGCTGACCCAGCCACAGCTTAGAAGTGTGGCAGCTTGGGCTAGTTGGTATGGCATGATGATAATTATAGCGCAAGAACAAAACGACGACACAGAGACAAGAAAGACACGAAGGACACGAGCGAGAAGGACACGAAGGACACGAGCGCTTGTGTCCTTCTTGTCCTTGTCGTCTCTGTGTCGTCGTTTTGTTCTCGCGCTATAACTATCATCGTCCAGCCACAGCATCTTAAATGGAGGCCAAAATGTTAGAGGCCCGCATGCAAGTTACAGAAACCAAGGCTGCAGAAATTTCTAGGGTTCTCCACTGCAGCATGCCACATCATCATATGATAGTATGGGAACATAAATCCCCATGAATTAATATTTGATCACACTTTACACAGTTTCCAGTATGTAGCACGTCTCAAGTTATTGCCTGGCATACATGTTTTATGGAAAAGATAAGCACACCATTCTTTAAAGGGACACTAAAAGCGTATAAGATTTTATGTCTCGGTGAAAGCTCAATATACGACGTTTAAAATGGCAATAAAATGGCAATATTATCAACAGCAGTGCCCTGCTTACCGAGAAATTAAGCAAGATGTACCCCATAACGTGTGCGACGAGTGAGACATTTACAAAATGATCCCGATTACGTGAGAGTGTCCAACTACAATTAATCACTAGTAAACAAGCTTCAATAAAAAAAAAACCTTCTCAGAATCAAGAGACATAATAAAATGCTGCTTGTCCATTTCAGTTTGATTTATGGAAAGAAAAACACTCGGCGTTTGTTGAGAGTAACAAAAAGACGATGCGCCCAACATCGCACTCAGTGGCGCCCTATGTTAGTGGGTTACTAGAGTTAGCGTAAGTGGCGCCCCCTAAGATTCCTACAACAAAATACAACAACACTACAGCGTTTCTATGGGGAATAGTACGAGTGGTTAGAATATTCCATTCTCGCTTGGTTAGGCTGGACAGGTGGTGCCATCTAGTCGAGCCCAGCTGAACCAAATAAGCAGAACCATGGTCTCCGAGATGGCAGAAAATTGTTCAATGGCCATTGTTGCTGCTGTGGCTCCCATTACTTTCGCTCTGCTGCTAGTAGCGCTGGCAGCTGTGCAGTAAAGCTAGGCAACATTGTGCACACAGCAACAGTGACATGAGACGGACCACTTCCAGGCAGGGAATGTGAAGGACTACTACAACGTTACTTTGTTTCAAAATAAGCACTTCCTTGGCACAAAAGCAGCACTATGGGGTTTCTGATTTGCTACTTCAGCATTCAACATCAACTTAATAACTGCCTTTAGTGTCCCTTAATGTGTAGATATTATATCTAACCACAGGCGATTCAGGCAAATATTTGTCTTTCATCTTCAACCCTTGATCAACTGTCAGGCCCAGCAGCTTTTAAAGCAACATGTCGGTTTGAAGTAACTACTATACGTACTGCAGACGCCGCTATTCAGCTCGGCTTATTTCTAGTCAGTAATTTTCTAGATGAGAAAAATTGGCAATGACAACGAGCCAGCATTTGGGCACTTTGTGTGACCTAAACATTTCCCTGTGCCATCTAATGAAAGTGGTACTATTACTATAAGGCCAGTAAACAGGCTCAGACTTCATTTACACCCCCCAAACAGACACGCTAACTTAGAAGCTACGGTGATCACATTTTGCAAATACTACAACGCTGTGCACCACGCAGTCCCTTCATTTAGAAAAATAATTGCCGCCTGTCTTTCCCATGCCTGTCCAATCCTCACATGTGCTGTGGTGAGATCCTGCCCATGAGCAACATTGTGTACTACTCAGCTTATGGACTGGTCCTTTGCACTACGAAACAGCACCGTGGCCCTGCAGCGATGCAGTTTTAGCCGCTCAGTGCACATTTTCGCGTGTTGCCCTCTGCAGTGTTGTGGAGCCTGGGACTGCAGGGTGCTGCCAGAGCGAAAGCCTCTAATATGAAGAGGAGAGAGGGCTCCCCACATTGTACTTTATCCCTATGGGGGAAGCCCCATGCATCGACTCATCACTAATGCAGCATTAAATTGACGAAGTGGGCGCAATTGCAACAGAGGGCTGCACCTCTCTGCTGGGGAAAAAAAATTGAGAAGGAAGAGCGAGACACCAGAACCTGCGAAGGCGGGTCATTCCAAGCTTTGTAACTTCCTTATAAGAGCACTTATTAACAAAGTTCTTGCAGCAGCACGTTCACATTGTACAAGTGCACGGTTGTTTCATCATTAGAAATTTTGGACGCCTAGGCTGTTTACTCGCCCCATAAAAGTTAGAGCTGGAGCACTGTGAAGCATAAAATACACCAATATGGTTGTGCGGCATAGACATTAGGAAAACAACCTACGGCCACATGCTGAATCTCTTGCACTTTATGTTGAACATCACATTTCTTGAATTTACAATAAAAGTCGTTAACTCACGAGGATTGTTCTCTTCGAACTGGCACTGTGATCCTCGTACAACAGTGTTTTTCGATTTCCAGGTGAACTCCTAGAACAGACGAGTGGCACACACTGGAGTTGAGAACAACAGCAGCAATACCAAGATGACCCTTGAAAATCATAATAACTTAAAAACTGGCAAAACGCTTCTTTTTGTACAGCCTACCTGAATGTAAGGGCAATAATCGGCCAGTATTACGGAACCACCATATCTGCCAAGGTCAGTGGAAGGCACACCGGGGATATAATCGAAATTCTGTAAAAAAAAATAAGATACAAGTTCATGAGTGCAATCCTGTATGAGGCACCTCGCAAGCGTAAGTTGTGCAGCGTACTGGAAAATAATTTTTGTTTCTTGCAAACTTTAGGTTGAGTGAGAATATTTGGTGGCTGAAATGTCAATTTTCATCATTTCAGAAGATAGCCACACTGCTATTAGCTACACTGCTTTTCACTACACCACTATTTGCAGGGCGCCGGGGGAAACCGTTTCGCATATTCTTGATCCAAGCAAAATTCTTTTTTTTTTTTTCGATTAGAGTGACTATATAATACTAGTCCAGAAAGCCAAAGGAAGAGGAAGATGGAAAAATCTGATGCCCCTGTTTTTCATCATATAACGCTAGGGTGCACATGAACGGCTGTTTTGATGACACCTATTCTCAACATTATCCTAATTAGTATATGTCATGAGAAAGAGGGCACGTGCCGGGCGCTGGAGTGCGACGTACATGCGCGAGACCCCGATGATGGGCAGACGCGCCACGGGCACGTACGATATTGGTTGAAAAAAGGCTCATAGCACCCGACTTAAGCCGTAATGGGAAATCCTGGTGGATGAGCTGTCACTGTGCGTCGGGGCTTCGAACTGCAAAGATCAGGAAGGCCATCGTCACAATCACAACGGAAACAGTAGAGCTGCACGGCTTCGAGGCTGTCGGTGCACATGCCCATTGAGTGGCCGTCAATCTCGGAAGACTTGAGTGAGGCTGCCCGAACTTGCAACAACCTGTCACAGCAGTTCCTGGGTGAACTACAGCTCTTCCGCTTTGAGCCAGAACAGATGCAGCCCACACCACAGTAAAGACGCCACTGACGAGTTAGGCATAGCCTAACTGAGCTGGAGAATCTGACGAAGACCAAAACCAACCAGCAATGAGGTCGAGCGGCTCATTTGACGGAAAAGGACCACATTGGTAGGAACTTGGGGAAGACGTCAACGACACAAGCGACGGATTGTCGACATGGCAAG
The DNA here is from genome assembly GCF_043290135.1 of Rhipicephalus microplus. Classification (NCBI taxonomy): domain Eukaryota; kingdom Metazoa; phylum Arthropoda; class Arachnida; order Ixodida; family Ixodidae; genus Rhipicephalus; species Rhipicephalus microplus. Next base: position 11,146,945 of record NC_134703.1, on the reverse strand, counting down.
GGCACTGAGTTGACGTGGCAACGCAACAAGCTGTAAGGTCATTTCAGTACTGAAACGCCATCTTGAATAGATACCAGGCTAAGGCTAGAGTTGGCTCTAATGCAGATTGACATTAGTTCTGCTTTCAGTCCGTTGTATACTGGTGTGTACATACAACGTTAGTGAATGCTGAGTGCTTTAATCCATCATCCCTCAATACAGTCCCTGAGATAAATCGTGACAGTATAGGACATAGACTCCTTTCACCTTTTCTCCTTGCGTTACAAATTGAGGGAGGTGGTGAGATTTGAAACAACACCATTTTACTTTCTTTCCTTCTAATTTTTGCAAGCACAGCTGTTGCCTCCATGTTGCTGTATTAGCTCATCTTACAACCCTAAGCAGCCAGTCTCTTAATTGCAGAATTCAAAGAAGTAAAAGCTTCATCCCAATGAAATGTAGCTGGTATATATTACTGGTATATATACTAATAGGTACATTTGTTTGCAGAGTGCCTTAACTACAATTACCTCAAGGTATGCATGACCTGACCTGTCCAGCTTTCACACTATATGGATGAGGTTTTCATGGGCTAAAACAGGAGTTTCAAACTCAATTCAGCTATCAGGCTGCAGTTACAAAATTTAGTTGTGCAAGGGCCGGAACATTGAACAAGGTTTACATGGAAGGGGTGAAGTTACCAAACACTGCCATTAGAAAAAAAGACCATTCTTATATCTCATGCATGAATCATTTGTGAAGCAGATTTGTTGTCAGTATTCCAGAAACATATCGACACTAATATTCACTACAATCTGGATAGACATTGTGAAATATAATGATATTGTTTTGCAGTTACGTTTCAACACATGCCAACTACATGAGGCACCTCACGAAAATACAGCATTCCTAATCGGAATAGGAGAGTAAGTAATGAAAGTACCATTTAGCAAAGTGACTATAATTTTATTTCTTGTGATCTGCTAGCAAATTGTCTACAGGCTGCATGTTATAGCCCCCTGGACGAAAACATCGATGCTCTGCATAACCTGAAGCCCAATCATCTTAAATGAACGTGGCAAAGTGTGGATTCTGCATACAGCTGCCACGACCAAGCTTGCCTCTTGCTTTAAGAGTCAGTTACAGCGTCAGTGCTGCTATGTGTGACTCTAGCACCAAGCTGGCTGACTCTGGTGACAGGTGGACATAACACGGTGTTGCAAGTTTTGTACATTTTTGTCTAGTCTAGGAGGGTGACAAAAAGCATGCCTGACTGAGTTCCACACCCCTATCTAGACAGAGGCTGTTACAGGAGCACAGGTTAATACATACACAAGATCATATATATATATAATACATATTTGGTAATACATATACAAGATACACTGGCTCGCTGGATTTCGTGCTGACCGGTTGTGCCCCCGCGATCTCCGACGACAGAGCAGCTCTGGTCGACTGGCTTGCCCTATGCCATCTCCTGACGCCGACAAGAGTTCTCGCTGAGTGGTGCCCCGTCCTCGGACTTCTGCAACCGTGTCCACCTTTCCTATCTTCTCCTTACTTCCGTATGTGGCTCTCCCTGCACCTCTCTCTCTTCCTGCCCCTCTCTCTATCTCTATTTAATTTCTCCCTATCCTTTTTAATCCCTCCTTACCCTATACCCTGCGCAGAACTGTGGAGGTGCGGTCCACTGCGAGAGAAGTAGTAACAGAACTGTGTTTATTTCTTCCTTTTCCCCTTTCAAAAAGTCACTTATCCACTTATATACAAGATGAATACAATTATACAAGTGCTGTAGAGACATATAAGAACACAACAGAAATGTAAATACGGACTGCAGAAAAAACAAAGAATTATTTTTGTTATGATAAAAGGTATGAAGCTAACTTTCTTTTGAAGCACTTCATGTGCATCGTCTCTTGTGCCATATTTATAATGGCAGAATGATGACTTCAGAAGTCTTCTATTATGCAAGATTGCTTCTGCATGCCATAGTTAGTCCGTGTAAAACCTTTTTCATACATGGCTGTCCAAGTTTCGTAATTGCGTCGCTTTGACAGCAATTGTCAATGAAAGTTATCCTGGCATAACTTCCATTTTCTGAAACATTGCAATCCATATCTTCCTTTTTACTATGTGCTGCATTGTTAATATATTATTAACCTTGAAAGGTGGCACGCAGGGAGTCGTATTAGGTACATTTTCAATAACTCGCAAAATACATTTTTGTAGGATATGCAGCTTATTATTATATTTGTTTTGGATGCTGTCTCTAAAAAGGGAGCTTTATGCTGGCTGCCAACCATGCTGAAAACACATCATAAGAGTTCTCAAAGCTATATGCGCAGGGGCGGAAGCGAGCTTCAGTTTTACGGAGCAGCTCAGGGAGCAGAAATAATGCGATTTTCGAGCAGTATAAGGGGAGTTGTGGATCCCCCTTGGAGCACCAAGAGGTGTGTTTTTTAGCAATTCAAGTTAGTTTAGGAGCATGTTTCTAGGGTCACACAACACTGTTAACTTTTTTTTTCTTTCCAGTAAACAAAAAGTTACTAATAAGGCAACCAGACTTACCACAAATCGATATATGCTAAACATTAAAACGTCAAAACTGAAAGCGCAGTAACGCATAGAAAGCAGACATGAGCGATGCTTTGGAACAGTACTACACCTCATACAAATGAAAAATGTTAATGAGAGTGGGTGTGACGAGCGCTGCTTAAGCGCAGATTAAACGAGCCGGCCAATTTCTGTCGGTTGGAGGGCGCATGCGATAATATCTTACCGCGTGTTAAAGGGCCAGTAAACAGGCTCCAACTTTTTTTGTTACACAACGGCGATCACATTTGTCAATTATCGCACTGCACAGACCCTCTATTTCGAAAAACAATCCCATGCGTGTTTCCCTCGTCTGACCGATTCCTCGAATGCAGTCTGACAAAAGTTTGCCAATGGACAACGTTAGGCACCACTGAGCTTGTAGATTGGTTCTTTTCCCGACAAAACAGCGCCTTGGTCCAGCAGTGATATAGTTCCAGCCGCGTAGTCCGCATTTTCATTTTTCTGTGCTGCCCTCTGTCGCTTTGTAGAGCCTGCAACTCCGGGAAAAGCGGTATTACCAGAATGAAAGCGTCTCCCTGCATTACCGATACAGTAAGAGTGCTCCTCGAACCGCGCTTCCTGCCCACACTGTTGTGACATGTGCTCAAGTGGGGGAAGCTCGGCTCGGTCGTTACCTGTGAGCGCCTCATGTCATGTCGCTGAAGTGGGTGGAGTCACGACAACGAGCTACTCCTTCCCCTCCCTATGGCAGAGAAGGTTGGGGAGTAGCCACGCGAACATTTGAAGTCGCCTGTAACGAATGTTCTAAGCCCTGTAACTTCTATATTATAGCTTGTACTCGTAAAATTCTTGCGGCAGCATACTCACATAGCAAAAGTGTGCATATTTCTTTTTATTAATTATTTTAGACCTTGGGGTTGTTTACTAGCCCCTCAAAGGGTCACTGAAGTCAAATAACAATTCAACAATATTATCAACAGCAGTGCCCTACTTACCGAGAAATTAGGGCATATGCACAATAATACATACATCGCACACACGCCGTATTTAAGGGTCACAACTATTGAGCGGTTGATGGCGTCGTGCTCGTGAGCATTTATCGCCACCATCACCAACATCATGGTTAGAAAATGTTAGCGCCAGCGGTGACGCCGGCGGTGGTGGCGCACAAGAGATAAGCTGCTCTCTTGTGGCGTGGGGCGGTAGCGCGGACGGTTACCTCCAGCTGTGGGTCTGCCGTGGACGGCACTGCGGGTCGTCAGCGATGGGCCCACGTGGTGATTTAAGACTTGTTTGTCGTGTTGTTTAATATTGTGTAAGAATGCCTTAGCATGTTGGTCACAATTGATGTTATAATAATTGGGCTGACGATATCGTCGATCCAAAGTAGTTAATTAAGTGTCTATGTTGTTTTGGTTCGTTCCGACTGTGTTGGCTGTGTCCGTTCACTCCAAGAGCATGGTGGAGCTCTCTACTTTGAGACCCCACAAACTGTGTCAATACAGTACAGAACTACTGATTACGGCCAAGTTCAAAATGCGCTCCTTATGCACAAAAATGAAAAACATCTGATTTCTTGCCACCAAGTTGATATTGCACCTATTGTGCGAATTGGCCTTTTGTGCGAGTAATTACTGTAATATCTGGTAGTGTGTAATGAAAATTGTGTTTGTGTTACGCCTTCCTGTTTTCATGTGTTCATTCCACTGATTGAAACAAAATGTGCTAGGCGCTTAAGAACATTGTGACGAGATATGAATATGACTGCGTGCTTCGTGTATTAAACGCGTGTTGTTCAGTCGAAACGCGTGTTGTTCAGACTAGGTTAAATTTGACATTTGACATAACTGACATAATTGACACTTATGAGCAGCACTTTCACCCCTGCGTGTAAGGGCATAAAAAGCCATTTTTCAACAACTGATAACAATTTATAGTTCAGTCAGAACGTAAGTCGTTATGACATTCATAATTTTGGGTTTCACAGTTATCCTGTCAAGTGTGCTCTAGCACAATTCCAGGCATAGTGTCACAACGCATCTTGTGAAGGTTCGCATGGAAAGAGGTACGCTTCCTTACTATTAAGTTCATAATGTAATTAGTCGAGACTTTTTAAACCAACCTACCTGAAACTTCTTGTGCAAGTATTCACCGTGGTCGACTAGATTACACAAGGCAACAGAATCTCGGCTCTCTGTGCACTCCGTTTCCAAAGGGTCTTTTTTCACTTTGTCACAAAAGGGATGGATGGTCTGGCCCCTGGGCAAAAAAGAATGAGAAAGTTGCCAACAGAGAGGATATTTCAGACATTTCCATTATTTTGAATTTATGATCAAAATTATCAGCTTATCAAGTGTCAAGGGCTGCCAAATTTCAACTTGAGCACTTAGCACAAAATAAAAGGTAAGCTTATTGCTCCCCAGTTTGAGTGTGAAGGAAAGATACCATACAGTCAGGAAGGGGAAAAAACAGACGACAGTGTGAGCGCTAACTCTTAACTTTTGTTTATTGCGTACCCTTACAAGACATTATATAGCTCATTTCACGTGATGCCACACACATGACCAAACTGCACACGTGTGACACACCACACTATCAAGGAAGCCTAGTTGTGATCTGATTACAAATTATCAATTCTACACTAATGCTTCACAGCACGCGCTCCAGAAAATTGAGCTCTTTTTGAGATAAGGCCACAGACGGCATATTCACAAACAGCTTCGCACATTTTGCAATAGCGTTCACCTCAATAATTTCCCTCGTCAACTGGTTACGATTGCGGCCCAAAATGACACACTGATCAAAGAATGCAGCGCATCCACATGGCTTACAATGCATAGCCAGGAAACCACCAGAAGAAAGCTTGTTTTTTTACATTGCAAGAGTGCTCGCGCAAGCGGTCATTAACACACCTACCAGTCTGCCCAATGCGAACCACGCCACACGACAGCAGGATCATGTACACAACAGCTAGGGCGCATTCAACAAACTTAGTTACATGCGTCTTTCCACAAGTGGGTTGCACCTCCTTCTTGAGGTTGGTACTCTTACATAGACGACTTAGTTTGTCTAGAGCAGAGAACACCACGCGGACATTTCCTCTCAGGACTATCTTTTTCAAATGGTGTGAAATCTGATGTACGTACGGAATCACACTGGTTTTCCCAGCATCGTGCTCACCATTGGTCTGCGGTCGTCCCTGCATTCGTGGACTATTCAACAGGCACTCAGCTACCGACACCTGCACCAACACTGGGTAGCCTGCCAAGGATAATTGCTTGCTTTGTCTTCCAAAACTAGCAGTCATAGTGTGACAGCTTGACTTCCACAGACCATTTCTAAAACATAACCTGGCAATCCCTCGCTTTATTAGCTTTGAATGCGACGAATTGTACTGCAACAGAAGCTTTTCCGACCATGGTTCAAAGCACCAGCAAGTGTGTTCAAACGAACAAGAAAGACGAAGGTCAAGAAGGCGGATTGTGCCTTCTTGCGGCATTTCGTACGTCAGTTCAAGTGGTACAAGACACTCCTCCATTATTGCCAGAATTTCTGCAGCTTGCGGCTCAATCTTAACTGAAAAACACATAATAAAGAACAAGAAATCGTCCACATACCGAAAAACCTTTCGTACCTTTGTCTGAGCGAGCTTATCAGACAGCAAAACATCAAGACGGGCGAGAAAAATATTGCTCAGTATGGGTGCAATGTACGATCCTATGCATACGCCCGTTTTTTGTAGATAAACAGCATCGTGCCATTTTATAAAAGTTGACACGAGATAAAAATGTAAAAGCTCTAAAAAGTCACTACTAGATATCGAGGCATCATTCTGGAACCTTATGGCACCATATTCATCAATGGACTATTCCACTACTTCGAGCACTTCTTTATGAGGAATGGAGTAAAAAATATCTTTGATGTCAATGAAAAATGCTCGGTAACCTTTGTGAGCGTTAGTTTCTAAAAAATTGATTATTTCATCGAGTTCCTTATCAGGAAGGGGTCTTTTATGGACAAACACTTAAGCTTGGCTTGTAAAAACAGTGCAACTGGCTTCTAACAGGAATCGTATTCTGACGCAATAACCCTTAGAGGAACTGAACGTCAACTTTATGGGTTTTTGCACTGAATTGAACCAACAGGTGGTTCCTTTTGCTGTTTGATACTGACTTCTCTGATTTACCAGGGTTGAAGTTCTTGCATAGCTTAATAGCCGAGGACTTTACCTTGCTTAGTGACACTTCATCGCACTGCTTGAAGACTTTGGCAATGGCACTGTTGGCTTTTTCACAAAACACCCCTGTAGGAAGCACACAGAAGCCACCTTCCTTGTCAGCTGGTAGCACACGTAGAGAGTTGTCTATCAGCTAGTCAGGGGCGGACTTAACCGAGAGTTTCGGACGTGCTACATTAGAGCGGGCAACCACGTCACGTGGAATGAGCTATATAATGTCTTGTAAGGGTACGCAATAAACAAAAGTTGGAAGTTAGTGCTCACACTGTCCTCTGTTTATTCCCCTTCTTGACTGTATAGTATCTTTCCTTCACGCTCAAACTGAGCTGCGCTAAAGCAATATCATTTTATCATGCACCAGCTCGCCCAGTCAGCAGTATTTGCTCCCAAGGTGTATCTGGTATGTCATACTAATATGAATCCAATTCAACACAGTCGCTGCAGCAAGCTTTCTCGTTTTATATGACCCCCCAATGGGCCACGCGGCTTATCTTCCAGGTGTGCCCACTGGCGAGCCATGGAATCCATAGAGTTTTTTTATAAATGCACTAGAAGGAACTCTGACATATGAGAGCTGTAACGCATGGCACTTCAGCATGCATGGAAATTATGGGTTTGCCAAACGGATTGACATGGTTTTCGTTCTTTTGGCACCATGTGGCCAGAACCCGCGTTGCCGCAACACAAAGTTGAGCAAAGGTTTGGCAGCCGCACTTGATCACCTTGACCTAGGCTAGGCTTAACAATTGAAATCTGCTCACACAGTTCCCAATGGTCGGTTCTTTTATTTGAAACAAAACCAAAACACAGCAATAAACAAAGCCATAAGTGCGTTCAAAGCCCACAAGCACAAAGACAAGTGTACTGCCCATTAGTCCCACGCAGCGCCAAAGTCTCCTCTATTTAATTTTAGGAAATTCTATGATAACATAAAACCCACAAAAAAAAAAATTCTTCTTATAACCTCTTGCGACAAGAACCGTCACTCAGCGTTCATGTTTGATGAAGTCATCGCATCAGCGAGCAGATGCATGCTCGTAACATTGTGACCACATAGGAGGAGCACCCACCGGTGACCCAAGCAGCAGTGAATGTGTTAACACTACCTTAAACCTATAGAGCACAATGTACCCCGAAAATGATTTACCGATCATCACGTCAACGCAATGTTTATAGCGACATTTTCGTTATGAGTTTTAAATTCTATACTAATTATTTCCCTCATTTTCAATTTTATTCTCTTGTTTTTGCACAAGTGCTCTTTCCAGTGCCAGAAATAGATGCGGATAGCCCTTGATGAAGAATACTGCGTAAGCTTTTCAGAAAAGATCTCAGACACACTCGTTTTATGCAAATTTCACGGGAATAAACAGTAGACTGTTATAAAAGAAAAAACTTAGACAGGGTTCATTGTTTTCACTAACGTATGTTCCTTTTTCCATGAAAGTATAATTATTAGGTCATTTATTTTATAATGAGCAGCATTTAAGATGTATATTACAAGCAAGGGTTTCGAGCCCCATGTTTTACAGCACAGGAGCTTCTTGCCTTTCTCGTCGGTTGTCTATCCATTCCTTGCAGCTCTTGAGAGCAAAGTCACAGCCAAGGTTGTGGCCCCACTTCAGTGGCTGTGCTTGCTCATAGTTTGGAAGGTACCATCTGTTGGAAAAGACACCAACACTAAATAAGCAAGTGTTTCTCTCGAACACATTTTGGTGGGAGTGCTATCACCATCTGTAAAGTTGTTTGCACTTCGTGGCACACACGTGTCTCACAGATTTAGGGTCAACAACCATCGAGCAAAGGTGGCGCAGTGCTTGCGCAGGTTTCATCACCGTCATCATTATGATTAGCACAGTGTAGAGTTACTGCATATGCTACCTTTAGGTAGCAGAGTTGCACCACTGCTTTCTCGGCGCCGCTCGCTCCGCCTGCAGGAGTTCAGCGTTCCTATTTGTCGAGCGCCATCACATGGTGATAGGTGGTTCATTTGCACCGCGGAGAAGCCAACACTACGCAGACGACGCCGATGCTTCGGCGATTCTAGGTAGATCAAGTATGATTGACATCGGCTGTTATTTTCTCAGCACGCTTCTTCGGTACTGAAGCCATGTTGCCTGTTGGTCGCGAGAAATTTGGTAGCAAGTGACTTCTGTGTTGAATTGTACTAAGTACAGCACATGGGATTAGACACAGGTGCAGCGGGCGTTGCTATAGAAAGATTAGTGTTCAGCGAAAAAGGAATAAACGGCTGTTTATCTAGCCACGGCACTGCAAAACTTGCTCTATCTGTATTACCCATAAATGCAGTGAATATGTTATAAATGCAGAATTAGTCAGCGTGTGTCAGCTGCATACGTCCAAATTGGCCTAACGGGTAAAATGCCAAAAATAAAAAGAGAAGTTAAACTAGAACTATTTGAATCGGCAAGAAGTTGCAGCTAGAACGTGAATTTAAATGCAGCTTGCAAACCTGAAGCGAAAGGAATGCTGGACATGATGGGGCTGTTGAACTACGATTCACATCAGCTGTCGTGAGCCGCAATCGTAATACGAGAGGCGCGCGTGGCATCGTACGGCCACTCTCGATACCTATCCAGCTCGATTCAGTTGAAGACTGTAAAACTATAGCTGGCTTCCTCACACAGTTAACGAATGAGCCCGACGAGACGAAAAATATTGCATTCCTCACTAGCTTGATCACGATCAAAAGTGCAAAAATAATTTTATATCTGTAAATGGGAAAAACAGCAGAATAGAAGACGAAGCTAAATATATATCTCACTGGTTCAACGAGCCAACGCACCTAGTTTTGTTAATACATACCAAGAATGTAAGCATAAAGTCAAGGCTCCTAGGCGTGACCGGAGCAACCGCCTTTTGCTCATATTTTCATAAAAATAGAAAGAAAGCAAGAAATAAATAAAGCAACGCTAGTACTCTGAAGTGCAAGCACTGCTTCTTTGTGGGTGGTGAGTGGCTTTTTCGCAAGACATTTGAACCCAAGATGGCGTATTGGTGCAACTCTGCTACCTTAAGGTAGCATATACATACAGTAACTCTAGCGCGGTAGCAACAGCAGTGATGCCTGGTGGTGAGGCTGGGTGGCGGCTGCCGATATCGTCGATGTAAAAGTAGTTGACTAAATAAATGTACACGATGTTTGGTTCAACCCTGTCTACTGTCTCAGTGTGTTCAGAAAGTGTGTCTCATTTCAAGACCCCACATGTTTCGCCTCATGTGATACACCTTGGAAAAAACCCTTCGAGACAGCAAAAAAAAAAAAAGCTAAATGCATTGCTTGAAACTTCCGCAACTTCTCTGAGCTGCTGACAAAATACAAAGGAACTATACATGAAGTAGTTTGTGAAAGAAGGATTTTTGTGAGAAACAGAGTAGAAAAGTTGTGGGCAGGAAAATGGCACAAATCTCAAAGGCCAAGCATGCAGCTGACTTCAGTTGCTTTGAGTTGAACAGGAAAGATGCCTGCAAATCACATCCAGTGGTGGAGGAGAATGGGCACACTACGCATCTATACTCGGCGACAACGTTTTGTGGCAGCACAGCCAAGGCTACAAGGCCCAAGCACGCCCTTTTTTACTACGCTTCTGCATTTAGTCCACGAATGCTAACTTTTGTATACTGTGTAGCATAATAGAAAATATAAAAATAAAAGATGTATATATTATGGCCAAAGTTCTTCGCATTAATATCGGGAAGCTTGACCCATGCAGGTTTTTCGTTCTTTGCCGTTTCTAGTTTTCTGGTGTCCTTTCACGTGAAACTCTTTCCTGCCCCGGTAAACAACGATGGCATCCCTCGGTTGCAGCAAGTACACATTGAAGCTTGTGACCGAGCATGAGTGCGTGCTCGTTAGGTGATCTGTTTTCATCGAACAGGGAAAGAAGACAGCGGTGCGTCGTGAAATATTTTGTTTCTCGCATGTGCAATCACCGAGAAGGAAGACGTCGGTGAGTGGTATCATCAGCAAAAGTGGGACTTTAATCGATATAACCACCTTGGAAGTGGCACCGGCGACCTGCCAGTTTTCAGCAAAACCAGCTGCTTTGAAGGAGAAGTGTGATTGGAAACTGTACGTAAAAGCAATGACCATTTCCCTAAATTGCACTGCATACGTGGTCGGTATTTCGGCTGTCTAATATTGTTGATTCGATAATGCTGAAGATTGCGTACTGTAACACCGTTCCCATCGGCATGTACGAAGGGAGTGTTTTGTTGCAATTTGCAAAGACAGCGAATTACAAAGATAAAATTACGAGTGCAAAGCTTTACCGGAGAAACAAACGTGTTAATGTATATTGCACTGTTGACTGCAACAACAGCGCTCTTGACTTAGTAGAGATTGTGTTTCACCCACTTAAATTTACAAATGTCAAACGCCCACTCATGACCGATCGGTACAATAATTTCTGCTTCTTGCCGTTGCCCTCGCGCCCCCTAAAAATAACGTGAGCGTCTCCAGAAAGTTCTAGCGGCTCTAAAAGAAGGAAAACAACGATGCTGACCAAGTGCGAACTGAAATTTGAGAAATGGTTTCTGGCCTTTATGTTGTTTTTTTTAATTGTCCGGTTCTTGATCGACCATGCCCCCCCTTCTTTTTCTGAAATAAGTCTGAACGTCTAAATGAAGCGTCGTGTTCTTTTCCTTAAAAAATGAACATCATATTAATTTCCTCCCGAAAAAATGTAACATTTCTTGTATGGTCTTGTGTGCAAATGCACATGTTGAATGCTTTTTCTATATCGAAACCGAAATCGCACGAAAACAGACTACTTCGCATAGTAACACATGTGCAGAAGCTCCGCTTATGTAGCTTTGGCTGAGCTGCCACAGAAAGTTGTCGCCAAGTATAGGAACAGGGAGAGGAGGGGAAGGAGTAATAAACATAGGTGTACAAAGGTGAGAGAATGCAGAAATGTTAGGAACGAATGTGTTGACATAGCAATTCTTCCCCCCTTTTTAATGCACGGCTAAAATTTTGAGTACAATGCATAGTACTACATTTTTTGTTGTCCTGTGTTGCTTGAACTACAGTGAAATCTCGCTAATACAATTCTACATAATATTGTTATGGATGTGATAGGTTCATTTACACTGAAAGGCCAACGCTCAACCGACACTGCTGAATAGCCATCGCTTGAGACCGTCCTTCTTCCTCTTCTTTTGCACTTTTTCAGTCCGCGTTACATTTTCCTCCGGGCAAGACGAAGCACATCGAGTGAGTAGAAGCGATTGATTGTGGTAGCGCTTCAATCGGGCAATATGCACAATTTGCGTCTTATGCGAACACAGGTTCTGAGTTGTCACTTTTGCAACGACGTAAGTGACATCACTCAAGCACCGAGTAATGATGAATGGTCCCGAGTACGGTACTTGGAAAGGAGCTTCTGGCAAAGTCCCTTCTTTTAAACAGGCATCCACAGCCAGACAAAATCACCTGTAGCGGAAGTCACAGGCGGGTGTTTTACGTCGTAACAATCTTTCGCGCGAGCGTAGGTGGAAAGAGTTCGGAGCCAAGCAAGTTGATGAGCTTCTTCGGCGCGACAAAAAGTCTGCGCGACACTGGCGTTTTCGTTCGTCGAGAGAGGAAGTATGATGTTGAGGACACTTTGGGGATGACAAGCATAGAGAAGAAAGAAAGACGTATAACCTGTGACCTCGTGTTTCGCGGTATTAAAGGCATATGTAACAAAAGGTAATACGGCATCCCAGTTCTTGTGATTTGCTGCGATGTACATTGAAAGCATGTTGATGATGGTACGATTGGTGCGCTCAGTGAAGCCGTCTGTCAGAGGGTAGTATGGCATGGAATACCGATACTGGCACCCACAAAGCTGTAGCAACTCTTTGACGGCATCAGCCGCGATCACTTATCACCACATGAGGAGCCCTGTGACGGAGTATAATCTAGAGCAGAAAAAACCACGACACATCAGATGATGTGGCTGAAGCAACCGCCATCGTTTCAGTATAGAGTGTCAGGTAATCTACACACACAATAATCCAGCGGCGGCCGGTGGTAGACTTGGGGAAGGGGCCCAGTAAATCTGTGCCGACTTTTTCCGAATGGTGATGTCAGTGGCTTTAACAGTTGCAATGGACCGGCAAACGGAGTGGTAGGCTGTTTGTGACATTGGCATACATCACAACTCGCGGCATAGTGCTTGGTGGTCTTCCAGAGTGGAGGCCAGTAGAAACCTTGTCGGATACGGCGAAGCGTCCGGACAAATCCAAGGTGCCCACACATGACGTCATCGTGCATGGCTTGGAATACCGCAAGACGCAGGCATTCTGGCACGACGAGGAGTAGTGTGGAACCATGGCTGGAGTAATTCTTGCGATATAGTAGGGCGTCATGAATCACAAATGGCGTGGCGCGTTTAGAGCTACGAGCCACATCAATCATTGGTTTCAGCGAAGGGTCACGCTGTTGCTCGTGACGGAAGACGTCCAAATTTGGGAAGTTGGATGAGATTGCGGCCAGGTAGTTGTCGAAATCATCATCATCAGCATCCACAGTTGGAGATGGAAGACGAGATAAGCAGTCGGCATGTGTGTGGAATCGACCACTCTTGTAGGTCACAGAAAAATTATATTCTTAAAACCGCAAGGCCCAACGAGCCAACCGGCCAGCTGTGTCGCGTAGTCCGATGAGCCAACAAAGAGAACGATGTTCTGTGACGATCTTGAATTGCCGGTCATGCAAATAAGGTCTGAAATTTTCCACGGCAAAACCAACCGCAAGACATTCCAGTTCGGCGACTGTATAGTTCTTCTCAGCCTTAGTCAAAGTACGGCTTGCATATGCAACGACGTGCTGGCAGCCGTCGAGATACTGAACTAGCACGGCACCAACGCCAATACCACTAGCATCTGTATACAGTTCCGTGGGTGCCTCCGGGTCGAAATAGCGCAAGAGGGGTCCGGAAGTAAGTAAAATACTTTAGCTGCTCGAAAGCAGCCTCACACTGAACGGTCCATTGGGATGGAGTGTTTTGGCGGGGCAAGTCTGTCAGTGGATGAGCAAGCTGGGCGAAGTCTTTAATAAACCGGCGAAAATAAGAACACAGGCCCACGAAGCAACGAAGATCCTTCATAGTCGTTGGTTGCTTGAAGTTGATGACAGCATTGATCTTTTGCGGGTCATGTCGTACACCGTCCCTGTCGACTAGATATACGAGCACAAGGGCTTGACGCTCACGAAAATGACACTTCTTTACACTTAAAATGAGACCAGCTTGTTAGACGCAATCTAGAACAATGCTAACCGTTGGTTGCGCTTGTGGAATGTCTAGCCGAAAATAATTTTGTCGTCGAGGTAACAGATACATATTTCCCACTTGAGACCGCAAAGAATGGAGTCCATGAATCGTTTGAAGGTAGCTGGGACATTACATAAGCCAAATGGCATAACGTTAAATTCAAATAACCCATCAAGTGTGACAAAAGCAGTCTTCTCTCTGTCAGACGGATGCATTAGTATCTGCTAGTATTCAGACCTTAGGTTGACGGACGAAAAGTATGCAGCTGAGTGCAGACGATCAACAGCATTATCGATGAGTGGTAGCGGATACACATCTTTCTTTGAGTTGGCATTGAGACGGTAATAGTCCACACAAAATCGCCAAGAGTTGTTTTTCTTTTTTACCAATATGACAGCAGCTGCCCAGAAACTGCTTGACTCCCTAATAATGCCTTTTTGAAGCATGTCGTTGACCTGGTCGGCGATCACTTTCCTTTCTGATGGGGATACGCGATAGGGTTTCTGGTGTGTCGGAGTAGCATCTCCCGTGTTGATGCGGTGGTGCATACGCCATTTGGGCAAAGCAGAAAAACGCTTGTCTTGAGCGAAATCAAAGACTTCCGGGTAGCGTGTAATCACTTCCTCGAGGTCATCCTGCTCGGAAGAAGGCAACGACTTGTTGATCATGCGTTTCATCTTGGCTGAGTAGTTAGGCGCAGTCTGACTGATGGCTGGAGACTCAGAGCATTCTGATGTCAACTGTGGCCTGCTTCTCATCAAACGCTCCCAGTTTAAATCCTGCTGGTAGAACAACAGGCTCTGAGGCTGCGTTGAGCGCCCATAAACAAGCATGTCCGTGGATGGTTGTTAAGACAAACCGTGGGACCAGCACATTTTTCTTGATGGTGTTTGTATGATTGGGCTCAACAAGTCCAGTGCAGGGTCCTGAGCGGACGTGAGAAGAGCATACGGGAACAAACACTGCTGTCCGACCAAGGATCGACACATCTCCACACAACAAAAGCGCGTTGATGGGGAAAGTCAGAAAATCGTCCACTGTGGCAATGGGCAACGTACTTTGTAGAATAATTTCTCCAGTTCCACAGTCAAGCATAGCGCTGCATTCACGAAGGAGGTCTATCTCTAAAATGATGTCATGACTTGCGCGAGCCAGTAAAGTGAATTCAACTCGGAAACTTTGTCCCCCAATCATGAGTACTGCTGAGCAAATACCAACAGGGCATAACACTTTGCCTCCAATTCCATGAAAAGCTTTTTTACGATCCCATGCGAACATAACTTTGTGCCCCAGAAAATGATGCTTGAAACGAGGATGCATAATCGAAACAGCAGCACCAGTGTCTACAAGAGCAAGAGTATCTATACTGTTTATACACAGACGCACTTTGTTCATCAACATCACAGCAGAAGGAGGAATTGGCCAAACTGACCGTCCCGCGACTGCACCTGCATCGGTCGCACCAGCTAGTTTCCCACCTGATGCGAAGAAGGAAACTGACGACGCGGAGACGACAACTGGCTGGAACGTGTTGGAGATGATGTCAGGCTTCACTTGGAGGCGGAGGACTCTCTGTGCGATTCGTTAGGCCATTGCTGTTGGGGACAGTGGTTGGCCAGGTGAGAGGTGCAGGTTTCGTGCATACGAGCCAGCTATGTCGAAAAACGTCGAAAAATGGCCGGCTGGGACAGAAGCGCGAAATGTGCCCTGGGAGGCCGCATGTGTAGCAAATGGGGACTTGTCGGCTAACATTAGCAGGAGCAGAGGTGGCAGAGGTACGCAGAGACGGGTTGTGCTCTGCATGCAGGAACATTTCGTGGCAACGGATAGTAGTCTTCTAGTAGAGGCCTGGTTGACAATGGTCGGAGGTCCGCAGTGGCACGTCGAGATGATGACATCCGGTAGTGACTGTGACCCGTAGGGGAAGACTGAAGCCGTGGGGTGAAATCTGCAGTTTTTGTGCGTGGTCGGTTTTCGACGTGGCGCTCTCGCATCCAGTAGGGAGGTGGTGCGGGGCATGCGGCGAACCAGCATCGGTAGTGAGCGTCACCTGCTTGAAGCCATGCGAGCTCTTCTCCAACTACTCGGCGTAAGAGGAAGGGAATGTCTTCACAGGTGGTGATGACCATACTTGCAACAGTGGGAACATTGTCCAAGCACCCTGAACTTAGGTGAAATTCTCCGGGTGTTCATAGCCACGAATGCGCGACACTGCTGCCTGAACGCTGAAGGAGTGTTCAAGTTTTTTTTTCATTATGAGAAAATTGAACACTTCCTTGGCGATGCCTTTTAACAAATGGCCAACTTTGTCTTCGTCAGACATATTTACGTTGACAATCCTGCAAAGCTTCAATAACTCTTCAATGTAGGTCATGCACGTTTCGACGGGCAGCTAAGCCCTACGTGAGAGTGTTTGCTCAGCTTTCTTTTTCATTGAACTCGTGTCCCCAAAGCAGGCCTTAAGTTCCTCAACAAATATATCCCAAGTGGTGAGCACATGTCCATGGTTCTCAAACCAAAGCAGAGTGGTCCCGGCAAGGAAGAATACTACGTGCACGAGCTTCGCCAGCGCGCCGTTGTAGCGGCTCACTCTGTCGTAGTGTTTTAGCCAAGCATCCACGTCTTCATCAGTTTTACCAGAGAATATCCGTGGTTCAGGCACCCAGTAGTTAGGTTGTCGAGGTCGACGGCCACTTTGTGCCATGTCGGCGGCGCTGGTGGATGCAGCAGCGTAGCCTATCAACGGGCTTACTGTGTCGTCGGTCATGTTGATGTTGTCCGGGGGTAGCCCAGCTGAGCGTCTGCTTCTTCAAAGGTCTTCTGCTGCATGGTCCAGGACGGCAAATTACCCAGCACCGCTCCACCAAAGCTGTCACGGATGTTATGGGTTTATTTACACTGAAAGGCCAGCGCACAACCGAGACTGCCAAATAGCCATAGCATTCTTCCTTTCTCTTCTTTTGCACTATTTCAGTTTGCGTTACATTTTGTTTTTCTTTTATTTCACAGCCAAGGTCCCTTGGCTTCATTGATTTATATGTGGGGTTTAACGTCCCAAAACCACCATATGATTACAAGAGATGCTATAGTGGAGGGCTCTGGAAATTTGGCCACCTGGGATTCTTTAAAGTGCACCCAAATCTGAGCACACAAACCTACAGCATTTTGGCCTCCATCAAAGATGCAGTCGCCGCAGCCAGGATTCAATCCCGCGACCTCAGCAGCCGAGTACCTTAGCCACTAGACCACCGCGGTGGGGACAAAGTCCCTTGCGAGTAATGCATTTTCATGCTATAATATGATCCCATTAATGCCCAAGATCACATAATTAGACTGCAAAACGGATCTTGATCATGATATTTTGAAATTTTAAGTTTATTCTTCGAAACAGTACTTGCTCAAATCGCGTTCCATGAAGCCACGATGTGCATGTTCCAGATTGGCCGCTGATGCTGCAGCTACGTCACTCTTGCAGTGAAAAGATCGCTGCCAGGCGATGCTTTTGCCGCAAAAAGAAGAAAGTTGAATGCATACCGACTAGCTACTAGAACATTGCTCAATAAAGGTGAGTTACTGATGGAGTATGCATGTTTTTCTCCTTAATAAATTTTATTTCACAGTTCTTGTAAAAAACGTATCAACAAGATTCTATTGTACTAAACTTACGAAAGAAAACGAGAACAGGATCGCTATGTGACAATAAAGCCAAAGATAGGGTAAAATAATGTCTCATTACCCTGTATCCTCCATGAGAGCCAACGTGATCCTTGAATACACAGGGTTCTGGGTATGAGTTCCAGTCATGGCTTCATTCTGAGAGATGTAAGAAATGGTCCTTCAAAAACTGTGCAAAGCAGCAAGAGACACTTGAAAGACCATGCCTCGGCATATGAACAAAGTTGTATTGAAACTTCTCTATAGATTAGTTACCACAACATGCGATGTGAAGCTGGAAGCACAACTATGCAAAACGAATAGCAGAGAGCTCAGTTAGTTGGTACCCAAGAAGGAAGTCTTTCTTCTTGTGTCTTTTCACAATGTATGCACATAGGCCTTGCGCTACATTCACCTGAAAGTAAATTACGTCTTTCGGTGAGAGCCCCTTCACTTTGTTGTAGGCACTATCAAACCCTTCATCCCGTCCCCTCAATCCCCTTGTGGCTTGCTCTTTCTGCTCATGTCAATACCTGGATAGGAGTAAAGAAGGATGTGCTTGTAATGAGTAAAGAGGGACGCGCTAAACGCCGGAATGCGGCGAAGGCGCACGAGACCTGAATAGTGCGCATACACGACACATTGACAAACGGGATTGGTCAGAGGAAAGCCCGTGGCACGCGACCTGAGCTGTGGTCAAAAACCAGCAAAAGATGGGGTGGCATTGTCCTGTGGAAAGCCGACAAGGAAGGTTGAAGAAGATAGTGTCACTCTCGCGGCAAAGGCTTGTTTAAGCCGGATCTGAAGGTGGTGGTATCAGGGTCCAGAAAGGCAGCCATCGTTTACGGTAATTACCAAGAGACTCTCTTCGGCCCTGCAGCCCCTTTAAACAGCAGTTCCCGGGACACCTGCCGCTCTTCGCCTTCTTCACAGGATGGCTGAAACCCACCTGGCAATCGCCGGGACTTCGACAAGTCGACGGGTAGGCCTGAGCTGCCGGGACCCATGGCGACCGGGTCACGAGTGAAGACAAGTGGATCGGCAAGCACAAGTGGGCCAACAATAATGACTGCGAGACCTCTGCCAGGACTTTGATGACAGGAAACTTTGTAGTAGTCACGAACCGCCACCACGAACAGTAAGAACGTTCAATTTGATAGCGAGCATCGGTGAAGAATTGCAGAGAAGCCATAGTGGCCATCGTTTGCCAAGAGCTAGAGGCGACCCTAACGTAGATTATTGTTGGTTTTGCTTTTTATTGTATTGCCGCGCTTTGTGAGCTTGTTTGCCTAAACACCGATTTTGTGTATTTGTTTCGTCCATTCAATGTATAAAGTGTGTTTGTCTTGCCACACCCATCTTCCATCTCTCTCAATGCAATCCCTTGCAAGCATTCCGGTGATTAAAATGCGACAGTGCTACAATGAATGTCGACAGTCACTTAAGCACTCCAAATTTAAGAGCACAATCTATCACAGTTTCAGAATAGACAAACCTTCTTTTTGTCATTTGCTAGTATGCTTATCTCCACTATAAATTTGCCTGACAAACAACTTCACAAGTCACTGCACAAATGAAGACAAAGCCCGGGCGATATGCGATGGTATTTGCTCATTGAGACCGATTTCACCACGAGAGCCATCTCTACATTTTCCATGCCATAGCACAATCAAGCCGCACCTGCACACACAACCACCAAAAATGTTTCTACCACCATTAGGTGATCCAAGAGCCTCGCAAAAAAAAATAGCTTTCAGAAACTTTTTTTGTAATGGAGTCTCTCGCCAAACGAACAACTTTCTCACCTCAAACAACCGCTTCTCCCAATGAGTCAGCCTTGTTCCGTCCTCCCCTTGATCTTCCATCTCTGCACCTTTCAGCTCTGAGCAGTTGAAATGGAACCTAACTTCTGCCTGTGGACATTCGCAGTATGTTGTCAGCAAATGAATGCAAATGGGCGCATGTCAATGGCAGCAAAACACATCCTGCCAATCAACCTACAGCCACCACTGCCAGCTTCCAGGGAAGGCAACTACAAATTTCAACACCAAGCACACACTCTAAAATGTTAATAGAAAAGCAGTAACCTGCAAAGATACCCATACCCGTTCCTTCACGTAGTAGTTTCTTTCATTCTATATCACCCTGCCTATCCGCATCCCCAACAGCAACTTTGTGCAAGGATGAAAAAACAATAAAGAAATGCAAATGTTGATAACAGTCACATGATGGCCCTCAATACTTTTGTATAAGTATACAGGAAAAAAACGGGCATTGACTGTTTAAGTAATGTGCTGAGCCAGCTCTCGGAAAGGGCTCGACAATAACAAGAATAGGCAATGCCATGCAGCTGTGCCTGACGTTACTGCACTTTTACTTCATTTTTCTTTAAGTTACTGATGAAGGTGCTAGCATGAAAATATAGCACAAGTCACTTGCCACAACACGAGGTGTAACCATGATCCAGAATTCCTTTCTCATGGATCCACCGTGTATCTTCCAGTCATGCCTAACAACTTTTTTCATGACACGGTCACTCCACTTGTGAGTCTGCAATCTGGAAACATCAGATATTGCCGGCATTGCTGTTAAGTGCAATTTTGTCACGACAACACAATCACATAAACATGATGTGATGCAGTTCACAATAGATAGTACAGAAGAAAGCTCTCATAATAAGCTTGCAAAACAAAAATGCCTATTAAAGGGCCAGTAAACAGGCTTCAACATTTTTTTTAAACACCTCTGAAACAAGTTGACCAATTCATGCAGAAGGCCGTGGCGTTCACATCTTGCTGATACCACATCACAGTGCATCAAGCAGGTGGTCAATTCCGAAAAACAGTTTTGAAAAACAAGCGCCTGTTTGGTCCTTTTTGCAGGCGAAGTGACATAATGTATAATTTTCCCATGGGCAACTTTACGTGGCATCAACTTCGTCGACTAATCCTCTGCACTATGAAAGGGCATCTTGGCCCTGCAATGATACGGTATTGGCTGTAGAGTTTTCACTCGCATTTGTTTATCTTGCCAGTGCCTCTCATCCCTTGCAACTCACTTCCTCAGCGCATTGCTCTCACACAAGTGACATGAGGAAGCCCTGCTCAGTCATTAGCTGCGGGCTGAATTGCTGTCTTCGTGTTACATTGCTCAAACGGACATAGTCCCGACAACGGGCTCTGTCTACACCGCTGTGCGGCTGAGAACGGTGGAAAGGATGAGCAAGAAACTAGAACCAGCCTAAGCTAAAGTCCCCCCCAAAAATAAAGTAGCCTCAACTGCTTCCCTTTGCCTCTGCCCCTATTTTAGCAGTTGCAGCAGCATCTCTATGGTGCCCATTAGGAGAAAACCACAAATCTTTCGACTATAGTTTCAAAAACATCTTTCTGCTGCTGCACCTGGCAACCTCTTCCACAGCAAGTTGGCATCACCACGCAAACCGGATCAAGCGCAGTCGACCGCATACTGATAAAGTAAACAACCCCTCGAAACGGACAAATAGAATGGCACTCGCGTGACCTCCTTGAAGTTTTGTGGGTCCAGGCATGAGAAGTCACAATTTCTTATTACCACTACACCACTCACTGAGTTTCCAGTGGTGCTTTGGCCCTTGGGAGCAAGCCCTTTCGAGTACTGTCTATCATTGTCAAATAAAACCCGGACAGCATCAAGTCTTCGCGATGGTATAGTGCGCACCTTTCACTCATCACCGTGCACAGGCATGCTTATATGCGCAGAGCTGCCAAACAGGATGCGCACCTGTCAATGGTGATAACTGAACGGCGTGTATCGCAAAGGCTTGCCGCTACCCTATTCGTGTTTCATTTCATGCTAATAGCATATCTTCACACTGTCGGACACCAGGAAAATACACCCCTTGCTTCTGTACACACTAAATTGTCATATTTACCATTATATCACGTTCTTTATTTTGAAGATCTTTCTCACTTTGCCTTTCAGAACCACAGCACTCTCAAGCGCTCTAGCAGAAGAATGGCACAAGCATTTTTTCGTAGCCATGTTTCAACAGCTTTGCATCTCAATTGACTTCATTTGCTATCTACAAAACACCAGAGATAGGGTGTGCTTGTACACTGACACAAATGGACGTAGTTTAGCTATTCTTCAGGGACTTAAGCCAAAGCAGGTTTGTTTTATACCTGATAACTTCCTTATTACAGACCTCGATACTGAATTTCTTACAGCACTATGTTTGCACAGTACAGGAAAACTGTTATCACTTCATCCTATCCCAAATTTGGGACCATGGGGTTGTTTGCTGGCCCTTGAAACAGTAGGCCTTTTTGGGGCACCTTTTGTCACATAACGATAATTGTCATTGGTATATGCGTTGCTTGCAAAAACGAAAATACTATGTTCTGGTGCAATATGAAAGAAATGATTAACCTTTCAAGTCACAAGTAAACCACAGCAATGCTTTCAATGGGGCTACTCACAAGGCTTACTCAAGTCTTCAATGCAAGCCAGAAGTGATTAGCTGGAGAGGATTTGTAGAAAATAAATTATTTATAGAGAGAACACCATGAAAGATAATGAGCTAGAAAGATGCAAGTGCAAAAAGTTTTTGAGATAGTGATGAATCAGGAGAAACCAAAAAAAAATAAATGCAACCACGCATGCTAAAGCACTCTTAGGCGTACAGCTAAATACAGCTAAAATAGCTAGAAGATTAACATAAAGATGCATTACCTAAAGCAACAGAAAGAGCATCACAGCTAGTTCTGAAACAAAAGAAATGAAACGTAAGCAAGAAGCATCCTTGTGAGCCGCCAAAGAACTAAGCCAAGGGGGAAAATCAAAGGCAGAGCAAAAAGTAATACTAATCAAAACTGTTACAGGTAGGTAAAAATTTCAAGCTACCCCTTCACCAATGTCACAATGGCAGAGCATAGCAAGCCAAGATTTGGAAAGGAAATATAGACATGCATTTCTCTGTTCCTCTCTAATGAAATGTCCACATAAATGAAACGTCTGGTCTGGCACTAAAAGGCATTGCGGTGAAGCTAATGCTTAATTGTAATATTATTCATGTTGTTTCTTGCAGCTGAGCTAGAATTCTGAAACTGATATAAATGTTTTACACTATCTCTACTGCAAACACATTTTTAAGAAAAATCTACACTATCTCTACTGCAAACACATTTTTAAGAAAAATCATTGCCTCATTTAATGCCTACTCTCTAAAGACAATTTGCTCCTATCTAATGTTATGCTAAGGTCCCTTTTCTTTTTCAGAACTTCACACTGCTCTTACAACATACAGTGAACTATGATAACTTCCTCAGTGTAACCAAAATACATACAATTCCAGCATCAATCCGACCAATATGTACGCACCTCGAGTTCAGCACAGCTATTTGTATGTGACAGTACGAAATATCTGATACCGGACAACAGGCATGGGAGGCATAAATGTAGCCAAGACAATCTGACTCACTCTTTGTTCACCGCTGGTTTTCCATTCCGTTCTCGAGGTGTCAGTGGGTAGCCATATTTGTCACGAAAGTAAGCATATAGACTCACCGAAAAACCCTGTGGAGTGAGGCACGCCACACACAGATTGAATGTGAAACATGAAATACTGCAGCGCTAGTATGTATTACTACATGTGAGATCCTACCAAGGCATGAAGAATTTCGTGCTTGACCGTGGAGAGTAGAGTGTCCATATCTTGTGGCTTTGTGGAGATTGAGTTAGGGCAGAGGTTGGCGTGTCCAGCAATAGGTCTGGAAAAGAGACCCAGGCCCCACAATGAAACAATGTAAAGAGAGATGAATTGATTGGTATTTTAAGGAAGGCACTGACCTACAAAACCTACAAAAACAAATTGCTCTCTCTGCATAGGTACCTTTAAACTTACAGATACGAGAACAATAGTATATCAGTTTCCTGTGCGTTTTGTGCCAAAAGTGCACGGGTTCAAAATTTTGCGGGTAAAGTTTGTCTTAGTGCAAACAAATTCGACTTGAGCTGGTCAATTATTTTTAAATATGGAGTGACAGCTCATGATAAATTATTTAATAATCAAAAAATGAGAGAGAAAAAAAAAACAGCAACTAGATGTTCCGACAGCTTATTTCAGGAGTGATCCAATTTGCTCAAGCAATATGTTAAAAGTGTAGCTAACAAGACTGAAGTGAAACACTAGCTACTGTAATCTCATACAAAATATAATTTTAAAACAATTGTTACATCCGATACATATTGAGTTGCTCTTAACAGAAATATTAGCACAGAAAAATCTTGGCTAAGAGCTGAAATTGTAAAAGGAGGAAGAAACACTTGCAAAGATGTCTGCATAATTGCTAGAAAGAGTGCCTACTAATAAACTAAATAAAGGACGAATACTACAATTTTTTTAGGGAGTATTGTAAAAACCTATTATATGACGGCACTGAGAGCATCTACCTCCACAGGTTACAGGCACTTGTTTAATTATTTATATGAAGCAGCTTACCTCAAAACTAATGTTGCCTAAGTATGAGGAGCAAGATTTTAATTTTTAGTCATTCTGTTAAAAGTAAAATAAATAACATAGACATATAAGCCTTGAACAAACAGCATTATAGAACTTACTGGCTCTCTTTGAATACAACAAGGGTCTCAAATAAAAAATGTTTGAAAATATCCTGCAGGCTTGTACTACCTACAAAGGGCAAAAGTGAAGGATGTTTCTATCTGACAGGCTGCAATGTTAAAAGCACAAGGCAGGTGCCAAATGAGTCAGGGACACGAGGCCATGAGGCCCAACTCAGTCACATCACGATACAAAAGACATTCAAGGGAAAGGACACTGGTATGTGCGCACCTATCGGTTGACGCTTCCTGTTGGCAATGGGCCGCATAAGCAACGGTTTGGCCCTTGAAGCAGCGATCGGTCTGCATGGCTGACACGTAAAACACGAAGTCGGCATCGGGTATACCTCGACCAGCACTCCCAAGCGTCTGGCAGTAGCGTCCTGTGCGGTCACATACTCTGCAAGGCTGGTGCAAAAGGAGCAAAGACAGGGAGGTTTCTCCCCTGGTGCCACAGTGTAATGCAACCGTGCTTAGGAGCCGTTATATAATCAACTTCTATAAAACCTTTTGTTCGTATCATTGGCAAGACTGGTAAAAAGAAGGAAGTTTCTTGTCCAAGTATTACGCACATACCTCCAAGTGCTCTTCAGGAACGACTACCTCTCCACAGGTTGTTTCAATCTCGCAATATTCGTTGCAGTAAAGGTACGGGTCTTGGTCAGGTGAGAATGCTTGGTTGTTTGGACATTTCCTGTTCGCAAACAAAGCGCTCAATTGGAGTATGTCATAGGCGTCCTTCTAAATACATCACATATATTTTCTTTTCCCCTCACCTGTTCAACCTTATAGGCACTAGGGTTGGTCTGACCATAAGAGTCCTCTCCCAGTAAGCAAGTGCTTCTGGCAAGATCGTGTCCTACGCAAGAAAAATATGTGGAAATACTGCAATTGGGCATTGCTATCACGAAGGATTCACACTGTTGCAGCAGTGCGGATAGACGAGTATAAGAAGTGATACGGGCGCGAACTCACATTTATTATGTCAAATTTCTCCGGCGGCAACCTGAAAATCAAGCCGATGTTACATATACAGAGATCGAGATTGAAAATTCGACTGGAAATGAGCGCAGCGCTGCAGTTTGATACGGCCAAGTGCTTCGTTTTCGTAGATGAAAAAAAAAAAAATGTTATACGCAATACTGCACGGCACATTACCTGACATTTAATAAAATGTCATAGAACATGCTCACCTGTAAACACTCTTATCGTAGAATACTTTAATTCTGAGGGGCTGGCTAATACTCCGTTTTCTTACATGCGATGAAGGCTCCAAATGCACCGGGTTAAGCACCTGAAAGTGTTAAAGGGCAAGTCGTACTGAAAGCAAATAAGCAGAGTGAAACTGCCACCATAACGACTGTAAACACGATAACGGTGCGAGCGCAGCCCGGATGTCGCTCTTTGAGCACATGTAATCACGCATGCATTAGACGCGCGAGGTCAACAAATCAATTGAACCTCCTGCGAGTGAAGGAAAACCGGGGGAAACCCACAAGTCGTGCGAGGTCGACAGACTTACGTCTTCTATCTTTGGCGGGACGTAGCTGCAACGGAAGCATCGAACGTACGTGAAGCACGACGTGATCAGAGCCCAGTACGCGACGAACTTCATCGAGCTGGAGTTTTACGATTTTACCCCATCGAATACGCTCCGTTCCGTCCGTCCCCCCCTAACCAAGCCACACCACTACTCCAATCTGATCGAACCATCACGGAACACCTACATACTACCATTTGCCACAGCCGGAGACGCTTTCCGGTTGCAAAGCACGTCAGGCCCCGGAAACTCCCAAGTTCAAGTGATCACCTGTAGGGGGCGAAAAAATCAACCGCGGCGTTTGGTTTTCAGCTAGGTACATGAAGCCAGGAAGGTTTTCAGCTACTTGTACATGAAGAATGTCGATACAAAATGTAAGAAGCGAACCAGGAAATTGACTGGTAAATACTTAGAAAACAGCAGGTGGCTAAACCGAAAATAACTATTGGTTAAGAAGAAAGTGAAGCAAACGGAGACTGACATGTGGAGAATTAACATGATTAAGAAGTCCGCACTAGAGATCTATCGAATTTTTAAGCAGGAAATTGCCAAAGAAAGGATATATGATAATACTCGGGATAGTTCTCTACTGTTTGAGGCCAGGACGGGAGTATTGCGAACAAGACATATCGGGCCAAATACGAAGGCGTAGACACGGTATGCAGTGCGTGTGGTGTGGAGAGGAAGAAGAAACTGCTGAACACTTGATAATGTTCTGTAAAGGGCTTCACCATCCCTATAGTTCAGGATGATGGCGCAGAGTTTTTCAAAGCACTGGGGCTTAGGGACAAGGAGGGCAAAATAGACTTTAAGCGGGTAGGCTTAACTAGAAGGTTATCTGATTGGTGGCTAAAGTCAAGACACGAGTGAAAATTAAACCCTTCACTGCAAAGTACGAATCCTCAACGTCACTATTTAAAGAGAAAAAAAGATAAATCTAATGGTTAGTTCACTAAGTATTACGGCTAGGTGGCGTTAACCGCCGCTCAGTCTAAAGGGTACAGCTACACTCATGCATCCATTTAGCGTAGATGAATAAATGGATGGATAGATGGATGGATGGATGGATGGATGGATGGATGGATGGATGGATGGATGGATGGATGGATGGATGGATGGATGGATGGATGGATGAATGAATGAATGGATGGATGGATGAATGGATGGATGGATGGATGGATGGATGGATGGATGGATGGATGGATGGATGGATGGATGGATGGATGAATGGATGGATGGGTGGGTGGATGGATGAATGTGGCTGTACTCTTTAGAGTCCACGGTTCACTGAATCTTAATAGGGTGAAACAAGCTTTCCGCTATACCAGTAGAAAAGGTTGGGGGAACAACCTTCCTAGCTTTAAAGAATGATCTTCCTAGGTTTAATGACCATTCAGATACCAGCAGCATTTGTTACGTTATAAAACTAACTACAGGCTTGACATAAATTGGCATTACATGAAAACATTTATAAATACATACGTTTCTGCATGCAGCGCTGCCCAAGGAACGAAGACCACCAAAGGAAAGAACTGTGCCGGCACCCTCCGGTGGAGAGACCAGCCAGTCTGCTCCGGGGCTACGTCAATCTCCAGCTACAGTTGAGATACTGCGAGAGGCCCCACTAAGCCATGCAGTTCATGAATCTTCACTGGAAGGAATGTCGCGTTACGGACACGACGCCATAGAACTCAGCGACGCCGCAGAAAAACTGTCAGCAAGCTCTAGTGATTCTTATTCAGGAGAAGCCAATGATGTGGCTATTGAAACATCAAAGGGTACTGGTGAAACGTCAAATGCTACGGCAGAATCAGCAGAACTGAAGAAGAAGCTTGCTGACCTTACTAGAAAGTATACTGAACTTCAGAAGCATCATGCTTCTGCCAAGCACACAATCCAAAGTCTCAAGAAAAAAAGTGCAAGAACTCGAGAGTGACGCAGCAAATATTTCGCAAAATTTGAAATTTCTGAATGATGATCAAGTTCGCGCTCTCTCAAGAAGCAGCAGCTTGGGAAACTCTTGGTCTCCGCACACCATCAAGCAATGCCTTCAAATTAAATTTGCTTGTGGTACAACAGGATATGAAACGCTAAGAAAAATGGAATATCCTTTCCCATCCAACAGAACACTCACGCGAAGGATTCAAGATTTAAAGTTCCTCCCAGGCATTCTTCACGAAGTGATCGATGTTATGAAATGCAAAGCTGAGACTATGGAGAATGTCGAAAAGGACTGCGTCCTTTTTTTGGACGAAATGAAGATGGTGCCGGGGTTCGAGCTAGACCATGCTGAAGAAACCATTCTTGGAGGAGTAACGCTTCCCCCGAAGCCTCAAGAGCCTGCGAACCACGCTCTTGTATTTATGTTAGGCGGCCTTAACCAAAGGTGGAAGCAAATTATCGCTTATGAATTGACTGGGAGAACCGTCGATGGTTGTTTGCTGAAAAACTATGTATTGGAGCTAGTACAGCTGTGCAGTCAAATATCTCTGAATGTTCGCGTAGTCACATCTGATATGGGCTCCGCGAACCGCGCAATGTGGAGGGAATTTGGCTTTTCAAGTCACAGAGATTCTTCGACAGTATGTTCCATACGTCATCCGTGCGTGGATGGCAAGGAACTTTTTTTCATGGCTGATCCGGCTCACGTGCTGAAAAACCTCAGGGGCCAACTCTTGATCTCTAAAGTATTCACGCTGAGTGAGGCCACAGTGGCCAAAAATAGCCTGCCTTCTACAGAGGTTAACGTGGAATATGTTGAGGCGGTATTTGAATACGATTCTGAAAGAGAACTGAAGGTAGCGCCAAGCTTGTCCGAAGTTCACACCAGCACAGGCCACTTCACCAAAATGAAAGTTGGTGTCGCTGTACAGCTTTTTTCGGGAAGCTCCTCCAGCTATCCGCTTCCTTATAAAGGAAGGGCTACTAAAATGGGAAGCGGAAACAACAGCTTGGTTCATGGAGCTTATTTCAAAGTGGTATGCACTGATGTCCTCGCGGCATCCAGCAATGGCGTTAAGTCACAGAAACAAGGCCAAGTACTCTGAAGCCTTAGATACATTGCACATGGAAATGGAAACAGTGAGAACTACGAAAATGGTCACCACATCACATTGGAAACCGTCGCAAGCTGGCCTGCTCATATCAACTACGGTTGTTGTTCGTCTTCAAGGAGTGCTCCTAAGTGACGAAGGATATGAGTTCTTTCTTACAAGTAGGCTGCTGCAAGACTGCTTAGAAAAACTTTTTTCTGTCATGCGGCTTATAAAGCCGGTTTCCAGTGCCTATGGCATCAAGTGCGCTCTGAGACTCATGAGCGTAAGCCAATTTTTGCATACGCCGCGGACGGGAAGTTACAAACTTGATGACCGAGAGTACCTTGTAGACCTGATATTACAGGGGAAGAAGGCCTGTGTCGAGAACGAAGTAGAAGAGATTGACGATTCTGAGATTATGTTCACTGAAGAATTGTCGGCAACAGAATGCAGTATTCTGTTTTACCTCGGAGGATTCATGTTGAAGGGAATATTGAAGTCCGTGAAGTGCGCAAAATGCAAAGATGCTCTCATTGCCCAGTCAAAAAAAGTGAATGGGTCCAACTGGTCATACCAGTTCCCATGAATTGGTCCCAAATGGCATTAATTGGAAGCCAACTGGAATGCTGAACTTCAATAGGAAAGACCAATTGGACCTTATAGTTCCAATTGGCCAGTCCAATTGGTTCACCGCTGACCATTTGATCTCCAATTGGAATGCTTGTTAGTCCAATTGGCTGCCCACATTCCAATTGGAAAACCATTGGAACAGTGCATTCCAATTGGCCTCCCAATTGGCATCCCAAATGGTGTGCTTGTTGGTCCAATTGGTTGTACAACTACAATTTGGGAGAGTGTTGGAACATTGTTCTTTCAATTAAAATTTGTTTCATATACATAAAAGTTGATATTTGTTATTTACATGGCAACTTAATTTGCTATAGGCCAGGGCAGAATTCCAGGCTCAAGTAATTGTCATGATTCTTATATATTGGAGTCAATTGAGCCATGTATACATATTTTGAATTGAAAACTTCATTGTAGTGTGCATTAGGTTATGTTCTTCAGTCATTTATGTTCCTTATAAGCAACTTTTTTTTCTAGAGCTGTGGCGTTTACTATAAGGTACATTTTAACTCAAAACAGTGGGACAGTTATAGCATTAACAGTTAACATGAGTTTGAATATGGTACAATTAAAAATGCAGCTAGTTCTGCTGGTTTGTGACCTATAGCTGTGCTCATAGAAGCAGTACTTTCAGTCTCCTGCTGGGTGATTGCCTGGACAAAAATAGGCCCATTGCTACATGCAAGCTTCATCACTTGTTTTTGTCATTTTTTTTTCTTGGATATTTTGTGTAGACGAAGTAATAGTCACTGATGTGGGTATAAAATTAAAGGTTGAAGTTGGTGCACGAAAGCTGTAGTGCAAACGGAGTGTAAAAATCCAGCACAGCACACATGTTGTGGGAATTAGTCATATGCGAAGCAGTCAGCATGCGTCAGCCAATGCTGGAAATTTCATTTTGAGCCTTCAGCGTTACGAGGTGGATAGACATCTTTGTCCCAATTGATTAGCTCTGTGCATATTGTAGACTTTCCAGGCACATCAAGTACACTGACGCGTGAAAGGTAGCTTATGGCACAACATAACATCAGTGTTCCCATTGGAGCTTGCACTTCAGTTATATTACCATGAAGTGCATGCTATCGAGTGATGATGTGCTTATATACAGACAAGTGCAACCCTTGAATATTGCTCGCACAGTCCTAAGTGCACATATGTAAAGCTTATCACATTGATATAAAACAGGAAAGCCAACTCTGCAACTACTTTGTCCTGACAAGGTATTTTTCATTGTACAAGGTATCTTTCTAAAGTAGTTTGAAGCAGTGACTGAGTGGAGGCTGCCATGCAGAATTCCAGGGTTTGATTCTGGCTTCACCCACGATTTTTATTTTTTGCTGCCATCTGGATATTTCGCGACATGAGCTCATTCACACTGTTGTGTTAAGATTTCCAATGTCTGGGCTGATATAGCCTGTGAATCACTCACAGCTAGTGGTGTGTGAATAGTGAAATTTCATCTTTGATTCTAATGACGCCGAATAGTGGCCAAAATATAGAATACGTAACATTTTATTGAAAATTGAAAGGAAGAACAAATTAATGAAGTCAGCTTGTATCCTCAAGCACATAACGCAGTAAGTGAATGCTGCCGAATGACAACAAATTGTCCTATAATAATACTGTTGTCCTTCATCGTTCCAAGTGCTTCATGCCCAAAAATGGCAGCATTTCTTGCCTAATTATAGGTCTTGATATATCTTAATGGATAGACTATGCAACCTCTTTCTGCACAGTAGTGCTTTTGAAATTAATGAAATCACAGCAGTATAACCTTGGTGCTGTTTGTACAACAGAAGACAACCACGCATTTCCGAGAAAAGCTCGTGGCATTCCACCACAATATGTTTATTAAAATGGGCAAAAATACAACAAGTCCAGGCATAAGAACACTCAAACAAAACACAAAAATAATAATATGCATGAAATATATGTACATATGTAAAAAATAATACACAAATGCACAAAATTTGCACATAGTTGCATCTGAAATTAAATTACAAATTAACAGTGCACATAAAATTTCACAAGGTATAGCAACTTGAATGACATATGCCACTCTGACAAAACTGAGTGCCGAATACCCACTGCACACTGGCCATGACGTGCTTGCATTTAGGCAACTCAGACAATTTTAAGAGGTCAATGGATTTCCGTAAAATTTGCTGGTTAGCAATTTCCTTTACGTGACCTGCAGTTTCTGAGCATGCATGATCTTAGTTTTTCCTACGTTTAATTTAGTTTCAATAAAGTTCAATTGTTAGGCGGCGCTCATACTGTGTCCTCGTCCTGCGAGATGTCGTGTTCGCACCAAGTTTCAATGTACGGTCACTCACACCAGTGTCACTAGAGCTGCAATGCTGCTCATGTGCACAAACCCAGCTTGTAGTGCTATTATTTCACATAATGATGCCACAGAAGCATGGCTTTCATTATATATGTATCAAGAGTACAATGAGCAGCCACTGTACCTGCTTATGCAAACAAATGCACCAGTTGTTTTGCACTATCACTAGCACTCTTCCAAGGAAAATGAGCAAATGGAGAAAGCAGTGCCCCATAATCTCTTAGTGATTACACCTATGGCTTACTCAAAAAGGGCTAAAACACCTAAAATAGCTTGCTTAATTTTGAATGGCCTGGCAAAACAGAAAGAATTTACGATCGAAAACGATACATTCGAGAGTACACAAGAATATGTATACCTAGGACAACTACTCATGGGAGAACCTAACCACAAAAAAGAAATTCACTGAAGAATAAGAATGGGCTGGAGCACATTCGTCAGGCACTCTCAAATAATGTCAGGAAATCTGCCACTATCATTAAAGAGAAAAGTATACAACCATGGCATACTGCCAATTCGGATGTATGGTGATAAACCATGGAGAATAATGAAACAGCTAGAGCGAAAGCTGAGGACCACGCAGCGTGCAATGAAACGTAGAATGGTAGGAATAACAATGAGAGACCGGAGGATGGTAGCATGGCTAAGAGAACAGACAGGAGTTGCAGATGTCCTAGCTGACATCAAGCGAAAAAAATGGACCTGGGCTGGTCTTGTAATGGGCTGGAGCACATTCGTCAGGCACTCTCAAATAATGTCAGGAAATCTGCCACTATCATTAAAGAGAAAAGTGTTCACCAGACAACTGGTGAACAATAAGAGCAACAGAATGGTTACCAAGCGATGGTCAACACAGTTGGGGAAGGCAGGGAGTTAGACAGAGCGACATAATTCGGAGGTTCCCAGGAATAAAATGGAATTAGCTCGCACAGGATATGGTAAACTGGAGATCATTGGGAGAGGCCTTCAACCTGCAGTGGACTAACACAGGCTGAGAATGATGATGATGCCCCGCCGCGGTGGTCTAGTGACTAAGGTACTCAGCTGCTGACCCGCAGGTCGCGGGATCAAATCCCGGCTGCGGCGGCTGCATTTTCGATGGAGGCGAAAATGCTGTAGGCCCGTGTGCTCAGATTTGGGTGCACGTTCAAGAACCCCAGGTGGTCGAAATTTCCGGAGCCCTCCACTACGGCGTCTCATAATCATATGGTGGTTTTGGGACGTTGAACCCCAAATATCAATCAATGATGATGATGATGATGATGAATTAGGGAACATAGAATTGTCGAAGAAGACTACAGAGAAAGAGTGCTGGGAGGTGCACATACATATGAAACATTTTCCACATTGATTAATACACTAACACTTCTTATTTCTAGAGGCTGAATAATTACTGTAGGAGACTGTTTGAATAACACTTTGTGCACATGGTTAACGGTCACCAAGTCATACTTTACTGGTCGGCACCGAAGTTTCCAGACACATATGCATGTGTTATCACCACTTGAAATGATCTTTTCAATAATGGCAAATGATCCATCCAAGAGTTGAACAACTGAAGTATTAGTCTTTTTCTTTGACGCGTACAAGCAGTCTGTCAGGATTGAACCGTTTACCATCATTCTTCTGTACTTTACAGAGGGTGGCAGAATTTCTTGCTCAGGTGATGAACAGGCTGGTGGAATACAAGAACCACTTCCAAAAAAACGGGTGCCATCACTGCTGCTTTTGCTTTTGTGAGTGACCTTGGCATCAAAAGAATTGCAATACAGCACCACGCTAGGGCTGGCAGTCAGATCCTGCAGCTCCATTACAGTGTTTTCAATCTGCAGAACTCTACACAGCTGGTGTGGAATTCCATTTGCAGCTTTGATGGCCTCTTTGAGGCTCCCATTTCCCGATTCAAATGGAAATGCGGAATGTGCCCACAGGGGTCCCCAGTCGTGGATACTCTTGACAATATGTGTCAGCTGGTGCATGTTATATGTCATGAAAGCTTTTCCAAAAAGCATTTCTGAGCGCACATGAAACTCTAACAAGAGTTTCTCTGCTCTGTTAACTTCAGCAGTTTCGATACTGCGCTGCAGCATAATATGTAAAGCTTCCACCAAGCATGCCCAATGCTCAAGGTATCTTCTCTCCAGAATACCATGGAGCACTGGGATGCTGTAATATAGTATCCAATTCTCCAGCTCTTTAGCTTTCCACCATCTCCGCTCTTTTGTTGCTCGCGGCAATCTTTTCACGTCTCTCGGTGGCCTGATAGCCAAAAGCCTCTCATCGACCATGTTTTGCTTGCGACTGAGGGAGTAGGCATAACCTGATGACTCAAACCACAAGTCTAAAAACTGCCGTGCTACACCGAGTAAAATACAGTGCATGTAGTCAGGGACAAAGCCTGATACGATATTAAAATAGGGCAGGCCGATCAACGGAGATGCTGTTTTAACACCATTAACAGTCACACCTTCCCTAACTGCAGTCATCATATCTTCGACCATCTGGCTTTCAGTGCGCTCAGTGGGGTTCAATGGTTGAACAGGGTACTTAGTAGAACCACCAGCTCGTTCACCTTTCTGCAGACACCAGTTACATCCGAAATAACCATTAAATTGTGTGACACCTTGCATAGGTGCCCTGGCAACAGAGTCAACTGCACAACAAATGCAATAAGCTTTGTATGTCTGCAGTTGACCCTTCCGCTCCAACACAAAGCCATTTTCACTGAGGTGGCTCATTTCCTTTACAAATGTGTTCTGAAAAAGCTCCATATTTGGTTTCTCCTTCCAAAACCACAATGCCGCAAGGACGAGTTTTGACATTCTCTGTTCAGCTGGGATCTCATTAACAATTAACTGAATAGGCCAAATGGACGTGCCACTTGATTTGAACAGCGGTGTGCCATCGGCATTTAGGGTGAAGGTGATTCTGGGCCCACACTGCTGTGTTGAAGCTGCGAATTTGTGGTACATTTCACCATCACATAGATCACCCAGTGAGCCATCATGGTGAAGTGGCTTTGTTAGGTCAAGGAGTGCACAGTCTTTCAACAATCTTTGCAACTGTGATTCCACATCAAGAGTCACAAAAAAAGGCATATCAGATAGACTGGAAACACTCGTTCTGTGCCCACACTGTATGCACTGAAAAGAGGCATTTGTTTCAGCATTTTCTATATGTGTGAAGCATTTGGGGCAAAAACAATAATATGTCATGGTTGTGCCAGTTTTGCTCAAAAGTTTGGAGAGCTGGTACCGTGAATCAGGCAATATTGGATGTTCGAAAATTCTGTTAATAAGGTCCAACATGCTGGTCAGCCCAGTGAATGACAAATTATTTTTCACAGCGTGCTTCAGCACCATGAGGAGAATGTCACCTCTGGACAAAACCACTCTTTCAGTGATAACATCAGTAAATAACTCTCCAAACTGCGACTTGCCACCATGACTCGGCCCCGTGGGACTGTTAGGCATTTGCTGCTGAAAGGAGAAAAGAAATAATTGTTCAAAATGGCAGCACTCGACTGAGACTTCACAATTAATTATCCAAGTCAGCTAGAAATCGATCCCTCTTTTCTCGACAAATGATGCCATATATCCCAATTTCTGTGCCACATACCCACGTCCATGACGGTTGGCTGATTTGCTGCATATAGTTACCGTGGCCGCCGCGGGATGCCGCCATGTACCCCCCTCCCTCCGTGCACTTGTGATTACACTGACAGTAAGCCACGCATTTGAAGAAAAACAAGAAGGTGCTCAAGGTCATGATGCACAATGATAAAGGGGCACATGTTCTTGCCCCCTTGTCATCCCCCTCCCTGCACTGCTTTCACAAACATAGCGCTGTGTGTGTGTGAGCCTTCATTGTGTCTTCGTTTTCAGTGAGCTCTTACCGTTCATAAATTCTGCATTTCCAATGCCTAAACAAGCTAAGTGATCCCCCAGCAGTTAATGACATCAGCCATGTTTGTGTAATTTTTGCAACTTCCGATGGACCTACCATGTCATCTTCTGAAGGCAGCTCTCCAGGATCATGTTGCTCTGAACCATCCTCATCAGACATGGACAGCTGCAAAACAAATAGAGCAGAGAAAACACAAAAACGATGAAACCAAGAGAAAAGGGAACTCGTCAGAGATCGGCACCACCTCGACGTGTGACAAAGCCATGTTCGATTTTTAGTGCAAAATCTGCAATGACACCACATATGGAGACACAACAGGCACAAGTGCTGTCATGCCTCTGCGATGTCACCGCATATTACTAAATACTCCGAACAACCACTTCTGTTATACAAAAAAATACCCACATAAATATAGATATGTGTGCATACCTCTTCATCATTTAGCAATGTGTCATGGGAAACCATCGGGTTGGCATGCTGTGGCCTATCATTGGTTGCTTGCAGTTCTGGAGTAGTGGGACTGACCGGAGCAGATGTCACCCTGGAGGCTGCTGTGCTACAAGCATCGCTTGAAGTTTCCTGCAAGAAAACAGCTTATTAATAAAAATGCACTTAACGTCTCGAACATACTACCTCACCTGTTCATCCTCACTACTCAACGTATCAGTTCGAAGTATGCCATTTATATCTGTCGAGACTGAAGCTTGTCCTGCTGCTTCATCATCAGACGAGGATGTGTCCATAGGCACCTCCTGAATGCGAAGAAGTATCTTAGACATATGTGCACGCCTTAAGTCGAAGCTTTACTGTGTAAGCTCCTATCTAATGTATCGTAATAGAGAAAGGTTTTTGTTTGTTTTTGAGAATGACAGCATCAGTTCTCATTGGGTTTGTTGCATTTAAACCCAATGCTAATAATAATATTGGGTTTACTTAGACAAAAACTTAACTCAATGACTGACTCAGCAATGACAAGTGACATCACAATTTTGCTAATAACAAACCCAAGGCACGCAAAATCGATTAATTACGCATTAATGTAAAATATAACTAACCTGTAGGCAAGATATTCGCAAAACTCCTGCGAACATTGTTACCATTTTACGTAAGCCGTGAATTCAGACAGAAAAGTCCGCTTTAAATGTTCTAACAGATGCAATGTACTGAACTGCTACAACTGCTTTCAATGCCCTATTAGAGATTTGTTAAAAAAAATTTTAAGTCAATGTTAAAATCGGTTACAATGACCCGCTCAAATAGCGGCTGCCATTCACAGCCGCTTTATTTGTACTCAAATGTCGCAGCAATACCAGTTTGCTCACTACCAGTTGTTCACTAAACAGTAATTTACAGCGTGGTTCGGTACCGCCAAGCGAGCGATATCTGCCGTCAATATTTACGTTCACCCTCGGCAACTACATGTGCGGACAAACGCAGGTTGTTCGCCCACACAAACTGTTGTTAATACGCTAGGCGTGTTATGCGAACCAAGACATGCAGTCTCGTGTGAGTCTTGAACACCAGCGCCAATTGAAGGCGTTAGAACAAAAACAAAGGTAAACTTACACGCTGTTGGCAACCCCTCTCAGTACTTCTCGGTAGCACAAAGTCCGATCCATGGTTGATATATCGTTTATATGGGCCTCTCTTCTTTCTCTTTGGAAGTTGATACATTATGACCGCATTAGACGATTTGTTGGTGCACGTGTGGATGCTCCTCAGATTGTTGTTGAGCGCACAACCGAACACCACTTCAGCACAACGGCAACCATGGCACATCCTGACTGGTCAGCGTCACAAAAGATGTCCAGTTTCGTATTTCAATATTTCATTTATTACTGTAATATCTGTACATCTGGTAAACCAATATATACTCATAAAACCTAAATAAAATGGACATATTAATATTGAAGTCATATGCGTCTATGTAGCACGATGTGTTTACGTGGAAACCTGTATCTGCCAGTCGGCTTGAAGTACGAGCTCGCGGCTCGCGCGTACGTTTACATTCAGCACGTGCAACGGCAGTCTGACCGCTGGCCGCAGATTTGCGTGCGATCCTGCGAAGTGATCATTCGGCTGCGTATCCTCTTTGTGTTTTTTTCGTGCACTAACGGCACAGTGTACTGCAGAATGATCACGCACGCTAAAGTACGTTACGAAGACGATCGGAAACTTGCGATTGTGGATGTTGGCGACATCGAAAACTTCAAACCAGAGCACGCGAAGGACTTCAAGTCCAAGTTCTTCTATTCTGTAAAGTGGACCGATCCGGACGGGACCTCTGATTACTACCGGGCTCGGATCCTAGCTTTGGGAGGTAAGCTCTTCGTTTGCGACCCTGGCACACATTTATTTTGCCTTGTCAAGTTCAACATTAAGTGCATTTTTGTGTTCCGCGGTGCGCATATGCCTATCGTTGATGCTATCCGGTGCGTGCGGTCGGTCGGCAGGTATAATTTGATTAATGAAACATAATTTTGTCTTGAAATGAGCGTAGTTCAAATATAGTCTTGCAACTTCCGTTATTTATAAATAGGCCTAATGAAGCTAGTGTATAAAAATTACTATATATACTCAACTGTCTTTTGCGCTCTTGCAAATGCAATTAATATGCCTAAAACTTGTTGCTAAGTGAGATGGATATCTAAGGGATCGCCTTTCTTTCTATTCTTCATGCGGTACAGCACAACTCGATAATATTCCTTAAAATGTATGCACTGATCCAGATCATAGACCCCTCTCCTCCAACTTTTGACGCTATTGTCTGCGAAGCTTCCAGCGTACGGCACGTGGCAAACTTGTTGAGTCCTTCCCAGCTGCCTTTATGTTTTCAGAATACAGTAAAAGCTCGTTAATTCGAACTCGAATGGGACTATAAAATTGTTCGTATTAAGTGGAGTTGAAAAATTGCGCAGGCGCTAGAATGAAGACATTGTTCCACACTGTGTGGAGAACCCAGAGAAGCCACCTCTGGACTCGTTCCCGCAAACTAGGTGATACTACATGTTTGTGGCAGGTAATTTCATAAATTAAATTCAGGCTGTGACAGCAAGAGAATTTATTGATCAGTCAGTGATACACCAGAAACAAGCATAGACTACAAAGAACAGACTACAAAGAACACAGGACAGAGTTTAACAGAACGAGTGCAACCGTCAAGTGGTCTTATTTTCATGCGTAGTGAATAATAAGGCTAGTTGATGCTTGCGCTCAGTCTGTAAAACTGCGTTCTTTGTAGTAGTCTTCATAGCGGCGCCCTTCCATAAGTGCATTCAACTATTATGTAGGTCAAATAAAATAATTATTTTTGATCATCTGTGTTCATGCAATAATCATTAATTCATTATCTTCACCATAGCAGTCAGATCCCCCCTCCCCGAAATAAAAAAAAAAAAGGAACCAGGATTTGCGTGTATATATATATGTATATATTGCGTATTTGACCTCTCCTTACACAAATGCATATACGCAAACATCTAGAGCTCAGTTATACAGTATATACAGTAGTCTTATGCAAAGACAGTTAATGAGCACATGTTTTATGGTTGTGATACTACGCACATATATATTCTCCCTGCTTCTGTTTAAGGCTTACATGCATATAGAGCATGAACTTTTTTAATATTGAAACAAAGACTACCGGAAATTTCAAGGATCCTTTCATATAAGTAGAAGGCTTATTTAAGTGTACACTTAGCATAATATTCCTTCCCACTTAATCTGTTGTCACTCTTCTGTGTTTTTCTTTATACTTGCAGTGCAGCCTAGTCGCACATCCATGGCTTATAATGAAATTATTTCCTCGTAACATTTTTCAATGTGTACGACCTCAATATTTTCCAGAATCTGAAGACGACTTGGAGGGGGAGGGAGGAAGCCGGCAGAGGCCTAGGTTTGAAAAAATGGCTTATTCACCTGACGGCGGAAGTGAGGATGAAGATGATGTCCAGCCAGAGGTACTTGTTTATGCAGTGCCATATCATTCTTTATGCATTGCACAACTTAAACAGCCTCATAAGACA
Organism: Rhipicephalus microplus; assembly: GCF_043290135.1. Classification (NCBI taxonomy): domain Eukaryota; kingdom Metazoa; phylum Arthropoda; class Arachnida; order Ixodida; family Ixodidae; genus Rhipicephalus; species Rhipicephalus microplus. Next base: position 11,107,156 of record NC_134703.1, on the reverse strand, counting down.
TTTTTTTGTTTGTGTACAGCGTCCCGTGAAAAAGCCCTCTGGCCCAAAACAGGAGCTCTTGGACATGCTGAAGAGAAAAAAGGATGACATCTGCCGAAAGGAGGAAACAGCTACAAAGAAACAAAAAAAGAGGGAGACCTATGACGATAGGGGCAGCCTAGTCAGTGAGCTCAAGAACAAGCTACAGAGGCTTGAACAACTGATGGATAGAAAGAGCAAAAAAATAGAGCAGCTCCAAAACAAGAATAACACATTAGAAAAGGAGGCCATGGAGCTGAGGCGGCTTAATGTGAGGCTGCAGGAAAAAATTCTGACAGCCTTAGATGAAGGCAAAGGTATGGAATTCGGCTTTTCGTAGTTTTGTGGCTTCTGTGGCTGCTATGTACGTAGACTTATTTGTAATTTGTATGCCAGTAGCATGGTCACACATTTTTTTTTTTTTTTTTCAGGTTTGGGGGGGAGGGGGCACTCAGCTATGCTTTATGTATGTTTATGCATGCATTTGTATGCGCGTTTATACACATGCCAAACTGAAATTTCAGGGGGGGGGAATTATGGGCTTCCTTAAATTTAAAGCTATTCCTTACAATTTCAAACCACAAAATCGAACGAAGTGATGTTTGTGCATACTACCATGTTTACACATTCTTACGATAAGGAGCGAGTTTGCTTATTTAAGAAAATTACAAAAAAATATAGGGTATTGCAGTTATAACATGAGCTCGCCATCCTATGTTGGAGAGCTTCTCTTCTGACCAGTGGTGACGACCTTGCATAGGACCACAAAAGGCTTTTCAAGTCAGCGGAGCATGAAAGAATTTGTCGCACTTCTTCATCACCCAACAACTATATGCTCATTTACGCCTTGATGCCACTGCCTATGATTTTCGAATATCTTTGGACAGTTTATTGTTTTATTGTTAAGCAAATCCTTTTGCATTTTCTTCATGTTTTACCAGGCAGTGGTTGCATGTGCAAAACATTGCATAGATCCAACACGTCCATTGTCACTTAGAATGCTCTTTGAAGGTGCTTTGAAACAAAATAATAAAATTGCTGTTTTATGTGTAGCCTGGTTTCACATCTAATATGAGGTGCATTCTCAAATTGTTAGTTACAAAAAAAAAAAAAAAAGAAAAAAACTCAAGTTAATACAATACTTGCATTTGGTACAATTTCTTTGATGTAGCTATATTTTGGGTGAGAGCCTTGATATTGAAACTCATATGTTTTGAATGTTGATTGCTGACAATGCTGTCTTCTTAAAGTGACTTGAGTTCTGCTGTTTGTAGTGAGCCTCGCTTCATGTTGATGGTGCAGGCAACAGTAGAGCTGCGTGCTCAATTAAGAGCAAACCGGAGCACTCAAGGATGGAGCTCATAGATATTGACATGGATGTGATTCCAAGGGAGACAACACCGCCACCAGATGATTGCCCAAGAAAAGAGAATGCCACGGTAATGTGCATATCTAAAGGGCAGCTTCAGGAATTTTTAGTTTTGCATACAGTTGTCGTTGTAGGTGAAATTTTTTTTGTGCTTGCTTAACTGTAAATGCTGCTTTTTCAGATGGTTGTTATGATTTTTTTTTTGCAATACATTCCTCTGATGCAGGTGGACATTGGCAGTGGCCTTCGAATAAATTCTTGTGCGTGGAGTCACATCCAGGGCCATCAAAAGGATTCTCTTTTTGTGAAAGACCTGCTTCTTGGAATTTGGCCAAAGGAGCAGCTGAAAAACCGCTCTTTGCAAGGTATGTTGCTGTTCTATAGATTTTTTTTTTTATAACGACAAAGCTCTTTAGGCTAGCCTTATTCTGTTCAAGGCAAAGAAATTCCTAGGTGGGTATGTGCCACAGGAATTGGCCAATCCCCAATGCAAGTTCAGCAGGTGCAAGTGTTAAATGAAAACTGCTTGACGGAGTGGAGCATGTCAAACATGGGAGAGGAAGAAAGAGAACTAAGAGGAGTAAAGGCATAAAATGATCGAAAGACTAGACTCGGAGAAAGAGATAGAAAAGCAGAGAGCAAGACAAAGAGAAACAGGAAGAGAGTGAGAGACATAGATAGAGGAAGTAATCAGTAGAGAGAGAAAGGAAGGGAAGAAAGAGCAAGAAAGAAACCGAGAAATTAAAAGGAGCAACAAGGAAGGCTGCCCCGCTCCGCTGTTTCTTCAGGCTTGGCACCACTAATGCGAAGCTGCCATAATTTTTTTTAGCGCTGTGAACTAGAAGTAGCAGTATTATAGTTAACCACTGTTCATTTGTGTCTTGCAGGAAAGCGGTGTCCACGATTTCCGGATCGGCCTGCAAAAACTCCACTGACGCCTTGGAAAGTGGAAGTGATGCGGGGTAAGTGTCCATGCTTTTTAAGATATTTTGGTGTAGACTGTCTTTGTTCATTCTGCCTCAGACCATATTCTTATAGACTCCATTTTTGTTTAAGAACTGTTTCTTCTTGCCAGTTAGTGATGCCCTGTGAACCTTTTGTTTTAGATTGTTACAGACGGCGACTGCAGCGCCAAGGTATTCCTGAAAACCTTGTGCCTGCTGCACTCAAGCAGCTAAACCATTTTGTGGTGGAGAAGCTGGCAGACCTTGAGAGGATGGCAAAACGGTGAGATGCAGTTGTAAATGTGTTTTGATGAATTTCAGGAAGGTTCTTGTATGTAGTTTTAAATGACATGCAGCCTTGTAAAAAAAAGTGTTCAAAGCATCATACTGATTAAATGCCATGCCAGTGCATTTACTCACACCTGTGAAGTATGTGTGAGATCATGTGGTAAAAACTAGTCTTGAGCTCCTAGCACATCAAGTTAGCACTTTACTCACATCTGAGCAGGCCCAAATTCTAGGCTGACCCCCTAAGGTTTGAAGCCAGAAAAAAGAAAAGAAAATGTTACCTCAAATGTAGACCCAGCAGGAAAACGTTTACAGTATGCAAAAAACTCAAAACACATACAGTAGAACCCAGATATATATATAGAGCCATAAAGGAGATTGCAAAATAGTTTGATATGGCAGCAAAGCAGACAACTCGTCCAGCTTTCTCCTGTGTGTGTTTGTGTGTACAATGATTCTCTGCTGAACAGTGCTGTTCTCTTGAAACCCGGCGCCTGCTACAATGTGTAGCCTGCTATGTATGGTCACAATATTACTGCACTGGGACCCCTTTCCGTGCTTGTTTACTATGTCAGTGTCTGTGCAGTAACATTTTCTTGTGCGTAAGCGTTCACTTCTGACAATAAGCGGGTGTTGCGTGCATCATTTTGGGCCAATGTGGCGGCTATGCTTTTTTGTGCAGTTAAGGCGGTTTTAGCTATTCCACCATGGCACCAACGCATTTGGGTTGTTGCATATTAGCAGTATGCAGTAAGTTTAAATGGCGCTGTGCCTTACATGCTGCTAAACAGGTAGTCGAAAATGCCTAGTGCAATAGGGCTGTCGGCAATCCGTTGCACTCTCATGTTTGTCAGTGGCTGCTATCACATTTGCAGCCATCGCCACATGTGCTTAAGTCTTAATCGATGGCCAGCCGGTGCGTCCAAATGAAAATGTGAAATATTTTGCACAGTACAGCATGCTACTGGCCACACCTAGAGTTGCGGGGTGCACCTTGAATCAACAAGCTTATGAGCCTTGATGGCATGATCAATCCATGGTTATTATGCTGGTGGAAACAATTACTGCTATCACTCAACTGTAACAATTTTTTAAGTACTCAAATATAAACCAACCCGACAGTATTTGAGTTTGAGAAAGACTATTGGCCTAGATTTGCGTAAATATGATACACACTCTGCCTACAGCAATAAGCAATGTCATTACCTATCCCTAATATTCTGACAGGTCCATTTCTAAGGATAGTTCTGCAGCAGGCTACCATTGAAAATGTTGCAAAGGGCCAGCTCTCATGCCTTGAAGTCGTAGTGTGGTTCAAGCACCACAATGTCGTTGCATCATGTGTATATGTAACATTAGCGATGTGAACTTGTAACTTTCATGCACTTGTGTATTTTTCAACACTTTCAGGGAGAAGGACAACCTTAAGCCACAGGAAAGCTGTGAATAAGGCCAGCAAATTCCAAGGTCAAGAGTAAGCCGTGCCTGCAAATTTGGTCTAGTCATTTTCCAGTCAACTTTTGCAATACTTGTACAAGTAATAAATTATTGTAAATCAAGTACCTTCATTTTATGGTTTTTATTTTATGCATGTGCAATACACATCACTCACGACCAAGCATACCGGATCATTTTGGTCAGGATGAACATTTTTGCTTTAACAATTTGGTGTGCTCTTTGCCCATGTATTTCAGCCAAACACCAATTTGTAATGGAAGAATGTTAGGTTCAAGCTAGACCAAGCTAGAAGTTCACTTCAAATGGTTGACCAGTTGCACACCAGCCAGCTCTAACTGGATGACCATGTACATTCAACTGGCTGACCAATGGCGCACCAATCAGCTTCAATTGGATGACCTGTTGGCACCAGTTGGCTTGAACTGGATCACCACATGTTTTCAACTGGTTAACCATTTGGGCACCAGTCAGCTTCTATTGGATGACCTGTTGGGTGCCAGTTCACTCTAACTGGGGGACCATACGTTTTCAACTGGTTAACCAGTTGGACACCAATTCACGTGAGCTGGTTAACCGGTTGGCTTTAACTGGATCATTATGTGTTTGACTGGCTGACCAATGGCGCACCAATCAGCTTCAATTGGATGACCTGTTGGCACCAGTTGGCATGAACTGGATCACCACATGTTTTCAACTGGTTAACCATTTGAACACCAATTGTCATTGACTGGTTGACCAATTGCACTCCAGTATCTTTAATTGGATGACCATATGTGTTCAACTGGCTAAACAGTTGAGCACCAGTTGGCTTTAACTGGATCACCATACGTGTTCAACTGGTTAACCAATTGGGCGCCAATCAGCTGCTATTGGATAACCAGTTGGCTTTAACTGGATAACCATTTGGACGCCAATTTACATTGACTGGTTGAATAGGTGGACACCAGTTATCTAGAATTGGTTGACCAATTGGACACCAGTTAGCTTTAACTGGTTGCAGTGAAAAGAAAGCTGGGCACCAATTAAGATTCGGTTACGTCCAGTTAAATATAATTGGAAAACCAATTGGCCACCGGCACTGTCCAAATGGTTCACCAATTGGACGTAAACTGGTCTACCAATTGGATATAATTGGTACGCTCCCAACTGGTGGCGAAATTCCAATTGGTCGAGAACCAATTCGTAGCAATTGGTATTTGTCCAATTGGACCCATTGATTTTTTTTGACTGGGTGGGACTGCGTGCGACGAGTATGCTTCACTGACATCACTGAAAGAGTGTGTTTCGGACGGAGACAACCTTATATATCCGAGCAGTGGAGTGATGAAAGCCCTGAAAGACTATGAAGAGCACTTTACGGCCATCAACTCTTGGTGTACGGATAAAATAATCACGATGAAGTCGCCGCTTCGTTCACTTACAGCATACCTAAGCAAAGGCACAACGCCGCAGCCTGTGTGTATGCACGGAGCACAAGGAGGGTATACACAGAATGCTCACTGAGAGGTACGCACGAATAAGGCTGCGCATCCACCTTCGACAGTTGCCAGCCGATAGTTTGAATGGGAATTCCAGCAAAACTTGTGCCGGCGTCAACCTCTCGTAAGACATCGACACACTAAGATAAGCTGTATGCCCCAAATTAACTGAAAAGTATGCCTTCTGTGCTGATCTGACGCCAATATTTATAAGTTTGCAGTTGTTAAATACTTGTTTTTCTCCTTCACTGCTTTTGTGTTTCAAGGTTGCCTTCCCGTCTAGTCTTAACTTATTACGTAGGTCGTTCTTTTCACTCGTGCACGATCACCGTGAAGCAACCAGTGACAGTCCTGAGAAAATTCTGTCTTGGAGTGCTTTATTTGCGTAATTGCCTCTGTCAGCATAGTGTTTATGCATACAAATAAATGACCTGTACACTAATTCTTGAGTGTCATGTATTTTCAACTTTTTGAGCAAGCATAATAATGGTAAGAAAGCTCTAATATCATTATAGCTGGATATATGCATTTTTCCTTGCGGATAATGACCTGACATGCATTTGTTTAGAAGCACTTGTGATCTTACGTTTTTGCTTTATTATTACCTATTTTAGTTACTTATTTTATTTCTTTATTTTTGATACAAATGTTTTGTTAAACAAAGTGTACTTAGCATGTATTCTCTCGTGTTACATATTGTCACGGGGTCGTGACGTGGCCGAAGACAGGAGACTTCGTGTTGGGATTTAACTGTTTATTTGGACGAACCTGTGCCCGGTAAACGGAAAGTCCAATTACAGCAGCACTCTCGCACAGATAGCAGTCTCGGACTGATACAAAGAGAATTTTATTAACTTCAAACTCAAAAAAACTCTTTACATCATTTTATACATACAGTGCTCGTTTAGACACCCCTCTTGTGCACTATGGGGCATACAAACTCCATTATCCATAGAGGAAACTAGCGGCACACACACACACACACACACACACACACATATATATATATATATATATATATATATATATATATATATATATATATATATATATATACATACAAGTTTGTGCTAAACTACGCATACATTCATAAAAAAACACAAATATATATTTACAATCATATATACATATATTTACAACAGATCGTGAACATGGGTAGGCATAATTACAATACTTCGACTGGCGCTATACATACACTTGTAACACAATGTTTTGGGGAGAAGGGGTTAATAGGGGATTATGGGGGTACGGAGTTTCGCACCTCTGACGAAAAAAAAAAACTGTGTGCCAGCGGCGAAGGAACTGGTCCTCCCCGCCAGCTTCCAGTTGCTCGGTTAAGTACTGCACTATTTTCTGCCTGATCATGGCTAGTGCTGGGTAGGCCGCTCTCACTGGGGTGTTCTTTACCTCAGAAAAGCACCGGCGTTTCCAAATCACAAAGAGTGTGATGGCAATCACCAGCCTTGCGAAGCAGCCCCTATTCCTTTCGAGGGCAGGAGGAGGGCGGATGCTGAAGCACCTCGCAACCAGGCGCCATACCGACTTGGCCGCCCCGCATTCTAACAACGCGTGGGAGATCGTTTCCTCAGCGCGGCAATTAGGACACTGGCTATTCGGCGTGATGCCGAAATGGTGCAGGCGATGTCTCGTGGGCAAAACTTGCCACTTGCGCTTCCACTCGAAGTCATGTACTTCGCGCGGTCGGTACTTATTGCTTTTTTGTTTGCACAGTCCTAGGCTTTTGATCTGCTCCTTTTCTTCTTCGGACAACTGGTTTTCTGTTATCGCTTCGACGATTCAGGCGGGTGGGTCCTTGTCAATGTCGCAGTTCGGGGCTTCTTTTTCTATGATCTTTGTCGTAGTTGCCGCCATCCTGTAAAAGTGAGAGGGCGCTTCCGCGCGCGGGCCACTGTGTTTGTGGTTTTCCAGATAGTGCGTGATGGTGCTTGTCCAGTAGTTGATTAGATTCTTGCCAACGTAACTCGTTGCGTAATAAAGCATGCGGGTAATCTTGAGGGCCAGTATCTGGCTGGTCATTTGTACGTGTGGGAGGCCGAGGCCACCTTTGTCCTCGGGTAGTTGAAGGAGGTGTCGCTTGACTGGTGCCGGTTTCCCTTCCCATAGCAAATCGGTGATCACGGTGTTCAGTTGGCTCGCGGTTTTCTTAGAGATCAACGCTACCCTACTGGCGTAGAACGCAAACGCGCAAACGGTGGTCCTTGCTGCCAGCGCTTTTTCTCGTAACGTGAGGTTTAGGAGGCGAATGCGGTCGGCTGCCTGCTTTGCCCTCTCGAGGGCTCTCTGCCACGTGGCTGGTGCCACCCCTTCACTGGAGAAGTAGATTCCCAGTACTTTAACGATGGACACCACTTCGATGCTTCCTAGGGCTTCTCTGGGGAAAGTCCCAAATAGCATCGCCTTGCTCTTGTCCGCATTTATCGCCGCTCCGGATGCCTGCGCGTATCTTGTAAACGTCGCACTGAAGGCTTGGAGGCTGCTTTCATCCCGAACAAACAGGGAAATGTCGTCCGCGTATGCCAGCACTTTCACCTGCTCCTGGCCCGTCAGTGGGAAGCCCCGAATGCCTTCATGCGCAATAACACTTGTGATCAGCGGCTCGCACGACAGGACAAAAAGGGTCGGGCCGAATGGGCATCCTTGCCTTATGCCTCTGCTATACTTGAATGCCGGCGTTGCGACTCCGTTTATCACAACGGTGCAGGTTAGGTCCTCGTACAAAGTTTTTGCCAGTTTTATAAACCTTGCCGGTAAGCCAAACTCCTGCATCACGTCGAAGAGGTAACGGTGTCGTACCCTGTCAAAAGCTTTAGCTTGGTCTAGGGAAATAAAAACACCATTGAAACCTCTTATCGTCGCGTATTCGAAAGAGTCACGGATCACTGTGAGGTTCGCAAAAAGCAACCTTCCTGGAATCGCGCACGTTTGGTACGGGCTAATGATGTCCGGTAACAGGAGCTTGAGCCTGTTGTTCAGTATAGTGGCTACCAGCTTGTAATCGGTGTTCAAAAGCGTGATTGGACGCCACGCCGTGGGCTCGTTTGGTGGTGCACCCTCTTTCTGTAGTAGGACAATTTTACCCACTCCGAAGGAGTCGGGTTTTTTAAAGGACCTGAAGATCGCATTCATCATCGCGAGCAAGGGTTCTTCGAGAACTTCGAGAAAAGTCACATAGAAGGCTGCAGTCAGACCATCAGCGCCTGGGGCAGAATTGAGGGTCATGCTTCTTATGGCTTCACGAAGCTCTGCAGGGGAGACTTCAGCGCTAAGGGTTGCTGGCTCTTCCTCCTCCTTAATTCGCTGCAGATGTTTGCAAAGTTCTTTGACATGGTCGGGTCTTCGAATGGTGTCTATTGGTTCGGTGTCTTAGAACTGTATGCTGAAGTACTCTCTGAAGATGTTCTCAATTTCTGCTGGGTCGTCGGTTACAGAACCGTCTAAGCGGTTTGCCTCCGCAATTGGCAAATAGCCATTTCCACGTACTTCCCTCACATCAACTCCGGTCGCCGTGCCCAACAGTGCATGCTCACTTCTAGGTCGCCTCATGGTATCTCTGAGGAGTTGGTTGTATTGCTCCTCGAGCGAGGTCAGGTACTCTGTTGTACATGAGGTCAACGTGTCGACTGTCTTGATGATCTGCATCCGGCGAAGAAGTTCTTTCATCTTTTGTGTATGACGTCTTTTTCTGGCTTTGACTTCTTTTTGTAACAGGGCCTTCCATTCTTCCTTAAGTTTATCCCACAGAGGGGGGGTAATATGTCCGGCATTTTCTACTTATGCGCTCATGGCAGCTTTCAAGTTTTCTACGCAAGTCTCATCTCTCAGCAGCTCAGCGTCTATTCTCCAGCTATTGTTATCAGAGTGCGGGCCGGGGGATCCCTTTACCATCGTGACGAGCGGGGCATGATCCGTCTTCTCTTTCTGGTTGGCCGGGAGCGCGAGTACTTCGCATCCTTCTACCAAAGGGAGGAGGAGGTCCGGAAAGTACATCCGGTCTATTCTACTTCCTGCTGATCTAGAGGTACGGGTTGCTACGAAGCGGTCTTTATAGAGGTGTACCCATATGTCCGAGAGGTTTAGGTGCTGAAGGGTTTTCACCAACTCTTTTGCATTGTAGGTTGATCTTCCTTGGCTTGACCCCCTCACGTCCCGGTTAGAATCTACCACGCAATTAAAATCACCGACCAGTACGTGGGGAATGGGCTCTAGGAGGAGTTCGTGCATCTCTTGAAAGAACTTATTCGTATGTTTTCTTGTCACGGGGGCATAGACGTTCACAATGCGAATCTTTTTGCCTTCGATGAAAATGTCAATCTTTATGTACCGACCATTCGCCCCGAAAATACAATGGGATTTTTGATCGAAATCTGCCTGATACAAATATTACTCCGACCCCGCATGCTCTCGTGGTCGCCAGAGAGAAAAAAGGCGTCGGTCTGATGATCTCGGCGGAAATTAACCACATCCAGCGACGTTCGGAAATTCGCCTCTCGAATAAAGAGGAGGTCTATGTTCTGGTTCCTAGCGAAACCTAGGATGGCTGCTTGTTTCGCCCTATCTCTAAACCTCGGATATTCCACGTAGCCAATTTCAAAAAGGCCATCAAAAACCTTAAAAAGAAGAAAACAAAACGCGGAAAGTATCGAGGCTAGCAAGCAGCGTGGCCGTCATCCGCCGATTGAACACGATGCCAAGCGCTGGAGGGGAGCAGGAAAGAGGGGTGAGCGAATGCACCGAGCAAGATAAGCGACAGCCGCGTGCCGACAGAAAGGGGTGAGGAGGGTGCTGCACAAGAAGGAGAAGGGAAGGCAAGTGGGACATAGTGCGGCCAGAGCGAACGAGAGGAAGGGAAAAGGGCCGTGAAGCCGACAGGGCAGGCGCGCCACTTCAGTGACTTGCGGGATTCGCTCGCAGGATTTCAAGCTGGACGGTTGTGCCCTCGCGATCTCCGACATCAGCGTAGCTCCCGCCGACTGGTTCGCCCTCCGCGGTCTCCTGACGCCGTGCAGCTCTCGCATTGTGGCACCCCGCCCTTGGACTGCTTCGACCGGATCCCCACTTTCCTATCTCCTTTTTTTCTCTCGCTTGGCTGTCTTCTTCTCCGTCTATTTTCCTTCTATTCTTTTTATCCCTCCTTCCCCCCACCCATATAAGGCACTGCGCCGTGTCGCCTGAAGGCAGACAGAAATTAGGTGCCTTTTTCCTCTCCATTCTAACCACTACCACCACCACCACTTGCGTCTCGGGGCTTGGGGGTGGTTCCCCTTTGCCTACACCGTCTTTCTCGAGCTTCTGAGCCTTCGCGTGTGGTGGAGCGTCGCTATCACTGCTTTGGCCTGCTGGCCCGGGTCAACTCTGCCGGGCCTCCTTGCTGGCTGCCCTCTCACCCAGATACCGCTTATCGTCATCAGGGCGTATTCGTGAGCGCGAGCGAGCTCTCTGCTCTAGCCCAGTGGCCATCTGTCCTGTTTTCGCGTCCGATTTCCGGCTTGGGCGTGCCGAATGGGAGGCGGGGGAGGAAGTCGGTGCAGCATGGTCGCATTCGCTGTCGCCGGGTATAAAGTAACACCCTTTACTTTTTATGGGGGCGTCGTCACCGGCTGGGTCTTGGGTGCCGGCCTCCAAGGCCAGGCTGGTCACTGGGGCCCGGACGTCGACGGGTGTGTGTGATAAAGCAAGGAGGGCCTCTCCCTGCTCGTTGGACTCGGGGGTTGCTTCAGCCGCGGTCAGCGAATTCCCGCAGTCATCCCGGCTCGCCGAGGGTGGAGGCGGCTTAGGGGGGGACGATTGCGCCGAACCCGTCTCGATATCGCTAGACTGTTTCGGTCGACCTGGTGGTAGTCTCGTCAAAACTCCCGGGCCTCTCCCCCTCACTGGTGGACGGATCGCTCATGCCACTGCCTGAAGTCAGATCGGAGTCTAAGTCGCGGTCCCCGGAAGGGGATCCCCTCTCGGTTGTGCGGGATGCGGACCTGGACGTAAGGACCTGCATACGCGGCGAGTTAGTTGCTCGGGCAGAGGCGGGGCCGCTTGACTGAAAGTGCGACGAAGCGGATTCAGATAACGAGGGGAAGCCGCGGGCGGCCGAAGCGTATGAGCGCTTACGAAAGCACTCGCGTGTTCCGTGGTGACCCCCGCAACGTTTACAGTCTGCCGAGCAGCCCTCAGTATCGTGGCCGAAGGTGCCGCACCGCTTACAGTACGCCGTGGTGCACGCAGTCGCCATATGCCCGACTTCACCACAACGCGCGCACACCCGGCGCATGCCTCTGTACTCGCACATGACTTTGTGCCCCGCAATAGTGATGAAGTTGGGGACTGGGCGGCACATCTCAATTTTAACCACACGTACACCGTTTAACTTGGTCTGGCGAGTGGCTAGGGTGGCGAACGAAAGGCCCTTCACTTTACCAAACTGGGCTAAGGCGTTGCTAAGGGCCTCGTCTGATAGAAAAGCGGGGTAACGGTAAACGTTCACATATGTAACCGGCGGACCGACTGCCTCTACTGGCACCCTCGCCCCGTTCATTGCAAATCCTTCCGCCACCATTAGCTTCGTCGCCTGGCCAGCATTGCGGGTGCATACAAGAAATTTTGCGCCCCCCATATGTTGCAGTACTAATACGCTGTCGTAACCAGCTGTCTCTTCAATTGCGTCAATTAACTCATCGACGGAGATATCGCCCTCGGGCGCAGAAAACATGAAACAATTCTCCCTCACCGGTAGTTCAAATGGCGTGGCCATTCTGGTGGGTGGACCCCGCAAGCCGCCGGTTGGGCGTGGCTCGTGGTTGACTTGTAACGTGCAGTCGAGCTGCACCCTGGTAGGAAGCTGCTCAGCCGAGGCGAGTACCGCGCAGGTCTTGGTGGTACCAGGTGGACCGCACCTCCTCCTGGCATGGGGTAGGCGGGCTCCAGGCAGCAAGGCCCGAGACCCAGGGGCGGCGGTGGCGCGTACAAGACGCCGGTGCCGCGTAGACTTCTTTTGCCGACTAGAAACCCTGGGGTCGACGTCCGCATGATGTGACCCCGGGTCTCGCTTGAGGACTCGAGAAGAGACAGCTAGACCGGCGAACGGAGCGTCGGCCTTCGATCAACAACTGACAAGCTGCGAAGCGCGTCGGCATTTATACTCTTGCCGTCGAAAGTTCTAGCGTTATCGCTGACGGTGGCGTAGGTTCCAGAACAATCTGTACCGTTCGCACAGTGGGCGTGATCTTATCGAAATGATCTACTACAGTCCGGAACCTTCTCGAAAACTGCAGGCGCGGTTTGCGCTGAGAATCGTGTGGTGTTTTGGGACGATAACAAAAACTTGGGAAATGGAACGTGGCAATATTCTTTGTTACTTTTGTGCAAATGAACCTTTTCTAGTTATATCCCTAGGTATTCTTTCAAATTCTCATCGAGCTATGAACTTATCTAGCTTTTTGTGCATCTTTACATCCTAGATTTAAACTTTTTTTGTATGTTGCGAACAATATGCTGTGTATTTGTTGTTTGATATTTATGTATAACTGGTACAGAGGCCTTTTGTCAGGTATTGTTATACCTTTAGCTTCTGTACCTTTCTTGGTGTAATTCAAGAAAAATAAATGATCTGAATACTGCCCCTCGGCACTTCATCATGTGTACAATACGTATAACGCAATTTACGGTAAACGAGCAAAGTATAAACTTAGCAAAAGAAGCCGTCATAACCGCGCTTTGGTAACTTCGCAACACTAAAATTCGCGTTTTGCGATATATCTACTGCTGCTGCTAGCACGCATATGACTGCTTTGAACAATTATTTACGTATTTGAAATGCATAGTTTACAAGGCAAATAACTAAGTGTTTAGACTTGCCAGAACTCTCGTTTGCGGCCGAAGGAAGAGGATTCGTTTTAAATATAACGAAGTCTATACGTCAGCCTATAGTGCACAACACATGCACAGGCCGTCAGTTTATATGAAGTACATCGTTCCCTTAATAAACATTTAGGTAACAACAGCACTAAAAGCTGTACAAGGTTCAAAAAGAAAAGAAAAAGAAAAAACTCACAGCGCGCGCTTATTTCTGGACGTTTCCGCGCACCGCAAGCGCCTTGTATAACGCCTTTCGCATGCTGTCTAGCTGCGGTGGGAGGCGCAATGGCGGCCGTCGTAGCAGACGACGTGCCTGTCCTCACCCTCAGCGGAGCGCGCGGGCGTCAGAGCACCCTACCGCGGCGCGCACGTGGCGGCGCGTTTCTGTTTCAAACACTTGTTTGATTGCATGAACCACTTGGGCCTTCCAGAGATCCTCATCTCGACCGTGAGACGTATGTATAGAGGTAACACTGTAGTGGCACACTTCGGGGATGTTCAGTCAGACCCCGTTGTAGTAGTGAAAGGCCGGGTGCGACTGTTCTCACAACAAATCCGTGCAGGGCGGGGCCTCGCCGCGATGACGTAGCCACTATTTCCTTTTTTTTTTCTCTGTCTCCCTCCCTCTCTGTTTGGCAGCGCGTTCGCTCAACACCGTTTAGACTTGGTTCGCTGTGTGCTGTTCTGTGGCTCTATGCTGTGCGCGGCGTCTCCCTGTTCTGTGGCGGCGTGCGCTGTCTTGTCATATTAAGCTGTTGAATATTAAGCTGTTGAGAGGTCCTTGGCTGTTGTCAACGGGAGGTATGCTGTGCGGACATCAAGAGACCTAAATGTAAGAATGTCTCGATTGCTTCTTAATGTTTTGCTCTGCGCGTAGATTTAGCATTGAAACACGTAGATGAAGGGGCTCAACACGGCAGGACAGGCTTGTTTGCAGTTGCGGTTAGTGCAACACTAGACAATTGGTTGGTTTTCGCCTTTTTGAAGGTCGGGTTATCATTGTTCTGGTTGCCGGTTCAGTTTCCCTGGCACAGATTCAGGTAGTCTTCAGGTAGCCATGAGAGTAGCCGTCATCATGACGTAATCCTTGGAGGTACTTTTCGATCACCTTCTGTCGGTCAGGAGGCTCGCTCATCGTTGCGTTCCGATTTTCCGGCCACTTAACAAGACAGTGCACGCTTCTCGCTCACGTGGAGTGCACGCCACCACAGCGACCGCGTCGACCGCGTACCGCGCCGTCAAACGGAGAGAGAGAGAGACAGAGAAAAAAAAAAAGAAAATGGTGGCTACGTCATCGCGGCGAGGCCCCGCCCTGCACGGATTTGTTGTGAAAACACTCGCACCCTGAAAGGCCTGCGTCAGGGTTGCCCACTCTCACCATTACTGTATATTCTTTACGTCTCAAGCCTCGAGAGGAAGCTTCTTAGTTCCAGCCTTAGTTTTCGGCTCCACCACACGACCAGCGGTATCGACGAGAGGCGTCGTCTACCGGGCTTAACGTTCGCAGACGACATCGTGCTCATGGCAGAAAGCACCGAGGAAATGCAGGCACTGCTGGACATCTGGCAGGATGAAATCACCCGCCTGGGGCTCTGCTTCAACGTTAAGAAGACAGCCCTTCTCAGACTTGTGGGGGAGTGCACCAAGGAGATTGTTGTGACCCTGGGAGATGTCGAAGTGAGCAGCTGCCCCGAATACAGGTACCTGGGTGTAAAATTGTCAGCATCAACGGACATGTACAGCCTACATGAGGCGAAGACGCGTGAAGCTGGACTGCGGGCTCAGAGCATCCTCCGGCGCCGCTGTTTGTGGGGCTGCAACCGGTATTTAGTGGTACGTGACCTTTGGAAGCTCGTCCGCGTGCCTGGGCTGACATTTGCGAACGCAGTCGTGGTTATGTCAGCGGCCACCCGGGAATGGTTGGAGCGGCGACAGCGGGAAGTAGGACGCATCGCTCTGGGCTGTCATGGCATGGTGGCGAACGAGGCGGTCCAGGGGGGCATCGGCTGGTCGAGCTTCGCAGCGCGTGAGGCGGCCAGCAAACTGACGTTCCACTGCCGCCTTATGTACATGTCCCGCGAGAGGTGGTCTCGACGAGTTTTTGACTACCTCATGACGACATGTATGCGCACCAAGTGGGTACGACGAGTGTACCAACTTGAGAAAAAGTTCGGGTTTTTCCAGGCGCCACTGACGGCCGAAAACCAACGGGGGCAGACTAAGAAAATTCGCCAACGTATTAAGGAGGCCGAGGAGGAGAAGTGGAGGCAGGCACAAATGAACAAGTCAAGTCTCCTCCTCTACCGCCAGCACAAGGACACCATTGCTCCAGTCCCACTGTACGACAATGGCCTTGGGAGCGTGCTGTTGTTTGAGGCGAGAGCAGAGGCCCTGCGTACTCTCGTCTGTAAGCAAGCCTACGACGGTGAACTCGTGAGTGTGGTGTGTCGCCCGTGTGCTGGGGCTGACGAGACCACCGCACACATCGTGACTGAGTGCCCGCAACTGAGCCCATCCAGTTCGAACACAGATCTCGCTGCCGCACTGGGTTTTGTGGACACAGGTGATGTGGTTGACTACGCCGCAGTGAGGCGCAGCAAAACTCGCCTAGAACAATGGAGGAAAATAACTCTCCGGGGACTTCGGGAGGGTTCTTAACTCGGCAACCCACCGAGTCTGTATTTTATTTTCTTATTTTCTTTGTATTTTTTACTATCGGCTAGGGTGCCAAAGTGTGCCCGCCCGTTACAAAGGGAATGGCCTCATTACCATCATCATCATCATCATCATCATCATCATCATCATCACCACCCAAAGTGGATCTGCTGACCTCTCTCGCCACTCGCGCTATTGCACTTTCTTGTAGGGGCACCCTCGTCGGAGCCAAGTTTTAATTCTAAAATGAATAAATACTACATCTTTACGTACAGATACAAATAAAAAACAACTTGTTCTTCTAGCAAGTCCTTTATGTCGAAGGAGCAGGCCAAAAAGCATTTGTCGGAGTTATTCTTCAGGAAATATACAATTTCCCTGGAATGCCTAATTAAGAAAGGGTCGTCAATTTTAAGAATACCGAGCCTTTCATGCAATAAAAGGGCTAGATTCTCCTGCCATGACACTATTTCTGTATCAGGAAAGGCCTGGTATTCTTAAAATTGACGACCCTTTTTTGAGTAAGCATTCCGGGTAAATTATATATTCTCTGAAGAGTAAACAAAACAAAGGCATCCCTGGACTCTCTTTTTTTTTGTTCTTTGAGCAAACATTCATCCACAGTGGTCATCATGTGACACGGGTATCCTGCATTGGTGGGGCGCTCTACCTGCATATGAAAACTGGAATTCGAATTATTTTTGAATGCCAAAACCCACAAAAATGAATGCCCTTTTCGCGTTATAGCTTCTGAAGCCAACACGTGGCCAAAGTCGGTAGCGCGATTTCTTCAGAGCAAGTTATAGGTGTTGTAAATTGACGATCCTTTTGTTGTCAAGAGTTCATATGATGTCACTACATATCTTAAAGATAATCACTTTGTTGGCTAGTAGGCTTGTTCGGTAGATATCACACATCTTTATCACTCTGTGCCACACAACGAGCTTTTCCTTTGTATCCACGATTCTATTGAAAAATTTGGCGTCATTGCCTATCAGAACATGGCGGGTATTTCTGTGGGTGGCTTCACGGAACTGCTGGACCTTAGGTCGACCTATGCAACTTGGGATAATCATGTTTATTCGCAACGAAAAGGAGTTTGGATTGGCTCGTGCTTGGCATCCATTTTGAGTGATTTATTTTTGGCTAACCTTGATCGCACAGTTCCGGAATACTTAAATGAGTTGAATGTCTTTCGTTACGTGGGTGATTTGCTTATATTGTTTGAAGCTGGTACTTCAGCTGTACATGTACATACGCTTCAGCTGTACATACGCTTCCTGGATTTGAGCCTTAATATCGAATATTATCATGTTTGTTGACGGTCGGCCCACTCTAAAGTGGTAAAAGGGGCTATAGCGAAGGCCTAATTCACGCACGCTTTGGGGAAGTCATGCTATAACGAGATCCGGACCAGTTTTAGTATGCAGGTGCAGGTAGAGTGCCCCACCAATGCAGAATATCCGTGTCACTTGATGGCCGCTGTGGCTGAATGTTCGCTCAAAGAACAAAAAATGATTCCAGGGATGCCTTAGACTCGCGAAAGTAGACCACGAAATAAGAAGTACACTGTCATTCCGTACATCCACGTACGTAGCCGGCAGATGTGACGTCGAGGTTGTTTTTTCTGCCACGGAGAAGCTGGCTAGCGTGTGTAGGGACATCAACCCAGGAGCTAGGGAGACCACCACCTGCCGAACTAAGCATCGGAATAAGTTCGTTCCATGCGTTCATGGTGTGGTGTATCCAGACAACACAAACACAACCTCAGGACGTCCTCAGTATGCCTCCGTGAGGAAAATATGACGCCCTCAGAATGTCCTCTTATGGTACTAGAATGGCACTAATTCCGTCCCCTTGTCCATACACATAACAACCTCAGCACATCCTCAAAACAACACTAACGTGTTCGATGTAACGAACCCAGGCGACACGTTGCTGAACAAGGAATGACCTCTGGTCGTTTATTCATGACGCTTATATAGCTGCGTGGGCAGCGAGGGGAAGGGAGAGACAAGGAGGGAAGTGGCAAGCGGTATCCGCGCACATGCGCGACAGCCCGTTCTGATACATCTTTTCTTCATCCAATTTGGACTCATAATACCAAGCAAACAAACAGCAAACAAAAGAAACAAGTGAACTAGCACGTCTGGCGAAAGTCTTCTTCGTAGCGCAGGCGCTGTGGCTCGGTCCGGGATCTCGTCGACCTGCGAAGTGTTGGCAATTCGGATGAGCCTCCCGTTGATTCTGTTTGCTCGGTTTCTTCAGAAACCCTGGTGCTTTGCGGGTTTGAACAGCGGTCAGCCACTGCTGCGTCACACGTGCCATGTGCCGGTTCCGAGCCCTCGGCGGGTGGTCCTACGCTATTGGGCGGCTCGAAGTCTTCCAGACCGCTCTCGTAGCCGTTCTCGTTTTCGCAGCGTTCGTGTGTTGGCAACAGATGTTATATGTTTCGCCTCAGCTGCCATTGACTTTCCGTTTTGACCAGATATGAACGTGGCGCCACCTCCATATTAAGTACCGTTGCTTTGCGGGACCAGTTCCCATTCTTGATCCGAACAACGTTGCCTGCATCAAGGGGCGATAATGGCTTACCCTGTAGTGATTGCCGATGTTTCGATACAGGGCACTCTCTATCGGCCTTAAACTCGGGGACCGTTGACCGAAGACGACGACCTTGCAGTAACTCTCCGGGCGACCGTCCATCTTCTAAGGGGGAAGATCGATAAGCCAAAATGCCAAGCCAGAAATCCTCACGGCCCTCCGTAGTTTTCTTGAGAATTCGTTTCACAATCTGTACGCCCTTTTCGGCTAAGCCGTTTGAGCGGGGGAAATTCGGGCTAGATGTTATATGTTCGAAGTCGAACCGTTTTGCGAATGCAGCAAATTCACTCGAAGAAAATTGGGTCCCGTTGTCAGTGCACACTTGCGCAGGAATGCCATAGCGAGAGAATATGGCGGATATCTTAGAAATAGTTTCCGCTGCTGTTGTGCTCACCAGTCTTTCAACATCTGGGAAGTTCGACTGGTTGTCATACACCACGACGTAGGAGTCCCTTGCAAACTGAAACAAGTCAATTCCGACCCGATACCACGGTCGTTTCGATGTAGGCCGTTGTAGAAGGGGCTCGCACGGCTGGCGGTAGGCGTATTTTTGACACACCTGGCATGTTCGTACTAGGTTCTCAATGTCACTGCCTAGCCCTGGCCAAAAAAACTAGCCTACGTGCCCTGGCCTTACATTTGTTCTGTCCCATGTGGCCCTCGTGTATCCGCCCCAGAATTTCTGATCTCATACTTTTCGGCACGACAATCTTGCTCCCTTTTAGCATTACGCCGTCCACTGCCGATAACTCCGATATGAATGGCTTTAGTTCCCCTTGAATCGTCGCACCTGCTTTTAGTTGCTCTAACACGCTGCTTAAATACGGGTCGGCACGGGTCCCTTCTTGAAGTCGTTGCTTTGTTCGTCTGCTTACCAGGCTTGAAACCACCTGAATTGCGTGGACCTCCATGTCTTCAGCTTCATCAGCGGCCCCAGGCAGCGTGGAAGTACGGGACAGCATGCCTGCGAGCACCAGGTCTTTCCCAGGGATGAACTGCAAGACGTAGTCGTATTTGAAAAGACGGATGAAAAATCGTTGCAGTCTTGGTGGCATGTCCGCAACACTTTTTGGGGCGATGACAATCAGAGGCCTGTGATCAGTTTCGACAAGAATCCTGCGGCCATAGACAAACGGGTGAAACTTTTCGCACGCAAATACTATAGCCAGCGCTTCCTTTTCAATTTGAGCATTTCGTGTTTCACTCTCGCTCAGAACCCGTGATGCGTACGTGACTGGGCGCCAGTCGTTTCCGTGTTTTTGCAGCAAGGCGGCACCAATCCCGCTTTTAGAGGCGTCTGCAGTTACCTTCACTTTTTTTTTTTTTGAATCAAAGAGCGCTAGTATCAGTGGGTTCTTCAATGCGTTTCAGATCTGAGCCCACTCGTGCGCGTGTGCTGACGTCCATTCGAACACCACGCTTTCCTTCAAAAGGCCCCGAAGTAGTGACGTCCTGTCACTGAGCGAGGGTACATACTTGCGGAAATAATTCACAATGCCCAACATTCTGCGAACTGCCTGTTTATTTTTCGGTTGCGGTATAGCCTGTATGCTCTCGATTAAGTCTGGACTGGGACGGACGCCGCTCTCGCTGATCACGTCACCAAGAAATGCTATCTGTCACACAAAACATACATTTTTGGGCGTTAAACGTCATCCCAGCTTGCTCCACTCGCTTTAGTACGACTTTCAGCCGTTCATTATGCTGCTCTGTCGAGTCCCCCCAGATTAGTATATCATCAATGTATACACGCACGCCTGTCAGGCCTTCAAAAACTTCTGTTAAAGTCTTCTGGAAGACCTCACTTGCTGAAGAAATTCCAAATGGCATCAGCGAGAACATGTAGCGACCAAAGGGCGTTGCGAAGGTGCACACGCGTGACGTAGCCTCGTCAACGGTATCTGATGGAAGCCTGCGTTTGCGTCTAGCCGGGAAAAGTACCTTGCGCCCGAGATTTCACTTTCAATGTTCTCCCGAGATGGCATAGAATAATGTTCGCGCTTTACGCTTTTGTTTATGACCCTTGGGTCCATACATAAGCGAAGACGGCCACCCTTTTTCCTTACTACAACTAAAGGGCTTACCCAATCGGTAGGCTCGTCCACTTTCACGATGATAGAAGCCCTTTCCATGCGGTTCAGCTCCTCACAAAGCTGCTCCTTGATCCCCAACGGTACCCTCCGGGCAGGCTGCACTACCGGAATGGCATCCGGTCGCAGTACCATCTTGTACTGTCGCTTTACACAGCCAGTTCCGCGAAATAGGCGAGGAAAAGCCAGCAGGGGAGTGTCTTCTCTTGAGTCTACCGCATTCACTGTTGGAATCAGTCCGAATTCCTGACATGCCTTGAGACCAATGATGGCATTGCGACCTTTCTTCACAATAAAAAATGCAACGCGACGTTCTTGGCCGTTTAAATTCAGGACTTCTGTGGATACTGCCACGTGCTTGATAATGCTTCCGTTATATGCAGTAAGAACTGCCGTGCTTTTTCTTGGCTCCGTTGCTCGGTTGACACGCCGGAACAAAGACAGAGGTAGTAGGTTGGCTTCTGTTGAATATGGACCCTAATCAGCGAGCACGGCGCCTTAACTACGCCAAGAGACATGCTAGGGCCACGAGTTCACTCCCCATGACTGAACGCGTCGTATACACTGACGCTGCACTTCCTGCAGACGGTACCAGTAACACTTGTTATGCCACTGCGTGGTACGACCAGACAAACAGAAATCAGAGCCGACGTTATCATGCTTCAGCAGATGCGATGTATAGCACTCGAGCAGAGCTAGTGGGCATCTTAGATTATTTGGAGTGGGCCCTCGAAATGTCACCTCAAACTGACCCTGTTCACCATCGTGTGTACACTGATTCCCAGGCTGCCCATCGGGCATGCGCTAATGTTCTTTACACAGATCCTGTACTCCAGAAGATCCGACACCAGACGCGCCTGCTCCGCGAATGTGGTCATGACGTTACCATCCACTGGGTCCCCGGGCATTGCGGTATCCCCGGAAACGAGAAGGCTCACAGATTAGCGCGCGCTCATCTCCTCACCGCGCTAGCCAGAGCTTCCGATACTCCTTCCACTTTTCTGGCTACCCCACCCGAGCTAGCAGATCCGATAGCAGATAAGCACATTACCAAACAACGTCGCGCCGCCTACCTCACAGCAGTGGGTAATCCACTCTCGATACCATTGCTTCCTTCGAAGGTATTCACACGGAGAGAGTCTGTCCTGCTTCGGAGAATTCAGGCAGGAACACTCCTTACCCCTTTCTTGCTGAACCGTTTCCACAGGGGTGACACGCCACCACCCGTGACAGGTCTCTGCTCCACGTGCAACTGCCGGGCTGATCTCAACCACTTGTGCTGGGAGTGCCCTGTGTACAACCCGCCTAGGCTCCGTGCCCTGGCCACCATAAAACGGGGACCCTGGCCTTCTTCTCTCCGGACATGGGCCTGCCCGGAGCCTTCGCCCCCTGGTCGCGCCATCGAGTTCTGGCGAGCACTCATCATGTTCCTCCAGGACCCGGCCGCGCCACCGGTTGGCGACCGGCTCCGCGACAGCCACAAGATTCAAGCCATTCAAGCGGCCCCCACTTAGCTGCCTCCATGACGTCCGGTAATAAAACGGAGGCAGCTCTACCCCCCCCCCCCTGCTATAGTGCCCTGACTGTCCACCGCAGCGCCTTCGGCGCGAACAAAGTGGAATAAACATGGTTTCATTCATTCATTCATTCATTCTGAGCCAGTATCTACTTTAAATTTCAGTTCTTGGCCGCCTATCTTGCCGCGCACTGTCCAATCCGCTCCCACACCATCCCCCACGCCGCACACGCTGATGTTCAAGATATCGAAATTATCAGCCGCCTCTTGTGCATCATCCACTTGGTCAACCTGACGCTTTCTGCAACACGCCGCAAAATGATTCTTTTTCTTGCACACGTAGCAAAACTTTCCCCGAGCTGGACATTCTTCTGGAGCATGGAATTTTCCGCACTGACGACATCGAGACTGGTTTTTGCTGGCTTGTTGTGTTCTCGTGTACTCCACTTGCTGGGTTTCCTTCGACTACTCTGCATTTTGCTGCGCAGATACTTCGGCTGCTTTGCACATTTGATCAGCTTTCTGCAAAGTAAGGTCCTTCTCGCTTAGCATTCTCTGTCCGAGTTTTTTATCGCTGATCCCAAATACCACTTGGTCCCTTATCATGGATTGTTCAATGTCCCCAAAGTTGCAGAGTTTCGCTTGCTTCTTGATGTCCCTCAAAAATCTTTCAAACGGTTCTGCCTCCTCTTGTGCTCGAAGGCGGAACACATGCCGTTCATAAACTTCATTGCCTTGCTGGACGTACTACTCTTCAAACTTTTTGACCAAAGTTTGATGATTTTCTTTGTTCTCACATTCGGACAACGCGAAGTTGTTGTACACGTCCAGGGCATTGTCACCTGCGGCGCCGAGGAGTATGACCGCTTTCACAGCTCCTGTCCTTGGCTTTTCTAACGATGTGGCTGTGAGGAAGAGCTCCAACTTTTGTTTAAACTGCAGCCAGTTTCTTATCAGGTTTCCGGAAAGCTGCAGCGGTGGTGGGGTCTTGACGACATCCATTCTGCCGCCGAGACAAACCCTTCTGACACCATGTAACGTGTTCGTTGTAACGAACCGAGGCGACACGTTGCTGAACAAGGAATGACCTCTGGTCGTTTATTCATGACGCTTATATAGCTGCGTGGGCAGCGAGGGGAAGGGAGAGACAAGGAAGGAAGTGGCAAGCGGTATCCGCGCACATGCGCGATAGCACGTTCTGATACAAACACTTCAGGACTTTTTCAGTATCTTTTCAGAACAACGATTGCGTGGCCGGTTCGGTACTGTGGGCAGTGATACTACTTAGGATTTACTTGTTTTCATCACATTTCTATATATCAAAAGAAAAACACCTGCGCGGTCTCGTGTATATATACTGTATCAATCGAGAGGTGACAAAACAAACAAAGCTTGTGGACAGAAATTTATTTAACAGTAATTATTCGCAACTGACAGCTTTGTCAGGCATTCGAGTCCACTTATAGACTGAAAAAAGAAAAGCCGTATCAAGGCAGTCAACACAGCTCAATCAACCACGTTTGTAATCTTCCTCAAAAGTTTGACCCAGTGTCCTCATCACCACGTGTACAGTGCATGCCCAATGCACTCGCTAGTGCTAGAGGCTCCGCTATGACAGCCTACCAGTACACTCGACATGGGCTTTGACTTCCCCGAAGTCGGGTCATGTGTCAGATGAAGAAGTCGATCCTTTCACGTTGGGACCAGGCTGCTTCGAAGTGCAATTGATCGCGATTGGCTTGTGTTCTAGGCTGCTTCGAACCACACCTCGCCGCGGTCGGCTGGTGACAATACATCCATGATCAGTCTGAACGTTAAGCAGCCCAGTGCACCCATCAACACGGCAATTTACTTCTTGTCGTCACCTACGACTCTCACACATCTCACTTTTAACCATGCACACAAACATGAAAGGACATGAACCTTCACTCGTACACAGCACCTTCCCCACGGAGGAATTCCTTCCTCCGTGACTGTCCGTGACCTTCCCTGACGCTGACAGACCTCATTTTGACAGTCAGTTGGCTTGGAATGGCTTGGCTACTTGAATATCCAGAATGGTGCCGCATGGTCAATGGTTGCCATCTGCTAGTTTGTTAATACGCGCTACAGCAGCGTAAAATGACTAATTTAATTGATTGATTGATTTGTGGGGTTTAACGTCCCAAACCACCATATGATTATGAGAGACGCCGTAGTGGAGGGCTCCGGAAATTTCGACCACCTGGGGTTCTTTAACGTGCACCCAAATCTGAGCACACGGGACTACAACATTTCCGCCTCCATCGGAAATGCAGCCGCCGCAGCCGGGAATCGAACCCACGACCTGTGGGTCAGCGGCCGAGTACCTTAGCCACTAGACCACCGCGGCAGGACAATGACTAATTTAAGGCTGTGACATTTAGGAACACACTGTTTCAAATGTACATTTCGCAATACCAGGTTCGATACCCAAGCCAATTAATTACGCGTGTATCATTAAGCGGAACGCGTAATTTCAAAGTTTTCCACCAAAAAAGAAACTAACTAGGCATAAACACAATAACTTTATGACTGTATGAAACGAATGTGTGGAGAAAGTTTTCACATATGAAACGCATCTACTTGGTGCGCAAAGGTTTTGAGGAAATATATCTAAGTACTCAGTGCAATGCTTTTGTCATCCCCAAAATATCCTTGACAGGACCTTTTCCGGACCAAGTGTTGTCCTCAAAAATCACTCCAAAAGTCGTTTCCAGGTCAAACCAGCTTGTGTTGTCCTCAGTAAGTACTAAGGTCAATGAGAACTGTGCGAGGACGATTGTACATATGAGGACGACCTCAGGACATCGAGTGTTGTCTGGGTATATATATCTATACCATGCATGTGGTAAACTATACATAGGACAAACTAGGCGATGTCTGAATGAGCGTCTCAAGGAACACGCTATAAGTGTTTCCACGACGGTGTTTGGCCACCTAGACATTCATTGCCGATATTGTGGGTGTACCCCTGATTTTCAGTCATGTGCAGTTATCAAGCGTCATCGGGACCAGCTTACATAAAATACTGGGGGAGGCCCTGGAGATTGCTAGATTGGGGGACGCATGCGTCAGTAGGCCTTTGGTTGCCTTCTCAGAAAAGGAAGTTGTCTTTTTGTCTGGGTGATTGCACGAGCTATGAGCATGATTTTATGGTTTTTTTTCGACTATCATTTTTTGTTTCTTTTTTTTTTGTTTCACAGCATAGGTATACATGCGTGGTTTGAAGAAGAAAGCTTTTGTTGTAGGTCAGCGCTCTTTATGTGCACTTCATCGTCTGGTCTCTCGTTTTTCGCGCCGTTTGTTTTTTCGCAGTATTATGCCTATGGGCATAAAACGCAATATTATGCCTATGGGAATGATATTTATGCTAATATCTGTATGTCAAGCAGCCCTGCCGCCATGGTAGCTTTTAGTCAACATTTTTTTTAATTTACTGCTCGCATCTAAGCATGCTTGCGATACGCAGTAAGTGATTTTTTTGTAAGATATGCTGCACGTTGGCAACAGGATTTTGCACACATTCTTTTTCGGGCAGACTTTCAGTTGCACATTGACTTGATAGCAATGAAGTACTCAATTGGTAGAGTTTTTCTTGTGAAATCTGCGAGGGCAAGGTAATCATTGATAATAAATGTTCACTTGGTATCAATCAAAAGTGCACGTGCAACCAAACTATACCTACTTACATAAAACTAGCTTTGTCGCTGCGTATATGCAGTAAAACACTTGAATACGCGCAAGAAACGCAAAATTTTCTCCTTTTTTTTCGTAGCTTTCGGCTCTCTGAAACGATTGCGTTGGGGTAAGGTGTCTTCCGTTGTTTGTGAGCGTGCAGCAGACTTTTCCCTTTACGTCAACAGATTCAGAACTGTACGGAATATTTCACCGCGCAGCATACGTGCATTCATGTTTCCAGCACTTACACCGGCACGCGTGAACAGGGGCATCCCCAAGCCACACAAAATTTTCAGTGATCGGTTCATCAGTGATGAAAGAACAAACTCCACAGTTGTTCAGAGCCCGTTTCTCAGAACGCGTGAACTCCAACGAGAACTGCCAGCGCATGCAACACAAGTTTACGTATGCGTTCTACTGTGCACCGTCCACGCCTGTTGGTTGTCTGTTTCGGGCATTCTGATGCGAGACGCTGTTCAATGCTGCCATCAGCTCCTTCGCATTCATTCACGTTTGTGGTATTTCATTACAACGCGACAGAAACTACCAGCCTTCCGTATGAGCGCAAACACAAACGTGAGACATCTCGCGCGCCGAGTAAGATACTGGGGTGAGCGCGACCTTACTGACACCTGAAGGGAAGTGGAGAAAATGTATACCCGCAAATCTTTCCGCCAGGCGAGAAACGCGCGCTGTTTAAGGCAGAACTTTACCAGCCGACATGTATCGCCACTAAAGTTCTCATTTCTCGCATTCAGGGTCACTGAAAGAACTTTGCTGAGCGCGTTGCTTCCTAGCTATATGAAGTCGCCGCCTTGAAATACACTGCCTACACGTATTGCTCGGTAGTCGTGTCCTGGGTCGATCAGCGCCCTTCTATGACACTAGATGGTCTCGCCGAAACGCCGTACGGTATAGCGCTTGATGATTATTTCCCAAAAGGTAACCATGCTCTCAGTGCACACTTGACAACTGACGAAATTCAGGATGCCGCTTGTCACAGGTAGGCTTCATCGAAGTATACGTGCCAGTGGCTAGCTTTGAAGAGCACTTTAGTCTTTCAGTATTACTGGCCTTTTCTCGACTATTTAATATACCGAAGAAAGTGCTTAACAGCGCAAACGACAGGAGGGGATAGAAGAGACGAAAACAGAGCGCTGAACTAACAACCAAAGTTTATTGCAATCCAACTGCAATATATAGGGAAACAGAATCTGCACATAACCACGCAACATCAGCAAAATCGGACATACATGTGCCAAACGGCCTACCTTATCAAGAGCCAGTCATATCAGGGGACCCTAGATAACGAAATTCACAGTTGTGAAGAAAAATCGAACGTATACTACGCTAACACAGGAAGCACCAAACTGTTGTATGTGGAAGGCTTCGCTAATCTCGCGCTCGCGCTGATTTTTATATCGCCCCATAATCACACACTTGTCAAAAATTGGTTGGCAGCCACACTTTTTACAAAGGAAGCAATTTCAACTGTATGAGACATATTGCTGATAATCACTTTGACAGCACGGCAGAATGATTCCTTTCTCTCCCTTTACTTTCTCATTGCTTTTCGGTGACACCTTTCACTTGCAGACGCAGATACGAAAAGTGTGAACGGCATGCAGTGCAACTACCGAAATTGGCATGTGGCAATTCTCGCAAATTTGGGTAACATATGGCGCGGCATATAATATGACATGTAATGCGCAGGATAATCTTCATTTTAATTGAAAAAGATAACAGTATTCCGCTATGTGATGTGTCTACATGTTTGCTGTGTGAGACGTTGCTTGCGCTAAGTTTCTTTCATTTATTGCGAAAAAGTTATAGTTACTATGTATATTGCTCGTGAATTTGCGAGATAAAATGCCCGCCGATGTTTTTCCATTCTGAGACTTTCTCGTCGAGCGCCATGTTGCTAGTTGCAGAAATCGCTTGGTGTGCCCTTCTAGTCATGTAAAAAAACTAACAGATGAAGCGAATTAATATATATAACTTGTCGTAGATTTTAATTTCCGTTTTATGTTCCTTATTCTTGGGCTGTTTGCCACAGTGCTTAACAATAAAGCTTGGGCTCACTACAGCTACCCACACTGCATTTTCATTACGCTGCTTTAGGTTTATGACCACCGTCTTCTTATTTATGAGCCAAAGTTACATGATAACTATTTTAGTGGGCGTTTCTAAGGATGTGATTGGCCTGCACGTTTGCCTGTATTGTACCTTCGTCACTAGAAAACATTTCAGAGTGCCTTTATATATATATATATATATATATATATATATATATATATATATATATATATATATATATATATATATATATATATATATATATATATATATATATATATATATATATATATATATATATATATATATATATATATATAGAAGGGAAGGCACGACAGGTCCGGGTATTTTCTATATTGAATTAACTTGCAGATAGCACATAAGAAAAGGATCGTATTTACTAACGTTTCGGCCGTGGCACGGCCGTGCCACGGCCGAAACGTTAGTAAATACGATCCTTTTCTTATGTGCTATCTGCAAGTTATTTCAATATATATATATATATATATATATATATATATATATATATATATATATATATATATATATATATATATATATATATATATATATATATATACGAAGGACTATTGGTCAGCTGCCCGCTCGTAATAAGTTCACGTGCTACGTGACGCCACACATGCGCAAAAAGGGTGTTTCACACTCGCCGCTTGGCTCATAAATCACGCTGACACTCCTACTTCTAAATTCACATATAAACCCAAAAAAAGTGCATGGAGGAAGGGCTGCTGTGATAGCTCAGTAGTTAGAGCACCGAACGCGTCATTCGAAGGTCATAGGTTCGATTCCTGCTCACGGCTGGTTATTTTTTCACCCACTTTTCTTTCTTATTTACATTGCATTTGTTTTAATAACTTCCCCCATACATTCCTTGGCATTACTGTCTGTTAGATCTCATTAATATTGTGTCAAAACACGGAAAAACGAGCCCTTGGGTATACACTTCTTTCCCTTATATGTATATATTGTTACGCACAAGGAGGACCAGGACGTATACTGCTGAAGGGGGCCGTTTATTTTGGTCGTGAAGAGAAGCGCCGGAGCGGCCAACAGGTCGATGATCGCAGTGTCGTCGTCTTCTTTCTTCCTCCAGCTTGGGGCAGCCAGCATGTTCACCCATCTTCGTTTTCTTCCAAGGCATGCGTAACATTTCTCCCCTCGCAGAAGAAGCCCGCCGGGCGAGGTAACTGATTCACCTTGGTGTGTACAGCTTCAGTCAAGCGACATGGACTGCTTGGGTTTTAGCGACTTTTCTACCACTTCTCGTGAGGCGAGCTATTGTGTATGTGACTTCCGTGATTTTGTCGAGAACGACAAACGGTCCGTCGTATGTGGCCTAGAACTTTTGGCATAACCCGCGTCTTCGTACCGGAGTCCACAGCCACACTAAGTCGCCTGGATGGTAAGTTACAGGCCGGTGGCGGACGTCATAGCGTACCTTCGATTTTTCCTGCAATGCCAAAGTGCGTAGACGAGCAATACGACGCGCTTCTTCTGCAAGGCAGAGGATTTCGGTGACTGAGAGGTTCTCGTGCGCCGAGAATGGCAAAACTGTGTCGAGTGTGTGCCGTGGCGGTCGTGCGTACATCAAGAAGAAGGGGCTATAGCCTGTTGTCTCGTGCTTAGCGGTGTTGAACGCGTACGTTAGAAATGGTAGCACGTCATCCCAGTTCTTGTGGTCGGATGCCACATACATAGAGAGCATGCTTACAATTGTTCGGTTGGTGCGCTCCGTGAGCCCATTTGTTTGCGGATGGTATGGCGACGAGTGACGAAGGCGGGACTCACTCAATCGAAGCAGCTCTTCTACTATGTCTGCCGTAAATTGTCGCCCACGATCACTGATGATCACGTGAGGTGGGCCATGTCGGAGGATAACGTGCTGCAGCAGGAACACAGAGACGTCGCTGGCAGTTGCGGTTGGTATGGCCGCAGTCTCGCAGTAGCGCGTGAGGTAATCGACACATACAATTATCCAGCGATTGCCCTTAGCCGACTTTGGAAAAGGGCCCATGAGGTCAATGCCCACCTGTTGGAAAGGTGTGCTTGGAGGTGGCAAGGGCTGTAGAAGACCAGCCGGAGCAGTAGACGGGCGTTTGTGGCGTTCACACTGTGTGCAGCTGGCCACATACGCCTCGACTGACTGTCGCGTTCCTGGCCAATAAAAGCGTTCCTTAGCACGGTAAAGCGTCCGCGCAGAACCTAAATGTCCGGACGTAGGATCGTCGTGCATAGCACCTAAAATCGCTGTCCGAAGGGTTTCTGGCACTACCAGGAGGAAACGTGCGCCAGTGCTGGAAAAGTTCTTCTTATATAGGAGTCCGTTACGTACACAGAAATGGCATGCCGTAGGAGCTGTGCAAAGCGATGATAGCCTGGTGTCCTTTCGCTGTTCATCTTTGAAAGTTCTGAGGTCGGGAAACTTTGGTGACACAGAAGCTACGAGGTGATCGAGGTCATCGGCGTCACACTCTGTAGTGCTCAGTGGCATGCGCGAAAGGCAATCTGCGTCGGCGTGTCGTCGACCACTTTTGTACGAGACTATGAAGTTATACTCTTGGAGCCGAAGTGCCCAGCGCGCTAGACGGCCGCAAGGATCCCGAAGGTTGACGAGCCAACACAATGAGTGGTGGTCGGTGACGACTGTAAAAGGGCGTCCGTATAAGTAAGACCGAAACCGCTGAATCGCAAATACTACCGCGAGGCATTCTTGTTCTGTGACAGTGTAATTCTGCTCGGGCCTACTCAAGGAGCGACTTGCGTATGCAATCACGTGCTCGCGGTTACCATAGCGTTCAACTAGGACGGCACCAATTCCTATGCCGCTGGCATCTGTGTGCAGTTCGGTTGGAGCTGATGGGTTGAAGTGTTGAAGAACAGGCCGCGACGTCAGGAGGAACTTCAGTTGACGAAAATAGGAGTCGCACTCCGGAGTCCACTCGAAGGGAGTATTCTTCCGTAGCAAACATGTCAGCGGATATGCGACCTCAGCAAATTTAGGTATAAAGCGGCGAAAATAGGAGTAAAGCCCCAAAAAACTGCGGAGCTCCTTCACAGAGCGCGGCACATTGAATGTTTCAACGGCTGCTGTCTTCTGGGGATCTGGACGGATGCCCTCCTGATCGACTAGGTGTCCGAGAACAAGGGTTTGTCGGTCTCCGAAGTGGCATTTATTTGAGTTAAGAACAAGGCCAGCGTTTCTTATGCAAGTCAGTACAGTATCCTGACGTGAATTGTGTTCGCTGAAGGTGCGGCCAAAGATGACGACGTCGTCGAGATAGCACATGCAAATGCTCCACTTCAAGCCACGAAGAACAGTGTCCATAAATCGCTCGAACGTCGCCGGCGCGTTGCACAGTCCAAATGGCATCACGTTGAATTCAAAAGGCCGTCAGGGGTTACAAAGGCTGTCTTTTCTTTATCTTTAGGATGCATGGGAATTCGCCAGTAGCCCGATCTTAAGTCTACAGAGGAAAAGTAAGAGGCCGAATGCAGACAGTCTATGGCATCATCAATACGTGGAAGTGGGTACACGTCTTTTTTTGTTACAGCATTCAATCGGCGATAATCGACGCAAAATCTCTAGGATCCGTCTTTCTTTTTAACGAGAATTACTGGAGCTGCCCATGAACTTACCGACTCTTGAATGATACCGTTTTCAATCATTTCGTTCACCTGCTCATTAATAATCCGCTGCTCGGATGGCGAAACACGGTATGGCTTTTGTCTAATCGGATTGGCCAAACCCGTGTTGATAGTGTGACATGTCCGAGAAGCAGGGATTAGTGGCGCTTTGTCTTTCTGCGCAAAGTCGAATGCAGAGACGTGCTTCGAAAGTACATTGACCAATGTTCGGCGTTCACTCGTGCTCAGCGACTTATTCACCATTGACAGAAGAGCCGTTTAAAAACTGTGACTATGATGCTCTTCCGGCGCATCTCTAAGCTCGGTCACCAGTAAGGCCTCGTGTTGTCCACTGACGACGGCTAACTTTAGACCATCTGGTAACATCACGGGTTCTGTAGAGCAATTGACAGTCCATAAACCAGCGCGTCCACGCCTGATCGACACCACACAATGTGGGATTAACACATTCTTTTTCATGCAGTTGGTGTACGCTGGTTCAACGTTGGCATCAAAGTTGGCGGAATAGCTGTCGCTGCAACCAACAGGTACACGAACGGTTGATAACGGTGGTATGATAGTGTCGCCACAGACACACAATGCCGTCTCACCATTCACAGGGTTTTCTAAGAGTGCTGGCGGAACGTGATCACTCAAGACTATTGTCCCTGTGCGGCAGTCGACAGTCGCACCACACTCCCTCAAAAAGTCCATACCCAAAATAACATCATGTGTCGCCTGCGGAATAATCACGAACTCCGTTGAGATAACGCGGCCTCCGAGAAATACGTCAGCTTGACACACACCAACAGGATGCAGTGCCTCACCACTCACTCCGCAAAACTTCGCAGCTTGATTCCATTTAAATAAAACCTTCCGCCCCAAGGTATCTTTAAAACACGCACTCATGACCGAAATGGTTGCCCCCGTATCCACCAAAGCCATCACAGGCACACCTTCAACAAAAACACGTACTTTGTTCTTGAGCATCAACACAGGAGGTATTTCTGATATTAGCACGTCTCCGGCGACCTCACCTCCATCGGCCGCGCTTGCTAGTTTTCCTGTGGCAAAGGAGACGTGTTGCGACGCCGTGGTGAAGGAGAACGGGGAACAAGAGGCGGTGGAAGCGTCAAGCTCCTGTCAGATGTAGGGGAGTGGTTCCGGAAGCTGCGTGTCCAGTAGTCGTCGCAAGGCAGCAGGTGTGTTGCCTTAGGGTCGTCGTACGGTCGATAAGACGATCGTGTGAAGTGTTGTGGTGGGCCATAGTACGTTGCTCGCGGGTCATCGCGAAGTCGTTCGGAAGGCCGTGCAAAGTGTGGTGGGTAGCCATACCGTGGGGCTACACGTCGACGGTTGCAAAATCGCGAAATATGTCCTGGTACACCACAGGAGTAGCAAACTGTGAGAGGTCGAAACTCTCTTTGTTCGTCAATGAATCGAACATCGTCTTCCCTGGCGGAGTGGGTCGGTTCGTTCCGTATATCATAGGGATAGACCGGGCGTCGCGAAGAAGGCGGACGCTGGGGGCGTCGGTCATGGCGAGGAGCTGGCAAGCGCGGTGGTCTCCTTGGCTGTAGGGGTGCGCTGTACTCAACAGCTGCTGCACTAACCATCGATTGCCAAGAGGTCGTAGAAGGCGGCGGCGCAGTCACAGCCTCACGTGGCACATATACCGAATGTTGGTCTTTTAGAGAATGGTGATCAACTGCTGAATGCGTCTGTTCTCTATAGCGAAAAAGTTCTTTGCGAACAATCTCTCGAATCGTCGAGGACAGGTCTGGGCAGGTGCTCGTGTCGATGCTGGCAACCGTTGTAACATTTGTGAACCGGCCGAACTTTGGAGCAATCCTGCGCATTTTCAGCTGTTCGAAAGTTCGGCAATGCCGAATCATGTCGGACAACGAGCTCAGGTGCTCTTTTCCGATGAGAAAATTATATACATCTTCGGCTATGTCTTTCAGCAAATGCCCTACTTTGTCGTCTTCTGACATCTGATCATTGACCACCTTGCAGAGCTTCAGCACATCCTCTATATACGTGGTACATGTCTCACCTGGAAGCTGCGCGCATTGAGACAATGTCTGCTCTGCCCGCTTCCTTTTGACGCTCGAGTCGCCGAAACACGCTTTCAGCTCTGCAACAAACACGTCCCACGTCGTCAGTGTGTCCTCGTGGTTTTC
Organism: Rhipicephalus microplus; assembly: GCF_043290135.1. Classification (NCBI taxonomy): domain Eukaryota; kingdom Metazoa; phylum Arthropoda; class Arachnida; order Ixodida; family Ixodidae; genus Rhipicephalus; species Rhipicephalus microplus. Next base: position 11,073,267 of record NC_134703.1, on the reverse strand, counting down.
GTACCACACGAGCGCAGTATCCGTAAGGCAAAAGACCACATTGCTGAGCTGAGCAGCGGCATCCCAGCCGTTGGACTTGCTGACTCGCTTGTACTGGACGAGGCACGCGTCGACATCCTCTCCCGATTTTCCTCCAAAGGTTGGCGGGACTCGGTAGTAGAGCACGGAACCCATTGGAGTTGGCCTTGAAGCGTTAGATGGCTGATCTTGGGCCATTACGATCGGCGCAGGCGGGAGTCCGGCAAGGCGGCGGCTGCGGCGTAGTCCAGGTAGTGAAGCTCCCGTCGTTGGGCTTGTCTTACCCAGCACGCTTCCACCAATCTGTTACGCACAAGGAGGACCAGGACGTATACTGCTGAAGGGGGCCGTTTATTTTGATCGCGAAGAGAAGCGCCGGAGCGGCCAACAGGTCGATGTTTTTGTTTTGTTTTGTTTCCCTGGGAGGTTGGCTCATACCCACTCAGGGGGATTGGCCAAGAAAGTGTAGTGCAGTTTTTCTGTGATCATTTTAACTATGTGCAATGAATTGGTATTATAATAAGACTAATGTAAAAATAAAAACAACATAAAAAGAGCAAACGAAAAAAAATCAAGTTGAGCAATTTTGAGATTTGAGGTGTTATGTTTACCACTCAGCTGCGTTTACTTCACTCTGCCTTTGAGAGTAATAAATATATTTTTTTTATTGAAGGTCACAAAGGTATACGCTTGGTTGCCTGAATACAATCGCAAACGGCATTGAAAGCATCCCTGTGGCAATGTCCCAAAGCTGAGGCGCCAAAGCTTAGCGCCGTTTCCGCCGTCAATCTAAGGCCTATTTTCCGAAATGGCATAACTAGTAACATTTTTCTAAGTATCTCGTAGCGGCGACAATACAAAAAATAATGATCTAGTGATTCCATTTCTCCGCAGAATGCGCAGAGGGGTGATGTTGTCTGACCAGCTCTGTGTAGATACAGGTTTAGGGGGGGGGGGGGGCACGACATCGAAATTTAGTAATTAAGACTTCGAGCTTTCTGGACTGACTCCAGTGGGGTTGCCATGGAAACATGAGGTGGTTATAGTCTGTCCATGTAATTACTTTTTCTATCGTATCAGTGGAGATTGCTGATTTTCGATATCTTATAGCCGTGATATATTCTACATCTGGCAGTATGGACAAAACTGGCCCATCAAGTGCGGCTCGTGCTAAGGAATCGGCCAATTCATTTAATCTTAATCCACAGTGACCCGGAACCCATAGTAATCTCAGGAATCTCAACTGCGGCGGTACTAATGTTTTGAATGTGCTTAGAATTCGAGAGTTCTCTGAAACTGTCAGAGCTGCACAAACTGAAAGAGAATCCGTCATTATTATTGCATTGTTTTGATTTGATGGAAGTTTTCGAAGAGCTAAAATAATCGCCAAGAGCTCCGCTTCAAAAACTGGAGTAAAATCAGGCAGTCTCACTGAAAAGAACCAGTCAAGCAAATCAGAGGCAATGCCTACACCTGCCTTTTGATTATTTACGGAAGCATCTGTGGCTATTATATTTTTAGTTTTTGCATGCTCCAAATAATCTAATAATATGTTATTTAAAAATTTGAGGGATTGTAATTTGGCGTTTTGGGGGAATATATCATCATACTCAATAATAACATGACAATTCGAGTCATTAGTCTCAATTACATTTCTAATGTTCACATTTATACTTTGTAGATTTTTTTGTACAAACATTATCTGAGGTGTGTGAAACCGTGGCCAATGAGCAAGAAAGAAGGCGTCTGGGTTTGCGATAAAAGCATATTGAGATCTTCTTGCCGGTAAGCTATAAAATTTTAAAAATGCTTGTACGGTCAAAATTCGAAATCGACAAAGTAGTGTAGGTAGGCGCGCTTCCTGGTACAGTACGTTGATAGCCACAAATCTAGGGAGTCCCAGACACATTCGCAGTGCTTCTCGCTCCAAGAGAACTAGAGGTTTCGTTTTATAAGCAGGGCCACCCGAGAATAATATGCAGCCGAATTCCATGATGGGGCGCATGTACATCTTGTACAACGTTATCAAGGTATGCCTCCGTAACCCATATTTCCGGTTACTTAGCTTGGTAGTAAGCCTGAAGCCCGCTGTGCTTTGGTAGTTATATACTCTATGTGTGGACTCCAGTTAAGTTTGTCATTATAAATGATTCCCAAATATTTTATAGAGTCCATGATCGCAGTGTCGTCGTCTTCTTTCTTCCTCCAGCTTGGGGCAGCCAGCATGTTCACCCATCTTCGTTTTCTTCCAAGGCATGCGTAACAATATATATATATATATATATATATATATATATATATATATATATATATATATATATATATATATATATATATATATATATATATATATATATATATATATATATATATATATATATGTGTGTGTGTGTGTGTGTGTGTGTGTGTGTGACGTATGAAGTGATGGTTCGTAGAGGCAGAGAAGGAAGAAGAGAGATGGAATAAACATGGCGTATGAGCCAGGTCTTTGCACCTTGCACCTTTGCGCCTGGCTTTGCGAAAGCTCGAACGTGGCTGGCGGCTGCGTTCCTTGTTCGTGCCTGCGGCTGCGTTCCTTGTTCCATCCTCAGGGTTGCGGTCAAGTAGCCGGCGGTTACTTTTATTTTATTTTATTAGATCTACCTCTTGTTCCGCAACTGTTTTAGTGCATTGATAAGTGTAACTTCTTATTTCATGTCTGTTTCTTCTCCGGGCCAGAGGCCTGCCCTCTGGTCAGCCTCTGTTCCCCCTCAAGATCTTCCTCTGGAGTTGTTTCTCCGCAATGGAACCCGTAGCGTTCCTGTCGCTTTGGTGCCGACCACCGGTGGGTTCATCCGCATGAAAAACCCCAAGACAATCCAAACGGAACTTCGTGCGATCACTCCCCACTCTCTACTGATAACAGAGGTTCGTCAGTTTGGACGCGGGGGGATACTATGCTGCTCACCAGACAAGGCCTGCATCCAAGACCTTCTGAAGTGCACTACTTTTGCATCACATCCGGTGAGCTCTTTTATCCCACCTCATCTAGCTTGCTGCAAAGGATTGGTTCGGGGGGTAGACGCAAGTCTAAGCCCAGCAGAAGTCTTGGACATCTTTTCCCCAGCAGGTGTTATTTCTGTTTACCGCTGTACCAAACAGGAAAACCAACAGAAAGTTCCCACTGAAACTGTAATTGCCACATTCGCTGGAACAGATCGCCCTTCGGAGATCAAGGCATGGCCGCTTATTTATAAGGTCGAAGCTTTGGCTCCCCGTCCGCTGCAATGTGCTAAATGTTGGCGCTTTGGGCACAGTACTAAAGGTTGTCGATCGGAGACTCGATGCCGCATATGCGGAGCCATATACGGGGCTGGTCATAGTACTGCTGAGTGTCAATCAGACAATAAGACATGCTGTTTGTGCAAGGCAAATCACGCTGCAGACGATCCTAACTGCCCTGCAAGATCAAAGGAACTTCAGGTGATTGAAATCATTGAAAGGAGACGATGCTCTCGTAGAGAAGCAATTGCAGAAATTCAAAGCAGGAGTCAGGGTTATGCCGGTATAGCAGCTCGTCCACCTCTTTCTATGGATGCATCACTTTCTCAGTCCATTTCTGCTATGGTAGAAAAGGCCGTAGAAAAAGTATTAGAAAAATTTTTACTCAATCTGTCCGACTCACTCAATAGTATTATGGATTCACAGATGTCGGGTACATCTGATCGAATAACTAAGCGTATCCAACCTCCTAGTGCCTCAATTAGTAAACCTGCCGAACATCAGTCAGATGTCTCTATCGATAATGAGGCAATGCTTTCCAGTCCTAACACAACTGAGCAGGAAGGTATATCTGATTCAGAATCAATAATTAATCGAGATGTAGATATGGATGCTCGCCTTTTGAAACGCACCAGATCACCCACTAGCAAACTTAATAATTCTTCTCATCCGAAAACAAAAAAGAGTGTGAAGGAACCTAGGACTAAAGCGGACTTCTTAAAAGATAGTATCTTAGATCAAGCAGTTGATACTGCTTGCTTATCATCATAGGGTACCTTAGAGTACTTCAGTGGAACTGCCGTTCAATTCTCTCTGCAACTACAGACTTATTATATCTAATTTCTCAACAATCTCCAGACGTCATAATTTTACAAGAAACTTGGCTGTCTTCTGATCAAAACTTCTATCTAAAAGACTATCAGTGCTTTCGACTGGACCGAGACTCACGTGGTGGAGGATTAATGTTTTTCATTTCATCCAAAATTTGCCATAAAGCACACTTAGTTTACCAACAAATATCACACGATTATGAAGTATTGGTTCTGGAAATTCACTTTCCCGGATGCGCGCCACTATCTATAGTCAACAACTACTTTCCGGCTGGAATACAAGATGAAAGAGCCCTTGACGTGACTGCGAGTTTTTGCAGAAACAGTATGCTATTTGTGGGAGACTTCAATTCCCATCACGTTTCATGGGGATTCCGCACTGATTCATCAGGAAAACGGTTGTGGGACTGGACTAACCGGAATAACCTTATTTGTTGGAACTCCAGAGTTCCGACATTCGTTCGATGTAATTCGAGGTCCGTCTTAGACTTGACATTTGCTAGCTCAAGTGTGACAATATTGTCTTGGACTGTTCTTGATACTGCTACCAGTAGTGATCACTGCCCCCTGGTATTTGAAGTCAGCATTCATTTAGTGAAGGTGGATCGCCAGGTGCAAAGTTTTGTAAACTACTCTAAATTTAAAAAGAACTTACAGTCAACGCTGTCTTCCTTGCCCAATATGGAAACAAATATGAAAGCTATGAGCCTTTGTTCCACCCTAAAGTGTACAATTAAAAAATCACAGTTCACTATATCTTCAACAAAGGGAAAATTCATATCTGCCTGGTGGAATGCGGATTGCGCCAGAGATTATAGACGCCGCAACGCTGCATGGAAAAAACTCCTCACCAACCAATGTCCGACTAATTGGAGAAATTATTTATTTGCTAAAGCTACCTTTAGGAGAACAGTTTCATTAGCGAAAGACGATTATGAAGAAAAACGGTACAGCTACTTATCCAAGAGTGGCAACAAGAAAGCTCTATTCAGATTTCTCCGTAATCGTAAAGCTATTACAGCACACGTAAATATTGACTCAGTTATTTTTTCTCCAACTGATTTGGAAAATACATTAACGGAAATTGCAATAGAATTGGAGAAGAGATTTACATCACAAATCAAAATAAAGTGTGCAAAACCGTCATTCGAAAATGATTTTATTGAAGTAAGTAGGGATGAACTTGCGCACGTCGTTCGTATTCTGCCAAACACAGGTCCTGGACCAGATGGCGTCACTTCGGAAATGTTAAGAATATTATTCGACATCTCTCCTGAAGACCTCCTTAACGTTGTCAACTATTCACTTGAAAATAGTTGGATACCTCCTGACTGGAGACTTGCAAAAATAATACCGCTTCTTAAAAAACAGGGACTAGGAATGCAGATAGATAACATTAGGCCAATCGCTTTAACATCACACGTAGTTAAGTTAATAGAAAGAATACTTTACATTAGAGTTACGAAGTTCATAACAGATAATGCGATACTCAGTGCGTGCCAGATTGGATTTAGACCAGGTTACTCTATATGGTGGGCGCATGTTGATTTAGAGGCTCGTATAAAGCTTGCTCGGCACAGACGACAATATGCAGCCCTAGTAACCCTTGATTTAGCCAAGGCATATGACAGTGTTGAACATGCTATTCTTATCAATGTCCTAAAAGGTCTTACGTTCCCGCAGTACATAACAAATTGGATATACGAATTTTTAAAAGACAGAAAATTTTATTGCTTCCAACGAGGTATTTCCACGCCGAAGTATAGCCAAACGAGAGGTGTTCCTCAAGGCTCTGTTCTATCGCCTGTGCTATTTAACATTTTGTTAAGTTCAATACCACAGAGTGATAAGGTACACGTATATGTATATGCAGTTGATATCGCGTTCTTTGCATCTGACAACGATATTTATTGACTACATTCGACTTTGCAGTGTTATTTGGCAACATTAGAAACCTGGTTTCAGAAAATTCATATGAACCTGAACGTAACTAAAAGTGCTATAATAGTTTTTCCGTTGGACGCACCAGTTACTATTTCTCTTCAGTACCATCAAGAAATAATACCCCAGGTTAATTGTATTAAATATCTGGGTGTACTGTACGATCAAAAACTGAGCTGGCGTGACCACATTGAATATATTAAAATTAAGGCTACACGCGCTGTTGGAATGATAAGTAGGCTTGGCCGCCTTCGTTCCGGTCTTCGCAGAGATACGATGATCATGATTTATCGCATGTACGTTCGTCCGATTCTTGAATTTGGATGTGTACTATTCTCTGGTGGACCAGCATACAAAATAAACCCCCTCATTCTCTTAGAGCGGGAAGCCCTACGTAGTTGTTTAGGTGTGCCAAAATTCACAGCTAACAATGTTTTGTATCAAGAAGCTCGGATACCCACCCTTGCTTGCAGATTTCATATTTTAACAGTAAACACCTATTTAAAATTTTCTGAATCCACTTTAAGAAGGCGACAATTTGTATTCTTTGCCGAGCCTGGTGTCTTTTTCAATGAGCATTGGTCCCGTGTATATAAACCCCAAGTGCTATTTGTTCAAACACTTCTAGATGCTTTAAATGTTAATATATTCGAGATCACACCATCTGTCAAACCAATCGGCCAAGTGCAAATAGAATTGGACGATATCTTTCCCATGAACGCTAAACACTTGCCCTCTAAATATTTGATTGGTTTATTAGAACAACACCTGTCTCAATTAGGTACTAATACAGTAATTGCAACGGATGCATCTATGAGTGGCGAGAAGGCAAGTGTGGGTATTTTTTCTCTCTCATTATTCTGGTCATTTTCATTACGCCTCCCAGATTATACACCAATATTTGAAGCGGAATTAACGGCCGTTATACTAGCTATTCGTAAACTTCCTGTGACTCATTCGACAGCTGTGATAGTGACTGACTCGTATTCTGTGTGTTCATTCCTATCATCGTCGTCGACATCAGCAGTACTAGAGACTTTTAAATCATTAATCCCAGCAAACATCCGTCTAGTGCGAATGATATGGGTGCCAGGCCATCGTAGTATATTTATAAACGAGATGGCTGACAAACTTGCGCGAACATCTCTTGATCTTCCGATTGTGCCAATCATGCCTCCTACAGCTTATGTAACAGCAGCGAGGTTTAGAAAACTTTCCCTTCTTGAAGACTCATCAAAAACCATGATACCGAATCCAGATTTCTCGCACCTGCACTTCACATGGAATAATAAATGGTGTCCCACGCGTAAATTGGAAGTCTTGGTAACAAAATTACGTTGCCGTGTACCACCTCTTAATTTCTACTTAAACAGGTCTGGTCTGGTGCCATCCCCTCTGTGCTCAAGCTGTAACGAACCTGAACATATCGACCATTTTCTTATCACATGTCACCGATTCAAAAATCAAAGAAAAAACTGCTTCGAAATTTTATTCAGAAAATTAGGAATATCACTTAATAGTCCCAATATTTTGTCTTTTGGGGCCATTTCATTGGGACATAGCAACAGGAACATCTGCGGGGCTCTCTGCGATTTCATATATAACACAAGAAGATTACCTTGCTGAGTCAGCCATCAGCTCTCGAATTTTACTAGTCACACTACCACTTACTATTTAGCTGATACACTGCAATGATTCTACTTTCAGGAGAATTTCATATAACGATTCCACCACAGATATTTAACAAATTCTATTATTTCTCCCCCCCCCTTTTTTTTCTTTTTTTTCTTTTTTTTAACATTGCGCCAAATTAATTTCACAGTCAAAACACAGTATTCATATTCCCCTAATCTAGAAAATCTATAGGTATACTTACTTGCATTAACCACCGGCTTCTTGGCCAATCCCCCTTAGTGGGTGAGAGCCACAAAAGAAAGGAACAAGCAAGCAAGCAAGTATGAGCCAGGCCACGTCTCCCACATCTAGCGTCACACGAGTCGACAGGATGAAGACCTGGCGGCCACTTCATCAACCGGCCACCATCTTCGAACGTCTCAGCAAGACGCAGTGACCGAACGCGGACCACAGAAGAACGCGGACCACCAAGACCACCAAGCATCATGACAGCAGCATCAGATGACCTTCCCATTCCTAAGTACACCGGAGCAGCGGACGACGGACCCGTGCAGGACTGGTTCTACCTGTACGAGCTCCACGCTACCGCTGCATCTTGGTCGGAACGGGAGATGGTTACGAACTTCAGCGACTACGTCACCGGTGAGGCATTCAAATTTTACCTAATTCACGTATTCAAGAACGACGAGTCATGGCAAAAAATCAAAGAGGAGATGATTACCCGTTTTAATGACTATGACCAAGACTTACTCATTGCCAACCATCTAGAGACAACTGCACACTATCGTCAATTTCCTAAGCAGTCCTCAAGCATTCGAAAGTCCAGCGCGAATCGACAAGTGCCTCAAGACGAAGTGGCACATGCGTTTACTTTCAGAAGACCATGCGTGTTTTGGGAAAAACCTTACCATCAAGCGCGCCTCCCTTCTACACGAAAGTCAGCATTTCGAAAGTCCTCGCTCAAGGATATGACGCGAGGCGTTGCTCACCAACCTGATGCTCTTAATTTTCCTCGCATACGCGGTCCACCACGCGGTTTTCCATCACCCGGCTCTTCAAGCGCTCCTATCGCTTACCATTTGCCTCATAAGTACGCTGTGACCACGGTAGAGGACCTGACGCTTCACGAAAATACCCTGCCAAGCCATGCTCCTTCCGGACGAGTTCATTCATCACCGTGCGGTGCACACACACTAGACAGTCGAAACAAAGCAGAAGGCTCAGACAAATCGAACACCGTACGCTGCCCAGCGCAAAAGCCCTTCGTAGTGAACAGTGCAGAAGAAGCCTCCAAAGACCTTTCTGTCGATTCTAGTGCACCACCTTCATTTTCTTTTGAGAATCACGACAACCCAACGACTACCAACTATTTATTGGTCACACCAACTATCAAAGAAAAGCAGGCTCGTGTTACTAAAGGAGTACCACCTCGACAGATTCCGCAACATCAACAGTGCCATCAAGAACTCAAAGAACTGCGGAAAGTACGGCAGTTACATCAAGCACTACGACGAACTAAAATAAGATCACAAGCAGATTTGCGGCTTAAGGATGGTCGTCAGGAACGACACCAACTAAAGGAAAGACCAAGTCAACATCTGAGCCATATTCGTAGAAGGAAACGTCAAGGAAGTCTTCTGTACCAGATAACAAGGCATCATGTACAATCCTACCGACGGAGATACCACCACAGAAAACCACGAAACAGACTGAACGCTACCATTTGCAAAGTTCAGGAACAAAGACATCATATCATCAACTTCGGTTCTGGCAAACGCCAGCTGGAAGCAATGCTTCTGTCTCAGCCACGACACAAAATACAGCACCCAGGACAGAAAATTCGGCGCATACAACGTCTGACCTTCAAAGGCTACAAGGACGTCCAACCTCGTTCGTTCTTCGCAGCTGCCGAAGCCGTGTTATGGTCAGTGAAGTTGTGCAAGACGTGGTTATCTTTTCCAGAACGCCACAGTCAGCCTCGCCCACCCGAACGCCTGTGTTAACCGGACTGCTATACTCCCTCCTGAAGTCTTTGAAAGTGCACGGAACTCCTCTGGAGCATAGAACCAATTGTGGATTTTGACATTTGTGACTTTCCAACCTCTCGTTGTTTACTTTTTCTTGTTCGTAATTCATGCATTCTTTCGGGGGGAGGGGGAGTCGTGTGACGTATGAAGTGATGGTTCGTAGAGGCAGAGAAGGAAGAAGAGAGATGGAATAAACATGGCGTATGAGCCAGGCCACGTCTCCCACATCTAGCGTCATATATATATATATATATATATATATATATATTGATAGTACACCTTTAGTGGTGAGCAGAAGAGACGTTTACTTTGTGGAAAACGTAGCGGTAGAACCGACCAGCTGTCAAGCGGAGCGAGCGCGAGCAGCAACAACACTCTTCCTTCTCTTCTTCAGCTGGCGTTCCGGCCTGTGCCAAATATCAATGCTACAAATCACTCCCCCCTCAGAAAAGGAGCCATCCTGGCGACCTATGGAACGGGTACGACGGGTGGGTCGTAGTGCGGCTTCAATCGATCTACGTGAACAGTCTCGCGGCCTCGATGCCGTCGGTCTGTTGATGGTTGAACCGGCTCAACAATATAGTTAACCGGTGAGGCCTGACGTAGGACTCGGTAGGGGCCTTCGTACTTCGGCAGTAGCTTGGTGGAAAGACCAGGAACAGATGAGGGAACCCGAAGCCATACCAAGGCGCCAGGCGAATATGACTGCGAAGACAGGTTTTCGTCGTGACGGTTCTTCTGGTACGCTTGATCTTGGGCGGTTAAGGAACGCGCGAGTTGCCTGCATTCTTCTGCATAGGTGGCGACTTCAGATAGAGTTGTGGATTCCGAAGCGTCTGGATGATACAAGAGAATGGTGTCCATGAATGAGGAAGGTTCGCGCCCGTAAAGGAGGAAGAACGGAGAGAATCCTGTCGTAGACTGAGTGGCGCTGTTGTAAGCGTAAGTTACAAAGGGTAGTATGCGGTCCCAGTTGGTGTGATCAGCGGACACGTACATGGATAGCATGTCGCCCAGTGAGCGGTTAAACCGTTCGGTCATTCCGTTCGTTTGCGGATGGTATGCGCTGGTTGTCCGATGCACAACGTTGCATTCGCGAAGAAGGGCTTGTACCGCTTCGGAGAGGAACGTACGGCCGCGGTCACTGAGTAGCTCACGAGGCGCGCCATGGCGTAGAATGAGATTGTGAAGGATAAATAAGCCAACTTCACGTGATGTGGCCTCTGGCAGCGCAGCAGTTTCAGCATAGCGTGTCAAGTGATCAATGGCGACAATCACCCAGCGGTTCCCGTTAGGCGTATAGGGAAGGGGACCGTACAAGTCAATTCCGATGCGGTCGAAAGGGCGGGAGGGGCAAGGCAACGGCTGCAGTTGTCCATTGGCTATGTGTGGTGGGCTTTTTCGGCGTTGACATTTGGAGCACGAACGCACGTACTGTCGGACAAAGCGGTACATTCCGCGCCAATAGTACCGCAGCCGGAGACGTGCATACGTTTTTATCACACCGGCGTGGCCGCATTGAGGATCCGCGTGAAAAGAGTCGCAAATGTCGGCACGTAGGTGGCGAGGAATCACAAGCAACCACTTGCGGCCGTCAGAAAGGTAGTTGCGACGGTACAGGAGTCCATCGCGGATGGTAAAGTGTCGAGCTGTGCGCTGCAGTGAACGATTGGGCGTAACTTGGGACGGCCGAGACAGTAACTCTATCATAGAGGCTATCCAAGCGTCTTGGCGCTGTTCATAGGGCATGTCCGCGTACGAAAGTGCCACAGCATCGAGGCTGGATACAGAAGTACTTCCGTGTTCATGGGGAAGTGGAGAGCGGGAGAGAGCGTCGGCATCTGAATGTTTGCGGCCTGACCTGTAGACGACACGGATATCATAGTCTTGGAGGCGTAACGCCCAACGAGCGAGACGGCCAGATGGGTCTTTTAGTGACGATAACCAGCAGAGGGCGTGGTGATCAGTCACGACGTCAAATGGACGGCCATAGACGTAGGGTCGAAATTTTGTGATTGCCCAGACGATGGCTAGACATTCTTTTTCTGTGACTGAATAATTCTGTTCAGCCCTAGTAAGAGTGCGACTGGCATAAGAAACGACGTACTCGTCGTATCCAGACTTGCGTTGAGCAAGAATAGCGCCAAGTCCGACTCCACTTGCGTCGGTGTGTATTTCTGTAGGGGCATCAGGATCAAAGTGACGGAGAATCGGTGGAGATGTCAGCAATTGACGTAGTTTCGCGAATGCCTTATCGCAATTGGAAGACCACGCCGAAATGCCCTCGGTGTCAGAAAGTAGCCGTGTTAAAGGGGCCATGACAGATGCAAAATTACGGACAAATCGGCGAAAGTATGAACATAAGCCGATAAAGCTCCGGAGTTCCTTAAGTGTCGATGGCTTCGGAAACTGGGCGACAGCACGGAGTTTTCCAGGATCAGGTAGAACGCCGTCCTTGCTGACAACATGCCCTAAGATGGTGAGCTTCCGGGCGGCAAAATGGCACTTTTTCAAATTTAGTTGGAGCCCAGCATGTGTAAGGCAATGCAGGACAGTTGCGAGGCGCAGAAGATGGGTATCGAAGTCTTTTGAAAAAACGACGACGTCGTCCAAATAGCAAAGACACGTCTGCCATTTAAGGCCTCGAAGTATGTTGTCCATCAGACGCTCGAAGGTGGCTGGGGCGTTACAAAGGCCGAACGGCATCACGTTAAACTCGTACAAGCCGTCCGGAGTTACAAACGCAGTCTTGGCGCGGTCAGCTTCATCCATGGGTACCTGCCAGTATCCCGATCGAAGATCCAGCGAAGAAAAGAATTCTGCACCTTGCAAACAGTCGAGAGCGTCGTCAATTCTGGGGAGCGGATAAACATCTTTGCGCGTGATCTTGTTAAGGCGCCTGTAATCCACACAGAATCGGATGCCCCCGTCCTTCTTTTTGACCAGTACCACCGGGGAGGCCCACGGACTGTTAGACGGCTGTATAACGCCACGATTGAGCATATCAGACACTTGATCGTCTATAACTTGGCGTTCGGCGTGGGAGACCCGGTATGGACGCTGACGCAATGGTGCGTGGGTGCCAGTGTCAATACGATGGACAATTGCAGATGTTCGGCCCAGACTGGTTTGTTTGAAGTCGAACGATGAGCGGAAGTGGTCGAGAAGTGTCAAGAGTTGAGTTCGTTGGTCAACAGGAAGGTCAGGATCAATCGATGGAAGGAAGACGTCGAGGGAAGAGGTGGCGGATGTGAGAGCGGAAGTAACACTGGCGATCTCAAGGCTTTTTGCTTGATAGGGCAGTTGACTGGTGCCAACACAATCGATGTCCTCAAGGCGGCCGATGCATTCGCCACGGAATAGGGTGACTGGTACAGAAAGGAGATTCGTGGCATAAATGTTTGCGCAAGTGGCTTCGACCGTCAGAAGAGCAAAAGGCAGAAGAACGTTTTTTCGAGAAGTGAAGTCTTCTGACGGCGTGAACATGACGTCCGAAAAAGCGGCATGGTCGCACGAGATCGGCACAATAACAGAAGACATGGGTGGAATATCAGTCTCCGCGGCGACGACAACACGAGAAATAGAAGGCTTATTATAATCGTCGTCGGAGAGCGATGACAATTCTAGTTCGGCCCGGGCACAATCAACAACGGCATGATGTGTGGAAAGGAAGTCCCAGCCTAATATGACGTCGTGTGAGCAGTGCGGAAACACGATAAATTCAACCACGTACAGAACGCCCTGGATGATTAACCGAGCCGTGCACGTCATAGAAGGGTTCACGTGATGCGCTGTTGCCGTACGAAGGGAGAGACCAGAAAGCGGAATCGTAACTTTTCTTAACTTGCGACACAATGCTTCACTCAATACAGACACGGCAGCTCCGGTATCTATTAATGCTTGAACGGGGATACCTTCAATCAAGACAGTTATTTCATTATTCGGTAGAGAACGAGGCCTTGTGGAGTTCGACGGTGGCGCAGTTCTTGCCTCCGGAACTGCGATGGTCAGTTTTCCGTTTGGGCAGGTGGTGCACGCCGAAGCATTGGTGAAGGCGAACGTCGGCGCGGGGAAGGCGATCGGCGTGGGTTGAAGGCGCGGCGGCTCGGCGGAGAAGTGTCCGAAGCTGCATGGAACGGCAGCGTCTGTGGTGGTTCTGTGGGGGCGTAGCCGTAGGTGCCATCAATAATGCCTGAGTGAGGGACGCGCCGGCGACAGAACCGCTCAACATGGCCAGGCTGACGACAGTAATAACAGATAGGTCTGTTATCCGATGTACGCCAAGGGTTGTTGGGAAGCGTTGAAGGACGGCGGTAAATGGGAACATGCGAGCCTGCCGGTACGTGTGTTGCGTAGAAGGCGTTCGCTTGGTGGGCAGGGTCGACGACGTTTGACGGCGCATGTACCTGCCTTCGCGCGACGTCAGCGTAAGTCAGGGGAGCGGACACAGGTGGTGGCTGGTACGTGGGGGGAAGTGCCTCGCAGACTTGCTCTTCGATGGTTTGGCGCAGTGACGAGGTCAGCCCATGCGTATTGCTGGGAAGCAAGGGGGCAAGGGACAACTGGCGTGCCACTTCCTCTCGGATAAATTGCTGGATTTGCGGGGTCAATACAGTCTGTTCTGGAGATATTGCACCAACGGTCAATGCTGGCGTGCTGGTCATGTCGAAAGTAGGCCGTCGCGTTGAAATGCGCTGTTTTCGCAACTCATCGAAACTTTGGCAGTGTTGGATGACTTCCGAAACTGTTTGCGGGTCTTTAGCCACCAGCATGTGGAAGGCATCGTCCTCGATGCCCTTCATAATGTGTTTTACCTTGGCGGTTTCCGACATGTCAGGATCAAAGCGACGGCAGAGGCCTACGACGTCCTCAATGTAGGACGTGAAACCCTCTCCCGACAGTTGGGCGCGATCCCGCAAGCGCTGTTCTGCACGGAGCTTGCGCACTGTCGGTCGGCCAAACACGTCCGCGAAGGTGGTCTTGAAAGTGGCCCAGTCGGTAAGCTCGGCTTCGTGGTTGTTGAGCCAGAGCTCTGCTACTCCTCTGAGGTAAAAGTGGACGCGGCCCAGTTTGTCGTTTTCGTCCCACCTGTTGTTGACGCTTACTCGTTCGAACGAAGAGAGCCAGTCCTCGACGTCCTGCTCATCGGTGCCGTTGAAGATGTCTGGATCTCGCTCTCTCGGGACGCCGGGACAGTGGACAGGTGGAGATGTAGGAGCCGTCTGCTGTGCAGCGTCGATGGACATTGTTGATGGCGAAGGTAGAGTTCGGTTGCGGAGTTCCAGGATGGAAAAAGGTACCCAGCACTCTCCACCACTTGATAGTACACCTTTAGTGGTGAGCAGAAGAGACGTTTACTTTGTGGAAAACGTAGCGGTAGAACCGACCAGCTGTCAAGCGGAGCGAGCGCGAGCAGCAACAACACTCTTCCTTCTCTTCTTCAGCTGGCGTTCCGGCCTGTGCCAGATATCAATGCTACAATATATATATATATATATATATATGACGCTACGATGTGACGCTACGCTACCTCACCCATATCTTCGAGAACGATGAGTCTTGGAAAAAGATCAAAGAAGAAATGATCATTCGTTTCAAAGAATACGATGAAGACCTGTTCATACCTCATCAGCGGAAGGCTTTTCAACGCACCCATTACTGTTATGCGAAGTCTTCCCGCAGTAAGCCCATTTTCCAAACGAGACGTCAGAGAAAATATACCACCATTGTACCATTATGTGACTCTTCCGAAAGAACGTCACGCATTCGAACACCGACTGGTAACTTCCACGTCGCAACAGACAAGGTAAAGCGTCCGTATACCGAAAGGAATCTAGACCATTTCGCCAAAAGACTGAACCTAAACCCGGCTTTCCCAAGAGCAATGAAATCGGCATTTTCAACGGGTTCCCTGCACCACAACACTTCAGATTTTACTGAACCACCCGAACCCCTTGATGCTTCGTGTGACACACAAGGCCCAGATGGTTCCGAACATGCGACGGCTTTTACGCGGGACGAGCTGGTGAATCCTCACAATACCAGCCCACACCCTAACGTTCCGGACCAGAGACTTTCTACAGACATTCTCAGCCTAATCACGCTGCAAATAGAAAAACATACGCCATCTGAACCACCTCAAGCCATGTCTGTTGTGCCCTCATCGTGAAGTCATAACACACATGCGAGTCGAAACACTGCAGAAGTTTCGAATCCACCAATGCCAGAACATTGTCAACTGACAGAAGCATCTACAATCAATGATGACGCACAACTATTTTGGGAGCTTTCTCATCAGTCTGTCACGCTGCTTTCATCGCAAAACGAGCCCAGCAGTAGAGTATGGACTGCCGTCTATCTAGTGATCACAACATCGCGCAAAGAAAAGGAGACTCATATTCCTGAAAGATACCCATCTGACCAACTTTCCCAACAAAATGAGCAATTTGAACAAATGCAACTCCAAGAACCCCAGGCACTACAACGCTTACTTGAACAAAAACAGCGAACAAGCGAAACCTCATCACGAGTAAACTTGTGGCTTAATCGGAGACAACACCAATTAAATAAGCTAAGACATAGTCACTCCCTAAACCATCTTAACAGAAAGCAACGTCGACAAAGTTTTCTGCACCAGTTCTCAACGCCGAGTCTACGGTTCAACAAACTGAGAGAAGACAACAGAAAGCTACGAAAGAGACGTGCAGATACCACGTGTACAATGAAGGAACAAAGGAATCATACCATCAGCTGCGGTTCTCGCACATGCAGGCTGCAAGCACTCGTTCTGTCTCAGCCACGACACAGAAAGCAGCGTCTACGACGGAGAACTTCGTGCCTACGACATCCGACTCTCAAATGCTACAAGTACTTCGACTCTTGTTCATTCATGACGAGAATCGCTGTGTCATCAGTAATTTCTACGTTCAAGGCGTGCTTCAGTTGGCCAGAACGCAACAGTCAACCTCGCCCACCAGAGTTGTCATAAAATTCATCGGACTGCTCAATCGGCCTTGAAGATTTAGTGAGATTGTGGAACTCCGTCTGGACGTGAAACTGTGCATTCGGGCATTGTTTTGTTCATTCACTTCTTTAATTTGTCATAGTTTCTAACCAGTGCCATCTTTCGGGGCGAGGGGGAATCGTGTGACGTATGAAGCGATGGTCGGTAGAGGCAGAGAAGGAAGAAGTGAGAGAATAAAATAAACATGGATGGGGTATGAGCCAGGCCACGTCTCCCAGTCATCATAGCGTCACACACACACACACACACTCACACACACACACACACACACACACACACACGCACACACACGCACACACACACACACGCGCACACACACACACACATATATATATATATATATATATATATATATATATATATATATATATATATGTGTGTGTGTGTGTGTGTGTGTGTGTGTGTGTGTGTGTGTGTGTGTGTGTGTGTGTGTGACTTAAACGTGGGAGTGTCACTTCTTTCTTATTCATTAACGAGGGTCTCGTACTGGCAGACTTAGTGCCTTTTAGGCTGTATACGAGAGACTAATGGTCAGCTGCCCACTCGTAACAAGTTCACGTGCTACGTGACGCCAAAGAGGCTCAAAAGAGTGCCACACTCGCTGGCATGACTACTGGTGGCACTGACTGACACTCCCACGTTTAATTCACATATAAACCCTATAAAGTGGCTGGAGGGATAGCTGTCGTGGTAGCTCAGTGGTAGAACATCGAACGCGTCATTCGAAGGTCGCAGGTTCGGATCCTGCCCACGGCAACTTATCTTTTACACACTTTTCTTCATATTTATATTACAATTTGGTCTAATATCTTCGCCTATACTTTCCTTGGCACTTGGCATTATTGTCTGTTAGATATCATTAATATTGTGTAAAAACACGGAAAAACGGGCCTTTAGGTATACACTTCTTTCCTTATATATATATATATATATATATATATATATATATATATATATATATATATATATATATATATATATATATATATATATATATATATATATATATATATATTGTTATGACCATCGTCAGTAGGCGCCATGCTGTCGCTGAGAAGCGTAGCCGGGCAGCGTTCCCACGCCTGGAACCCCAGTTCTCTCGAAACCAGCGTCCAGAGCTGACAGGGGAGCGGCGCTCTTTCAATCCTCAAACAAGTAGCCGACTGGCCGGCTGCCTATGCCCGCCAGGTATTGTCCCTGCTAGCCGGAAGATGAGACGTCGTGTCACCACGACGCCGTAAGCCGTTCCGGAGAGGACAACAAAGACAGCATCTTCCTTGGAAGAAACCGCGGCCGCCGCCACAAATTGCCCTGCTAATTGAGCGAACCGATCGGCGGACCGTTTGATGTATGCTGTCAGGAGCTTGGGACCCCTCGACCAGCGGCACACACACGACGAGGAAGAGCCTCTCTGGCGCCACCTTGCAGTGCAGTGATCACGACTCAATATTGGATGTTCACGTGGGCCGTGCGTGCTCGTACCCCTCGCCTGTTGTGTGTGTGTGATTGGTGTTCCACTCAAGGAGGAGGAGTCCGACAGGGCTTATAACGACGCCGCTGAGTACGGGACGTTGCTCTGAACCATGTAACGGTTCAACCACCACGCTCGTGGTTTGTGAAACCCCTAACCTTTCTATGCTGTAAATAAGTGTAAATAGTGCCATAAACCTGTTTGTTTTAAGTATCCCCATCTTGTCAGCGTTCGTTTCCTCAACCCGAAGCTACACCACGCTACCACAAAAGACCGGGCAGGCCCCGGTCCGCAACAACTGGTGATCAGCGCTGGGATTCGGAGCGACAACACTTCGAAAAGCGCGGAGAGCCACGACAACTGGTGGCAGCGGTGGGATACGACTCAGCACCGAGATCACGACAACTGGCCCCATGGGTGGGATACGAAGCTACAAGCGACAACAACAGTTGGCCCAAGGGAAGCAGCTGTCTCGGGACATGGATCACGTATGGGTGAGTGCTTGGCTTTTCCTTTGAGTGAACCAGGTTCTAAAAGAGGGTAAATTTCAGAACTGGTAGTTAACTTTGCCGAAAGACTCAGTTTCGCCGTTTCGGAAAGTTTTTTTGGAAGTAGCGAGCACTCAGTACGATCATGGACTTAAGGGAGCTGCAGAACCCGGACTTGTTGCTGTTGTGTGAGGAATTGGGGATTGATACAAAGGGTTTGGCACGACAACCCATATTCATTGAAGCAATTATTGATTTGGGGGCTGATGATGAGGAACTAAGCGAAGAATGGGACCTCATCATTGAAAGAAAGTTAAGAGCAGCTCAGATAAAAGGAGAGGGAGAAGACGAAAAACTAGAACTCAAGATAAAGTTTTTCGAACAAGATAACGAGTTGAGTAAGAGGTTGGGACCCCAGCGAGGAGTACTTCTTCTCGAAAATGAGGCAGAGTTCAAGATGTCTATGTACATGCAGCCATATGAGGTATAATGGGATATGGGCCTGTATTTTAGACTGTTTGAACGAAAGTGTAGGCAACTGTCATGTAAGCGAGACACGTGGTCTCGGAAGCTACTCACGGTTCTGCCCTGCGAGGCAGCGGAGGTTGTTGCGCGACTCAGTGAGCAGCACGCGAACAACTACGAAGTTGTTAAAGCAGAGCTAATCAGAAGATTTGGAACTTCTGTTAGCAGAAAGAAAGAAAGAATCAGACCGGAGTCTGAAAGCAAGGTGCGTCACAAAGCGCCGGAAGTTGAGGCGCGTCATGAAGCGCTAGAAACAGAGATCGCGCCAGAGAAGGGCCCACGTATTCTAAAATGCATCAAGGTAAAGTATGCTGAAAACGAGGCCGTGGCCGGTCTGGCAGTAGGGACGATGTCGAAAGACGCTCCTTGCGTGGATGGGGAAGGTGCCAGCAGGCCTAATGGGCCCAGTAAGGAGTTGGAAACCTTCTTTGTGTCTCAAGAGCATGTTTTGACATCGTCAAATGTAGGCATGGGTAGTGCAGTGGCTAATCAGAGCAAGAACGCGATGCTTCAGGAGTGCAGCGATGCTATCGGAGAGGGCCCAGCTAATGATTCTATCAGCGTTAACAAAGATAATTTGGCCCGGCAGTCCGTCGTGACACCGAGTCCAAAATGTTTGGGGGAAAATGTAGCACAAGCTCCAACGAGCTTCCCAACCCCTCAGTTCCCGACGCGACCTGATGATGGCATCGAGAGAAAGGGGGTGTGATGCAGGTTTACTGTTTAATAAATTGTTGCTCGGAGGGAGAGCCTCGGAGCTAAGAAATGACGAAGCCGTTTAAGGTGTGAAAAGAAAAGTAGAAACTTTAAGCCTAATTAACAAAAAAAAAAAGAGATGAAGTTGCGATGTACAGACACCCAGTCTAAGCTGGCAAATAAAAACATGTCCAGTAAGTTGTCCAGCTATAATGTTTATAAAACTCAACAGTCACCGGTGGCGTTGATGGTGGTGGTGGCTTGGTGAGTTGAGGCGGCGGACGCTGGCGATGTCTCAGCAGCTGGAGTCATGTGCTGACCAGCACGGCGATGCTTGGCAGGAAACGATGTAGCCCTTGCCTTAGCAAGAACTGCGGCCGCTTGCCGATGCTGGCTCGTTTCGAGTAGCTGATCACCACGCGGAAAGTTCCACCCTCCACGGGTGGTTCGGGATTGGAGTCGAAGCCCGGACACCTGGGACGTGACCTTGGACAGTCACGGCTCTGGAAGGCCGCGTAACTCCGAGTACACCGTGGGCAGCTGGAGCGACCTGGCCTTGCCTGACTTCACGCGGTCAGGTCCGGAACCCGACACCGCAGTCGCGCGACACCCAGGATCTGCACTCCAGCCAGCTCGATCTCGTTCTGCCCCCAACTGGTCTTCCTTTTCTTCCCTCTCGTGCATTGGCAGTGCGACCTTTCGCGCAAACTTCCTCTTCCTTTTGGCGGGCCGCAATTTCATGCGTGACGTTTCACGCCAACGTCATCATTGTCTTTCCGCCGCTCAAAAGACAAGCACCGCTGCCGACGCCTCCGAGCACGTTGTACATAACAACACGGTGCCACCACACTTCACAAACAACACCACGTCACTATACTACACCACAATAGGCCCCTTTTTGAGAGAGTTTTTCTGCACGAAAAACTACTGCTCAGTTCTTAGATGAAGTAGCTCAAAACACACACACACACACAGCGGGCCGAAAACCGAATATGTACAAATGAATTATGTCGGCGGTTTATTGCATTGAGATGTGATCTCACCATGCTGAAATAGTTGCACCAGTGTATATAGTCACTGAATTCGGCTCATGTAATCCGCCCCGACATTTCCAGACCCCTTGAAGTGCTCGACACGGAATTCATATTCCTGCAAGGCCAAACTCCATCTCAATAAGACTCTGCTGTTGAGGTGTTTTGCCAGCGACAAATATTTCAAGGGTTTATGATCGGTCTGAACTACAAAAGGGATTCCGTATAAGTATCTATGAAACTTTTCGATAGCCCACACAAGAGCTAAACACTCACGCTCTATAGCCGAGTATTTCTGTTCTCGAGGTAATAACTGTCGGCTAGCGTATGAGACTGGGTGTAACACCGAGTCATGATCTTGCATAAGGACTACGCCTATGCATGTATCGGAAGCATCACTGCGTAGTATGAAGAGTCGTTTTACATCCGGAGCCTTGACGATCGGTACTTGGGTGAGCGCCTTCTTGAGGATTTCGAAGGCGGCTTCCCTCTCGCTGTTCCAGTGAACCTTGTTGCTTTCTCTTTTCTTGGTCAT
This sequence comes from Rhipicephalus microplus, assembly GCF_043290135.1. NCBI lineage: Eukaryota > Metazoa > Arthropoda > Arachnida > Ixodida > Ixodidae > Rhipicephalus > Rhipicephalus microplus. The sequence goes on along the minus strand of NC_134703.1, from coordinate 11,051,785 downwards.
TTCGGTTAGGGGCTGAGCCTTCTCCGCGTAATGGGGTATCAAATCACGATAATACCCTGTCAGACCAAGTAAAGAGCGAAGTTGCTTCTTGGTCTCAGGTCGTGGAGCTTTTGCTATCTTCGAAATCGTGTCTTCCGCCGGTTGAATTAGTCCACCTCTAAGTCTATGGCCAAGGAAAACTACAGACGTCACGCCAACTTCACACTTCTGGGGCTTGATCGTCAGTCCAGCCTCGTGGATCCTCCTCAACAGGTGCCACACGGTTTCCATGTGTTCTTGCCATCTTGTAGTGGCGATGAGCACGTCATCGATGTAGTGTACGACATTTGGTATGCCCTGTAGAAGGCGTCTCATTAATCGAGTAAAAACAGCAGACACCGCTTTGATCCCAAACGGCATGTACAAGAAATGATAATGTCCTGATTGAGTGGGAAATACCGTTTTTGGTTTGGAACTCTTGTCCAGAGGCACTTGCCAGTATCCTTTAGTGAGGTCGAACTTTGAAAAGAACTTTTTAGTTCCGATCTCCGCAAATATGACATCTGTCCTTGGGATTGGTTCCGCGTCGGAAATCAAGACATCGTTAATCCGACGGAAATCGATGCAAGCGCGGTAGCTTTTATCTGGTTTCTTAACCAGCACCAACGGTGAATTGTATGGAGAGTCGGACCGTTCAATCACTCCAAGCTTGAGCATATCTTGCACCTCTTTCTCAATGACTTCTTTCATGGAAAAAGGCATTGAGTGTGGATGGGCTCAGAGGTGGTCAATTGCAGACGGCATTTCAACAAATTTGTTTTTTCCGGTATTTCCGAAAAGACGTCTTCGTGACTTGCCAAGATCTCGCGAAGTTCGTTACGTTAGCTTTCTTGGAGGTCTCGGCCAAGCTTAACTGCTTCTATACCAGAGCTCGCAGTAGCCTTGAAAGTAGGTATTGGCGTATCGGTATCTTCCTCCTCCACTACAATAAAGGTTGCCGACCGTGATGCGTTTTCAGGTTGACGCTCTTCATAACGCTTCAACATATTGATATGAAAGAGCTTAGTATTTTGGCCCATGTCCAACCAGTAATCAAAATTTCCTTTCTTTCCCGTGACCATAAAGGGTCCCTTCCACTGCATCAGTAGCTTGTTCTTTGTATTTGGAAGCAGTATGAGGGCTCGATCACCTATGTTCAGTCGATGGGTTTTACTTCCTCGGTCATTATACTTTTTCTGGGTCACTTTGGCACGTGACAAGCTCTCTTGTGCCAACGATATATGGTCTTTTCTAAACGATTTCTGAGGTCTAAGACATACGCAAACGTGGTCTTCTTCACATATATGATCTCCTGTCCATAACTCTTTGAGTATGCTTAGCGGTCCTCGAACATGTCTGCCATACAACAACTCGAATGGTGAGAAGCCCGTACTGGTCTGTGGTACTTCGCGGTACGCAAAGAGCAGACGTGCTAATAATCGATCCCATGACTTGGGTTCCTCTTGACTCAATTTCCGCAGCATTTGCTTCAACGTACCATTAAATCGCTCCACCAAACCATTACACATTGGATGGTAAGGCGTCGACCTAAGATGCTTAATGGCTAACAAATCATTCACTTCTCTCATCAGCTCAGATGTAAAACATGACGCCTGATCGCACAGTATCTCGTTAGAGAACCCAATGCGAGAGAACATTTCGATCAATCCCTCGGCAACAGTAGCGGAATCAACCGATGGCAGAGCTACTGCGTCTGGGTATCGAGTAGCGAAGTCTACCATAGTCAGTATGTAGCGGTTCCCCCTATGCGATGTGGGCTTTAAAGGTCCTATGATGTCCACCGCCACTCTTTCAAAAGAAGCGTCAATTAACGGCATGCGACCAAGTGGGGCCTTTCCAACCTTGCTCTTAGGATAGGTCCACTGGCATATGTCGCAAGATCGCACATATCTTTTCACTGCCTCCTGAATACCAGGCCAGTAGAATGCGCCTAAAACTCGGTCGATAGTCCTTTTCATTCCCTGATGTCCCGACATCAATGTTTCGTGAGCCAAAGCCAACACTTGACCACGCAGTTTTTGGGGTAGCACCACTTCTTGAATCACTTTGTCTGAGGTTCCTCGGTAACAGCGGTATAGAATTCCCTTTTCTATCTTGAATGAGTGTGTTGCACACTTTCCTCGGAACACTTGACCCACTTTCTTTCTACATGAATCTAAAGTTTTGTCTTCTTTTTGAGCTTTGCTCACATCCTCTTTGGTCAAATTCAATGTCTTCATGTCGACCTTAGATGATGTCGACCGTTCTTGGCCCTTGACACCAACCACCACAGAATCCAGCGAATCTTCTTCCTTCGTTCCTCTCCCACATGACCATTTTGATTTCGACTTACTTTCAGGAATTCCCTCTTTCCAGTTTTCGTCGGGATTTTGGACTTCCCTTGCTCCTGGAACATTGCCAACGATGACATCATACAAAGGTCTTGTCATGCATTTGACCACTGAAATACCCGAAAAGTAGGGTGACTGGATTTCAACCTTTGCCTCCGGAACGGCAATGCTACTGCCATCGGCGAGAAACAACGTATCAGTAGTACCTGTTAGAGCTTCATCTGGCACCAGATCTCGACGGACTACTAGCGTATTGCTTCGCGTGTCTCGCAGAACCGAAACTGTTTGGCCAAACACTATGCCCTGCAAAACCGGCATCTGGCGAGTCACAGCTTTTGGGCGAGTTCTCACCGCGCTAGCAACATTTCCCTCTGGTTCATTGGATGGTGGATCGGTACGTTCAGCGGGGTCCTCTTCAGGGGACACCAAACAAGATGTTTTCTTTATAGAGCCATCTCTTTTTGTGCAGACCTTCGTATCGTGCCCTGGCTTATGGCAATATCCACAGTAAGGTTGTTTAAGCTTGGTTCGGCTATTCGAGGCCCTCTGAACAGCTTTTCCACATACAAAACACGTTATGATTGTTTTCACAGATAAGCCTCCGCTCTTCTCCGTGATACTACTATTTTCAGTTCTCTCACGATACAGGAGCAAGTTGGGCTGTCGTTGTGCCTCTAAAAAATCATCGGCGGCTTCTGCTATGTCTTCAAGCTTGCTCTGCTTCCTTTCACGAAGAAACAACGTTATCCGTTGATGGCAGTTGTTCAAAAATTGCTCCAACACAATTAGGTTACGGAGTAACCTAATTGTGTCGAAGAAACAAAAACCGAATAAATAAAAACCTGAGAGACTTACTGAGAGTAACCGAAGAAATCAAAACCTGAGAGACTTACTGGTCAGGGCGAAAACACACAAATTCGACCACCAGCAGGGCTGTAGACCGTGAGGGAAACCTCGCTGCAGGGTGTGCACACACATGGTGACCACAGATACGGCCGAAGCCTCCTGTTCAGACTATGTGTACAAAATTAAAGACGACCTTAACTGTGACTCAGCCAATGTGGTATACGAAATTCGCTGTGAGGTGTGTAAACAGGAATATATTGGACACACGAAAACCGCGTTCCGTTTGTGTTTCAACAACCACAGGGCACACGTAAAGGACCTCCCCAATTTGCCGTTTTCCGAACATATCAACCTTCCTTGTCATTCTTTCGAACGCTTAAGTGTCATACTCCTACAATCCGGCTTTCAGAACACACGGGAGCGCGAACAGCGGGAGTCATACTTCATAAACAAATTCAGATCACTTACCCACGGAATCACCAAGAGCCCTGGGCGACTGACCTGACCCCGCCACGGTGGTCTAGTGGCTAAGGTACTCGGCTGCTGACCCGCAGGTCGCGGGATCAAATCCCGGCTGTGGCGGCTGCATTTCCCATGGAGGCGGAAATGTTGTAGGCCTGTGTACTCAGATTTGGGTGCACGTTAAAGAACCCCAGGTGGTCAAAATTTCCGGAGCCCTCCACTACGGCGTCTCTCATAATCAAATGGTGGTTTTGGGACGTTAAACCCCACAAATCAATCAATCAATCAATCAATCAATGAATCAATCAATCAATGGGCGACTGACCTGCCTCCGCGAAGTCTCGTGAAACACAGAAAGTGAATTACTCAATTAATTTATTTATACATACGTGAAGTGGCACACATAGGATGACCAATACAGCGTGTGAAAATAAACGAATTCGATGCTACGTGCACCAACCGGCGTTTGTTAGTATTATTAGACTTTATTTTCATTTCTAAGTGCTTTTTTACTGATTTTTTAATTACGTTTTTGATTGTTCATCCTTTAAAAAATACCCATTCATTTATTTTCAGTATGACTGGTTGTACGCTTTTCTGCGAAAGGGCAGATGGTGGGAGGGGGGAGAGGGCAGATTAGCTTTCCATCGTGGCCAATATTTTCCTAAAGCTGGAGCGGGTCGTATGCTTCTTTTGTGTGTGTGGCACGATGCCGCGGGCCAGCCGCCGAACCACGTGAACTTTAACTCGATCCATGTGTGGGATGCGAGTAAGCGGCAATATGTTCCACTTTTTCCCCTTTTCCTTGGTCTTATCTATCCCCAGTAACAATGCAAGGATTACCCGCCCACTTCCGGCGGCTCTCTGTCGCTCCTTTCTACGTCCTCTCCTTCTTCTTCTTCTTGTCTTTGCTACCTCGTTCGCCCGTTTGTCTCATTTTTTCTCTTTTTCTTCTTTTTTCCTTCTTTTTCTCGTTTTGGAGGTTTTTCAAACTGTGAGGGTGGCCCTCTGCTACGGGAACTTGTATCATTTCGCTTAGATCCTCTGAAGAAGGCTGGTCCACCAGCCGAAACTGTTAGGAGGAGGAAAGAACTTTATTCGGAGTCCAGGATTAAATAAATATTTTATTGTTTTGTTTCCTATACTGCACTATTCTGGAAGTTTATAACTTTTATTACGGTAGCCGGAAGAAACTCTGATAAATAAAAAAATCAATTATATATATATATATATATATATATATATATATATATGTGTGTGTGTGTGTGTGTGTGTGTGTGTGTGTGCGTGTGTGTGTGTGTGTGTGTGACGTATCAAGTGATGGTTAGTAGAGGTAGAGAAGGAAGAAGTCAGAGAATAGAATAAACATGGGGTATAAGCCAGGCCACGTCTCACATTCATGATAGCGTCACACGAGTCGACAGGATGAAGACCTCCAAGCCACTTCATCAGTGTCTCATCATCAACGCAGTTCTACACAAGACGCCCTGACCATACATCGACTACGGAATCATCTCCTAGCCGCACAGAACGACCAGCACCATGACAGAATCATCGACCGACCTTCCCATCCCCAAGTACACCGGAGCAGCGGACGATGGACCTGTACAGGACTGGTTCGACCTGTTCGAGTTCCACGCTACCGCTGCATCTTGGTCGGAACGGGAAATGGTTACGAACTTCAGCGACTACGTCACCGGTGAGGCATTTAAATTTTACCTCACCCACATGTTCGACAACGATGAGTCTTGGCAAAAGATAAAACAAGAAATGATCGTTTGGTTTAAAAAATACGATGACGACTACGACGAAGACTTGCTTGTAACCCACCATCCACAGACAACTGCACTCAGTCGTCAATTTTAAAGGCAGTCTTCAACCATTCGAACGCACAACAAGATTCGACCTCTGACAAAAGACGAAGTGGCACACGAGTTCAGTGGCAGACGACAACGCGTATTTTGGGAAAAACACAGCCATCGAGCGCGCCTCCCTTCTGCACGAAAGTCGGCATTTGTGAAGTCATCGCTTAAGCATATGACCCGAGACGTTGCCCAACCACCTGATGCCGTTCACTCTTCGTCTGGCATACGTGGTCCACCACCCAGGCTTTCATCACGCGGTTCTTCAAGCGCTCCTAACGCTCACCATTTGCCTCATAAGGACGCCGCGACTCTCGGTAGACGACCTAACGCTTCACGAAAATACCCTGTCAAGCCATGCTCTTTCTGGACATGTTTATTCATCACCGTGTGGTGCACACACACTGGGCAGTCGAAGCAAAGCAGAAAGCTCAGACGCATCGAACGTCGCAAGCTACCAGGCGCAAGAACCACAGGCGTGAAGAAGCCCCTGAAGAGCTTCGTGTCGTTTCTGCGGCACCACAGACTTGCCAAAATCTGCAGTTAAAACCTAGTAATGCCACGTCACCTGTGGTACCCCCATACAGTGCTTACAGCTCCAAGAACCGAAAAAATGCAGAAGTAATACATACACCAAACCTCGCACGCAGCTGTCTATCCGAAGCGTCCATACTGGAACACCTTACCGAAGTCTTTGAAGAGCATAATGATGGCACATTACCAACTATGCCCGATAAGCAAGACACCAGCTCACCATGCATCAGCTGTCTACAGGACGCGTCAAACCTCGAAGGAAATGAATGCCCGATTCCAGAAGGGGCGCCACTACAGCCATCTCCTGAGCAGCACCAGCAAAGCAAGCAAAGCAAGCAAAGCAAGCAAAGCAAGCAAAGCAAGCAAAGCAAGCAAAGCAAGCAAAGCCAAGTACACAAACTCAGTATAACTCATCCCCTGATGAAGGGAGGACCCCTCCCGAAACTGTTGGGAAATAAATATATTTATCCTTGTTGACAACGCTCCCATTGTGCCATATCCCATACCTATATATATATATATATATATATATATATAGTTAAGAATACTATATAAGAATCTTAACTATATTTACACCGGACCCACAGAATTTCTTTTTTGAATCATTATATATATATATATATATATATATATATATATATATATATATATATATATATATATATATATATATATATATATATATATATATATATATATATATATATATATATATATATATATATATATATATATATATATATATATATATAGAGAGAGAGAGAGAGAGAGAGAGAGAGAGAGAGAGAGAGAGAGGCAGGCATGGTGGTTGAGTGGCCGTAGCGTTGCATATAGTCACGGAGGAAAGAAAGGTAAGGAGGGGCCCTGACGTCACTCGTTGTGAAGCCGGGATGAAGCCGGAAGTCAAGTCGGCCATATTGAACAGGCAAATTCTCCTCGTTTGTTTACATCGGAATGTAAAGCAGAAGGCACGACTCTCTCTCCGGCTCGGAAAGCACGTGGCTGCGCAGCGCGTGTGTCGTGACGATCCGAAACTAATGGAACGGGGCTCACTACTCAGAGCCAGCGGGACACCTTCAGCGAAATCGCTTCGTCCGAGTAATAACAGGGAGTAACAGCTCGCCGACAACAAAGCAACTACGAGAGATCGCGCGCTAGATGGACTGACAACAGCTAGTGCTTTCCCGTCATTAATTCAGCAACTGTATAGACAACACGATCGGTCGTGCGTCTTCTACGGTTGCATTCCGCCACGCGGCCGACGCAGCGTCCTGCCACTGTGTCCGTGTTCCGCGTGAAACTCACCGGTGTCAGCATTCTGCGACCGTGGTGACATTGAGCACGGTGCTAGTGACAGTTAAACGCGGTTGCTGTTACGTGGAGACTACATGCAATGCTGGTGGAGAGTGTACCAAGCGGAACAGAAAAGGTGTTTTAATACGCACATGCAAGTTGCTACTGTACACACACAACACGAAACCACGTATGTGCACATGGTCCTCACGGCGTCTTGCTGGGCCCAACAGCGTCGTCCGTTGTCACAAGCAGGAGCACTGCTCAACCGTCACTGACCTTCAAGGCGTTCGTCGTCATTCAGCTTCGTCATGGTGCCCAACGCAATTTCGCTGAACACTAACTGCTTCATCCGCGTCATCCGCCGCACGACACATGGATATGCACTTGTTCTACGCACTGTTGAAACCCCGTGATGGACAAAGAGATTTGTAAACGTTGCTAAGAGTAATGTAACAGCCAGACGAACACTGCGTAACCAATAACGCGGCGCAGAGCACAGGTATTGTCCGTCACGGCTCAGCACGAGACCTGGGGAGGCACACATTCCGCCGCCAGCCGCGGCCGCTCACTGCTAGACCAGCTTCACTGCGCAACACGTAACCATAACAACGCCGCCATTGTGCCTACTGAATATGGCCGCGATGATGTCATTTCCGCCACATTTTTTACGCCCTGCGCCGGCTGGGCATGCCCTCTCCTTACCTTTTTCCTTCCTCCGTGCATATAGTCAAGTAGATCCTCCGTGAGCGGTCACAACGTGGTTTATTTCGACGTTTCGGCCTAGAGTCTAGCCTTCATCAGGACACATATGATCCTGATGAAGGCCAGACTCTAGGCCGAAACGTCGAAATAAACCCCGTTGTGACCGCTCACGGAGGATCTACTTATATATATATATATATATATATATATATATATATATATATATATATATATATATATATATATATATATATATATATATATATATATATATATATATATATATATATATATATATATATATATATATATATATATATATATATATATATGAGATCTAACAGACAGTAATGCCAAGGAATGTACAGGGGAAGTTATTAGAACCAATGGAATGTAAATAAGAAGAAAGAAAAGTGGATGAAAAAATAAGCAGCCGTTTCCTGTTCACGGCTGCTTATTTTTCATCCACTTTTCTTTCTTCTTATTTACATTCCATTGGTTCTAATAACTTCCCCTGCACATTCCTTGGCATTACTGTCTGTTAGATCTCATTATTATTGTGCTAAAACACGGAAAAACGAGCCCTTAGGTATACACTTCTTTCCCTTATTATATATATATATATATATATATATATATATATATATATATATATATATATATATATATATATATATATATATATATATATATATATATATATATGTGACGCTTCACAAGTGAATGTGGGCAAGGAAGATGAGGAAGACGAAGGGTCAGAATAAACTGGTGTTCTGACTGACGCCATGTCTCATCCGTTACACAAGTCGACAGGATCTACCGCAGCAACATCATGAGCCCACCAAAGAAGATGATCAGCCTGCCGAAATACACCGGAGCTGAAGACGACGTCCCTGTTGACAAGTGGTTGCACCTCTTCGAAACGAAGGCAAGCAACGTCAGCTGGTCCGAACGAGATCGCATCGACTGCATCAGCGAGTACCTGGAAGGTGAGGCCTTCCGCTGGTACCTCACCGAAATTTTCGACACAGAAGATACGTGGGAAGGCATCAAAACAAGCATGATATCACGATTTTCTGCACCTGTTAGCGACCCTTTCCGCCAATTCATACACTGCAGGCTCAAAAGAGAACAGCGCATCAGGCACTACTACGAAGAGAAGACACACCTTGGTCGCCTCGCAGACTTAAAAGACGTTCACATAGTATCAGGATTGACTGATGGTGTACCTGAAGAGATCGAAAGGCGCCTTGCTGGATTGACGCTCACCACCCCAGCCAAGTGGCTTGCTGCTGCGCTTCAAGCGGAAGACTCTGTCCACAGAGATGCTTCCCAACACTCGTCAAAACGGCAGCTCATGCGTCGAGAGCCTCATTCTACGCGACCATGGCTCCCTACAGGATTGATGCGCACCCCTCACAGTGAGTGCCGACATTGTGCATCTGCTGGTTTGCCGAATCAGTTTCACTGGCACAATGAGTGCCCTCGTCGTGAAATGGTGTCTGCTCTAACTGACAACCAGGGAAACGAAGAGGGCGGCCCAAAGGCTCATTAATACGTTTTGGTGCACTTGTGAACGGACACATGGTAAACGCAACTCTGGATACAGGAGCGACTATTACCTGTATCAATGAAGTTGTGTTCAAAAAACTCAAGCTGCAGTTGCTCAAGGATTCATGCATTAGTGTCCAACAAGTCACCTCAACCACAAAAACTTTGGGCCGCGTACACATACAGTTGGAAATAGGGAAGTTAAAGCGGGCAGTCCAAGCACACGTTCTACCAAGCATGAAGACTGAATTCTTGCTAGGCCTGGACAACGCCTCCTTTTTCAACCTATCACTGGATTTAAACACAATGACTTTGTTTCAAGACAACAAAGCTTTGCAGAATTCCTTTCAAACACAAAAGTGTGTCTTCAGCGCCGATACAACCCCTCTCCAAGCCGTTGATGTCACGCACCTTCCACCATCGCAACAAGCTGCTTTGAGAGAGGTGCTTCACAGTTACGAAGACATTTTCTCAAAGTCTCAGATGGACTTCGGATGTATCGCGGAGGAACGACACTGCATTGCCCTCAGCAACAACGTGCCTATCCACAGACCACCGTATCGATGCTCCCTGGCAGACAAAGAGGAAATTGCCAAGCAAGTGGACTTACTTCTCAAGCAAGGTGTAGTGCGTCCATCTTTTTCCCCATACGCGGCTCCAGTCATTCTTGCAGAGAAAAAAGATGAAGGACGCACACGTTTATGCATTGATTATCGAAAGCTTAACTCTGTCACTGTGCCTGACTACCAACCTATTCCGCGTATAGACGATGTTCTAGACTACCTGGGAAAATCGAAATATTTTTCGACATTGGATATCACATCAGGCTATTGGCATGTCAAAATGAACCCAGAGGACATCCCAAAAACAGCTTTTGTCACGCCGAATGGCCATTATGAGTGGCTTGTTATGCCTTTCGGTTTGAGAAATGCTCCTGCTACATTCGAAAGAGCTGTGAAATCAGTTATCAGAAAACATAACTTAAAGAATGTCGTTAATTATTTTGATGATATCGTAGTCTTCTCCGACACATTTACTGAGCACCTACAGCACCTCCAAGCTCTCTTGCATGCCCTAAAAATGGAGAATATAAAACTTAAATTGAAGAAATGCCATTTTGCCCAAGATTCTATTGAATATCTGGGTCACAGAGTGTCGCACGGTACAGTGTCGCCTATTCGAAGAAACATAGAAGCTGTTTTGCGATTCCCAAGACCGAAATCCCCGAAAGAGCTTCAGCGTTTTTTAGGCACCACCAACGTTTACCGCCAGTTTATACCGCACTTCAGTGACATAGCTTTCCCCCTTACGAAGCTGTTGAAGAAGGACACACCATGGGAATGGGATTCCTCATGTGAACAAGCCTTTGAGAACATGAAAAACTGTCTGACCAAAGAACCCATTTTACGAATTTTTTCTTGCGAGAAACCATGCATTCTTTATTGCGACGCATCTAACGTAGGCGTAGGTGCAGTTCTCAAGCAAAGAGATCATGATGGTAAAGAACACCCCGTTGCCTATCACTCGCGTAAGCTACTCGCGCACGAATTAAATTATGCCATTACAGAGCTCGAATGCCTCGCTATAATTGACGCTGTTGACAAGTGGCACTGCTACTTACATGGACGACCATTCACTGTTGTCACCGATCATGCGGCTTTACAATGGCTCAGAAACATAAAAAACCCACATGGCCGGCTCTTTCGATGGTCTTTGAAGCTGTCGATGTATGACGTTAACATTCGACATCAAAAAGGCAGCGAAAACATCGAGGCGGACGCATTTTCGCGAAGCCCTATGGTTCAACTCCTTTCATTACCAGAACTTCAAACTTACCAGGATGACCACCCTCGCTGCAAGTACACAACGGAAAACGGGGTCACTATCGTGACACGTAAGGGAATTCGCAAAGTGTACGTTCCTCTCAAGCTTCGACTGGGCCTGCTGCAGAAAGCACACTGTCAGTTCGGACGCGTCGGAGTAAAGAAAACTCTGGGCTTGTTGTCATCATCCTACTATTGGCCGGAAATCATCACAGACGTTTCATCCTACGTCCGCCACTGTGACATATGTCAGCGTTGCAAGAAGCCGAAAACCAAGAGATTCGGATCTCTCGAGTCACTACCACCTGCAGAACAACCCTTCGATCTTTTAGCAATGGACACTATAGGTGGCTTTTCAGGATATGGCTCGACAAAGAAGTTTATTCACTTGGCGATCGACCACGCTACGCGGTATGTCTGGGCGTTTCCCCACAAGAACGAAACTTGTGACGCATACATTTCATGCATCACCGCCATCTTTGCAGCAGGAAAACCCAAGAAGTTCCTATCTGATCGTGGACCAGCTTTCACAGCTGGAAAATTCAAGCAGTTTCTAAAACGCAATGGTGTCCACCAACTGTTCACATCCTCCCAACACCCTCAATGTAATGGCATGAACGAACGTACAAATCAGACTATTGTAACCCGGCTAAAGTGCAAAATGAATGAGCAGCCACAGAAGTCTTGGGTCAAACATCTTTCGGATGTTGTCGATGAATACAACAGAACCCCACATGAAGTAACACGATATCCACCATCGTACCTAATGTATGGAATTCCTTCATACGACACAATTTTAGACGCACCAATGGAGAGTGTGCAAGAAGCAAGGAAAAGTGCAATCAAGAACACGCTTGCCTATCATGAGAAGAACAAGATAATCTACGACAAAAAATTCCTACCACAAGATCTCCAACCTGGTGAATTGGTCCTCTACGAAACACCTTGGCACCCGAACAAAGGAAAGCTCAGTTCAGTCGTGGAAGGACCTTACACAATTCTTCGCAGAGTCTCTCCTGTGAACTATGAGATCGACCGACGTGTAGCTCCGTTAAGCAGAACTACTGATATTGTGCACGTCAACAAAATAAGTTGACGCTCTCTCGGGGGGAGGGGGAAACGTGTGACGCTTCACAAGTGAATGTGGGCAAGGAAGATGAGGAAGACGAAGGGTCAGAATAAACTGGTGTTCTGACTGACGCCATGTCTCATCCGTTACATATATATATATATATATATATATATATATATATATATATTTGTACACTCGCATACAAGCGGTGTATAAACCAAATATTCTGTCGCGCGCGCGTGTGTGTATGTGTGTGCATGCGTGAGTGTGAAGGTTCAATAGCAATATTATTCTCTGACTTGAGTATATCTTAGGACACGTATACAAAGAGTCACACTGTAATACGCTTGAACGCGGCCTATCATACCTTGTAACTGTGTCTGGGTTTTTCCATTAAAACGAACCTCTGCCTATTGAAAATTATCGTAGTGATCGACTCCGGTGAGATCTGTCCCGGTGGGTACAAGTATGACCTCTGCTTAAGCATTAATACCGTCGCCGAGCCAACTTAAAACACTCGCGGCCGAGATTCCTACCGAAAATATCACGGAGTGTTAGGCCTTGAGAAACACCACGACAGGTTTTTTTCATATGCAGACATGAATCATTGTAAAAGCATCGAAAAATTACATTGTGATAGTAGCAGCGCTTAGTTTCTGTCAACGCGAAGCGACAAAAAAAAAGGTAGGTAAGTTGGAGGGGGTGGGTGGATGTCAGACTAAAAATTTCAGGGGGGGATTTGAACCCCCCCCCCCCCTCTTTTGGCTACGCCACTGGTCTCTTTTAAGACATCTATACCAAGTGTTTCGGAGCCCGAGCCATCACAACACCTTACCAGGCTAAATACACTGGGCTCCCAAACTCAGAACTGCATGCTCCTTTCAAGCATGCCGAGGTCAGAGCTGTCAAGGGTAGGAAGGTTGATGATGACATCCCACCACTGCCACCAGTTGTAAAGTTTATGAGGTCGACGGTAGGTACGGCGGGTTTTCTTTAGAGTAGCTGGCTCCCCGCCGTTGTCCGAATAGCTGATCTTCGCCAGTGAGGGGACGCGTTAGAGATAGATAGAAATAATATTTATTTGCATTACAGATGAAAGATGGGAACTGTACAGGGATTCAGAAGATCCCGCATTATGTACAACAGAGATTCAGTTCATGATTCCACTCATGATTCAGCTCTTATTTACAAGATCTCTCCAGCTTTTATAGCCCACTGTCTCCTTTCTACAGAGATCCGAAGAAGGCGGTGAGCACGCTCGCCACAAATCAGGTGACGAAGTCTCAATGGTCCAATGGCAGCACGAGCGCACCACACAATGATGCACCCGGCCCCCGCCTTGAAGGCGCTGCAGGGCGAGGAGGTAGAGTCCGGAGAGGAAAGGTTGAGCTGCTCTGGGGAGATGGCCGCGGACCCGAACATCAGCAGCGGTCCATCCTGCTTTCAGCTTCAGGCAGTCCAAACGCTCGATCCCTGAGAACGGTTCCTTCGACGTCTTTCCACGCTTTCGGACCGACGATGCTTTGCGATGGCCTCGTGTAGATAACAATAGCCGACTCGAGAGGTTTACTTAATGAGACCCGCCACAAAGGCGACCCCCCCCCCCCCCCTCCGCTGTTCGAACCCGTTCAACAAAAGGCTTGTCTCGCGAAGCCTTCGTTGAGGCCCGACTGCTTCCTGGAACATCTACAGGAGAGCGTCTTGCAGACTGGGCGCCGATGGGGTTGAAAGCCTCCCTAGTAGACCGGCTTACACACAATGGCGTCTGCCCAGACGAATCGCCGGGCCAAACGTAACCGAGCGCCAATCGTCAGCATAAAAAAAACAACACAGCGCTTCTAAACTTCATCAACACACACTGGATAAATGGCACAATACCTCAGCAATGGAAGCACGCTGTGATAATCTTGATACCAGAACCAGGAAATAAATTCGCAATATAAAAACCTCAGACCGGTCTCTCTTACACCTCTTACGAGGACGTCACTGGGAACCAGTTTGCAGATGAGGCGGCTCGAGGCTTCACAAATCACCGAGCTTCGTTGCACACTGCCATAAAGAACTTAACGCCCCTAGACCCTAATTTTGCTGTAATTCTTCAGTATTACAGGGAGAGCACCACATAACACCACAGCAATGTAATCTGCCACGTTACGCAAACTCCAGACAAACACATAAATAAACTTACACAGGCTACCTGTATTCTACCCCACAGCACACAGATGTATATGTCCGAGGTACGGGACCACACTTACTCTGTTTCACATTACGTGGGAGTGTGCACCTCACAATGAAGAACACCACAGCAAGAACAACACAGAGAAACAATGGGAGGCACTGCTGTCCAGCTCGGCCTTTTATTATCAGCTCCGACGGACAAAGAAGATGGCAAGGGCCAGCGGAGCCCTGGAATAGGGCCCGACCATTCGCGTTTGCGCAAATAAAGTTTCTTTCTCTCTTACGTCATCTTTGACTGGTCGGTTCGGAGCGTTCTATAGAGAGAGAAAGGGGTCGCGTTTTTTTCTTTCATCAGCCCCCCTCTCTCTCTTTCTAAAGAGAGCACTGTGACAGAATCAGTCAAAGATGGTATTAAAGCAGTATTACGTGAATTGTGATCACTGTTTACGAAAAAAAAAATATTATTTTCATCAATGGGTGTGCCAACATGCATTACATTTCAACGCATCATATTTTTTTCTGCATTGCACAGGTGTACGTACAATTGTGCCGATAGTTTTGTGCGGATAATGAATCACCGAGAATGTCAAAATTGCGAAAGTTAGCCAACTTTGGGAACCACATTTGTGGGAGTGTATATGCATTTGTTTAATTTTAACATATATTTCTCACGCTAGAGAGTTAAGATAACATGGGAAAAAAGCTTTTTGGGCTCTTTCTTTCTAGTCAGAAATAGTATACTTACAACAAGGACAAATTGATAAAAATTCACATTCCTGGTTTGTGCCAACCGGCTGATGAAAACTGCCTTGAGAAGGAGAAGTTGTTGACCAGTCGGCCCCTAAGCAAACTAGGTCAGGTGACCTCTCGCCATCTCCTGCCAGCTAAAGTAAAGGTTATGCCATTTGAAAGCATCAACATTATGCTGTAGAGCTTTATCTGCCTGGGGCCGCTAATAGCTTGAGCCAGAGGCCAATGTGTTTTTTTTTGTTTAATGCAGAAAAAAAATCATTTTTCACCTTCCTCAGACAAGCTTATTGCAGTGATTTCGAAAATTGCTGCTGACAAAATGACTGTGTGCTTCAGGTCCAGATATGAAAAAAACTTAGGAAGGAACCCAGCCAAACACCAAGCAGTTTAGGGATGATCCTGATCAGCAGCTGCATCTGATCGCTGATGAATTATGCACATCACCAAAACAAAAAACAAATGAACACAGAAAAAAAAACGAAGATTCCACAAGATCAACCCGTAGAGAAGTCTCCTGGAGTGAAAAAGGCACATGACAAGTGACTCATGACCACTGGCCATCAGTGTGCATCATCACTGCAGGCTTCTAGGTCGTGTCCAAGTGACACGATTTCTCTCCGAAGTGGCACACAATTCTCTGTGCAGCGCTCAAGATGCGTTTTTTGTTTTCTGTTAAGTCGTTCCGAGTGTAATCCTCGCAGCAGTCAATCAAGAACAAAAGCTCAGCCCACACATTTGTGCGGGCCTGTTTTATCAACCAAGTAATTTGAATTTTTCTGTTTAACTTTTGAAAACTTCCTTCAAATTGAACAAATAATGATAAATTTTTAGCAAATAAGCATTTTTTTTATACTTGCCTCGGGCAGGAAAGGGCTCAGTTGCCCTTGAGCACAAAGAGGTTAAATTGCAGACAGACACAAGGCGGATGGCCTAACTACAGAGACTAACTCACACCGAACATTCACTCCTGCAATGAATCTGCTTGCATAGGGCTTCCATCAGTTCCGTGTCTTCTAGCAGCCGCTGTTGCCTTTTTTGTCCACAGTATTGTCTTGTTGCACATACCCCTAAAGCAATGTGCACAGATGCTTAAATTAAGCTGGAACGTATGGCCACATTGGCTGGGTTAATTTCGATGATGCTTCTATGAGTAGTGGAATTTGCTAAATTTATGCGGCACACACCCAATTCATGGTGACAGTTATTTGTACGCACCTGCATGTACCAATGTTTTTACAGCCAGCTTCAACAGCTTCGGTGTTTTGTTTTGCAGCCAATACAGATACTCTTATGAATGGAAATAAAATTTCCATCCATAAAAATAAAGTAATTCACAAACAGTCCAGATTAATCTCTCTAAAAAAAGCTTTATTTTACTCTAAAAGAAAAGAGGGTGGGGTACTGGGAGAGGTGTCTCAATGCTACACCACACAAAGAACCAACATACAAATCTTAGTGTCAAGATAAAGAGTGCATGTAAACGGGGCTTGATTACCCATCTGGCACTGGCAAACTGCGAGAAGGCACATAATTCTGAGTAGTGAACATATGTTAATTGCATACAAGTCATACTTTGTACACACTGTCAGAGACACCTTTTTGGCTGAACTACGAGAAGGTAAATGTAAATGAAAAACGTCACAGGCACAAAGCTTTCGTTCAAACATGCACCTCCGAGCATTGTGCAAAGTCGAAGTGGTAAACACACAAACTCCCGATTATTGAAAGGCCATAGGTACATTACAGAATGAGCACAAAGCAAGACTTTGAGCATTACTTGAAGTTAAAACTTAAACACATCAAGTATAGAGCACAGAACACAAAGGTCAGGCAAGTTTAAAACATAAACTGTAGAGTGGCTTAGGGCAATAAATAGCCATGCAATAAACACAGCGGCTCCCCTTGCGAGTATATGCCTAAACAAAAAAAAATAGTGTTAGCAAGAACTTTGAGCTCGAATGTTTATATAGCATCTCAATCAGCTCTGCTGCGCTTGTACATACGGCCACTTGAAGTAAAGGGCACGAACACCAACATCTGCCGTACACAACAAGTGTGAACAAAGTCGTAAAATTTAGACAGTATGAAGAGACAGGCACTGAACACTTAACAGTGAAACGAGAGGGGAGGAAGGCTGACAGCTCTTAAACCCTGAGCAACAAATATGCTTTAACGCTGCCACATTCGAGTATGAAGTAAATGCTGGACTGAATGCCATTTATGCTACTCTGTATTCATCCAGATAGGCTAGGCTGTGCTACAGTAGACCCCGATAAATAGCCAGCACAAAATGCACAGTCTTGCTATGCGTGGATGCAGTTGTGCAAGGAAGCCATGCAAATGCAGCCCCATGCAGCAAAGTCAGCTTGCAGCTTTCACAAACAATGTAATACAAATGACACACAACTCTTCCCATCATAATGCCTTTAGCAGCTACTAATACTTCAAGTGGGCTAAGAAAGTGCATCTAGCAAATACATTTCACATCAAAGGCAGTACTTGATGCAAGGCCATTAACTTTTGTATACTGCACAGGTCAAAACATATACGCTAAAACGCAGTTCTAAAGCACTTTGTGAGAACTTCGAAAATTACTATGCAACTCTTTTCACACACAAATGAAAATATACCCTCTTAGCATTGACCAAAGAACACAAAATTCAGCCCAGAATAACATCCTCAAACAGGATGAAGCTGAACAAGGCACGTGACTCGTTAAAGGCATCTCAGTGGTTCATAAAATTTGCCACTTCTTTCTAGACAGTATCAAAAAAATAGTGAATGCACTCATTGAAGTGCTACTGGGGCCTGTACATTAAATTCTGATAGTATACAATACATACTTTACTTTTTATACAAATATTAGAGGTGCTTAAGCAACAAAGAGAAAGTATATGTGAATAGGTAGGCTTTCATGCTATTAAACCAATAAGGAAAAGACATGTAAAACTAAATGTGTCAGTTTCTGATAAATGCAAGAAATGAGTTTCACCACACCTAAACGACAGTCAATCATGCCTTTCTTCCAGAATGGAAACAAGAAGAAAATGCTAAGCATCTGACAAAAGCAAAAAACAAGGGAGTAGCAGAGAAGAGGATTTAGTTGAGAGGTTCAACGTAGTTTGCGGGCAGCATCCCCGTGAGGCCTGTGCGCTGTACGGTGCCGGTCATCCAACCCTCGTCGATGGGCACGCAACTCACAATCATGTCGCCGTCAAGGAAACTCACTTCATCTACATCTTGGGCCACGTAGTCGTACATTGCCCGGAAGGTTCTCTGCAAAGGAGCACTGGCGATGCAATTGACAATTCCACAACAAGCAGTGCATATCTTACATATATGTGTGCGTAGCTCTCACATATTTTACACACCGCAGCAGCAAGGATATCAGCAAACCCTGTGTTTACGGATACACAGGAACATTACATGTAATTGTTACTCAGAGGTAATACTAATGAGAATTGATAGACAATAGTGCCAAGGAAAGTATAGGGGAAGACCGAATTGTATTGTAAATGTGAAGAAAGAAAAGTGGGTGAAAATATAACTTGCCCTGGGCAGGAACCGAACCTGCGACCTTCGAATAACGCACCACCTCGTAATAAGATCATGTGCTACGTGATGCCAAAAGGCGAAAAACGAGTGTCCCACATTTGCCGAAATGGCAACAGGTGGCACTGACTGATGCTCCTACTTTTAATACACATACATACTCAACAGTGTAGATGGGGGGATAGCCGCCATGGTAGCTCAGTCGGTACAGCATTGAACGCGTTATTAGAAGGTCACAGGTTCGCATCCTGGCCACAGCAAGTTATCTTTCCATCCACATTTTCTTTCTTTACATTTACATTACAGTTACTTCTAATGAGATCCCCTACACTTTCCTTGGCAGATTTGTCTGTCAGTTCTCATTAATAATGTTTCTAACAAAGAAAATGAGCAGATCATTTAAGTTTACCCTTATTTCCTTTACTCAGAAGTAGGCATTTATATAAACGTGGGCTTACATTTCTTGTAGTGTTACTTCCACAAAAGGTGGGCACTTTGGGGAAAGCACAGTATTTGATAACATTTGTGACAGCAATGACGTAAAATCATATTTAAGTTAAGGCAAGCTAAGCTATTAAATACCTGCTTTATAAAGCTCATCGCTACCCATAAATTGAATGATAATGACATTCTTACAGTAGCCATAGCCATGAATCCCACTATATTATTATTAATGAAAAATCGTGTAACAAGGAATGTCGCTGAATTAAATGTTTCAACAACTGGACTTGTCATTGTGAGGGCAGCAACTACATAAATTAGTCATGCCTTTTCCAGGAGAGGGGGAAGGGTTGAGGTTTATATTAGATAAGAACAGCCTTTGTTGAGCTTGTCAGCTTCCATGCAGCAGAGTGGGCCAATGTTCTGCAACCTCACTAAAACATTCACTAATAAAAACTGGCCTTCAAAAACAAGCATACTATTACACCAAGTCGTTGTAGTAACTCTTGCCCTAATTTACAAGGTGTGACCAAAGAATCTCGGGCCATATTCATCATAAATCCAACCAAAAGCGCCAAGCTTAAGGTGTTCAACTGCCGCACTTGCTGTTCTTCAAGCGGTTTCTGCTGCATACGCACACTATATACCATAAAATTTGAAATAAACACCCCCTCCTCCTCCTTCCCAACTACTTAGGTAATTGAGAAAAAAGCTATTGATGTAACAGCCGCGTACCGCCTTTTCAAAGCCCCCATGAAATGCAGCCGCTACGCCATGTTTGCGATGAAAACCACGATTTCCCTAGGTATAGGCCATTAAGTCCTTGGCCCGCTAGCCGTGCTTACGGTACTGCCTTCCAGTGCGCAACCGCACTGACACGGGCCTGAGGCTTCGCCGCCTCATGCTTTGTTCATTCTACGATTGATGTGACTGTTCGCACTTGCTTTAAACGCTGCGCCGTGCTCCCTACTGGGATGCAGAAATTAGGTGCCTTCTTCTAACCACCATCACCATTTGCTTAGGCACGGTTGTGACGATGTCGCGTGGGTAGAGCTACACAGGTGACTTTAAGTGCCAAGTGATACTTTTTGCTGAGGACTAGAGCAATTGTGCCGCGCAGCGAGTGATCTGTGTAAATGAGAAGTTGATACGAAATCGGCAAAAGTAGTGGGACTGTCTGTTTGCGTGCAATGAACGACGTGCTTTTCGCAGCCCAGCAATCAGTTGCGACAGCAGCGAGGATGACATTCGGGAAGCCACGGATGCTTGGAAAAAACTGATGATGACAACATTTTGAACATCTGACAAGATGACGGCCCCGGCATCGATTAGGGCGCTAAGTTATGCAAATAAAGGTGTGCTACGTTTCAGTTTTTCTGTTTCTAAATTAAAAAAAAAAAGAACATAGTGGCTGACCTATATTTGAATATATTTATACATTTTTTTTCCTGTAGAACACTTTTATATAGAGGTCGACCTATATGTGTGCCCGACCTATCTTCAAGTAAATACTGTAGGCACACTTCTTCAGGACTATCTTTTGAGACTACAATGCAACTTTTATTCTCACTCGGGCAGCATGACTATAGACAGAAACTGACTATAGACGGCATGATTATAGACAGAAACTAAACACATACCAAAACTATTTTAATGTTTCTGTCCCTTCTGAATGACGTTTTTGTCAACATTTTGCTTTGTAGAGCCCCGCCTGGCCAAACAGGAAGTGTTTCTTTGATTAGCGGGAGGTTTCTTTGGTAGCTACAAGCAGTACCCGTTGCACGCAAAGCATTGTGATAGGACACCACGCTTAAGCCAAGAATGTGGAACCAGTATTTGCGTTGAGGAACTTGAATGGCTGGGGTCTTTTAAATGAAATATAACAGTTTACTTGCCCATGGGATCGAATCTGCACCAAGATTTACAGAACTACTGTGAATAGAAATTGTTGAACAAAAAATGCTCCTGGCAACAGTATTTGATCCCCCCCCCCCCCCCCTGTTCTACCAGTCCTGCTGAATTGTATGCGTCAGTGAAATGTTCTTATCACTTTGAGCCTCCTTCTTGCCTTGACTTTCTGTCTAGTTGAATTAGTACACCTCTGTTGCTCACATATTGGCCAGTGCACCCTAACAAGAAAAACAGATTTACAAAACAATGCTCAGGAGAAGTGCAGGGCATTCACCAACATTCAGCTTGAAGATACACGGCCGGGCTAGACTGCACCTGCGCGCTCCCTTCTTACGGCCTTCGCAACAAGTGTAGTACATGCCTCTCGCCACTTATTAGAGGGGGACGCTGCGACCCTGCCATCTTTCGCCGCTCCATACAGCGCTAACACATGAGTATGGGCGTGCTTCTCCACTCACTGTGCGTTGAAAAACAAGTTGCCTAATTTTTAAGGCACAGAAATGGTTCGTTTTGACTTCTTATTTGTGCTAGGTGCATCGAGCTTAAGTTTATTGAAAAATCTGTAAATGTAAGAGCCCGAAGTACACTCTCTGCCATCAAACGTGTAGACATTCTGAGGTCTGAATAAATATTTATTGGTCATAAGCACTGGCAATAGATGAACACTTTCAAGCGAAAAATTTTGCCGGACTTCGCAAATGTCTTGTTCACAGCTTAAAATGCTTCCTAGTTGGCTTGTGTGTGTAGGTGGAAGGCTTGTCATTTGTGTCAGTCAGTTGGTTTGTGTGATTGAGGAGGAGGAATTTCTTGGCTATGAGATATTCGGATCGTCGGGAGTGGCTGTCATCAACGCTTTCAGGGCAGCTTAAGATGAATGCGGGTTTCCAGTAAGGCTGGACTGCTGTTTGCAAAACTTCTAGCACATTTATGCTTGGCAGGTGTTCAGAGGCCTTATAAAAAAGAACACTATCTTGTCAAAAAGAGCTAGAAACTCCGGCCTCGGGTAGCGTAGTTCGCCCCTCTCTTGTGCTCGCAGCAGCTTGTACAGCTGATGCTGTTTGTTGTTGATCATCAGCAGCGCATCCTAGGTCTGTAATAAGCTTGGCGATGTAACCGCTGAGGTATGCTAAGCCGGAGAAGGTGACAGATGGAGCCGGACAAGCCTCGTGCTCCAACAAAGACCTCAGGCTCTTATCAAGTATATTCGATATCATAGCAGCCTCTTCCTCCACTTCCACATTTGATAACTTGATTTCTTTCGGTCTTGGGATGTGCAACTTAACGATGTTGTTCAGAGCAGCGGTGACTGCTCCAGCATCTAGCATGCCATTCCCGCCGCACAACGACAACACCTTTCCGAAGATTACTTCGATGAAGTCACTTCAATTTCTTTGTCAGGTCATAACTGACGCCTTGTTCCTGGAAGAACTCTGTTGTTTCCACTGTCGACCTTGTTGTAAAAAGCAAGGCTTCGCACATCTCGTTGGTGAATCCAGCACTCACTGATCCGATGAAACTCTTCTGTATTTTTTCCACACATGAGATAAACTCATCCTTCAGAGATAAACTCATCGCTCCCAAATATGGGAGCTTTGTGGCCGCTTCCACTGAACAAAGCGTCATGAATGTCAAACCATTTCTTCATGGACTTCACAAAGAAAATGGTTTAACTTGCTCCCTTAAAATCTCTGGCAGCACCTGTGAAATTTTGCTGAAGGTGCTCTACAGCTGCAGACACTTGAGGGGCGAAAACTTGAACTGCTCGCAGTATCTTCAGTTTTTTCAAATTGGAGGGGTAGACATGTTTTTCGCTAATTTAGGGCCAGCTTCACAGTCTTGTGTTTTTGATGCTCATATAATTTTTGCACAAATGCACCACTAATCACTCCTCCGCCATATGTAAGTTCGTGTTCGAGGAACTGGTTTCTAACATTTTTGAGCAAGTGGCACAGGTCGAAACTCTGAAAGATAACGCGGTTGGCGTCGTGTGGATGATGTACAACTGTGTTGAGGTTGCCGTTACCCATGCGCTTAATCATCGTCACGTTTGCTGAATAATTGTCCGTGACAATGCGAATGATGATAAAGCCACATGATTCCACAGCAGCAATGACCTCCTTCGTCCATGTAAAGAGGTCTCTACCGCTCAGTTGCTTTGCGAAGTAGTACGAGCATGGAATCTCAAACCGACTAGTGGTACCATGCAGCACAAAGCAGAGGACTCTGTTCGCAAGGGCTTCTTTCGCTGTATCCACCATGCTACTCTCTGGCTTGTCCTTGAGGTCAAACACTGCATGAACCTTCCTATCATAGATGCATTTTTGTTTTATGCTAGCTTAATCTTAAGCTTTCAATTTATCATCGGCGTTTATCACGGGCACTGGTAACGGACTTGAATGGGACTGTTTCTACGGCGCACGGCACGGCGCAGCAGTGACGTCTACGGCATCAGCGGTGGATATAAGAACAACATCCCGACAGCTCCTCTTCAGTGGGTCCGGCGGCGGCATGGCGTCCGATCGCTACAAGCTAGTTTGCTTGATTTTACAGGTACGCTACCATTTCAAGTGTTACAGTAGCGATGACCGTTTCTTGTTGCTGCTGCCGGACCCCCTGCCTTGTGCATGCGCTGTGAATTCATTTTTGTGTTGACTAAGAATGCTACTCTTGATTTCTAGAGACGTCGAGTCTAATCCTGGTCCCCAAATCGAAGATATGCTGAAGGAGTTGCTTGCCGGTCAGCAAAAAATTAGCCAGGACATAGCCAGCCTCACTACTACAGTAGCGGCTCTCGATAGTAGGTTAAAAACCGTAGAGGCAAGGACAGCTGCGGCTGCGGACCTGGTTCCTCGGTTGAACGAACTCGAAAGCACTGTGAGGGACCTAAAAAACACGGTTGAAATTCTTGACCACCGTAACGACGACTTGGAAAACCGCCTTCGCAGGAACAACCCGATCATTTACGGATTGACGGAAACGGAGAAAGAGACTCCGGATCAGCTACTGGAAACTGTGCACGAACTCATAAATGTCAAACTAGGCGTCAAGTGTGAAAACATTGAGCGGTGGCACAGGCTAGGAACGCCAAGAAAGAATAGTAGTCCACGACCTGTTATTATTAAGCTCATTGATTTTCGTACCAAGACACAAATTTTAGTCAACGCAAGAAAACTTAAAGGATCAAAAATATACATAAATGAAGACTTCTCGGCACGTGTTCGACAAATACGCAAGTCTTTGTGGCAGCACTCGGTTGACGTCAGAAAAAATGCAGATAAAGTTCGACTTCGCCACGATGCTCTTATCGTGGACAGCGTCCGTTATAGCTGGGACGAAGCCAGCGGCACCCTTATCAAACATTCTCAACACGCGCCTGAGCGGCCGCCCGCGCATGCGTCTTTACATTCACGTCAACCATGACTTCCAGAATGACTGCGTATTGATCGAAATTTGGTCATTTTGAATATTAATGCGCGTAGCTTAGCAAACAAGATTGATAGTTTAAATTGGCTCATTGTATGTCAGCAGCCCTCAATTATTTGCGTCACCGAAAGCTGGTTAAATGAATCGGTTTTAGATGTTGAAATCTTGCCCCCGGGTTATGTAGTTTTACGCAAAGACAGACTATGTGGTCGTGGAGGGGGTGTAGCACTTTTTATCAAAATCACATTGACTTTTCTTTGTTTCCTGATCTGCCAAACACAGAATCTATCTGGTGCAAGTTAAAAATTTCTGGCCAGGCTATTGCTGTAGGAGCTATTTATCGCCCTCCAAACGAAACTTCTGACGTTTTTTCTGATATTACCAACTATATTTTAGATCGCAAGCTTCACCTAGGCAAATTAATTTTGACTGGCGATTTCAATGCCCCGTGCATTGACTGGAACAATTTTGCATCCTACGGTCGTGACAAAAAGCTTTGTGACTCGCTCGTAAATATGGCACTGTCATTTGACCTCACTCAAATTGTCACCTCCCCTACCCGTGAAAATTCAATACTTGACCTTGTCTTCATAAGCGACGAATTTTGCAAAAAGGGATACCACAGTGAGGTTGTCACAGGTTTGTCTTCTCACAATGCTGTAATTGCCTGCCTCAACATAGTGTGCCCGCCAAAACGACCTGAATTTAAGCGTGTGCTTGATTTTAGTCGTGCCTCCCTTGTTCCGTGTGCGCAGTCCAGAAGATGGAATGGCAGGGTCGTTGCGCCCCTACCGCCGACGGGTGGCGAAACATACTCAGAAACTCTCCCATTGTATTCCCGACGGTTGAGAAGGTTGTAAGGAAACGATCGCGCGCAGGTGCAGTCTAGACATCCTCAGAAACTCTCCCATCGTATTTGCGATGTTTGAGAAGGTCGTAAAGAAACAATCGCGCGCAGTCTAGCCCCGCCGTGGAAGATACCATGCTTTTACAAAATGCACTAGTACCTCTGTATTCCATACATGAGCAAAAGACACTGTGGGTGCGCTACCACTCACTGCGAAGTCATTTGAGGCTCGTGGTGCACACGTATCTGGCGGAATAATGCAGTTAGGTTTCGCCATGCTGCAAGAAATACTTTAGGTGAGCGAACACAAGGACCACTCGCTTGGGACTAACTTCTGCTTTGCAAGAAAGCAGACATATGGCGCTGCCAACTTCAACCTGGCCAGTGAGCAGGGTGCCTTGATGCTCACGTGCATAGAGGCACTCTACGACCTTGTCAAGCAGGCACAAAATCCGTGAGTACACAGAGGCCAGCTTGTATCCCAGTCAACAATGCCTGAAGTACAAGACTTCAGTCAATAGATACGGTCGCTGAGGCCAAGCACATCCATTTTTCAAACAATGTTCACTACCACGGCGATTGCATTTTGCCACGGTGCTCCTGAAGCACAGTGTCACTGCCACACGTGAAGCTCACTTCAAGAAGCATGCCATTTTGACAGACGAAGAAATCAGCTGCTGCTCAAAATTTTCATGAGAGGGAGGTGCCCATCTGCGAGTGGCAACCCCAGCAGAAGCTTCTTTGCAGGCTGCCATTTTGAATTGGAGCAAGATGACGCTGGTTTCGTCATAGATCAGCATAACCGCCTTACTGCGGCCAGTGTTAAACTGACACAGTTGAAAGCGAGCGATGTCGCTCGGCAGATGGGCATCCTATGAACGTAGTTCAATGCATTACACGAGTTCGTGCGAGATACCTCATTTTGGGACAGCCGCTGAAAAATGAATGCGCTTTATGCTTCCCCCCGGTGCACATTTCATTGGTGGTCTTCTTTTTTTTTGCTGGATACAACAAAAAGTTGACCCTTGCACTACTTTTGCGGTTTTATATTTTTTTTTCTGGATGCAATGAAAAGTCACAAATCACTTTACATTTGAGTAACATGGTAGTATACTATTTCTCAGACTTTGGATACATAACACGCCATTATACTCACTCCACTTGGCACCTGGGATTGAGAAGGCATCATGCGCTGCATAGCAGTAGTGGTTCCTGGAATAAATTAGGACACCTGACATGAACGAGCGAGTCAAAATGTGCTGAAATAGCGAATAAACTTGGACCAATATGACGCATAGCTTGCCCTAAAACCATTGGGCATTTTATGGTCACATGCTGTACATGAACACGGGACCCCAAGAAATGAACAAACTGTAGCAGAAAAAGAAAATAATTACTGATACTTTACTCACCTCTATAGTAGTGCTGAGACTGTGCTGCATTATATCCTACGGCAGAAGAGCCATAGTTGTCGTTCAGTGGATCGTAGTCTGCAATTGAACCGACCTTGCGCACAGGCTGAGTTTGCACTGGAATAAAGGTGACACAAGCTACGTCAACTTTCATCAATGCGCTATGCGCACAAACCACTTGCTTTGCTTTCAAACAACATGCTCTAAAACAACCTGTGTCTTGGAAATTCCCTTTTTACTTATGTACATGAATGTTGTATTCTTCAAACAGAGGTAGAAGTGCTCTGATACCACCAAATACACACTAGCACTGATGAAGTAAATGTGTAACAAATAATTAAGCCTATTTTGGTACACAAAAATATGCTTTGCTGCAACACGTATTCAAACTGCCATCCACAGCTGACAAGTGACAAAACGTTTTGTCACGTTTTACTGTAAATGTTAGTTGCTTCTCTATTCTCATTTTTTAGGACCGCTTGATACCTAAGCCACTGTTAATCACAAATACGTCAGTGGCACTGGAATTTTGATGTCAAGCTTTGCGTTTTTTAGCTGCAATGTGTTGCTGGAGGACAAATAATTAAT
Organism: Rhipicephalus microplus; assembly: GCF_043290135.1. Taxonomy (NCBI): domain Eukaryota; kingdom Metazoa; phylum Arthropoda; class Arachnida; order Ixodida; family Ixodidae; genus Rhipicephalus; species Rhipicephalus microplus. The sequence goes on along the minus strand of NC_134703.1, from coordinate 11,024,166 downwards.
TACATGTTGCTCATAACCGACCAGTTTCAGTTTTAGAGCTCCAAAAACAACAAGTGCAACTATCACCCCCTAGTATGTGCAAATTTCAACGACACCAGCGCAAAGAACTGTGACGCATTTTCGCACGATCCGCATCGACAAATATTTTCAAATGAAACAGCAGTGAAGATATGTACAAACCACTCAACATCCCCAAAATCGTGCACAGTGAATATGAACACAGCTATTTCAATAAAACTATTCTGAAACACCCCGCTCGGCAAACGATAGTCAAGTCCACATTTGCCACGCCGATCAAATTCTTTGACAGACTCTGAGGATTCAAATGTGGATCTGCCAAGCTGGCAACCTTAGGGGTGGAAAAAGAAACTAGCCCACAGTTGTGCCAGTAACATTTTTAGACGTCAGCGTTCATACTAATAGTACTCACAATAATGCTGCGAATACACATGAGTAATTGAACAAACTATGCTCTGTCCAGTGACAAATGCTAACCGTCCCTTCCAAATCTTAAAGGGGTCCTGCAACACTTTTTGAGCATACTAGTCAGAAAATGCTGCCGTTCGGTGGTAGAGGCTTCCAACAACACGCGAGCCAAATATTATAGCGCAGCACACGGCCTGGCATTCACAATAAGTTATCAAAGTCAGCTAAAAATTGCTTTCTCTTCTTTTGACAAATCATGCAATAAGCCCAAAAATCACTCGTAGTAAGCCGATCTATCAGCCATTGGCTAATTTGAACACGGTGCACTCGGTCATTACAGAGATCGTTGCGAGAGACCGTCACTTGTCCACCCGCGTGCGCACGATCTCATTGAAAAAGCCACGTATCCGAAAAAAAAAAAGAGTGCTCAAGGTCACAAGGCGTGCGTGAAGTTTTTTGTTTGCCCCTCCCATACCTCCCTGCTTAAATTCCAGCGCTTTCGTCGGGGCCAGCGAAGAGAGAATGCGATTGTAGCGTGTTACAAATCATTCTAACTCTGCTCGTACCAGACGGATTCTTAAAATTTTTACAGCGTTGAATTTGTGAGGCAATACAGTTTTCCAGTGAATTAATTCTATGGTTACTCAAAAAAGTGTTTCAGGGCTCCTTTAAAATGCTTTTTTGCAGGTGAACAGTGTACTGTGGCGAAGGTAGCTTATTAAGCGGCGTTTTGCACGTGTTATAACAAGGCCAAGAAATTTCCGAATTGCTACAGCCCCCCCCCCCCTTTTTTTTTCTGAATGGAGTTATTTTTAGGGCACAACTTCATACGCTATCTAGTCAAACATGCTTGCAAGGCAGGTTTAACTAGATATAACACGTGCACACGCCCATTGATTGGTTTGACAACAGCACCGCTTATCTATGGTATGCACAGCTGCTATGGCAACTAAACGTGGTCACCAGGAACGCCGACGTTCCCATTACGTCGAGTTTGTTCGCGTGCAGTAAGTACGGCATACGCTTCGAGCTTCACTTTTTATCCCCGGCAGTCAGCAGACTGACGGGTGCCTGGCGTTACTTTATCTGGTCAATCGCATTTCGCGAATGTCCTGTCGTGGTTTAGGGTAAGGGTCAATGCGGCTATGTCCTAGGATTGATTGAAGGCGCAAACTACTAGTGGTGAACGTGGCGTCCATTTCTTGGTGAAATTAGCACACAGGCACTTTGGCGCAGAGTGGTGCGATTGGCACAAAAATGGTGGTGGGATTGGCGCGCTTTGATGCAGCGTGGCGCAAAAATGAGGAACTGTATCAAATTAGCGCAGCTGTTGCACTCTTGTGTGATGGAAGTAGGGAGGTCACCAAGGGTCACTTTTGAGGGCGTCAATAGCGCGAGAGTGAAATTGTGCAAGAAAACTTCAGAATTCATGTAAAATACCCACCAAGCTATATTCGTTGTCGAAGTTTTGCAGATGACATACATTAGAACGAACCCTTTACAAAAGACACTGATGTAAAAGCATCAGTGTGCCTACATTGAAATAAGTGATGAGGAAATGCATACGTGGTACCCTGCTTATTAGGGACACCTCACCTAAGGGACAAGACCCGCTCTCCAGAGTATGTCTCTTATAAAGGGGCCCAACTGTATGCACACTCATGGGAATCGATCCCGCACGCTGTCTCCGCCATGAATTTTGTGTCAGAACCCTTTTAAAAGATGCTTAGCTTCAATAAATTTAGCCACCTATAATTTTTTCACAATATCGAGAAGGCTGACTGAGCTGCCTAGTGAGAGCAGTGTGTAGTACATTCTGTCAGTATCAGCTGAAAGAGCACACCATTTTCAATGTTCTCCAAGTGCTGTAGCAACCAGTTTGGCCAGCAGAGCACATCGTCAAATTTCTGAAGTGCAAAAATATAAATAGTGAAGAAAAGAAAGAGCTCCTGCTTGCATTCAAGGCAATGTGAGGAAACCACATAATCAACAGAACCTACGGTAAACTTGCTTGATAGACCTGCCATTCCTTTCAGAGCTGTAAAATATGGCAAGAGTGCTCTATTTTATTGCCTAAAAAATAAAAAAAGAAAGGAAATACAACTGAAAAAAATTAACATGATACATCATTAACAAAGAAGTGCTCATTCCCACAGTGAAGCCACAGACAATTGTGGACGAGACAGTTCATTAAAGGGCCACTCACCAGGTTTGACAATTTTGAGCTGACAAGCAAAATGCATAGACAAAGCGTTCATGGTCACGTCTACCAAAATTTGCAACGCTACGCGCCGCAATAATGGGTCAAATTTTAACATGAACCCTGCTCCCCCTCCCTTCTGCCAGCGCGCACCCAGAGAATGAGAACATGAAGTGCACATATAAATGGCCCTACGTACACGGCAATGCAGTGACGTTGGTACTCTTTGTAGACGACTCTACTCTGACGTTGCAAACAGCGGCACATGACATGGCAAAAATTATTTAACATGACATGCGTAGTTTATGTAATTTGTTGCTTGAAGAGATTAATAAAGCTCGAGATAAATAATGAGACGCATTAGGGGAATGTGAGCGTCTTTTTTCCATTTTTCGCCCGTGAATTGCAACGAAATGCGGGGCTAATGTGTCGGCGTTCCGCATGCGTTCGTGTACTCGCGGTCTGCGCATAGAGCAGACGACCGCCATGGAACGTTCCTACACGTTCGCGCACTCATTGTGCTCCTCTATTCTACCGCGTCTAAGCCAGTGTTTTCAAACCATCCTGCAGAAACAGGCAGAAGACCACAAAATAACGCTAGTCAACATAGTAACGCCGCTCGCGTGCTTGGGGGTTGGACTTGTTTAGGCACGTCATGCGCACGTGACCTCTTGGTCGGATACCTGAGAGAATGGGGAAGAGATTTGGCTTGCGAAGGCTACACGGAGGAGCGGCAAGGGTTTTGAGCTCGCCTCCTCTCATCCTCGTTTCACGCCGCTGCAAAAAACCTGTTTTCTACGCTCGTGATGAATCGATTCAAAAAAATTTTACGGCAAAATGTTTTACATCGGACACCCAACAACTTCCACTGTCTAACTAAAATTCGGTATGGGGCCTGGTGAGTGGCCCTTAAACAATGAGGTGCTTATTCCCACAGTGAAGCCACAGACAATTGTGGACGAGACAGTAATATTGGGAAGTATCCAGTGCAATCCAATGGAAAAGACTGTGCAGTGTTGCAAGATCTGAGAGCTGTGCAAGGAAGAGATTCAGACACTGTCTTAGTATTGGTATCATGAGCTAGCGACCTATACCAAGTTCTATCTCCTAGCACTAACCATCTAGCAGACTTAGTTCTAACTTTACTTTTGTACCTCTGGTGCCTGCTGCAATAGGCTTTGTCATTTAGAGCAGAAGCCTATAAACACTAAAAGAGCTGGGTCTAAGTTCTGGTACAGTCCTCTATACTCGATGCAGAGCACTATGCAGGCCACACCATGCAACTTTACCCTTCCAAGACAAGCACACAAGCCCACACAGTGTAAGGGCAGGACCGGACTTGGAGCAGGGCGGGAGTTTCAAGAGCAGGAGGAAGTGAAGGTACCTGGTCCTTCCTCGGATGTGTAGATAACTGTGGACTGCAGCTTGGAGCTGTAGGGAGAGTTGTTATTGGCCGACATTTCGTACTCGGTGGCTGCCCGGACTGACTGGAGTGTTCTGCTGGGCCGCTCCTCAATAGGGGGAGGAGGAGGGGGGGCTGCCGAGAGGAGGAGGGAAGTAGTGCACACACGCACATGCTCACTGAGCTTGAGGAAAAACACACTGCTGAAGCGCACAACATGAGGTGAGTGACACTGCACTGCCGCCATAGGACACCCTCACGTTTGCACACACACCAGAAAGCTCGCCCAGAGAGACGTAAGCCGTTAGCTGTTATAATCAAGGCACAAACTATCACTTCATGCAGAAACCACAGCCAAAGGCACAGGAGGAAACAAGAGTGAGCTACACACACAGAATAATGTTTGCTTACAGCTGAACGAGTTGTCAAAATACAGGGGTGGGACAGGGCAGATGGGGGCAAGCAAAAGTGCCTCTTGTGGCAGGCCTTTTTGAGTATGTTTGGGGCAATGAGAGAGAACATTCACTTCAGACAAGCCCCGTCTTGTAAAGCAACATTTGGCGAATGCCGCATTTTTTAAACACCAAGCTATATTTATGAATAGACTTATTATTGCAATAGCCATTATGTGGACACTTTCAATGGGCTGTTACTATCTCTAGTATAAAGTGCAAATTGATAACATACCATCGCGCATTGTGTTTTACTCTCGTGTAAAAGTGCGCGAGCAGGAGCGACGAACGTGACTGATGCAAGGATCGAACGAACCGACCCACCTCCGTCGCTCAGAGGGCGGGCGTGATAACACAATCTCACTTGCCAACAAACACAGTGCCCGCATCTGGCTTTAGCCTCAAAAATCAGTCTTCAGAAACTCAATGACCACTGTCAAAACCATGTAAAATATGCTATGGAGACATGTTTCCAATGCCATGCACTACCTTTCAGCCCAAAAAAAATGAAGATAGTTGAAAGTGTCTGTAGCTGTGTTTTCACAATAGTAAGAGAGAAGCCGGCAGATGTCCCAAAAGAGTAGGAGAGCATGCATTCCAAAAAGACCCCAGCTGGTTAACCAGAAGATATGACACAACCCGTAAATAAGTCAAAGCAAGTGAGGATGGCCCTGAAAGAAAATCAGCACAGAGCTACTCACGAAACTGAGCAATGTCGCAGGGGGCCGGCTCTTGTTCAGCACCTGTACATGAAAAAATAGTAACGAATTGAAAGCTGAGTAAGCGCAAATTGAAGATATGGTGACATGATATGCAGGGTCATCTAACACTTGTGTGCCATGATGTGTTGAGTGCCCTTTCGGGGGTTGATGCTGCGGACATTTTACGAGAGCTCTCACCAAACCAAGAGGCAGAACAAGTGAGACCAAAGTTTTTATCATATGACCAATAATAGTGCACAGCCATGACCTGCGGTGATAGGTAGCAAATGAAAGTTTTCAAGAAAAGAGAGACTAAAATACATCTTCAGTGACAAAATTATCCTCTCTTAGAAAGCATGTTACAGTCAAGATGGCAATAAACCTTGACTATCACCATGGCCATTGCGATCCTGTGGCAGCAGCCCCCGGCGTTGTTCCATGAGATTCTTGCGCTCCAGCTCGCCATGGTAGGCAACATTGCTGATGATCTTCGATGTCTGACGAATCCTCATCGTCTCTGGGTCGTCGGCAACTTGCGTCACTTTTCCCTTCAGCTTCTCAAAATCTTCGTGGTACTTCACCTGAGCACGGAGTGAACTTGTGAAGAAACAGGCAGGCGAACAAATGTTCATAGAAAAAAAGACAGATATGCGAAGCACAAATGAGGAAGGTTGATATGTCACTTTAATATCAGCACAACACTACGAGGCAGACGTAAAGTATATTGTACATGACTTCCATGTCATAACTATCATGTTCGGACGTGTCAGTTATCTTTGTCCTCTATTCACGTCCCGCGATACAAAATTTGATATATGTGAAGCTAGCAAAGAGGCCGCGAGCACGCTACGAGCGTAGCACGTAGTCGTGTTTTACATGACATGCATATCATAATTATCATGTTTGGACGTGTCATTCACCTTCGTCCTCTAGACACGTCCCACGATACCATATGTGGTACATGTGAAGCTACCAAAACGGCCGCGAGCGCGCTATAAGCGTCGCATGTAGTCATGTTTTACATGACACCCTGATCATAATGATCATGTTTGCACGTGTGTCATGAACATGTCAACTGGTGGTAAAGCGAGAAGAGGAGGAAGAAGAAGCGAGGAAAAAGATCAATATCAATAAAAGAGAAATTAGAAAAAAAGGAAGAAGAAAAAAAAGGGGGGGGGGGGGGGGCACAAGCGACGACGTGACCGAGGCACGAAGGCGTGGGTGCTTGGAACGCAGAAGTGCACTGACGAGGGGTTGAAGCGGCAATGCGTTTGCCGAAAAACCCCACGAGCACAGATCCTAAGAAGGACGTACCCCAGCCTTCACAGCAATGCCCTGTGAGCGGCGCGGCGCAGCCAGGGGTTCAACCAGTTTGGCCAAGCGATGGCAACCTTGTTGTCACGCGCCAAATAACCTGTAGCGACGCTCCGTATGCAGCGCACCAAGAATGACAAGTGGTGCAGCTGCTGTGGGGACCCGACGCTGCGGGGACCGGACACCGTAAGGACCTGATGGTGCAGCTTACGGCCGAGACCATCAACGCAACGAGCTTCACAGACGTGACGAGCCGTACGAATCGACGCCAGAGCCAAGTCAAGGCAACGCTCCTCCGACTGTAAATACGACTCTGTAGTCTTGTTTGTTTGTGTGTGTGTGTGTGTGTATTATTAACACGCGCTAGGGTCAGACGCGACTAAAATGTGAGACACGAAGGACATCTCCGGCTGGCGCGGGTTGCTTGTCTTCATTGGCGTATCAGCCGGCGGGGCAAGGGGGGTGCTGAAAAAAGGCAAGGGGAATCCGTCACTTACGTTCGCCATGCAGCTATGTCATACCATGCCAGTTTTGCAACAAGTCATGTGAAAGAAACTACCGCAAGAGCAGCAAAACCATGAAATATAAATCGTGACATACATGTCATGTTATGCAATGCCAATTTTGGTATTGATACCATTATCGGTATCTGGAGAGCTAAAAGTCATAGGCGGCTAGATAGATAGATACGCGCAAAGTCGCCGAAGATTGCTACGAAATGCTTCGCACCTAATATTAAAAAAAAACAAAAAAACATGCAATGCCATTCCACTATATGCTGCCCCCTGCCAAGCACAGTACTCAGACTGAAATGACTAACGCAAACAATAACATCATGCAAAAATGTGCTCAGAGCAAGTTCACAAGAAAACTAAACAAACTATACAAACTATAAAGAAAGTTCTAGCTAGGAAGACGACATTTACAAGTAGCCAGTAAACATTTTTCCACTAATGCAACTTACAAAAAAGATCTTCCAATGCCTATATGTCATGAAATCATACCACTATGCAACTACAGTAAAGCAATTGAGAGTGTAAATCAGTGGATCAGTATTTTAGGCTCTACATAAATGGGTTGCATTTTTTTCTCTCATATTTGGTTCTTTCAACACTTGCTCACTTAATTTTTTCGGGGGGAGGAGGAGGAATTTTTTTGGGGCGAGGGGAGATTTTTTTTGGGGGGAAGGCATTCTCGATGTGCCCCCCCTTCCTGGCTGTCACTGGCCGTCGTCATCATGTTTTGTGTAACGCCCCAATCAATAACACCCCCCCCCCCCCCCAACCACGTGCTTTGCACATGAGTAAAAGCGCGTGAGCAGGGGCGACGAACGCGGCTAAAGTAGACAAAAAGAGCAGACATATCTCCTTTGCACGAAAGGCGCATGTGATAACATCACCTCACGCAACAGGCCTGCAGCACTCAATTGTTACTCAAGCAGAGGGGAACGCACCACCTGTTTTCAAGAAGCAGGAAGGAACTAGGAATGCAGGGGAGGGGGGGTGTCGTTATGAACTGTGAGGATTGATCGCGCGCACTATTTCAGCAGCATTAAAGACTGCTGGTATGCCCTTCTACATTGTACTCTCAACGCGAACACACTGTTCGAAAAGTGCTTCGCTTTCTAGAGCGGCCATATAAGAGCATGCGCTGGGCCCTGCAAGATAGCCACACCACCGTTACGCTATTTGTGAGCGCCGTTTGTGCTGTACAGATAGAATCGCTTATCTATACTCCATCTAGCAAGCGGGTTACAGCACTACGAAGACTAGGCCCATTTCAACCAATCATAAAGGCCATTTCCTTTACGTTCCATTAATCCGCGCACATCTTTAGCTATGGCCTAATCGATTGAGTGCCACCCCCCCCCCCCTCGTGAGATCCCTCACATCTCAGTGGACCGAAGTCCGAATCCAGTCGGGTGAAGAGAAAATTTTTTAATACTTTTTTTTTAAACCTTACCTTTTCGTTGCAGCCTGATGTGAAATGCCTCACACCAGTGTTCAAGAAGTGGGCTTGTTCGTTTGTGTATTTAAAAGGTGTCCGCTACTGCGATTGCACCTCGCGGAATCAGATAAGAACATCTGAATGTCGCCTGTTTTCATGGAGTATTTTTTGATTTGGAAGCAATGCTACAGTTAACAACTCGAGATTTCTTCATGATGACGCATGCGTGGTGGCATAATTTTTTAATTTACGTACTGTCCAAGCACCCTTGAGGTCTAAAACTGTGACCTTCCCAAATTATGTGATGCTTCACTGTTGTGGGTATCGCGGGTGTTACTGTAAGCAATTCTCATTTACAGGTACACAAAAAATGTGACGCCACCACTGATTTTTTTTTTTCAGAACCTACACAAAGTCAGTGCGACATGGACGGAGCGAAATTGCTGGCATGCGTTTATTGTACCAGCAGGTTTCTTTTTGACGCATCGTCATATTGCTACACTTACCAATAGAAAGAGACACAGGAGAATACGACAGTTGCCAAACATTCACACAAACATGGCACATTTCATAGCGCACATTTGCAATTGTAGGCTTCGGAAGAGACGAATACAAGTCACAGAGAAGAGGTTTCCACTGCAGATTAGCACTTTCTCGCAATTTATTAATGAACCGTTTTTCATAGTTGTCACCATTCTTCTCATGGTGAAAATCACCTGAGCTTTTTTTTTTGTGAAAAACACTTCACCTGTGCCTTCCGCAAATCCATTTTCTTTCCCGCAAAGATGCACCTGTCACACAGCCGTCACCAAACTCTGCTAAACTTCGTCAACGTGAAGCTCCGCTAGGTAGTTCGACCTAGTTGTATCAGTGTCACACGGCAATGACAAGGTTGCAATAGTTGGCGCGAGGGGGCTCAGCTGGCGCTGTTTGAGTTTCGCAAGGTGCTTTTTTGTGAATCTTTGTTGTTTTTACAAAAATGCAGTATTAAGTACATCTGAAGTGAACAAAGCATTAGAAATACTTCAAATTAAAATGCATTCGTTAAATGTAGCGATGCTGGCAGTGACGCTGGCCTCCTTGTGCATAACGCTATGTTTGTTTACGATTGTGCCACGCTCAACGACTAGTTGTTTTTGTAGTTTGTGTATGAAAGTTCTTGCGTTTCCTTTGCTCGTGAGCGCACTCCAAGTTACCCTTGAATTAGGTCGGGTTCCATTACCCATTCCTGCATCCGTTGAAGCAGGTGACGATGATGCAGCGCTGTCAGTCACACTCACGGGCACACGCTAACACGGCGACGACTACAACCGCACACATGGATATTTTTAAATGGCCGTGCCCGGCCCGACTCAAGTCGCGAGGCGCGGTGTGGATGGCATCGGTGAGGAGAGTATTAAGCTGCACTCTGGCGGCTGTATATACATGTAAAGACACACACGTTATGAATGAATATTGCAACAAAAGAATGTTTATTATTGCCAAAATATATTCATTGTTGTCACTGTGGAAATTTAGCGCTCGTATTTTTTTTTTTTTTTTCCCTGCAGCTACTGGGAACAAGAGTAACTTGTTTTGTTGCAAAGGGAGATCGTCGAACCTCCTTTGCAAAATGCTCCATTTACCCTCGTTTGCGTGAGGGTGGCCATGTGACACAGACCGCATCTCCCTTGTCCTTAGGACAGGGGAGTTAGACGGTGTTCGCGGGTGGCCGTGTGACCGGGGTATGAGTCGCAATGTGTCGGCCACCTTTAACACTAGAGTCTTCAAGGCCTGTAGACAGCCTGGATCGACGCACTTTATGGACGGTGTTTATGGTTTCACCAACCTACACTTGTCTACTAGTGTGGCCAGCCACGTTTCGTCGATGTAAAAGATCAACCTACTTTGGCGGCGCAACTCCGCAATTTGGCGCAAGTAGCGACAGCGAGACTGCACAATGTATATCCCTTCTATGAAGAGTGCATTTCAAGACCGCTTATGTTGGAATTTGCAAAAACGAATCTTGCAAAAAGGGATACCACAGTGAGGTTGTCACAGGTTTGTCTGATCACAATGCTGTAAATGCCTGCCTCAACATAGCGTGCCCGCCAAAACGACCTGAATTTAAGCGTGTGCTTGATTTTAGTCGTGCCGATGACAACTCTATTATCGATACGCTGTCATCTAGTTTTGAAGATTTTTTTCCTAGCAGTGAACACAGTGATGTAAATGTACTCCTTGGTCATTTTCATGGTATTGTGCAGGAGTGCATATCAAAGTTTGTGCCTCAAAAGTGCATTAAACGCAATCCAAAACATCCGTGGTACACACGGGAAATCATTCAACTAACTCGCCGTGTACAGCGACTTCGCAAAGGTCGTCCTCTTTTGTCAGCTGCGCGATCACCACTGCTTAATTCTTTGAAGTGTACTTTGAAGGCGAAAATGCAGGAAGCGAAAAATTTCTATTTCAACAATACATTGTCACGGTTTATGGTAGAAAACCCGACCAAATTCTGGAAGTCTATTAACCCGAAGTCATCTGTTCAGTCTTGCTTCCTTATAAATGACCAATCATGCTCCGATTCTAACACTATTGCAGAAAGCTTCAACAACTATTTCAAGTCCGTTTTCTCTCGTGATGATGGCACTACCCCAGATTATGCTTGCAACTTTGTTCAGTCTACAATTCCAGACATCACAATCTCTTGTTCAGGTGTTCACAATTTGATACTAAAATTAGATGTGACTAAAAGTTCCGGTCCTGATGGCATTCCTAATACGTTCTTGAGGCGGTACTCCGAATGGTGCGCTCGTTACTTGACTGTCATTTTTAATAAATCGTTTGCGTCAGCCACTGTTCCCATACTTTGGAAGACAGCTAATGTTGTCCCGTAATTTAAATCTGGCAATAAGCAGCTCATTCCAAATTATAGGCCAATTTCCCTAATTTCAACAAGCTGTAAACTACTGGAACATATCATTCATAAACATATTGTTGAGTATTTGGATGCAAACAACCTTCTGTCCCGGTGTCAGCATGGCTTCCGAGCTGGATTTTCTACAACAACGCAGCTCCTAGAATTCACCCATGACATTGCCACATCACTTAACAAAAGGGGTCAGACAGACGCAATTTTCATAGACTACTTGAAAGCTTTCGACAACGTATGCCATAAAAAACTTCTAAAACTTAGTTCCTTTCTTAAAGATTCTAAATTACTCGGTTGGATTGCGGATTACTTGCGTTCTCGATCTCAGTTCGTTACTTTCAACCAGGTGCAGTCATCCCCTGTTGAAATCGCATCCGGTGTGCCGCAAGGCTCTGTGCTAGGGCCTCTTGTTTATTATATTTATTAATGATGTTGTTAATGTCATCTCTGGAACCCCTGTAAACATACGTCTGTATGCCGATGATTGTGTACTGTATAACTGCATTACTACCTTTCAAGACCAGTCAGTCCTCAACAACGTATTCTCGTTATTCTGCGATTGGAGCTCAACGTGGCAAATGCCCATAAATTACAAGAAAACTGTAGCTATGACTTTCTCAAATAAAAAACAGCCTCTCAGTTTCAGTTATAACTACAATGGGTCCACCCTAGCACATGTGAGTGAATTCAAATACCTAGGCATCACCTTTACACATAACCTTAAATGGGGCAAACATGTTGATCAGATAACTTGTCAAGCTCTAAGGAAACTTGGTTACTTAATGCGAAGACTGGAAAACTCGACAAAAGATTGTAAGTTAACTGCCTACAAGACACTAGTGAGACCGATGCTTGAGTACGCCTCTGTGGTTTGGTCGCCTCATCTTGAGCAAGATAAAAACAGGTTAGAATCTGTGCAGAATAAGGCTATACGGTTAGTTTTTAACCGTTATGATCGGGACTTCTCTCGTCTTCACATGCTCATTTGTTGTCACTTCATTCACTGGAACACCGCCGTACACGTGAGAGTATTATCTTGTTGCACAAGATTGTACACAAAATGACCCGCGTTCACGCGCCCTTATCTTTCGCTGATATACCAGCACGTACAACACGTAGTACAGACACTTTGAACCTTGTACACTTCAGGTCTCGTTTGGATTGTTTCAAATTCTCTTTTTTTCCGCATGTGGTGGAAGTTTGGAACAAGCTTGATGGTGCATTGCGTAGACTGAACACTGTAGAGTTCGGGAAAAATTTTATGTGTTAGTCACATAAATTTGTGCGCACTATTGTTTGTTTCTGTGCTTTCGTTGATTTTTCTGTACCCGCTCCTGCAATGTCCCAGGCATGGGACAGCAGTACTTGTAAATAAATAAAAGGCAAGCTTCTTTAACATCTTGAACATAGTTGCCGTCGACACGGATGGCAGCTCGCTGTCCTCTTTGAAGTGGCTGACAGTGGGGATCTCGTTTCTGTGAAATAAACAGTGCACAGTCCTTCGCAGCACTCCCAAGCTTCTTTTTGTGCTGGCATCTGCAACGTTTCTTTGGCGCCCGCTCTTTCTTTCTCAAACGCCCACTACTACAGCGTCCGCTCGCTCACGCTTTTTAGTTGTGCAATCCTTTTAGCAAGAGGATTCATGCTGGTTCCTCCTCTGCACTGATTCTGAAGCTTTTCTTGGAGGTTTAACGCTAGCGTCTTTGCCTCTTTCGTATAAAATAGAACTTTCAAAGAATGGCATGAACTAGATGCTACTACACTGGCTGAAGCTATGTTTGCCAAGGACGGCGCACCACTTTTTAGAGCCTCCGCATCGTGTTTCTTAGAGCCCCCGCATGCAATAACGATTGATTGATGATTTGATTGATATATGGGGTTGAACGTCCTAAAACTACCATATCATTATGAGAGATGCCGTAGTGGAGGGCTCGGGAAAGTTCGACCATCTGGGGTTCTTTAACATGCACCCAAATCTGAGCATACGGGCCTACAACATTTCCGCCTCCATCGGAAATACAACCGCCGCAGCCAGGATTCGATCCCAGGACCTGCGGGTCAGCAGCCGAGTACCTTAGCCACTAGACCACCGCGGGGGGGGGGGGGGGGGGGGGGCATACAATAAGGATTCATTGATTTTTCAAGAATGATAATAAATCAATGCTCAATCAGTGAATAGACTTCTTGCATGCTATCAACATAATCTGTCAATGTGCAAGGAACTATTTATTGATGACGTTGGCAAAAAATTAAAAAAAAAAATTACAGTACTAAAGCGGATATCCTCAAATAATCACAGTGAAGGACTTCTAGTTGGTTTCAAATTATAGGAGCACGTACAAAAGCAAGTATTTTAGTCACCGTACGAATATCGCACACTGCACGTGAAGCAAGTTTTTGCGAATGCAGCGAGTGCGCGAACTTTCGAAATGGCGACCTGAAGTTACTGTACATGCTACCTTTAGGTGCTACCTAAAAGTAGCATATAGAGTAACTATGGCAACACTGCCGCTAGCGCTCCTCACAGATGACGTCAAGCCTTATAATTTGGTATAACAAGACAATTTGCTGGTATCACACTCATTGGTAAGAGCTGAAGTGAAACTAACAAGTTGTATCTTTAGGGCCCCATATTGCATAGCTCAGTAGAATGCTGCTTAAAGGGCCAATGATCACTTCAGGTGCCAAAGCGGTTTTCGTGCTGTCAGTTATCTAAGCGTGAAGCAGAGGTTAGTAGCACTGAAAGTTTACCAGCCATCTCACTATGCAGCAAGATAGCGCGCACAAGCGACTGTGCCCTGCTAGAGATGCAGCCCCCCCCCCTCCCCGCAAAACGAAGCACTCAATGCAATGACGTGATGTTCAATTTTTTATAAACCGTCAACTATTGACCCTGGAACCTGCAAGGTGAGAGATGACAGACATGTAGCAAAGCGCAGCCGCCTCACAGAGGGTTTTCCGACACCAAATAAGCCAGCGATGGCCTCACTACTGAAAGCTGCGCATATTAAAACCGAATTGCAGCTGCTTCGACCAGGACGCATAGTTTTATTAATCAGATGAAATTAAAAAAAAAGCACACGAAAATTTTGAATTCCGACTCTGGCAATGTGGAGTTCGAGAGAGCAGGGTCCTTTAGGGCTTTTAACCGCAGCAGCGATTACGAACGCGGATATGCTTGAGGAAAGAATTACCGAAAAGCACTTCTGAATAAAGATTCGTGAATAAAGTATATTAAAGAAAGTGTCAACCTGTTCCCACTGCTCATGTGTTGTTTTGTGGGTGCAAAGCACGGAAAATTAGATTGTGATGTCCAGAACTAGACATGACATTCTGGTGGCACGTGTGCAGTTGTTGGTGAAAATTGCTTCAATTACTTGCCACGCAACTCTTCAAAAGTGTTCCTGGAACGTAAGATGTCCGCCAATGAATCACCGCCACAGTTTCAGGCTACCAATTGGGCTAAATGTCACAAGCCCCTGCGGCACACGCACTTGGCCATTAAGCAGACTTGCACATCAGAAGTTGCATCGACACCCAACATACCATCCTTAATTACTTAGGATGCATGCACGACCGCTGTTTATTCAGCGGAATAATTCTAGGTACATGATTGTGATTTTAGCAGATCCAAGAACAAGCTTTGCCAATGTTTTGAATCGCCTGCGCGGCTAATGACGGTGATAGATGCCCCCGAACCAGAGACTTTGCTTTGGCGCAGTTTGGTGCAATTTCTGTTCCTATTATCAGTAAGGCCCAGTAAATCTGATTTGGCACACTTTGGAGCTGGAGTGAAATCACTGCTCTAGTACACACCTCGCAAGGTGCTTTTACAGGCTAGTAAGGTTAGTACTTTTACACTGCAGTGAAATCATTTTACAGGGGGTTGCGTGCACACCTATTAGTTCATTTTGAATCCTTTGACATTTTCAATCATTTAAATTCAAATCAATTGATTGTTGATTGGTATGTGGGGTTTAACGTCCCATAACCCCCATATGATTATGAGAGACCCCATAGTAGAGGACTCCGGAAATTTCGACCACTTGGGGTTCTTTAACGTGCGCCCAAATCTGAGCACATGGGCCTACAGAATTTTTGCCTCCATAGAAAATGCAGCCGCCGCAGCCGGGATTCGATCTCGCAACCTGCGGGTCAGCAGCTGAGTACCTTAGCCAGTAGACCACCATGGCCACCGAGTTCGAATCAATTCGAATACTGTAATACTCGCACTTAAAAGGAAGTTACAGCAAAGTTTTCCTGATGGGAGCACAATTTCCCCGAGTCCCCCACTCCCTCGTGTTTTTCCCCGGACGGTAAATAGCACGACTATTAATTCAAAATGCTATCTATGAATATTAACATTGTCCAGCCAATATGAACAAGTGCAACGTGCAAAGGGCAATCAAGGGAAAAGACCAAGTGGTAATAAGAAAACGAAGAAGCAAGAAAAAAGGTGGCAGATTCTTGTGTTCTTAATATTTGACCACATGCACGGAAATACTTACTCAGGAGCCACAAGGCAGCTAAGCAACAGAGAGGCACACAATCAAAACAATGACAAACAAGAAAAGCAGCAGCATGATTGAACCAACTCATACCTGGCTCTGTATGCGAGTATTCTCTGCAAGTCGCTTGGCCTCTGGTGTGTCTGCCACTGTTGTGTGTTTGGCCTGCGGACAGTGACTGAAAAATTCAAAACAAACAACAGTTGTCCCGAAAGACTCGCTCATAAATACAGTTTCACTCTTATTGTGGACCAGTGATACAAAACCTTGCCCGAATTGTTATACAAAGTAAGCAATGAACTGTTGTGTGGGATAATGGCAGTAAAAAACCACTTACACATGCAAAAAGCTGCTCGTCTCACCAACTTCAGTTCACAGTGCCCTTATCGTTCTTCTGCACCTCACTCTTGGCTTCATTGAGGTGATTTCACTAAAGCTAACAGGTGAGCGACACAGTTTACCGTTAGGTAGCATTTCCACACTTTAAGAATCTGTGGCGTAGCATCAGCAGAGTAGCCAAAAGGCACACTCCTTGACAGGCACTTAGATCTTAAAATCCTTTCAAGAATTTTCTCTACATTTCTTTATGCCCACATTTATTTAAATTAGGCTCTTGTTACAATGGCAATCAGGGTTACCATGGGAGCAAGTACATAACAGTTATCACTCACAACACTTCACACTTGAGCACCTTGTAGGTCCATTGGACTCTGGGAACATCAGTAATGCCCTCTTCGGCCAGATGAAAACATTTAGCGTGTCAATTCCAGAATCATAAAGTGTCAACAGTTGGGACCTGCCAATGTTTAGGCTGCTGCGCAAGGTGATTGGAGCCACTACAGGATAACCCCACCAACACAGTTACGACATTAAGGTTGTATGAATGCATTTTCTTAATCCTTTTTTTTTTTTTCAGTTTTTGATCTTACTCATACATATAGTGATATCTGTATTAGCCCTAGTTGGGTCCATATTTTATTCAACTTGACATAACCTAAAAATAAATCGCTCCAGGCTTTTCAATTATTAAAATTTAGTAACAGTTCAGTACAAAACAGATCAAAGAGAAGAATACACTAATACCCCTGTCACACGTGTCAACTGAAGTGCACTTGAGCGAGTACACTTCGCCGCGAGTGTCCTTTGCGCGCTGTCACATGAGAAAGTTTAGTGTTATTCGCCGCACTTGTGGCCAACACATTTGCTGGCAATTGTGCTCGCCAACCTCACTTTGCTGCGATGAAGTGTGTAGCCTCGGTACCTGTGGCTTGTACAGAAATACGCTGTTGGCTAAAGCGGTGCTCATGCAATTTTTCAAGCATTGTTTTTGTTATGAGGGATACTGTTATGTGTCAGAACAAGTAATAAAATTCAACAAAAAACCTGGCTACTTTCACTGTCGGGCAGTTTGCGGCCACGTCCGCTAGGCGGATACGGCAGCACATGCTGTGCAATGACTGCCTCTGTCCCATTTTTATTTACAGGCACTCTTGCACATGTGCAGGTGAGTTGTTCTCTAGTCATTTAAGATGGCGTGTGCCACAGGTGCTACTTCCACGAAGACAGCTTGGTCTGACGATGAGACACAGGCACGAAAATAACAAATATACGTTGTGCTACAAGTCCGTCTATTGCCACTGCCATCATTTCCAAAGTACACTTCACTTTCTCGTGTAGAAGTGAACCACCAAAATGACATTTTATGAGCGTTAGTACACTCGCTCAAAGTGCACTCAACTTGGCACGTGTGACAGGGGTATAAGTGCTATGTAATGTTAGTTCGAACATGTATCATACACTCGCCAAAAGAATTACTATCCCAGGTTTCTAATCTGTTTCTTGCTTGACCAGGTCATTCACTCCATGGTGTTGGGGAATTGAAGGGACACTAAAGTAAAACAGGTTAAAATTAGGGATCATTTAAACAAAAACAACAAGGGTTTTCAAGGAAGGATATGTGTGAAAATTTTCAAGGAACACATTGTCTGTTAGAAATCCAATTAGCACATCTTTGGGTACGGATGGAGGCTTGAAATGACTAGAATTCAAAAAAGGGGCACCATCACTGGAGCAGACATCAAAAACATGGCTTAAATAACGTTTCCTTTCTAAACAACTCTCAATCATATTTTCTTAGAGTTGCATAGATAATCGCTTTCTATATAACGCTAGACACAAACATTTATTCAGAGAGGAAAAACTAAGAAACAGTTATTATGCTACGCCTTGCTGCTTTTCCCGAATTTCCATATCAATGTCCCCTATCTCCTGCGGCTTGGCCTTGGCAGTCTTCCTAAGGCTGTTTGGCTTGATGATGCACACCAGGTCGCTAGTTGCCTCTGTTTTTTCTGGATATTAGTCTGCTGTGGATTCCTCAGCAGCGAATTTTCTTTTTTTTTATAAGCATTTCGACCTTCTCAATGCTACATTTTTTTTGTTTCTCATCCTTCTGCCTTTTCAGTTCCCAAAAATGCAGTGTTGTCTGCCACAGTGGAAGTACTGATGGTGCTCGGCGGTAGACCCGATGGTTGCAGGTTCATTCCTGGCAGTGGGAGACGAAACGGTAGAGGTCTGTGTAGCGTGCGAAGCCTGTGCACACTAAAGGACATCAGATGGTCAACATTTCCATGTCAACAAAGCTTCTCTCATAATCATATCTTGGTTTTGAGACGTAGACTCCAGATATCATCATTAGTAGATATGCACGGTGTTGGTTCCTTGCAGAAGCAACTAATGTTTGTATTTCTTTTATTATGGGCACATTACATATGTCCACTGCGGCATTTACGGCATCACAAATAATGCACTTTGAAATGTGTGACAATGCTTATTGAAAATGTGTAAAAAAAGGAAATTCAAGGATTTGGCAAATTCCAGCACTTTCAACACCCTGAAAACGAACTTTTCAAATGCAAAGGTTTTCAAGAGTATTAAAAAAACCCACATGAACCCTCTAATATAGATAAATTTCACACTTAGAACTCTAATAGTAATAACTTCACCATAATATGTAAACAGAAGAGAAAATCTAAGCCAAAGTTTTGTTTTTGAGTTTTGCTGTGAAATTGCCGCACAAGGCATCACAGATTTAAACACGTATATTGTATATTTAGGTGACATTGGCTGAATGAAATTTCCTGGGACTCTGTATTTAAGGTGTACAGCCCCCTCAGAGGACAATGTATTAACTCGTTAGAAACTATATAGGAGATAGCCAATGCCGTCAAAATCTATGATGTTGTAATGTTTGGTGTAGCAATTGCAATGTGGTGTCCCTATTTGTCACGGATGAAGGACTGACGGAATACATGCTTAACGGCACAATACATTGCAATCGCAGGACACTCACAACGCGAAAAGAAATACAGATAAATCTGAAAAAAAAAAAAATGCCAGGCCTGCGCAGAAGGTGCAGCACAGCCACAGCGAAAGCACGAAAGGCCGCTTCTCAGAGCCTTTTCTTAACACTGTTTGGTTAAATGCTAGAAGTACACTTGCTGGATACGCACTATGCCACAAATATTTATAATTTCTGCATAGTAGGCCGGCATATACATTGGTATCATTTGTCATTCTTCGGAGCAGCATGGTATCTGCTAAATACTTGTAACGAATTTTGTGTTGCATTCAGTGGCTGACGACGAAGAATTACGCCTGAAGTGGGTATGTGCCACAGATAATAGGTGATGAAGAACAAGCTTTTGTAATGTGTTAGAGCATTGGACGACCCACTCGTTAGCGATTTGCATTGCAATGCCTGGTTGTTCCTTTGCTGTTCTAAAACGCTTTATTACTCATATTAACGCGATTTCTTCCCAGAGATCAAGCCTCCCTAAGGAAAGTTTGCGAACAAGTCCCAAGCACCGGCGTGGCTCAATGATAGAATACTGGGCCGGCACGCAGTGGACCCGGGTTCATATCTCACTATATCACCACATGTCTTCGGTGTTTATTATCTGAGTTTTTTCCTTATTTTGTGCGACATTGGTTACAGACACCGGCGGCGTCGGACAACTACGGCACCGCCTGTGACCCGTGTTGTGATCTCATAACAGCTTTTGCTGTAAAACAAACACAAGAACACGAAATACCTACATGACCAATCTGAATGGTCCCATCAAGTTCCTTCTTACTGCCGATTCATGGTCCATAACACTGGCCTTGCAGCTGCTGGATTAACAGTCGATCTTACTTGCATCTTAAATAGATAAAGTGCAACAGAAACTGGAAAGAAAAGAAACTACAGCACTGACTTGCAACTAAACTTTATTCCAAAAATAAGCAGAATAAATAACATCCGAAAATGCAAACACAGGAAAGAACCATCGCACAAGCTCAAAGTGACAAAACTCGACAAAAGGCTATGTGGCTGACGAACCGTGTAAGCTATCTGTGAAATATGAAACTTCTGCACCTGATGTGTTAGAGAAGGCTGGCTGATACAATTATCCCCTTCCAGTGACATATAAATCACTTCCATGATTTCTCATGACTATTGGTCTCTGTGGGGATGCAAGATTATCAACATAACGATTACAACCACTTCTGTGACAATGAATCGCCAAATGAGAGCCTGTGCCGTTTTTTACATTACGCGCACGCTCTTGGATTTTTATATTGATGCAACGACTAGTTTGCCCAATGTTAACCTTGTTGCAAGATCAAGGAATCTTGTATAGTGCATTGGTTCGGCACTCAATGAATTTATACTTGTGCTTGATCACACATTGTTCCCTTGTGTCATAATTTTCTCTGCTCAATTTCCTTTGCACAGCTGGACATACTCGCGGCAACTTCTGGCCAATGCTAAAAACAATGTCGACTTTGTATCTACTATTACATATTTAAGCTCGTGCGACAACCTATGCCGATAAGGAATCACGGCTAAATTATTTCTGGTTGTGCAGTGATGAACTTCTGTTTCCTTCTGCCCAGCCTTTACCTTCTTACCACTTTTTTGCAGGCCCTCGTGATGGCCATTCAGGGTATCCTGTTTCCTTGAGTCTTGAAACCTGCTTTGTGAAACTCTGTTGCATTTTGTGGTAACAGGTTTAAACAATGAAGATTGAATGCATGCAAAACTAATGCCATTTTTACAACTTTTGTGTGATCAGATGAAAAAGCAAGCAATGGCTTAACTGCCCTGAAGCAATAATCCCAACAAAGGTGATCTTCTTCCATAAAAAATAATCTAAAAATTGCAATTCATTTTGAGCTGGATAGCCTTGCATGGAAGCTATTTATATGTCCCTGGAAGGTGATAATTGTATTAGCCAGCCTTCCCTAACACTATCAGGCGCAGAAGTTTCACATCTCACAGATAGCCTGCATGTTTCGTCATCCACATAGCCTTTCACGGAGGCTATTTATATGTCACTAGAAGGTGATAATTGTATTAGCCAGCCTGCATGGTTCGTCAGCCATATAGCCTTGCGTGGAAGCTATTTATATGTCACTGGAAGGGGATAATTGTATTAGCCAGCCTTCTCTAACACATCAGGTGCAGAAGTTTCATATTTCACAGATAGCTTACACGGTTCGTCAGCCACATAGCCTTTTGTCGAGTTTTGTCACTTTGAGCTTGTGCGATGGTTCTTTCCTGTGTTTGCATTTTCGTATGTTATTTATTCTGCTTCTTCTTGGAATAAAGTTTAGTTGCGAGTTTTTACTGTAGTTTGTCTTTTATTTCTCATCCCCATTTTTGTTGAGCTTTATTCGTTTAGGATGCAAGTACACCAACTCGCCCAATTTCCCGTTTGATGATCTTACTTGGCGATCTTACAAAGCCAAAGTCGATGCTCAGTCACATTGTGTTCCTGTCAGGAATATTAATGTTCTTGACCATCAACGCCACTGCTGCCCGTTGTAGTCATCTACTGACCTTATTGCTGACGTGGCATAGAACTTAGGCGTAGCGGTGTTCGATGATACCCAGAGGCGATGTGGCCCACTGGGGACTGTCTTCGGCGGCTTGCTCTAAAGGGGGGCCTGCGCCTGCAACGTAGGGAATCCTGTGCGCGGTTGCTGCCTCCCAAACTGCCTCACTGTAACCCGGTCAAAGCCCTGCCACTACCTTCGCCAATGTGCTTGCTGGCAAGGTCTACGTCGACAATCCCTGCGCATCGTTGCTTGCATCCCGATCACAGCTCGGGTCACGAGTTTCACATTATGGTGCTCGCATCATTTCAAACATTGCCTGCACCTCGTCGTCGCCTTTTCTTCTGTTTTCTGAATTGGCGCTATTTATGACACCACCCACCACTTTTTTTGTGCATTTTTTAGCTTAACAAGTGTCTTCTTACGAAAAACGTGGCAATTTTGAATTGTGAAAGAGCAATGTACGAATACATAAAAAGCTGTTTTTCTCTTCCTTCAGTGTCCTTCTGACTTCTGCTTTATTTGTCTTTAGCAATTTCGTCTTTAGCAATAGAACTGACTAACCATCATCATTTTGGAAAATGTAGAAGTGTGAATTTTGTATGTGTGTGTGTGTGTGTGCATTTTTTAAGGATTGTTGCAAAGCAGATGACATGCTACATCAAGCGCTATTAACTCTTTTGGTTAGAAGGCTAGCCATTCTGATGTTAGTAAAAATTTCTACAATAGCTTATCCTAAAATGTATACATCTGTGGTTCGAGATTACCAGGTAACTGTACAGTTAACTATAGCACATTGAATATATTATAGAAAGGAAGGAAATAAAAACTTCATACACAAGGGTTTGGCACAGGGGTCATGAGCTCAATGTGTGGGGCCCGAAGTCGAGGGCTTTTGCAGCAACAACCTGTATGTCATCTCCAGAAAGATTAGGATAATGGGTCTGACAAAGTCACCAAAGTCTGCACCCAGATGTTCATACCTGTTGCAGTGACAGTAACATTCAAAGCTACGAAGAGGCAAAATTTCACAGGGCTTAGCTTCTTCAAAGACAGACTTCAGGAAATCTGTTTTTTTTTTTGTATGTAACAAAACATGCCAATATGCTCAGCAATAAATCAAACACAAGACTTGCAAATTTTTTTACACTGCTCCTGCAAATATGTATAACCAATTATGAGAAATTCAAGTAATCTGCTTAGTAAGCAGCAGGAACTTCTGAAAAAATGTTAACAGATGCACACAACTAAAAGCTCTGTTACATATCTCTTTTGGAACAAGAGCAAGCCAAAGCACTTGGTGATATTTTTGACGAGGTACTTTGGTTCTTGCCCACCAATATACATGTCAGAATATCTGTTCATTATCTCTCGTAAAAAAATACAGAAATTTTTTGCAAAAAAAAAAATAATGGAATCGCCACCTTGCGAGGCATGAAGAGAGTTTCCATGCCTAGTAATTTGAAACGCAATTTCTAAAGCTACATCTGAGCCCCAAGAAATCTTCATGTGACGCAGGGTGCGCTGAAAGTGTGCTTTGTAAACTGACTCAGTAGCTCGAGTGAATTATCTTGTCAAGTTAAACTGCATATTATCAGAAGCAAGAAATGAAACATGGCCTTTGACCCATAGAGTTTGGCAAACTCTTTTTGAAAGTTGAGGCCGAAATACGAAGGTTTACTTTTCAGGTTCCAAAATGTTTAGCTTAACAGTGCATGCCAAGGATGGTGCATACCAAATGTTTTGAAGGCATGAGAACGCCAGCTATAATAATAAACAAGTACTCAGAATATTCCTACAAGCTGGAAATTAAAACTCTGTGAGTGAGGGCCCTAATACTCGGGCACAAAATTGTGCACTCCATGCAGAGCTTATATTAAAAATGTACTTTTCCGCGTTCGCGGGAAAGTGATACGCCTGCTTCAGTGAATCAAAGAGAGCTGACGCGCGTTTTCGTTATTTGGTGAAGTGTGTGGCACACTTTTTTCCTTGTTTTTACGCTTGAGATGTGCGCTAGGCTCAGAACGGAAACAATTTCGCAGCAAGCAGCAGATGTAGCTCGTAAGCGAAAAAAAGTGAGAACTGCGTACTCACGCGCTGCAGTAGGGAAGTTTGTTGAATCCCTTGTACGTCTTCATGTTTAGTGTCATGTTGCATTCTTGACATTTGAAGCAGCCTTTGTGCCATATCTGTCAGGAAGCACGATACAATCGTCATTTCGATTCGAAAGGCACTCTAAACGATGCTTTTGCCGCGTATAGAACGCTCTGCGGCCACACCCGTTCTTTGGAGCGCGGTCAGGGGAAAAGAAGATCGTGAAATCGGCGTCACCGGGAGTCTGGTGCAGCGAACTAGCTCTCACGATTGGGGGCGCCGCCAAAGAGCGCCCGAACGCGTCAGAAACGGCCCCCATCGACCTTGTGCCTCTGAAACGTGAACCGCAAGCAGTCATAATGCCCTAATTTAGAAGTGACAACTTTGCCAAACTATTCAGCAAAGAAAAAAAGGTGTCGCGAAGTAGGTGCCACACCTGGAAACTGTGCGGACGGTACTTTGGATACTCGCTATGAAAATAAAGATTACTGTGACGGCAGTCCGCAGGTACTACACGACTTGGCACGTCCCGAAGGAGTGTCATCGAGACCGGACAGCTAGATCCGGATTAGCGCAACAGGATATCAAGCGCGGCAGCTTTTGCCGAAGGGCAGAGATCGAAAGACGCATGGCCTTGCTTCGATTTTTGAAGCAGCAAGTTCTGCAGATGCTAATCGACAGCGCTGAAGAAGGGCTTACCTTGTCCAAGCATTTCAATTCTTCAAGAGGATACACCGTCTTTTCACACCGCGCACACTTTTTAGAGCTCATTGTCCGCCGTATAGACACGTACTTAACCACAAAGATGCCAAGTTATCCAGATTTTTTTCGTGGGACTTCACCAAGAAAAACGTCCCGAAACTCACAGTAGCACACAATCACTACCGCAACCGAAGAAATAAAAAAAGCGACTGAAAAGAAAAAAAAGTAAAAACTGCAGGGCCTCGGAAAAATGTCAACAGAAGAAACGGAAGTGCATTGTAGTTTTATTGTCAAACTATCAACAACTCAAACTAACCAATATTTGTACAAAAATTGCACACTTAAAATAGTGGCAAAATTATTTATACAACATTCAGATACTAAATTTTCACTTAAGTGTGTGAATCAAATAAGCTGTCTCGCCTTTTTTGATTGTCTGGTGTAAAGTCGCGCATGCGCGAGAAATCCTTTTCCAGCAGGCCAAAATGTCTAAGCGAGGTATGTATTTTTCGCAAATTCGCAATCGCAATTGATCTTCCCAAGCATACTTTTGGTAGACTCCTAATGCGAAACGAGTCTTCATGATTACCTCAGGATAATTTCTCTACGTTTAATTTAGAAGAATGGGGTTCATGTTCGATGTGATAGTTCATTCATGCGTGTGTGAGGTCCACCGCTCTGCGCTGTTTGGGTGCGTTGTCATGCCAAAAGTTTATTCGTCCTCTGAATATAATACCGTTTACTTACATTTAAGGCTTGTCGTAGTTAGCCTCGCGCATTCGCGGGTTCCCTGCGTGGAGGGGAATTCTGATCGCTTTTGCTTCTCATTTCCAGGACGTGGTGGAGCCGCGGGAGCGAAATTCCGCATTTCGCTCGGTCTTCCTGTTGGTGCAGTCATCAACTGCGCCGACAACACAGGTATGCCCTTCATTTTAACTTGTCTTAATGTTTGTTGTGACGTTGTAAGGAATTCGAATGTGCATTTTAAGCGGCTTGTGACGAACGAGTGTCCAGTGGCAGAACCTTGCCTGTTCGTCGACCACGAGAACTTCGCGTTTGTTTCATTACATGACACCAGAGTTCTCGCTAATTGTCTCGTGCTAAGTTAGGATTACCTTAAAGTACACGTCATGATAACGTGCCGTGTTTCGCAAATGTTCTTTGTGCTCTCCGCATTAGGGGTGGTGCAAAATAATTTTTATCCTACATGTTATCGGTGTTATTTCATGTGTGCAGGAGCCAAAAACCTGTACGTGATAGCCGTCAATGGTATCAAGGGTAGGCTGAACAGACTCCCAGCCGCAGGCGCTGGTGACATGATTGTCGCCACAGTCAAGAAGGGAAAGCCCGAGCTGAGGAAGAAAGGTATGTGTTGTAGTACAGCTGGTTGGGTCACCGAGCCCACTCGCTGTGTAAGCGTGCTTGTCATTGTGCGTAAAAAGAAATGGCCGACTGCACGGACTCTAGTCGGATGAACCATTGCCTAAAGCGTGAACACTCCCGCGTCGGGAAGATGTTGACTTGGAATTATCCGGTGATGTTTTCTTAAGCAAGCTAGATTTTTATGGCCTTTTTTCATCATAGGTACAGCTACACTAACGGTACAGAGCCAAAAGCAAATTTGGTGGCTCTGCGGTCGACACGCTGTCTGGCAGCTTTTGTGTTTTTTCGCATCCATGGCCGTGAACGTGGCGTGCCGACAGGTTTTAGAGGCCATGAATAAGCCACCGAAAATGTTATGGGGTGGTGCCGTCAGTGTTTCATTGTGCATTGCCAGAAAGTGCCAGCGGAAAAGGTCCATTGCAGTTTCCACCAAATTTCTCTTGAAAGGTCCTCTAGGATATTTATGTTAGGCACCCCATTCAGATAGCGCTGGTTTCTATGCTTGCCCTTCAGCGTTGTTTGCCGCCAAAGTGTTGAAAAAAAACGATGAGCGAAATCTTCGAGGATCTGCCAGGAACTCAAGTGGGCATTGACGACATTCTTGTTTGGGGAGCAACGAAAGAGGACCATGACAGGTCGAGGGGGGAGTGCTGGAAGCGCGAAGAAGGGCAGGGCTAACTTTAAATACGGACAAATGTGTACAGTGGCGATCAAAAGTTGGGAGACCATGGTAGCGCGCAGCCAACAGTACCACGGCATCTTCTCACGGCTACCCGAGAAGCTCGAAAGCGTTTGCTGCGTAAGCTCATTCTTTCCCACCTTCCATACTGCACTTTCGCTCCCTTCAACTGCACACAGCCCGGAACGCCACAGAAATTGCAAGGTGTCACTTTTGCATGCGTCGCAGAAGCACCGAGCGATGATACAGCGGCAAAACTATCTGATTTGTAGGGGCAGCACATGCCGCTTCTTTGCTTTCGTTCCACTGCGGCGAAAGCGCGTGCTTCACCAAGAGACAGGACTGCTCGGTAATCTTCCCACATGCGTAGATTTAAAAAACGAAGAAACTGAAACAATGTGTGTGTTTTCACTGCCACAGAGCGTCTAGAACCAAGGCGCACAACAAGCAGTGCCCTTACAAGTTGGATAATTTTGTCTCAATATTATCGCTAAGTGCTCCTGCAGCGCCTGCAAAAGTGACACCTTGCGATTTTTCTGTCGTTACGGTGTGCGCACAGTTAAAGAGAGCGAAAGCGCAGGTTGGCAGGTAAGAAAGGATGCGCTTGCACAGTGCGCGCTTTCGAGCTTCTCTGGCAGCTTTGAGAAGGTGCCGCAATGTTAACCCACAAAACTCTTGTGGTCTCAAATTTTGATTGCCACTGTACACTCTAACCTTATTGTGACAAATTTGCATCTTACATTAAAACAAGTACATTGCATCCAAAATTTTGCTATAAAAGCATATTCCTGACACTGTATTGGAAAGCTATTCTCCATTTACTTTGTTACATTCGGGATCATTATTTTGAGGTTAGGACGTATTTGCTATACAGGAAATGGGATTTCTGGATGATTACGCCCCAGCGGTGCAGTGTACTTAAAATGCAGACCGTAACTGCCAACAAGTTCATTAAGGTAAATGTGGAGGCTTATCTCACAACTGCAGTAAAGTGTGCTTAAGCTGTCAAGGCTGTGGAGAGTTAATTGCTGTGCCTGAGGCATGTCTAGGCCCCTACTGGAATGTGATGGCGTGTCACACTGCTGTAGTTTAACTATTGTGTGAGAATTTTAGCTGTCAATGCTGGAGGAGTTGCCTGCTATGTTTGCGGCGTCTTTAGACACCTTGATCGCAAACAGTCGCTCCTTTTGCCAGATATTGCATTTCAGCTGCAGTAGCGCGAGAGGGCATTTTACAGAGCCCCAAAATATGCAGCAGCTGTGAACATGGAATTGAAGCGGTTAGTCTTTCATGTGCTCCGTTATAACTTGCCACTGTGGGGCTTCTAAAGCTCGTGAGAGTTCATTTTGGCTTGTGATTGCAATATTTAATTGCACCTGTAGGGGCTGCACAACTGAGATGTTTTGTGAATACCCTTAGAGATATTAATGCCTCCTCTATTTTTTCCAATGCCGGAGGAAACGTTCACTCCTCAACAAGAGCTGTCGGTCCGCTTTAGTTCAAGGGGTGGTTAGAATGCAACGGCAGGTAAAGAGTAGGGCTGCTTATGCCACACGTGCGTTTGAGTGCTTTCCCGTAGAGATGCGGTAGACGCGCTTTCCCTCTTCGATGTCATGTGTCCATCAGATTTGTACCTTCATACTGCTTCACTGTAGCTCAAAGCAATGCCGCCGCCTCACAGCATTCGTGTGGCACCTCTTAAGCTTTGGTTTTGGGGGGGAGGGGGGGAGGGGGCTTCTGATAACATTTTGGTCCTTTCTAGTCCGTATCAGTCTACCGTACTTCGCTATAGACAGCGATGGGGCCGTCACGGTGACCGACAGCGATATCGTCGCCAAAGTCTTGGATGGCGAAGGGGAATCGGCTCATGAAGACCCAAGTGATGCAGACGAGTGTTTACGCCACAGAATGCCGGAGGCTGTGCACGCGTTGGCCGTTTCAGAGGACATATGCATGGTTTCCTCGGACAGTGTGCGCAGGCTAAACCACCTCTAGGAACTTCTCAAAATTGTGACTTCCTTTGCACATTGACCTTGCGAAGCAAGCTGCGATCACACTTTTTAAAATAATGTGAATGATTTTTCAAGTGTTTTGTTTGTACCCGCATATTATCAGTTAATTCTGTCCTGTGAATCAACGTGGTCTTGTGTTGTTTTCTATTGCAGTCATGCCTGCTGTTGTCATTCGGCAACGGAAACCATACCGTAGGAAGGACGGCGTGTTCATCTATTTTGAAGACAATGCTGGTGTCATTGTTAACAACAAAGGAGAGATGAAGGGTGAGAATTGTGCATTTCTCGGTGAATTTAGCATGATCTGCTTATCCCTTTTCCTAATGGATGGTGCTTCAGATGGCCAAGTGCCCTGGGTGTGGCAACATGGTGCTTCCCCTTCTGAAATACCTTTTGGTATGTCTTTGCTTCCAAGCAAATGGTAGCAACATTAGTACTGGTTGATTCCACGAAAGATAAAAGAAACTAGTTTTACTTGATACCTTAGATGTTCCTCGTATTTTTGTATATTATGCTCGGATGACCCAACGTGTGAAATCACATTTTGTTTTTAAATAAAAATGTTTTTCAACCAAGGAAAAAATCTTGAAGCATCACCGGGTGACGACCGCCATTTCACAGAGAGTGTGTTTCTGGGAATTCATGGTCATGCTAGCAGCGATGCAAGCTATATATTAAATATCTTCCTGAACTAGGAGTCATTGAGAAATAGCTTACTTGATATTCTCCGATTCTGGGTAACTTAAAGGGAGACTCGGGTCTTGAAATGGCGAACAATAGCAAAAAAGCAGATTTTTGAAAAGGGGCAAATCTTAAACCTGTATTCAATGGAGAAAGATTAAACACTGCATTTTACATGTCTAGGTGGAGGCAAAATGACCAATCTACAGTGTGCGCGTTTGTGTGTGCCTGTGTATGTAACAAAACATGAATAAGTGCACTTAGCGGTTGAAGGGTGCACTAGGGATTGGATTTTGCTATCGCGTTAACTCTTAAAGGCGAAGCTCAAGGGTTCTCAAATTTTTCCAAAGGTTGCTTGGGGGGGCACATACCGTATTTACTCGCATAATCCTCTCACTTTTTTTGTCGAAAAACCGATGAAAAGTTGGGGGGTGCGAGAATTGCGTGGGGAAAACTTTCTACGGAAACGTACAGAGCGAAAAAGAAAGCGAAGTGGCCGCAAATCAGGATTCTAACACCAGCAACTAACAGTAAGCTTTAAGAAGTACTAATTAAAACTTACCTCAACAATAAAAGCAGAGGTTCAACACAAGACAAGATTTATTTGAGACACGAAAAGTGGAAGCAAATAGTCGAGAATTAGAATACCATACGCAAAGCTTGCGGGCGTAGCGGTAGCGTTCGTCGCTCAACAGGAGCCCTCAAAAGGTAAGCGTGGGACGTCGGTATTAGGCGGATGGCTATTTAACAGAATTTTCCGCAGTTTCCTTCTTAAAAAATAGTTTACTATCAATACCAGATTTAGGCACACGGCAGGCCCAACGCCTCTGTGTGGCTTTCAGTAGTCATCACCAGTAGCGAACTCAAAGCTCATAGACTCCGAAGGGCCTACCGGCGGCCCTGTTGCCATTCTTTAATGCATGATCTATCACTTGCAACTTGAAAGCAGCCGTACAGCTTCAGTATCGCCTCATAACTTGACAAGGTTACCAACGCAACATACTAAACACGCCGCAACGCGCACTGGTCACTTCGGCTTGGCTTGAATTGGATTGAATCTCCTTGCAATAGTACGCTTGATGCTTAAGTGACGTGCGCTATCATCATCAGTGGCTGGAAAGAGCAGACATTATTGCAGAAGTTTTCGGGGGTGCGATAATTACTCGAGGAAGAAAAAAAAATCGTATTTTTGTTGGGCGATGTGGGGGGTGCGAGAACTATGCGAGTGCGAGGATTACGCGAGTAAATACGGTACCGTATTTACTCGATTCTACCGCGCCCTCGATTGTAACGCGCACCCGATTTCCACCGCGAAAAAAAAAAACAAAAAAAAACGTAAGACATCGATTGCAACGCGCACCCATTTTTTCTCGCTGGCCCGCATGATCACACCACTCGAAAAAACGACTCCTTTCGGGAGCGTCTTCCATTTAAATATGAGGTACGGGCGAAGCTTGTGCCCATCTGACGTGTAACAGAGCATTGCCGTCACTGTAGTTTTACCGTGGACCGATGTCAGCACGCGAACTTGCTTCGCCCCCTTCTTCTCGACGGTTGTGGTGCCAGGCATGTCGAAGTAAAGAGGCGTCTGATCGGCATTCCCGATTTGCCCATGCAGGTAGTCGTTGTTGCGCCGCAAGTTTAGGACGAACCTCTGAAAATTGTGAAGCTTTTCATCGTACTCCTCCGCAAAACTTTTCGCATATGCATGTTCCCCTTCGGAGGGAAAAGCCTTTCCTCTTCATAAAGTTAGTTAGCCAGCACCTGCTCGCTTAAAACTGGCTCCGCATTAGACATTTTTCTAAGACTAATTGCATAGCCCGCACTTGGAGCAGTTCTGCCGTCACGGGCCGCTGTGCTGCTCGCTGCTAAAGCACATACTCGCCCAGCAGCTCTTTAATTTGCGGAAACCAACCCTGCTGTGGTCCACTGAAGCCTTTGCGTAAAGCTTTGCTGTCGAAAATCTTCTGCTTTTGTTTCCGCCGGTCCCGCACGCACGTTTCGGGAACTCTGAACGACCGCGACGCGGCCCGATTTCCGTCCGTTTCTGCACACGCGATGACTTTTCTTTTAAAAGCGGCATCGTGGTGCACTCGAGTTTTTGGAGTCGGCCATTCCACGCCGTCGATGCTAATGCACTACTAGATGACGAACTCCTCAGCACACGTACGAAGTGCCGCACATGAGAAACACATAGGCAGAAATGGACGACGCGCCATGCCGACGCACGTAGGGGGCGGCCATTTTAGATTTGCCGATGGCAATAGATTGGCCGTAATTTTTTTGTTCGTACTCGATTCTAACGCGCATCCGATTTATGAACTTGCTTAAACGGAAAAAAGGTGCGCGTTAGATTCGAGTAATTACGGTAATTGGTCAAAGTGCACGCTCGCCCCGCGCACCAGCCTCCTATTGACTTGCCGTGTTTGTTTGGCTTTTCTTTCTTTTTTTGCCCAGTCTCACGTTGCTATTGTACACTCGCTCGGTTTGGTCTTTCGGCTGCTCCGCGGCATATTTCAGGTTCACTTCAGTACCACATTTGAACTACTGTGATTATTGAGCTGCTCAAATGTCTGAAGGCATTCGTCTGAAGAAAACTACATGCCGCGTTTTCAGCAAGAAACGACTGCGACCATGCAATGCCTGGCAAGATTTGGCGAGGCATGTCCCGCGATAGCCGCTTGACGGATTGAACACACAGTTGCATCCAACGTGGGCACCTCGAATGCCAGCACGGAACTCATCTTAATTGCAGAATTGCTTTTGACGCATCAAATATAGCACCGCAGCCCTCTACATCGAGCACGTCCGCCTCATTCAGCCATGCCTCGAGTGCTGTATGGAACGTGTTTATGCACGAAAATGCAACTTGGGGCGTGTTGTGTATACTTTGTCGGCCCAAGCCTTTAGTGTTATCACGGACTGCGTCAATAATGTTTTTTTTTATCGGATGAAGAAAATAGCCAGTGTGCAGCAAGTGCGGCTGACATAAAAAAGCACCTGGCGTCAAGTCTGAAACGGAACGAAAATTTGAACTTCTCAGCCTCGACACAGATCAGGGGAACTATAGTGACAGTGGAACAGTATATTTGAGCGTGAATAATCTCCTTCTCGGACTTA
Organism: Rhipicephalus microplus; assembly: GCF_043290135.1. Taxonomy (NCBI): domain Eukaryota; kingdom Metazoa; phylum Arthropoda; class Arachnida; order Ixodida; family Ixodidae; genus Rhipicephalus; species Rhipicephalus microplus. Next base: position 10,991,754 of record NC_134703.1, on the reverse strand, counting down.
TGATTTGCGCCGGCTACAGCGACAGTCTAAGGAGCAAAAAAAGGGGGTGGGGGGACTTTAGTGTGAAACTTGTGATGGCATGCTCAGCGTGTGGGAGCAATATGCAACAAAGACCATGCAGCCAGGAATGCCGCGAAAAACAAGCTCGTGAATAGGCACAAGCCAACAGTGGACACTGCCTAGAGCCCTGGTCAGCTGTTAAGTGTAGATTCAAGCCCTTGTCATTGTGAGAAATCTAATATTTCTTCCCCTTTTTTATATTTGTGACCCTGACCTAGGTGCAAATTGCAACAGCACAGACCACATAGGAATGTCATTTTTATGCACTGTACACATACAAGGTGAAATACAATGGTGAAGCGTTTGCTAGCAGCTTCCTCCCACTATTTACAAGGACTATGCATGCTAATACAGTAAACTTTTTGTGGTCCTGTGACATTGTTGTAATATATAATGACATCTTGTTCCTGAGCGGCAAAGCTACACAAGGATGCCATTTTACAGTTACCGTAATTACTCTAATCTAACGCGCACCTTTTTTCCGGTTAAGGGGGGACATGGTTTTTAGAGATAACATAGGTTATTTCTTGGCCAAAGTAGATGAAACTGCACTGCTTTGTTCAGTTTCTTTAGCTTTATTTAACTATCCAGTTATATTTTACACAGGTCAATTATTTCCAGAGGTAATTAGTACTCTCATTCTATTGTTTGCCGAAACAATAAAGTATTATCTATGCAACATAACATCATTTTAAACACATATATGGATACAAGAAAGCCGAAGGAGAGCAACGCTGCAAGCTGATTGGAAATTGAACAACTACTTCTCAATTTACAGCACTAATGAGTTCATGGTCTACACCTAGCCAAAAACAAAAAAATTTTAAATTAATATAAAAAAAATTTTGAACTGCAGATTGCAAATCTGCTTGCAGCGTTGCTTTCTATGCACATTTAGCTACATTGTGCAAAAAGAATTGTAGCTCTAGCTGTCCTGGGTCGACTTTTAGAGAAGAAGCAAACAAGGGAAGTGGCCAAAATCCATGTTCTGAGAAAATGAGCAAAACAGGTTAAAACTTTATTTAGCATTACAGAATGTAAAACATCACAGGCACACATAATTTTAGCGAGTTAATATGCACCAGGCATATAATCAGATTGATTGTTAGCATGAGCATGCCTTTTTTTCAAGTTTCAAGTTTCGCGCACTTACTCATAAGTTTCGAGGCAGCAAGAGTAGCGGCAGGTGTTAGCTTCTTCTTCACGTACGCCTGCCACGTTTTCGTGTGGAGGCCGCGACGCGATATGTTCATCATTGCAAATATGTCGTTAAAAGCAGTCTGCCTGTAGCCAGTTGCCTGCATTGCGCGGGTGGCGAGCACGTTCACTGTGAATGGATTTATTTTCTGCTGTCCGTCGACGCGCGGCGAACTCCACTTTGACGACCCGTCACCGCAGTTCACACACACCAGCTCAAGCTTGACGGCAAGGCCGTATTCCCGCTCGCCTCTCCTGATCTCGGCGTCTCCGTTGCAAATCTTGCACTTTAAATGCAATATTATCAAAGCATTTACCGCCTCCAAGTCCAGGATGGTGAAAGTCGTTTCATCGGGTGGGGGACCCACAGCGTCGGCACGTTTAGCGATAAGGCTGCGCTTCCGCTCCGTCGCCGCAACAGATGAAATCTCTCGCAGCTTCTCTTCTGCCTTCTTTTTATCCTCTATCTGTTGTGGCTGCAGAATTTGCGTGTCGTGACGCACACGGCCGCTTTCCGCGACGTTGTCGGCAACTGACGGGCTCGTAGGACTAGCGTCCGTTAGGCCTGCCGCGCTGGCGTCGACGACCGCTCCGCTGGCCGCTGCGAGTTCGTCATCCTCGTTGCCCTGGGTCGTTGCGGGGCGCTTCCTGAAGTTCTCGGCTAGCGATCGCCTCACCCGCTTTCCAAATTTGTGTTTGGTGCGGAACTTCTTGATGGCACGACCCATAGCTGTAGGCAGTTGACAACACCACGACAAAATGGCGCACGCTCACGCGCGTCTCTGCGGTGAAGCAGACGCCAGAAACGCCGCTTGGCCAATCGGATGCCTAGATTTTGTCACGTGCCCCAAGCAGCCAATAGAATCGCGCGCTTGTACCTCTCGATGACGCACTTTTGCTAGAAAACCAATGAGCAAAGCGAGCCAGTGGTGGCGGGAAATTGAAGATGAAGAACGGCTCTTCCAAACGAGATCGAGATGGCCACGATAGCCCTTGTGTACCGGCAACGGTTCGGCACGGAAAAAGCGCGATTTTAGCGTCAATTTGCGCTCATACACACCTCATATTGGTGTTACAAATTGATTTTACGGCGAAAATAATGACAATATAAGCTAGAAACTTAGCAGATTTGTGCAAAAATAGATATAGATTCCGAAAATGTCAGCTTGAAAAAGTCAATTTTTTTGCGATTTTCGGCCTTCTAAGACCCGTGTCCCCCCTTAAGCGAGTTCATAAATCGCATGCGCGTTAGAATCGAGTACGAACAAAAAAATTACGGTCAATCTATTGCCATCGGCAAATCCAAAATGGCCGCCCCCTATGTGCGTCGGCATGGCGCGTCGGCCATTTCTGCCTATGTGTTTCCCATGTGCGGCACTTCGTACGTGTGCTGAGGAGTTCGTCATCTAGTAGTGCATAAGCATCGACGGTGTGGAAGGGCCGACTCCAAAAACTTGATTGCACCACGATGCCGCTTTTAAAAGAAAAGTCATCGCGTGTGCAGAAACAGGCGGAAATCGGGCCGCATCGCGGTCGTTCGGAGTTCCCGAAACGTGCGTGCGGGACCGGCGGAAACAAAAGCAGAAGATTGTCGACAGCAAAGCTTCACGCAAAGGCTTCAGTGGACCACAGCAGGGTCGGTTTCCGCAAATTAAAGAGCTGCTCGGCGAGTATGTGCTTGAGCAGCGAGCGGCACAGCGGCCCGTGACGACAGAACTGCTCCAAGTGCGGGCTATGCAATTAGTCTTAGAAAAAGGTCTAATGCGGAGCCAGTTTAAAGCGAGCAGGTGCTGGTTAACTAACTTTATGAAGAGGAAAGGCTTTTCCCTCCGAAGGGGAACATGCATATGCGAAAAGTTTTGCGGAGGAGTACGATGAAAAGCTTTTTCAGAGGTTCGACCTAAACTTGCGGCGCAACAACGGCTACCTGCTTGGGCAAATCGGGAATGCCGATCAGACGCCTCTTTACTTCGACATGCCTGGCACCACAACCGTCGAGAAGAAGGGGGCGAAGCAAGTTCGCGTGCTGACATCGGTCCACGGTAAAACTACAGTGACGGCAATGCTCTGTTACACGTCAGATGGGCACAAGCTTCGCCCGCACCTCATGTTTAAATAGAAGACGCTCCCGAGAGGAGTCGTTTTTTCGAGTGGTGTGATCGTGCGGGCCAGCGAGAAAAATGGGTGCGCGTTGCAATCGGTGTCTTACTTTTTTTTTTTTTTTTCGCGGTGGAAATCGGGTGCGCGTTACAATCGAGGGCGCGGTAGAATCAAGTAAATACGGTATGTTGCAATATCACATCAATTTATGGGAAACTAAAACTTCATTCATTTTCTCAGTTTCGTATTTTTAGCCATAACATGCACCCTTACGGGGCATTTTGACATGTTTTTATTGACTCACAATGACAAGTTTATACCAATGTGTTCGTATTAAAGAGATCTGGCCGATGGTGCTCTTCATTTTCTTCTACATCGTGTTCACCAAATCTTAATTCATAATGACTATAAACAATATGTGGCACATATTTTTCACTCATGTTTGTATCTATTTCACATTTGAAGTTCGTTGCAGACAATCGAATTAGCATCATCAGCTATACCAGCTCTCTAGCAAACTGGATATGTATTTTGTTTTTGTTTGACAGTGAAATTGCCAAAAATCCCATAAGAAATACGCTAATTGTGTATTATAGAAATTTCATATGTCCTGTTATATTGCAGCTATTGAAAATCTACTTAGAGATTTGGAATCTGCTTAAGAAACTGAATAACTATAAAGTTTCGTTCAATTCAGACAAACAAAATTTTTTCAAGACCCATGTCTCCCCTTAGGTATTTTCTAAAATTATCGAAATGTGCTGTTTTTCACTCACTCATTTTTAGAGCGCGAGGTCTGCTTCTCTGAACGTCGCAGCTTGTTCATTTTTATAGCACTTATATTTGGGAATAATTATACCGTCTATTTTCATGCCTAGTAATCTTTGAAGTAATGAATTTGTGTTGCTTGACACATAACAAAAATATGGTTAACTTAAGAATCTATAATAAAAAACCCACACTCAAAACATGTTGCATTATTTTGTTCAGAGCACAAATTACATCTTTTTTGCCAAAAAAGTACAATAGTGCGATTCTTTCCTTTCCGGATTTTGTGAAATAACTGTGATGGCACATAGATCGCCGTAGCTTGTGTGCATTCCCGAGGCGGGTGCCTTCAAGGAGTGCTTGATTTCAAATGCCCTCGATGGCACTGAAGGGGACGTGCTGTGAGAGGCGCATCTCTGACATGAGCTCTGGAATGAAGTGCATCAGTGCTATGAATAAATGTACTTTTTCACGGTGCACTCATGCTTAGCAGCGCATTTTCTACTCTTGAAGGTTTCTCCTTTCATTTGAAGCAAAAAGAAAAGACTAAGAGTTTTTATGTCAGTGCCCCTTTAATAAACCGAAAATGTGATCTTCACCTCTTCCTAATTATAGGACCACTGTGCTCACATGACGGTACTTCTTTGTTTCACTGGTAAACGAAAGAAATTTGTAGCAGCCTCTTAAGCCTTGGTCACCAAAACAAAACTTGTATGGCGATCAGGACGTTTCGAATGCCTGCAGCCAGTGCCAGCATGGTGTCGCAAGTGGTGGTAAATGCAATAGGCAAAACGTGTTTTGGTTTTGCTTTCATTATCGTACGGTTCGCAGTGATGCTGATAGCAATGTGCATTGTGCCGCACATTTGCCACACTTCGCGCTCTCAGGACAGTGATGTTCCATGCAGGGATTTTCCCCTTTTTCGGGGAATTTCCACTTGTCATTTTGAGCCAAAGGGAATCTTCGTGATATTGCAGGGAATTTCAGGAATGGTTAGCTTCTCCTATGCCGGCATATAATTAGCGGTCACAGTGTGCCTTCATTTGCTGTAATCAGTTCTGGTGCATGTACCATGCAAGCATAGCCTTGGAGATTTGTTTCTGATATTTATTAAGGCGAAGCGATTTCTAGTTAACTGTTGGTGTTAGACTTGAAGCGCACAATGTGCAGTGTACAAACAGTATACGAAATAATCATGTTTTTGTTGTGCGGCAGTGGAGGTGCTAGTCATGATTTAGAAAGTTGGAAGTACGCGAGACACGTGTAATAGTATGTGCGTTTAGATGGAGACAGAAATTAGTACTGTTGTGTAGGGAAATATGCTGGGAATTTTATCATTTGTAGGGGGGGAAATTCCTGAAATAGGGAATTTTCATGGCTCTGAATGGCAATTCTTTGGCATAGTATGGAACATCACTGTCTCAGGATTGTCTGAAGTAGCCCAGTCACGGCCAAATATGACCAAAATAAGGAAAGTTTGTCCAGAACAAACATTAAACATTATTTGTAGAAACAACGAGCAGGTCCGATTTACTCAATTTCATGGATAATAAGCTTTTAGTATATAAAGAGCAAAGTAGTACTTCATTCAGCTAATACATTCGTGATAATAGAGCTGAAGCCAAATAGTATAAATCTGTTGCTGTAATAATACTCTGAGAAAGTGGATGCAGGTTAGGCCACCTTTAACTGTTTTCGTGCTTCATATTCCACTATTGCAGTTCGGTATTCTTGAAGCAGTGTGCCAAAGACCTCGCTGAGGGAGGCTGTCTTGTTGAAAAAGTCTATGTCAGTGCAACTAGTGTTTAGCGCAGCAGAGGAATGGCTGACGCAGTGCGCCCACTGCACTGTGGGGTTGGGATATATCCGCTTGCAGCTTTCACTTTGGCTTGCTATGTTGCCAAGCAGGCAGAAATGAAATCTTTTGCTCCATTTTTGCTAAACAGCACAAGAAACGAGATGAGGCTGTTTTGCAACGATGAAGCAGTACCAACAAGCTCAAAACCATTCACTATGAAATTACATGTTTAGCTCATCCCTCTGTGATACAATGGTGCTACAGCCGAAACCGGGTATATTGAATTCGCCAAAAAACGTTTATTAGTTCGATATATGGCATAATTCGATATAGGCCCGGTATAGGATTTGACACAAAGGCACAAAGTACTTTATTAATATGGCGGCTTACTTGCGACCCCTACTGTGTTACAAAATAGTCACGGATTTTCTTCTGGGTCAACGACTTTGGTGCCTGCGACAGCACGCGCGCCTTCACGTTGTCAGAGTCTGAGCAGCTGAGGCCGCAACCTTCCGCATTCACGTTATAGCACTGGACCAACGCAAGTGCACTAGTCACTTCGGAGGTTGTAGGCTATAGGCCATCGTCAATTTCCTTATTGCTGTCGCTTTGGCTCTTGGTCGGCACGACGTCTGCAATGCAGTCTTGCAGCTCACCCGCGATGGCGACATCGTCTGCACTGACAAACTCGTCGATCCGTCGATAGCACCAGGTCGTTCCAAACTTTGGCGAAGGCATTTGCGGCGACTTCAGTGCTCTCGTCGGAATTTGGGGCGTCATCAACAGGCATGCGCAAGCCGGCATGCCTAAAGCAGTTCTGGATGGTCTCCTTCGTGACATCTGCCCATGATCTACTCAACATAGAAATAGCTCTGAGCATGTCGATCTTAGGCTCCCTGCGGACAGGAAGATTCTGCAGCAGCCTCTCCACCAGGCGCTTTTCATAGCCGGCTTTTATTGTGTGTATAACGCCTTGATCTAGTGGTTGCAGTACAGACATAGTGTTCGGGGGCAACAAACGCAGCTCGATGTTGCTGAAGGTCGTACTGCAGTGGTGTGATGAACAATTGTCCACGAGCAGGCACACCTTGCGATTTTCGCCTACCAAATCATCATTCCACGACGATAGCCACCTGCCGAAAAGCTCCCCGGTCATCCACGCTTTTGAGTTTGCAGGTAGGTAACTGGAAGCGAGAGCGCATTTCGAAAACACCGTGGTGCTGTGCTTTTCCCGATAACCAAAGGTCGAAGCTTTTTCGATCCGTCTAAATCAGCTGCCATCAGCACGGACACACGAGCTTTGTTTGCCTTGTCGCCACGACACGCAAGTGTCATGTTTGGCAACATTTGCCAAAATAGAGCGGTTTCATCTGCATTAAAGATATGATATTTTGCTGCGATATCTCGCCAGTTTTCCTTGAGCTATTTGTCTACGCTATCCAGGTCCGCCGCTCTGCTTTCACCTGTAACAGCTTTGCCAACGATGTCTTGCCGTTCTTTGAACTGTTGGAGCCAGCCTAAACCGCCTTGCAAATCGTTCCTAGCAAGCCGAAAAGCAAGATCCTTGGCTTTCTGCTCGATCATAGGGCCGGACACCGGGATGTTTCGCGACTGAACGTCCACAAACCACTTGTAACTGGCCGCTTCAATATCTTCGTACACAGCAGTGCACACACGTTAGGAGCCACGGGCACCTGGACTTTTGTCCGACGTGGCCCTGATGTCTGCTTTGTTCTTCAGGATATAGTACTCAAGGTGCTCCTAGGAATTTTGTACGCGGCGGCGACGTCGGACTTCTTTTCACTGCGCTCGACCCGATTTATGATTTCGAGTTTTGCGGCGAACAGCAAATTCTGCCTCTTTGCACAAGCCATGACGACAGTGCGCCAATACAGTTCACAGAGCAACAGGCAACACCACCAGCACAGACCACACTGGATGAGGACTTGGGCAGCTGCAGGCGCACAAGCATAAAGAAAGAGAAAATGGCTTCGGAGAAGGCACGACGGCCTCTGATTGGCTGTCTATAAGCGCTGTGAGCGGGCTGGGATTATTTCTTGCAGGGGGGTGTTGCCAACCTGGCCTAGCCAACTTTTTCTAAAGTGGCGCCGGCAGTTTTTTCCGCCACCACGAGGGAAAGCCAACTTGCTGGGGCACTTTCGAGTCACATGGAGTTTGACATGTCTGTTGTTGCTATTTTCATTCTATAAAACAGTAACTTTTGCTATATATTCTCACTGTAAATTTACTTTCTTTAGGAATTGTTCGATATACGGGATAATTTGATACAAAACAGGTTCGTTATAGTCGGGCTCGACTGTACACAATAGGAACTCACCCAAACAAGTCTGATGCTTATTTGAAAGTCCAGCCCACTGCATTTAGTAATTAAGTGTGGCACAAGTTGAAAGGTTCATTTTGTATTAAGCATAAACAAATTAATTAAAGTGTAAGGCAGTGTGGAGACGCATGAAAACGCAGATGTTTCCATTTATTTCGACACCTTTTCTCTTTATTGCCAGGCTCTGCCATCACTGGACCAGTAGCAAAGGAGTGTGCAGACCTATGGCCCAGGATTGCATCCAATGCAAGCAGCATTGCCTAATTTGAAGTGCTAAAATAAAAAGGAAAAAGTCAAATGAGTGTCAGCTGTGCCAGTTGTCATACATCTAAACAGTAGTGTGTTTTTTACATGACTCAACATGTGCGTGTAATTCACATTATAACTGCCTTCGAGTTGGGGTCAATGGAACTGCCTTCGAGTTGGGGTCGAGTTCGAGTCAATGGAAAGTTAAAAAATGTCACTTTAGGTACCTGTTGATAGCAAATGCGATTACTTGTTTTTCCAGATTTTGCATTTTAACAGTTGCAGTTACAATCGCTGTCGACAAGTGTGCCCGAGCACCTGATACTTTTCTGTAAATGGCTTCACCGAGTTTAAGGCAACTTCAGCACTGAACTCTGCGATTTATTTTTTACAGCGAAGCTGTTATGAAATTGAAACAAGGATCATTTTGCTGGAGTTGTTCGCCGCCACCACCAGTGTCCAGAACCATTATCACACGAAATAAGAAAAAAAAATAAGTAAATAAACCCGCAGGGCGGAATTGGATTTCGAACACTAGTCCCCTGCGTTCCAGCGCAGTATTCGTTCACTGAGCTACACCGGTGCTTAAAAGTGTTGCAAACTCGCCCTAGGCAGGCTTCATGTCGGGAAAGAAATGACTTAAAATAAGTAATAAAGTTTAAACTGCAAAGAACAATGGGGTGTCGCTACACGAATTGCGTAACGAGTGGGTTGTCCGATGCACCAACCCATTACAAAAGCCTCGGGCATAATTCTTTATTGTGGTGAGCCACAGCATTAACGGGACACGCAGAACTTCTCGCAAGCGTTTACTGGGTACCCTGCTTCTGTGAAGCACAGCCTAGTGGATGCGTGTACTACACAAATGATTTATAGCATAGCGCGTACCCTTAAAGTGTGCTTAACGGATAGTTGTCTCAAGGGTGTTCAAAAAGTCTATAAAAAGAGCACTCTTCCAGCTTTTGCTGTGCTGTGCATTGTGTGCAGGCTCGGCAGTTTTTTGCACTTTCATCAAAATATGAATTTATGATAACCCTTATGGTGGTGGCCCCAGGGGCAAAGACAACTCTTTTTGCAATGGAAACCTGAACATCTAGAGATTAAAAGTATTGCTGCAGTACCTTGTGCTCAAGCCTTTTCAATGGAGTTCTAATCAAATTTTTGAAGTGGGATGTCCCATTAGGAATAGTAAATTTGGTCAATATGTTCTATTTGATTCGTTTTTGCCATACTCTGACCATCTTTTACATCATGGTGAAATGTTAAAACAAAAGAAGCAGTAGAAATTTTGGGAAAGAAAGGTGCGTGTGGGCTGTCATGAGAATAGAGAAAACTGGCTTCGAGAATGCAAATCCTGCAGCATTTTATAGGCATACTAGTGTCATTTTGGCCTAGTAAGCTGGAGAGACCATAACCATGGCCGCTGGGTGAAAGAGCGCACGCCCTGCTGCATCGAGCGGCTTTCTATGGGAGGGTGCATGTCAGCCGTAGTTGCGGCTGCTGCAGCGGGGTGGTGACAGTTCAGTTCGGACGGGCACGGTGGTTGGACGTGTTTTAGATGCGGAGCATCTAATACTCGAGGCTTGTAGTGCGGCGCCGTCCGCAAGCTTCCTCCTCCTTCTTCCACCATCTGTGCACCCCTTCCTCCTCTACACACCGCGTGCGCTTCTCCTCTTCACGAACATTCGCTAGCTGTATAATGTAGCGCGCATGCGCCGTCACGCTTCGAGAACATCGGCAGCTGACGCGCGCGCATGCGCCGTCGCGCTTCGAGAACATCGGCAGCTGACGCGCACGCATGCGCCGTTGCGCTTCTCCCCCTTCTCGAACATTCGACAGCTGACAGTGCATGCGCCGTCGCGCTGTATATATACTCAAGGTCGGCGCTCGCTCGCTCAGTTGCCGCTCGTCGGTTGGTTTGTACGGCGCGTCGACGTCCAAGGTCGCGGTGAAATGAATTCCAACGAATCCACAAACACAATGATCGACGTCCCTTCGACCAGCGCCGCCCTTTCGCATACGTGTGTACGTGTTCACTCATTTAACACCCCCTCCTACAACCACGTTAACCAATTTAGCCATCGACCCAAGTAAGTCGCAATTTAACACCCCATTTCACAACCACGTTAACCAATTTAGCCATCGACCCAAGTAAGTCGCACTTCAACACCCCGTTAACCAATTATATGCTCCGCATCCTCCTCAGTGTTCCCCCGAGGGAAGCTGCGGGCAATTTTTTTCGAGGGCTCCCGATCGGCTGTGCAGATAAGTGTTTTCATGTTTTGAGATTGCTTCTATAATAGGGCATTAGTGTTAACCATAATAGCACTTATTACATTGTACGGGTGTTTGGAGGGCCAGTAACCAATTATTTGTTCGTGCTTTTTTTTTCTCCTGCCATTCCATGGTGGAGGTGCATGTACACCAAGCGTGCAAATTTTTGTAGTAGATATTAGACTTTTTGCTTAGGGCAAGGTTCGTCGTACGTCATGTTTTGTAGTTACCGAGTGGGACAATTCATAATAACAATGGACCTTTCAGAAATTGACGCGCGCCCTCCTACGGCCGCTGCAGAGCGTTATACCCGAGTGTCGTCTGCTCGCGGAAGCGTTGGCTCACCCCGTTTCCCACAGCGCACGGGCGTACGAGCGCATCGTTGAGGGCATGTCGCGCCTCATAACCATGCTTCAATTCGCACTCGCAGAAGAGGCACCACCCAGAGCAACATGCAGTCGGGAAACACTAGTATCCTTGACTTATTAATGACTTGGGAAATTACTCAAGTACCCGTGAAAAGGCCCATTGAATAGGAAATTTTTCGCGGCGAGTCCCCTGTGCTTTGTTGATCGTATTTCTGCGTAGTGGAAGCTTTTGTCATTTTTTTATTGTCAGTGTGACCGTACAGCTTCATTATTAGTACTTTATATCGGGGACTGTTACTCGTTATATGCTTCCGCGCGATGCGCAGTGCAAGACCATGCACTTCGCAAATGATAATGTCCACCCTTATAAATGAGTTCGTGCCCCACTATGCTGTGTATATTTGAATACTAATTGCCTGTTTCAAATGCTCCGTGTGAGAAAGTTTGCACTTGGGACGCTGAGAGTAGTAAAAACCAGCTAACAGCACGTCCATAGAGCGGATACTTCGCATGCAATATTTGCTTTCAAACTGCGTAATGCCTCGTTCACACTGAAACATCCGCTTTCTACAGCGACCGAAATTCCCCTGCCGCCGAAACGCAGCGTCGTTCGCACTGGACGCGCCCCGCGCCGCCGAATATGCCATCTACTACGGGGCGAACGCGGGCTGGATGCGCTGTCACCCGGTTGTGTTCGCGGCTCGCAAACGCTACTACGCTATCCGGTGGTGTATACTTCGACGATTCTCGTACGCAAGAAGCAAGAAAAGACAGTACTGCTTACTTTGCTGGCAAGTGGCTGTCTTGCAATGTACGAAGAGCAGAAAAACCACCGACGCCAGCGGCGTTGGTGGGTTCGTTTTGCTTTGCAAGACCGCAACAAGCTCGGTCTCGCCAACAGCAAGCTCGGTCACCTCTTTCACGAAATACGGAGGCGAGTAGGCACAGAGTAGGTATAACTCCCGTTGGTTTCACCATTCAGTTACGTGCACTGCGGCATAACAAGTGAGTAGGGCTTGGCCACCATTTTTCAAAATTCCGTGACTAGCGCTCCTATTGGTCCGCGGTGACCGATTCGGCGGCAGACGCCGCAAAAATCGGTCCGAAAGCGATCGGCGCGGAGAGGGCCCTTTCGGCGGATCTCGCCGCCGCCGAACCGGATTCGGAGCACTTTCGGCGGCCGGAATGCATGCTCAGTGTGAACGCGGCCTAAAACGTGCTGTCTCTGCGTGGTTCCTGTTTCCACGACTGTGAGTTGGAAATTAAGTTAATATTTTTGGGCCTAGTCGACAATTAGAAGTAATATACAACTGAATGAGTGTCAGTGTGCATAATTCACACAATATTCTATTTTACTGTTTCAGCTCCCGTGATCTCTTGTTTCATTACAGTTTATGATTATGCTCGTTTAGTAATTTGTTGTCTGTATACATTTGTCTCTGCGAGTTGCCCAAAACATACAATCATTCCTGTCACCTTTGCCAAAAGGGCCAAGGACAAAACATCTGGAGAATTTGCCTCAGGTGTATTCAGAAGGAAAAATTGCGCAGCATGAACATTTTTACGCTGCTGATAAGCACTTACTATCTGGGCACAGATAGTTTAAGCCAGAAAACGCTGCTGTGAAAGGCCGCTAACAAGGTAAAAATGACTTTAAAAGCGATGTTGAAAGCCTCATTCAGTAAGGGGAAAGGTATAGACGGCCACAGCAGCGCTTACATAAACTGACAATGTGAAAGAAACTGACGGCGAGTGTAGCTTTTGCATCGATAATCATGAAACTACAACTAGTGCTCTTTGCCTTGACACAGAGAAAAAGGAGAGATGCGCGAAGCAGAAATAGGTGAGGCCTCTAGGCTTATGGTCAATAAAAAGCACATGCGATTGAACATTGAGTTCGGCAGCAGTGCACAAGAAAGGCGTACCTCTGACGCTCAATCTACTGCTTTTGCAGATTTCCCTGCCAAGTCGGCCTACCGAGCCTCGTGGAAATACTGCCGTTTCTTCAACGAACAAGCAAGACACGCTGGCCCCCGGACATCGCTTCGGCGTTTCTGCGCAGCCATTTCGGCGCATGAGCCTATCAAGTCAGCTGACACGGAGGGAGTGACGGCGAACAGTAGAAAAGACGGCGGAATCCTGCGGCTCGCTTAGTTCGGCAGCAGTGCACAAGAAAGGCGTACCTCTGACGCTCAATCTACTGCTTTTGCAGATTTCCCTGCCAAGTCGGCCTACCGAGCCTCGTGGAAATACTGCCGTTTCTTCAACGAACAAGCAAGACACGCTGGCCCCCGGACATCGCTTCGGCGTTTCTGCGCAGCCATTTCGGCGCATGAGCCTATCAAGTCAGCTGACACGGAGGGAGTGACGGCGAACAGTAGAAAAGACGGCGGAATCCTGCGGCTCGCTTAGTTCGGCAGCAGTGCACAAGAAAGGCGTACCTCTGACGCTCAATCTACTGCTTTTGCAGGTGAGGCTAGTCCCATTTGTTTCTCTGGCATAGGAGTGCACTGCTGCCGAACATAGCGTCTTTGCTGTTGTTGTGCATGACATTTTGGAAATGGGAAGTAAGGGCTCTGGAAAAGATACTTCAGATTCTAAAGAGATACGTGACCTGTTCAGGGCGTTTGAGAACTTCAAACGTGATTTCCGGGTAGAAATGAAGGAACTGAAAGAGGGAGTGTCTTTTTGTTCTGATGTATGCAATGATGTTAAAGACGTCGCAGAAGATATCAGGACATTAAGGCAGGAAATAAAGGAACTGCTTAGTGAAAACAGGAAACTAAAGACAGAGAATGAGCGCCTGTCGAAGAAGTGTGATGAGCTAGAGCAGTATCAGCGTTCAAATAACCTGGAGATTAAAGGCATACCACCTGGTAGTGATGCTCTCAGTATTCTTCAAAAGATTGGGGATAGCGTGGGTGAGACCGTTGACACGTCAGATATTGACATTTGTCACTGGGTTCGCACGCCAAAACCTACAATTCAGAACATTCTTGTTCGGTTCGTCAGGCGTGGAAAGAGGAATGATTTTCTGGCTAAATGTAGAAAGAGGAGATTAGACACTTCAATGCTTGGTCTTAGACCAGGGGCTGCTATTTTTGTAAATGAGCACCTAACTCAAGCTAACAAGGCGCTGCTTTCAGCCGCCATCCAAAGGAAAAAGGAAAAACAATGGAAGTTTGTCTGGACTTCTGGTGGTAGAGTGCTTGCCCGTAAGGATGAATCTTCTGCTGTGGTTAATGTGACCTGTCAAGATGACATAGAAAAAATGTGCTGAGTTTGTTGAGTGTATCTTGCGTGTACCAATGTTGTTTTTCGTTGTTCACTATGAGTGTTTTCAGTGAAACTCATAAGTATTACAATGTTCTTGATTTAAAATCGTGTTATCCACAAAATAAAAATTTCCTTTCTGCTTTACATGTGAATGCCAGGAGTATTAGAAGTAAAATAGACGACATAAGCATTTTTCTAGACACCGCGGCAATAAACTTTGATATGCTCATGTTCACTGAAACGTGGTTAACCGATGATAATAATGTCCCAAGTTTTCCTGGATATCGATCTGAGCATCTTTGCCGCGCGGACAGAAAAGGAGGCGGAGTTGCAATTTATTTAAAAGAAAAATATACCCATGAAAAACTAGAACTGTCGGTAATCACAACAGATTTTGAATGTTTGGCTATAAAGGTTGATAAACTTGTAGCGATTGTCATTTATAGGCCGCCTCAAGGGCACAAAACACGTTTTTTAGAGTTTATAGACACACTCCTATCTTCCCCATTACTTCACAACACTTCTTATGTTATCATGGGGGACATTAATATCAATCTTGCTGCAAACGATACGCCCGCCGTACATTTTGAGACACTGCTTTCTGCGTTTGGTTGTGTAAATCATGTATGTTCCCCTACCAGAGTGACCAGGGACAGTGCAACATTACTCGATATATGCGTTACAAATTCGAACCCAGCGGAGATCATAAGCGGTATCGTGTCAAGTGATCTTAGCGACCATTTGCCAGTTTTTTGTTACATACCCTTGTTATTGAAACACCAAAAGCAACAGAAGGAAACCTTCGTCCGACGCAACATAAATAGTGAAAGTAAGAACTTATTCTTTCAGCTCGTCAAAGCAGTAGATTGGAATGATATATATAAGATAAAAGATGCTGATGAGGCCTATAATGGTTTTTTGAATGCATTACGTCACTGTTACAACACGGCATTTCCTAGGAAAGAAGTCTCTTTTCGAAAGAGAAAAACTTGCCGGAAACCTTGGATAGACTGCTCGCTTTATAAACGTATTCAAATAAAAAATGGCCTTTTTAAAAATTTTTTAAGCCTACGAGAACCCGAAGCATTTGCCGAGTACAAAAAATACCGCAACGCACTTACATCAGACTTAAAAAAGGCTAAACGAGAATATTATCAGAAAAAATTTCAGAACATATGTGATAACCCAAGAAGGGTCTGGGAAACAGTGGATGCCCTTACTGGGAGAAAGAAAGCAAGACATGACGTCACAGAAATGCAAGAGGAAAACGGGGTGCTGCGTGGAGAGAACCTAGCCAATGCTATAAATCGTCATTTCGTCAATGCGGGCGCGTATAGTGGTTTTTCTGAAAGAGAAGATGACTCGTGTTTCGAAGAAACAACAGCTATGCAGAATTCAATCTTTATGCTTCCTACTGACAGTGCTGAGATAGCTAACCTAATAAAAAAACTTAAGAGCAATGTGACGCCAGGGATAGACGAAATCACCGCAGCTGAACTAAAGTTGATATGTCCGCTAATATCCGAGGCGCTTGCTTACATAGTAAATCTTGTACTGAAAACAGGCGTGTTTCCGGCACAGTTAAAAGTTGCAAGGGTAACCCCAATTTACAAAGGAGGTGGCATTAATAATATGTCAAATTATAGACCCGTTTCAGTACTCTCGACATTATCAAAGGTTTTTGAAGGCGTTATTCACGACAGGTTGTTATCCTTTTTCAATAAGTATGGCATCATCACAACATGTCAGTATGGTTTTCAGAAAAACAAGTCTACTGAACAAGCGTTAACGATTATTAAAGATCAAATAATTACAAATATGGAAAATAAGAAATTTACGCTTGGTTTATTTTTGGACTTAAAAAAAGCCTTTGACTCAATACATTATGATATATTGTTACGGAAACTATCACGGTACGGCATACGTGGGGTCACCCTTAAGCTATTACAAAACTATTTGCATAACCGGTACCAACTAGTACAAATGAAGACAGCCACATCAAGTCGGCTTCAGTTGACCCAAGGAGTTCCGCAGGGTTCTATACTGGGTCCTTTGCTCTTTTTGCTTTATGTTAATGATATTGTATGTATACCCGCCTCACCACAGCTTATTATGTATGCAGACGACACAAATGTATTTTTCACATCAGATCACTTAGAAATACTAGAAAAAAATGTAAATGAATATATGACGTCACTCTCAAACTGGCTTAAACAAAACAAGCTACAGTTAAATGCCAAGAAGACGACATATATTATATTTCGCCCAATAAATAAACATGTTAAATATGACATAAAGATAAGCTTTGACGGGAACATCATAAAACGAGAAAAACATCAAAAATTTCTTGGGGTATGGTTCAGTGAAGACTTAACGTGGAATGTCCACGTTAATCATTTAGTTAGGCAACTTGCGGGAACGGTAGGATGCCTGTACAGAATTGGTTCCCTCATTCCTCAATGGCTGAAGAAAAATTTGTACAATGCCCTATTCTATTCGAGACTCTGTTACGGCGTACTAGTATGGGGTACCACAACAGCGAAAAATTATAACAAACTTATAATGCTACAAAAGAAAATACTTCGCTGTTATGAAAATTACCAGGGTAGAATAGACCGTTTGAGCACTTCAGTGCTCTTTGATAAACATGAAATCTTAAAGGCAAACCAAATATATTATTTTAAACTGCTTCAAGAGGTACACAAAAATAAGTGGTATAAACAAAAAGAAAATGACCAACGTTATCCTGCAAGAAGAAACTTACAGCGTTTACCGAGAACCAGGACAAATTACGGAAAGCAAACACTGCATTACCAATCAACGCGAATAGTAAATGAATTCCAAAATGGCTTGCAGTTTGACGTCAGCCTAGGGACATTTAAAAAACAAGTTAAACAAATTTTGATCAAAAGAGAAATAACTTATCATCACTAATCTATATTGTGTAAAAAGAGTAGGTAGAATGTTAATGTTAAGAAAGTAAGTAGTTCATTATGGTATACGATGCATCCATTTTATGTTCCTGCATCTGTATTATGCTAAGTGTATTATATGTTGCTTGTTTTTTTTTTTTTTTTTTTATTCCTGTATTTCTTTTGTTAACGCTCATGTGGTACATGACATGTTAGTTTTTGTTGCTTGTTTGTATCTGCAAAAAAAAAAAAAAAAAAAAAAAGTGCATCTGTGACGAACTACAGGTGCAGAGGCCTTTGTCAGGCGTATGAAACGCCTTTTGCTTCTGTATCCTTTTTCTTGCCTTTCAAGAAATAAAATAAATTACTACTACTACTACTACTACTACTACATAGCCATGCAGTAAACAGCAAAACAAACACTTCGTAACCGCGCAAAAAAAAGCAAACGAAAAAAAAAAAAACGCTAGGTTTCTTATGCATTCACCCAAGGCGACAGCCGTCTGTTTCTTTTTCTTCAGTCAATTTATTGGTCCTCCCCCTCCCCCCGCGATTGTTTTCTGCCTCTAAAGTGGCTTTGCAATAATTTATGAGTGGAGGCATTCCAAACTTTCAGCGCCTCACCTGGTTCTGCTCGGCCTCCGTGATTGGTGGGCCGATCACATGATAACAAAGCAGTGCAAAGCGACGATGTCGTCTCATGACGTGGTCATGGGACCGTCGTGATGACCTTACACATTCTGGTGATCCGTGATGTCACGATGATGTCGTGTGGTGACGCCATCATGTGTGTCTCGTGTTGTTTCATACTACCAATTTTTCACAAACTCAAGGAGCTCTGCTTCCCAAGCAGCTTTCCCTTTCGATTACCTTAGAGTATACAAAAATAATGAATTTTTTTGGTGTCGACATACTTGGTAAGCCCACGCATTTTTAGTTTCGCACGGCACCAACAGCACTCATGAATTCAACGAGGCGCGTGAAAAAGCATCACACTTAATTTTTCAACATTCTAGGAAACCTGATACCACTCTACAGTCCATGCGTGAAAGCACGATCATATACAATTGATAGACTTATAAGAGAGATTGTGGTTATATCAGAAGAAAAGAAAAGAAAGGTGCCGACCCGTAACTGTCTCTCCTTACGAGGACACCTCAACAGGTCAGCAGAGGAATGGGATATGGGGAATAAAAGATATAGAGAGAAGGAAGGAGGGATAAAAAGAATAGAAGGAAAATAGACGGATAAGAAGCCGCCAGCCAACGAGAGGAAAAAAGAAGGAGATAGGAAAGTGGGGATCCGGTCGAAGCAGTCCAAGGGCGGGGTGCCACAATGCGAGAGCTGCACGGCATCAGGAGACCGCGGAGGGCGAACCAGTCGGCGGGAGCTACGCTGAAGTCGGAGATCGCGAGGGCACAACCGTCCAGCTTGAAATCCTCCGAGCGAATCCACTTATAAGTGCCACTACCGCCATATGGGTGTTCTTTGGAGTTTACCCCCCCTTCGAATACGGCCGCCATGGCCGGAAGTCGAACCTGCGTCCTCCAGCATATATAGTCACACGACACCCAATAAGGCTATGCTACCACGGCAGGTGAAAGCACACAGGGAAACAGGCTGCGAAGTTTCACCGAGCGTTTATTCGCTAGACTAGGTTACAACCATCAGAAACGTTTTAAACATCATCCTAACTAAACTTTTGTGAAAAGTGAACCAATGAATTCTGTAGGTTAAACCAAATTCTCAATCGCATTCGTTTTGAATTGCCCATGCCAGCACTGAGAAGTAGGAATGAATTATGCACGCGTGCAGTATGCCTTTCTCGTCCATGATTCTCCTTTGTCGTGAGAAACTTAACACAAAATGCACTTCTAGTAACAGCTGTGCACAGCAAGTAAGTACTAACGCTCACTCACCTTTGTGAAAAGAGTATTCCGAATCCAGAGTAGTAACCACCACAGCCACAGCGCTAACAACAAAATTGTTGCGCGCACTATGATTGCAAGTTGACACGCGAGGCGAACTGCGAGAGGCATCTGAAGCAGAAAAGTATGTAGGCGCAACATTCTATAACGTTATAGTAAATTCGCGCACTGCAGCGATAGTTCCTCCACTCAAGTATTAGAGCTGCCGCGACGCCAACAGCCACTGTCATAGCTCACGAAAAATTACCGTCGGGTGCGAGGTCATCGCTTATTTCGCTCGCAAGATCTGCGTTGTAACGTACGTATACACTGCTAGGACGGTAGTTACCGCATCGAAAACATTGTCATTGAAGGGCTAGTGGTGTACTGTATCTATGGCTAACGGCCACACTTGTGGTAAGCACGTAAGAATAACATAAGCAAACGTTAACACGAAACAACTAAACGAGGTCGACGTGACCACAGAACACCTACCACGACGGAGACAAAGTTTGGTTTGCATGCTGCGCCCTCTCCAAGTAACAAGAAGAAAATAAAATGTGACCTCTGAAATGGCCAACGCGCGGCAAGTGTCTGCAATCTCAGAGGCTTCAAAAAAAAAAAGTAACTATGACAGTCGTCGAGAGATGGCGCAGCGTTTGGAATGCCGTGGGCATTCTATGTTTGGCTTGGGGGCATTCGCCTTCGTGAAAACCTGATAAGCTCTAGTAATTATTCCGTTCATTATTGTGCAACCATTGATCAACTTACGTTTGTCTAAGTATCAGATACAATATATTTACGTGTCTGCATGTTGTGGTATTTATACAAAACGAAAAAAAAAAGTACAAGAAAACCTACTTGTAACTGTTCCACTATGGTCAGTCGAAATTCATCGCTATATAAGCTGGTGCGCTTTCAAAGTAGGGTTTGAGTAAACACGTCGAAGTGTAGGCCGTTGCTGTGAATGGTTGATTGTGCTCTTGTTGCGTACTTGTTAGCGTACTTGTTGCGTACTATGTGTGTAGTATGTGTCCATGTGTACATGTGTAGCTATACGCATTGCATCAGCACATATTAGGTAGGCTTCCGGTGTCAGTGAGTAATCCTGTATAGGCATAGGCGTAAACAATCCGCAAGGGAGCCGTGATAGTGGGTATGATAACGTACGTCGCGGCAGGCAATTTTTTTTTTTTTAGTTTCGCTTAGTCCCTTCAGATCGCGTTAGCTACTACCTACTTCACGGCTATGACGTTCTCACACCTCTAGCTACTTATATAACGTTGAACATCTATCTATCAAAGCTGCACTACTGAGTTGGAATGGTTTCGCTGCGATCGAGTCTGCGGTTTGGAGGCACATCTCGTGAACTGCGGACCCGTAAACGCATGGATACCGTCGCTACACTATGTGAATCTGCGAGAAATAAATACAGCAAGCCTAGCACGCACTCTTCAGGTGAGGGCTCTGCAGTATCCGTGTCTTTAGGAGTGAACGTCGCTTCGCTGACCGAACGAAACGTGCTTGCTCCATCGTTCTCTTTCGCGATGTGTTCACTGCCACAGGTTCGTCTGCTTGTTTTTATAATCATTTCGTTCAATATCAAGCTCAGCGGGACCGTTTTTTGTAACTTTCAGTGCCGTGTACTCCTTATCAGTCGAGAATCTTTGCATTTGCTAAGCCTACTCGCTTCGCCGGGGGGCAGCCATGTTGATTTTCATAAGCAGGAACATGTTTCTTCGTGGATGAGGGAGCAACGTTTCTCTATTTAAAGACGAACATTGGGGACATCGCCGTTTTTCCCTAAATGGAGAGAACATCACTCCATTTTTTTAAGAGTGTAGGAGGTATGCTGTCAATGTACGTCGCAACGGATCACACTAACTGGGACAGTATTCTCCCTTTTGTAACATACGCGCACAATAGTGTTGTCCAGAGAACCACTGGTTTCTCTCCATACTTCCTCCTTTATGGTCGCGAGCCCTCTTGCACGCTAGACACGATTCTTCCTTACCACTCGGATGTTGCTGTGTCGACGACGACGTCACAAGCTGCTAAATACGCGGAAGAGTGTCGTCAGCTTACCCGCTCCTTCACAAGTGCTGAACAGCAACGCCAGAAACACCACCGCGATAGCCCGACGCCTCCGGCGTCTTATGCATCGGATGACCTTGTCTGGCTTCGCATCCCTTCAACCAGCCCTGGTCTCTCAACGAAACTGATGTACAAGTATGACGGCCCTTACCGTGTGGTTACACAAACTTCACCCGTTAATTACATCGTGGAGCCGCTTGAGCAGCCCCATGATCAACGACGCCGTGGACGTGAGACCGTCCACATAGACCACCTAAAACCGTATTACGATCCCTCTATTGTCTCCTGCCCATGAGTCGCCAGCATGACTCTTTTCCGGAGGGGAGGAAGATGTAGTGAAGAAGATGAGTGCTACTCAGAAAGGCAGGGGGTATGACTCAGTCGGTGAAGAAGACGACGTTTGGTTGGCTGGGTACTCCGGCTGGTTCCGCCATTACCACTTGACGTGTCGTGACCGCTCTCCTGTTTTATAAAAGAGTGCCACTCCAAAACGGCTATATATATATATATATATATATATATATATATATCAGTGTTGAAGTGGTTCTTCCTCTTTTTTACTTTCTTTCTTTTCTTTCTTTTTCTCTTTTTTCGTCTTTTTTCTTCCCCCTTTTTGTTTTTTCTTCTTTCTTTCTTTTTTTTAGTTCCCTCTCACTCTCGCAAACATCTTTCAAGGCGAGAGGGACGCGGCAGCAACGAAGTTTGGAAGTTCATGTCAGTATAACTCATCCCCTGATGAAGGGAGGACCCCTCCCGAAACTGTTGGGAAATAAATATATTTATCCTTGTTGACAACGCCCCCATTGTGCCATAAGCCATAATATATATATATATATATATATAATAACTAACACATATGTTAGCGATATCGGACGGTAGCTGGAAGGAGAGGATGACGGACCTTTCTTGGGAATCGGAATGATCTTGCCGACCTTCTAGTCTCGTGGCACCACTCCAGATGACAGTGATTGCTGAAAAATATGAGACAGTACAACAGCAGAAAAATGTTTAGCGTTTATCAGAGCTTTAGAATTTATGCAGTCAATGACAGCTGATGACGTCACTTTTAATGACTCGATCTTTTTATTGATACTGTGAGGTTCGAAGATGACGGTAGGCATAACAGGGAGATCATTAGTGGAAGCACAAGGAAGTATATCTTCGGGTTCATCGGTAAAGACAGAACAAAATGTAGAATTGAGTGTTTCTGCGACATAGCACTCAGGGATTGTAATATTTTGTGGATCGCGTAACGAGATAGGTTTCACATGAGTTGGGTTAATGGCCTAACAGAACTGTTTGGGGTTAGTGCGTATCATGTCTGGGAAGGTAGACGAGAAGAACGTTTGCTTATCACTAAAATCATGGATTCGTAAAGCTTTTCAGTATTACGATATTTATCCCACGCTTGCCTAGAATTCGATGCCTTAGCCGAGCGGAAATGTATATTATTTTTGTTGTTAAGGCGTTTTAACGCGTTGTTGTACCGCGGAGAAGTAGGACTATCCTAGTTGATTGATTGATTCACTGATTGATTAAAACTTTATTTTGGTCCCGAGAAGACGCAGGGGAGACCCCGTGCCACCCGGCTAATCCCACGCAGGGACCGTCAAGCCGAGCTTGGCGGCCCAATCACGAGCACTCTGGACGGCCAGGGTTTGATCCTTAAGTTCGGGGCTGCGTAAGAGCGCAGCCCACTTGTCCTCGCTGAGGGCGAAACAAATGGCTCCGCATTCCCACAACACATGGTTGAATGTTGCTAACAGTGCATAGGCGGGGCAATCCGCACTTGTATACCGTTCAGGGTACATGGCATGAAGAATTTCGTTGCATCTATCATTGTTCCATAACGAAAGAATGGCAAGTTTCACAGAGAAATATTGGATCATTCAAAAGTTATGACTTTTGGCGCAAAAAAAAACAACAAGAAATGAAATTTCGAGAAAAGCAAGAAATCAGTTTTCCAGACGTGTTGTACACGTTGTGAGAAGGTTATGAGTTACTAAAAGCCACACGGCTCATATCTTCCTCAGCAGCCACGAGTTCCCCGTTTGGGGGTTGATTGATTGATTGATTCGTGGGGTTTAACGTCCCAAGACCACCATATGATTATGAGAGACACTGTAGTGGAGGGCTCCGGAAATTTCGACTACCTGGGGTTCTTTAACGTGCACCCAAATCCCCGTTTGGTGGTTGAGCAGCTTCTAGTTATGTTTTTAAGGGACCCCCGATAGCAAAGTTTTGTTTGCGACTCCGTGATTTATAGCTCTCGTAATGCGAAATTAAATAGGCCCTAATGAATCGTATAATTAAAGCCAGCGGCGTTAATTTCGAACGACTTCGCGTCACATGACCGCCTCAAGGCGCTTAAGCACGGTCTCCGAGATGGCGGGCGTGTTCCTCTCCCCGCGGTGCAGCATGCTGACCGTCGCTCAGTGATGCAGAACACACAGACGGTGGGCGTGCAGGCGTTTTCGCCAACTTGCAGCTGAGTTGCCGACAGGTGCCTGATGTAGACCGCAGCCAACCGGAGGGTCTCCAGCTGCAAAAACCGAAACATCTATTGAACCTGGTTCGCAAAGCCAGACACTATCCACGTGTGCGAGACCAAAAAAGCAGGCACGCCTCACAATGGTGAAGATATGGAAAGCACTGCATGTTTACCCATCTGCATCACAGCAAGTGTCAACGCATATCTTCTATGTCTCTAAAATATCACACAGATTGACATCTTGCAAAATAGCTACTGCACATGCGCGATCAAGTTAATTTTACACATGAGCAGCCACAGAGAATTTTTTTTCTTCATTCAACGCATTTCCCCTCTTTGGCTTCCCCCCTTCTCTCTGCGGATAGAGCTGACTGTGAGGCATGTAATTTGAGCAGCGATGTTTTAAATGTATCTGTGGTGCTCGCGCCCCATCGCTGGAATGTGAAGGCGCGGTAGCTTGATGGAAGCTGCTTCCATTAATTGGTGGAGAAGTGAACGCGCTTAGAGCGAGAAACGCAGCCGGGGAATTCGTGCAGAAAAAAATACTCTCGCACGAAAGCCAACTCGCCATATTGTCACGTTTCTTAAGACAAACTTGGTTTATTGGGTTCGTTGAGTAGACTAGCCAACAGCAGCTCAGACAGATCGTCTTTGTCTTCTTCTTCCACTCCCGGATCTCACCCAAGCATATCAGGTGGCATTAGTCCCCCCTTTGAAAGCATCGACTCGATGCTCGTAACGAAAAAAAAAATGAAGGCATACACACGCAGATACAGAGAACCAAAGGAGGGAGAGTGCCAGTACTCGCAGCGCAAATGAGGAAATTGCGCCAGTGCTTGCGCCAAGCGCAAAAACAAAAGGCATAAAAACACAGGAGAACATGAACAGCAGCAGCAGCAGCACAATGTCACGGCTTGTCGCAACACGTGAACCACAAGGGCTACTGTGTGAAGTACGGCTTCAGCCTAACGACATGCACGGTTTCGGGTCGAAGCTGTCGACGAGAAGACGCTGCGCCGTCCGGAAATACCTCGTAGGTAAGATCGGTGACACGTCTAAGAACCTTGTACGGTCCAAAATAACGGCTTAGGAGTTTTTCGGATAAGCCTGGTCGCCGGACAGGGGTCCATACCCACACCCGGTCTCCAGGGTGGTAGGTGACGTTTCGATGGCGGAGGTTGTAACGTCGTGCGTCTTCATCTTGTTGGCGACTGGTGTTTATGCGAGCTAGCTGACGAGCTTCTTCGGCGTATTGGGTGTATTCCTCAGCGTCTGGAGCGATTTCATTGCTTTGGTCACATGGAAGCATAACATCGAGCATGGTTCGCACGTTGCGTCCGTAAACGAGTCGGAAAGGCGGAAATCGCGTTGTTTCTTGCGTTGCCGTATTGTATGCAAACGTGATGTACGGAAGAATTTCGTCCCAGGTTTTCTGTTGTACGTCAACGTACATTGACAGCATGTCCGCTATGGTCTTGTTAAGCCTCTCTGTCAGTCCATTCGATTGCGGGTGATAAGCCGTCGTTTTTCGATGAGTTGTGCAGCTCAATTTAAAAATGTCCTCCATCATTCGTGCTGTAAATGACGTCCCTCTGTCCGTAATCACGCATGACGGGGCACCATGCCGTAGGACGATTTGGTGCACGAAGAACTGCGCGACTTCAGAGGATGTGCCACGGGGTAACGCTTTTGTTTCAGCATACCGAGTGAGATAATCTGTCGCAACTATAATCCATTTGTTCCCAGAGGACGACAAAGGGAAGGGTCCAAGAAGGTCCATCCCCACGAGGTCAAACGGTGTCTGTGGTGGTGCGATCGGCTGGAGCAGGCCTGCGGGTCTCACAGGCGGAGTCTTGTGACGCTGGCACTCACGGCAGCCTTTCACGTATCGATGTACACTTGTTGATAGTCGCGGCCAGTAATACTGTTGGCGTACTCTGGCGAGAGTTCGCGAATAGCCCAAATGTCCTGACGTGGGCTCGTCGTGGCACGCAAGGAGGATCTCGTCCCGCATTTCGGTAGGAACAACGAGTAGGAAGGCTTTGTCGCTACCACGGGCGTTTTTCTTGTAAAGAATGCCTCTTCTTAGACAAAAAGAGGACAGTTCGCGAGCAATGTGTCGAGGGACCTGAGAGTTCCGGCCTTCCAGGGAATCAATAGCTGGGCGTAATTCGTCGTCTGCCCGCTGTTTTGACATAAATTCGGAATCGCTGACTGCTCCGAGAAAGGCATCTTCATCCTCGGAGCCCCTGACAGCGTGCCCCACAGGCGCTCGAGAAAGCGCGTTGGCATCTTCATGTTTGCGCCCTGACCTGTACACGATCGTAATATCGAACTCCTGCAAACGCAAACTCCACCGAGCGAGACGGCCGGATGGATCTCTGAGATTTGCCAGCCAGCAGAGCGAGTGGTGGTCAGTCACCACTTTGAAGGGACGACCGTATAGGTAGGGCCTAAACTTGGTCGTCGCCCACACGACTGCGAGGCATTCTTTTTCCGATGTAGAATAGTTGGTCTCGGCTCGAGAAAGAGTACGACTGGCGTAAGCTATTACATGTTCAACGCCACCGTGTCGTTGTACAAGGACAGCGCCAAGGCCGACGTTGCTGGCATCTGTATGAATTTCTGTAGCAGCGTCCTCATCAAAATGGGCAAGAACAGGGGCTGTTTGCATTCTCCGCCGTAGCTCTGTGAACGCTGCATCTTGTTCTGCGCTCCAAGTAAAAGGCACGTCATCCCGAGTGAGTCGCGTAAGAGGTTCAGCTATCTTCGAGAAGTTGGCGATAAATCGGCGATAATACGCGCACAAGCCGAGGAAACGGCGTACTGCTCTTTTATCTGATGGAACAGGGAAGGCGGCGACAGCAGCAGTTTTGTCTGGATAGGGTCGCACTCCATCCGCACTAATGACATGCCCCAGAAATTTCAGCTCTTCGTAGCCGAAATGGCATTTTTGGGGTTTTCGTGACGCTATTAAGCTCCCTGTAGTCAATACAAAATCGCAGCGTTCCGTCTTTTTTCTTCACTAGAACGACTGGCGAGGACCAAGGGCTGCTGGATGGTTGAATAATCCCGTCATCGAGCATATCTTTCACTTGTGTCTGAATAGCCGCACGTTCTTTAGAAGAAACGCGATAAGGCTGCTGCCGGATGGGGCGGACGTCATCGTCGGTAATAATTCGATGCTTGGCGAGGTGTGTTTGATGGACTTTGGAAGAAGAGGCGAAGCAAGACCGAAACTCCTTTAAAAGGTCATGAAGTGCAGCCTTTCTCTTGTCTGACAGCGTCGAATTAATGTCGATGTGGTCTAGGAATTCTTCATCCTCATGCGTTTCCTCGGACGCGAAGCACTCCGTGACGTCGGCAACAGGGTCTCCATAGGCTACGGTGGTTCCGCGGAAAAGATGCCGGTGCTCGTAGTTGAAGTTCGTAACTAGTATTTGTGACTGTCCGTTACGGACACGCACAACACTTCGGGCAGCACATACACCTTGGAGTAGCAGAAGTGATAGGTTGCTTTCAGCCACCACGTCACCGTCCCGGAGGTCCTCACAAATGACTTCGATGGGAACAGTCGCTCGGGGCGGCAGCGTCACACTGTCATCAGCAACACGCAGCGCAGGTCTACGGCAGTTATCAGCGTCTCGATCTGTTGCGCCTTGAGTCGAGAAGGTCACGATGCGTTCACGGAGATTTATGATGGCACCGTATTCCCGAAGGAAGTCCATGCCGATAATCAGCTGACGTGAACAGTCGCGCAGAACGAGGCAGCTGAGCACAAACGTTGACGCACGAATTTTAACTCTTGCCGTACAGCGACCCAGTGGTGTTACAACGTGTCCTCCAGCAGTTCGAATTCGCGTTTCATTCCACGGCGTAATCACTTTCCTGAGATCTTTTGCTAGCCTCCCGCTGATAATCGAATAGTCTGCACCAGTGTCTATCAATGCATTGACCTGAAAACCGTCAATCAGCACAGGTATGTCAAGTGACACGCGGTCACTGGGTTCAGATGTGGATTTCGGCGTTCCTTCGGTACTGAGATTATTCTCTGGTTGAATGTCTTCCGTGTTGCGTGCAAGCGTCGATGGGAGGTCTTCCGCACTTTGAGTCCCAGCGACCTTGCCCCCGAAGGCCGCTGCCTTCAGTTTTCCCGACGGGGGCTTGGAGAGCGTTCCCGTGCCGTCACATCGAAACGTGACCCAGTGGCTGCGGGTCTCCTCGGAGATGGTGACCGTGATTGACGTCGTGTAAAGGGTGCACGCTGTTGCGCGAGATATTCTTCGATGTCCCTCGGCTTTTGACCAATTCGGGGACGAGGTGAATTGACGGAAAATCCACGCAGGCCAAGTTGCCGGTATGGGCATTCGCGGTAAATGTGACCAGCCTCACCGCAATGATAGCAGAGGGGTCGTCTGTCCGGCGTACGCCAGATATCAGACTTGCGCGTCGGTGCACGGCGACCATCGATGTCCAAACCAGCGTGCGCCGACTGAATCGCGACTGACGGCATCATTGTCTGGATCGGGACGTATGGAACTGTCTGAAGCGAAACGTGCGGCACTGTCTGGATCGGGACGTGCGGCACTGGCTGGGTCGGAACTCCTTGACCAGAACGAGGCGTGGCAGATCGCAAGGCTTCCGCGTACGTACGACGGCGACTGTCAGTAGACACAGGAGCCGTTTCCGGATCAACCGACATCAGCGGAAAACGATGGGCGTGCAACACCTGTTGGACCTCGTCACGGATGACACTGGTGATAGAACCAACATCGATTGGTCTTGTCCCGTACATCTTTTCCATTTCTTCCCGGACGACAGATCGGATGATCTCGCGAATCCATTCGGGGCTCTTGCTCCCAGGGGTGGCGAAAATTTCGGGGGTTGAGGCAGCATTCACTTGACGGTCAAACAGGGCAGACCGTTGGTGCAGTACTTGCTCCATTGTTGCCGCTTCAGTAAGGAACTCAGCAACACTCTTAGGGGGACTACGCACCAAACCAGCAAAAAGTTGTTCCTTCACACCACGCATGAGGTGGCGCAACTTTTTTTCCTCTGCCATAGCAGGATCCGCTCGCTTGAAAAGCCGTGTCATGTCCTCAACGTCCATCGAGACGGTCTCGTTTGGCATCTGGATGCGTGATTGTAGTGCACGCTCCGCTCGTTCGCGGCGGTCAGGACTCCTGTAGGTCTCCAGAAGGCGACGCTGGAACTCGCGCCAAGATGTCAGAACATCATCCCTGTTCAAAAACCACGTCTTGGCACCGTCCTTCAGGCAAGTGTACACGTTCCGGAGCTTCGCGGCATCATCCCAGTAATTTATCGCTGCGACACGTTCGAACTCACTCAGCCAGTCGTCAACATCTTCATGCTGCTCTCCATGAAAAGGGCTAGGCATGAGCGGGTTCTGGACGGTGCAGTAGATCGGCGTGGAAGGTGTCGGAGCTTGCACGGGATCTTGTGTCGAAGTCATAGTCGCTGCGTCAGTGGTTGGTGTCTCAGGTGGTAGGCCTCGTTGGCGGCGGCTTACTCTGTGAACAGGAGTGTCCACGGGTGCAGGGCTTGTGTTCCGGCTGCTGGACGGGGTCTTGGGCATCGGGTGGATCGTGAGACGTTGTACCCAGCAGCTCCACCAGTCTTGTCACGTTTCTTAAGACAAACTTGGTTTATTGGGTTCGTTGAGTCGACTAGCCAACAGCAGCTCAGACAGATCGTCTTTGTCTTCTTCTTCCACTCCCGGATCTCACCCAAGCATATCAGGTGGCAATATGTTGATTTTGCAAATGCAAAGTGCAATGACATTTCACTCTGTCGTCGCGCCTTACACTTTTATATTCAACTGCGCTAAGGGGAGCAACCCTTGGATAGGCTTCAGCGCGAATTTGACGAAGACAAAGAAGACACACCGAACACAGACGAGCGCGTTCTGTGCGTGTTCGTCGAATTTGCACTGAAGCCTATCCAAGTATGTACCAAAAAGTACTGTTGGAGCAACCCTTGAAGCAGATTTACGCTGCACTTTCTTCTTTACACCACCATAGGAAGCAGTGGCCCCATCTGGAAGCAATCTATAAATAAAAAAGAAGAAAAGAAAGAAAGAATACGACGCTGCTGTGGTCTCAGCGGCTCTGCGACGTGCAGACCGTGGCAGCGTGATTTGAGCTATACTATACGGAAGGATAAACGGAGATATGCTGGCCGGAATTCACCTTCTCGGTCGATTGTGGGCATAAACGTGATCGTAATAAATGCATGAAAATGTATCATTTTTATAAAATGTCGGCTCTGAACAAAAAAAAAAGGCAGTTCCCACGTACAGTGGGAATCGATGACATGCGAAGCACGAATGAGAAATGTTGATATGTCATTTTAGAATCAGCACAACGTTACGAGGTGAAGGTAAATGATGCCGTACATGACTTCCATATCATGATTATTATGTTTGGATATGTCACTTACCTCCGTCATCTATACACGTCACGTGATACCAAATTTAGTATATGTGGAGCCAGCGAAACAATCGCGAGCACGCTATGAGCCTGGTTTGTTGTCATGTTTTTGCGTACCACGCGTGTCAGCATTATCATGTTTGCAGCAGTCATATATTTATTTATTTATTTATCTATCTATTTATTTATTTATTTATTGCGAATACTGCAGGCCAGTTTGTGGCCCAAGCAGGAGGGGCAATTGGCAATACACATAATACTGTTACACATACATACAAAGATTAAAAATAATAACAATAAAAAGGAGCACAATGCAGATTGGTCAAGGCATAGCACACCATACAATGCATATATTTAGCAACAGATGCTTTCCTGGAGTGCTTGGGAAAAATTTTTGGCGTGTATCACTGCTTCCGGGAGCGCATTCCATTTGGAAATTGTACGTGGGAAGAAGCTGTGCTTAAACTGATTAGTTTTGGCGAAGATAGGCTGAAAGGAATGAGCATGCATGTGACGGGTCCTTCTTGTGCTTAGCGGTTTAATCATAGTTGACGGAGTTATTTTCACCTTAGAAGTAGCAATATTGTTGAGGAAGAGTAAACGGGCCAAGCGTCTACGAACTGCTAGGGTTTGAATGCCATTATCAGTCATGAGCTTCGACGGAGAATCGTAACGCCCATATTTGTTAAAAATAAAACGCACCGCTTTTCTCTGAACGAGCTCAAGCATGTAGATATCTTTTTTCAAGTGCGGATCCCATATCATGGAAGCATATTCAAGTTTAGCTCTAACAAAAGTTTCATAGGCTAAAAGCTTAACGTGACTTGGAGAATGTCCTAATTTTCATCTCAAAAACACAACTTAGTAAATGCAGCAGAACAAATACGTTTTACGTGGGATGACCAAGATAAATTAGAGTTCAAAGTGAGGCCCAAGTACTTGTACTCCCCAACATCTGCAATACAAGTGTTCTGCAAGAAGTACTGGGAGTTAAAGAAATGTTTTTTGCGCGTGATTCGTAAAAATGCACATTTTCCGGCATTCAACATCATTACCCACTGCTCACACCAACTCTCTATTGCAACCAGGGATTCCTGCAAAACTTCACAGTCATCAGGTGAGCGAATTTCTCTAAAAACAACACAATCATCGGCAAACAGCCTGATGGAGACAGTTTCGGGAACTATGTGGGCTAAATCATTTATATAAAGAAGAAACAACAGCGGTCCCAGCACGCTGCCCTGGGGTACCCCAGAGGTAACAGCAAGAAAATTAGAGAAACAACCATTAATATCAACATACTGTTTTCTGTTATTTAAATAAGCTCTTATCCAGTTCAAAAGGCAATCAGGAAAGCCAATGTGTTCAAGTTTATACAAAAGCTTATCGTGTGGCACTTTGTCAAAGGCCTTGTTAAAGTCGAGAAAAACCACATCAACTTGCCCAGACTCGTCCAATACCGCGGAGAAGTGATGAACAGTAGTGACCAATTGCGTAACAGGGGACATATTTTTTCTAAAACCGTGTTGATAGGGCGACAAAATGTTCTTTTCAGCCAGAAATTCATGAATAAACCCTACAATAACATGCTCCAACATTTTACAACAGCTACTTGTGATGGAAATGGGTCTGTAGTTAGAAATTGAAAGTTTCTCTCCCGTTTTAAACAGTGGTTTGACCCTAGCAACCAAAAAATCATACGGGACTTCACCTGATGTGAGGGAGATCTGAAAAATGTTAGTTAAAAAGGCAGATAGCTGATCAGCATACCGTTTCAAAAATCCATTAGGAAGATCATCGGGGCCAGGACTTTTTCTAGGATCAAGCTTTCGTAATAATGCCAGTATTCCGAGATCCGAAATAACAGGTATATTTGAATAATCCGTTGGGCGTTTAGGAACTGATCTGCCTGGTGAAAAGACTGATTGAAAGTAATGATTGAATGATTGAGCTATTTCTTTGTCATCTCTTACAATTTTACCATTTACAGCTATTTCTTTCAGAATATTTTTCCGTTCACCCAAAAACCGCCAAAACTTAGAGGGGTCATTTTTAATGAACTCAGGAAGTGTTACGGTAAAATAATGAGCTTTCGCCGATTTAACCTTACATTCCAAAGACTGCTTCAGGCTTTGTAAATGTAGCTCCTCTAGACTCCTCTTTCTCCTAAGACGTTTAATCTTACGCTTGGTCTGAATGATATCTCGGGTAATCCATTCATTGTAACGCTTGTTTCTAACCTTCCTTAAGGGTACAAAATGCTCGATGCAGTATTTTATAATATTTTTTATATTTCATCATTCATTGACGTCACGCAACACCAAATTTGGTGTATGTGGAGCTAGCGAAACGTCCGCGAGAGCATCATGAAGTGCCCAATATACTCCAATGTAGCGTTGACGCGCGCGCACGCTGGGCACAGCGGTGCGACGTTAGAAAAACGGGAGCAGTCTTTAGTCTGACGACAGGCGCAATTAGTGTCCGTCGGCGCGTCCCAACGGCAAAGGCGCGAAATGTGACGTGCTGCGTTTCGCACCGATGCGTTACCCAGAGAACACTGCGTCTCCCTCTTCTCGTGACGGAGGGACGCCGGACGCATTGAAACGCGCATGGGTCAAAGCGACGCCACGCGGCGCGTTTGCGTGAAAACAACGCAGTGCGGCGCGCACCTGGGTGTATATGGCAGGACCGGCGCCTGGCATGGCACGCCGGCGTGACGCGACGAAATGAACACCGCTGAGCACGCCCACCAAGTCATGTCGAAATGTACTGGCGCCTTGACTGTGGCATATAGCCATATTCTCACATAACACGCATCTCATGATTATCATGTTTGTCCCAGTCACATACCTTCGTCATCCATTGGCGTCACGTAATACCAAATTTATTATTAGTGATGGACCGAAACGGCCTCCAACGCATCATGAGCGTGGTATGTAGTCATGTTGTTCTGTGACATACATGTTATTATTTTCATGTTTGAATCAATCACATACCTTCGTCATCCATTCACGTACTGTAGTACCAAATTTGGTATATGTGACGCTAGCGAAACGACTGCGATCGCATCATGAGCGTGGCATGTAGTCATGTTGTTACATGACACGCATGTCATGATTTTCAGGTTAGGGTCTGTCGCTTGTGTTCGTCATGCAATCATGCCATACCGTACCAGTTTTGCAACATGCCATGTTAACGAAACCACGGCAAGAGCTGCTGGACCATGAAATGTAAATCATTACATTCATGACATAAATTTCATGATTTTCATGTTATGACTAGCCAAATATGTTCTTCATACAGTCATCTTATGCCATACCAAGTTTGGTATTGATACCATCATCAAAATGGCCAAGAGAGCTAAAAGTCGTAGGAGGCTAGATAGATAGATAGATAGATAGATAGATAGATAGATAGATAGATAGATAGATAGATAGATAGATAGATAGATAGATAGATAGATAGATAGATAGATAGATAGATAGATAGATAGATAGATAGATAGATAGATAGATAGATAGATAGATAGATAGATAGATAGATAGATAGATAGATAGATAGATAGATAGATACGCTCAAAGTCGGCGAAGTTGGTTAGGAAATGCTTCGCATTTTAAAGAAATCACAGCATATCTACGAGGTAAACGATGATGAGTGAGGCGAGGCGGACGGATGGCCGGATGGAAGGACGGACTGGCGGATCAATACATGATCGCATGGACGGACGCATTGACGGACCGATGGACTAAATCACGCAGGAACGCATGAAGCTGGATTCACACGAGGGAACGGAGGAGGAATTTTCGCTGCGGACGGCGCATCACATGACGAGCGGGTCATTGAAGCGTGTCGTCCTCGCTTCTCGCGGCACAGATGGAAATGAGTCGCCACTATTTCGATCCTTCCGTTTGACGGTCGTCTGCTCTCGCGTCTGCTCTCGATTGAGAGTATTCAGTGTCAGATCTGTCAACATTTGTTGAATTGGCGTGGTTAGGAAGCAGGCAGCCTACGCGAAGTAGTCTGTTTTGGAGCGCGTCTCGTAACGATGTGGAAAGTGACAGGGACGCACCATCAGCGTTTCATGCAGACGCAGACGCCGCTTAGCGTTTGATGTGCACGTAAAAAGGTGGGACTTTCTCGCGCGTTCAAAAACGCGACGTCACAACAGATAAAAGAGATATGATTATCTTACTGGCGTCAGCTGCGTCCTGTCTCAAATAGATCCACGTAGAAAATAAAGGCGGAACAAGCGCGCTGCATAAGCATAGGAGTCGAGAGTATGCATGGCGATTCTGTGAGTGTAGCTCCTGCTGTATGCATGCGACGTCTCCGCTGCTGCGCCGGATTAAACTAATCACGTGACTATTCGGTCCGTCGAGGAGTGGGATTTTTCCCTCGCGTGCGAATCTAGCTTGAACGGACGGACGCATGGAAGCATGGACGGACACACGGGTGGATGCGCAAACGGACGCACAGACGGATGAACGGACGAATGTATGGATGGATGGACACGTTGAGGAATGAACAGATGAATGAATGAATGAATGAACAACTTTATTTATCCCTTGTTAAAGGGAAGGGGGCAACAGGAAAGGGTGTGGTGGGGATGAACTACTTGAAGTAGTCCTCCTCTACCCTCTCAGCCCACTCCAGGATGGCCTCCTGGGTAGCGGGCCTCGAGCTGCGCAAGGCAGCCTCCCACTGCTCCTCACTAGAAATTAGGCGTTTCAGGAATGGGGGAAGAGGGTGCTTAGGGCAGCGCCACATGATGTGGTTCAAGTCTGCTGTGGAAGAGGCACAAAATTTACATGAGGGGGAAGGATAACAGGATGGATGAATGCGGTGTAGGAGGTAAGGCGAAAGAAAGGTGCGAGTCTGCAGCTGTCGCCACAGAATTTCGCACCTGCGTGAAGATTTGCGCGTGAGTGGCGGGAAGGTTAATCGCTCTAAACGGTAGTGTGTGCAAATATCGTGGAATGAAATAAGGCGATCCCGCGCTGTAAATGGCGCCTCATTCGTAGCGAATTGCGACACATCGGATGCGTGTGCCCGGACTGTGAATCCTCGGGCACTCGCGTGAGCCGCCTCGTTTCCGGCAAGGCCCGCATGCGCGGGAGTCCAGATTAGTGCTACAAGTCGATCAAGGGGATGATGCAAAAGTAGGGAAAGGGCTGGCTTAGAAACCCTGCCCGCTCCGAAATTATATATAGCTGTTTTGGAGTCACTGATAATAACGGATGAACTAGGTATTGTCAGGGCCAGGGCTATGGCCGCCTCTTCCGCTTCCTCCGAAGAAGAAGCAAGAACGGAGGCGGCCGCAGCGACCTGGCCGTGAGAGTTGATTACCGATATTGCATAATGATGCCTGTTTCCGTAATCGGCGGCGTCAACATAGAGCACATCATTGGAGGAGGAGAATTGTTTTTTGAGGGCCCTCGCGCGCTGCATCCTGCGCTGTTTCTGGTGCTCAGGGTGCATGTTTTTTGGAAGTGGTGGAATGTATAGGTTCTCGTGTATGTGGTGTGGAATGGTGTACTTGACCTTAGTGATGGATGCCGGAGTGACAGAAAGGGTTTGTAGAATGTGTCGGCCTGTCACGGTGTTAGAAAGTCTGTTATACTGAGATGCAATATGGGCTTCTCCTAGTTCAGCAAGGGTGTTGAAGGTGCCAGTACGCATAAGCCTTTCAGTGGAGGTCCGTATAGGCACCCCTAAAGCGAACTTATACGCTTTGCGTAAAAGGATGTCTATCTGGTCGGATTCTGATTTAAGAAAGTGTAGGTAAGGCGTTGTAAAAGTTATTTTACTGATAACGAAGGCTTGGACCAAGCGGAGGAGTTCGGCCTCCTTTAGTCCGCCATGTTTATTACTGACCCGACCCAAAAGTCGCAAGGTATGATCAACGGTGGTGTGAAGTGTCTTTAGTGTGTATGTGTTGAGCCGATTGCTTTGAATGTGTAAACCGAGCACGCGGATCCTATCCACTCGAGTAACTGGTACGTCATCTAGAATTACCTGTATATTGGATATGTGTTTTTCGCCCCCTCTGTGAGATGGTAGGAGAAGTAGCTGAGATTTCTGTGGGGAACATGAAAGATTCATAGACCCTGTAAGTGCCACAACCGTATTTGCCGCAGCTTGCAGGGTGTCTTGAATCTCTCCATCGGAGCCGCCAGTCATCCAAAGAGTGATGTCGTCGGCGTAGAGTGAAAACTTGAGGTCAGGGATAGATCTCAATGCTTGCGCCAA
The DNA here is from genome assembly GCF_043290135.1 of Rhipicephalus microplus. NCBI lineage: Eukaryota > Metazoa > Arthropoda > Arachnida > Ixodida > Ixodidae > Rhipicephalus > Rhipicephalus microplus. Next base: position 10,955,224 of record NC_134703.1, on the reverse strand, counting down.
CGGCATCATAGAGACATTAAAAAGAAACGGTGACAGCACAGACCCTTGTGGCGTGCCGTAACTTCCCAAAGCGTAAGACTGAGATTGATCTGCGCCTATGTGTATGGTTGCGGTACGGTTGGCTAAAAAAGTAGCTATATAGTTATATGTCTTTGCGCCAACCCCTATGAGATTAAGCTCGCGGAGGATGGCGGAATGAGCAACGTTGTTGAAAGCTCCATGGATGTCCAGACTCAAGATTGCTTGCGTATCTAGGCTGCTGTTGGGTGTAATGATATCATGCTTCAGTCGAAGCATGACATCTTGACATGACAGAGATTTTCGAAAACCCACCATTTCTGGTGGATAAACATTGTTGTCTTCCATGTATTTATTCAGACGGTTGAGTATAACGTGTTCAAGCGTTTTACCAAGACAAGAGGTTAGTGAAATAGGCCTGAGATTGGAAGTGTTCACTGGTTTGTTTTGCTTTGGAATGAAAATTACCCTGGCATCCTTCCAGGAACTTGGAAGGGTGCCAGTGTCAAAGCAGTGATTGAAATAATCTGTGATTGCCGTGACGGAGTTGTCGTCCAGATTGCGAAGTACTTTGTTGTTAATGTGGTCTGGGCCTGGTGCTGACGTTGTGCGCAGAGTGGCCATAGCATGCCGAACCTCTGCTTCCGTGATAGCGGCGCTCAATAACTCGTTGGGCTTTCCAGTGTACTTTGGTGTGTTATACTTCTGAGCAGGAGGCAGATGTTTATCGCGGAGGTCGTCGAAGAGTCCGTTTAGATCGTTTTTGTGAGCATATACAAGTTTCTTTATGCTCTGGTTTTGATGTGTGCGTGATGTGGTAGGGTCTAAGAGGTGGCGCAGTAGTTGCCATGTGCGTTTGCTGTCAAGGTTTCCTTGCATGCTGTCACACACCTGGCCCCATTGCTGGCAGGCCAGTTGTGTGGCGTACTCCTGGATCTGCAGGTCAAGCTTGGCTATTCGGAGTTTTAGCTTTCGGTTGTGCCGTCCTTTTTTCCATCTCTTCAAGAGAGACTGTTTGGCTTCCCACATATGTAAAAGCTTGGCATCAACCGTGGTGAGGGGGGTTTCGGGGGGCAAAGTTGTAGTATGCACCCCAGCATCTGAGTGAAGTTGCTTCACCCATTCTGAGATGTCTTGGATGTTTCTGGGAGCTGATATCTGGCGGGCCTCTCGAAATTTGTCCCAATTGGTGTGACTGATTGGCTTAGGTGCGAAGGGTTTGTGCTTGAAATGTACTGTAGTAGTAATGATGTAGTGATCACTACCGAGATTAACTTGCAAGTTGCTCCATGTAACGTGCTGAATTCTGCGTGTAAGGGTAAGATCGGGAGAGGTATCTCTCGATACGCTGTTTCCTAGCCTGGTTGGTGCATCGACGTCATTATGTAGCGTGAGTCTGTGGTCTTGTATGTGTATCCACAGGGCTCTGCCCTTAGGAGTAGAAACAGTGTGACCCCACAACAGGTTGGGTGCATTGAAATCACCAAGAATTAAAAGGGGATGGTCTTTGGCAGCGGAAATGGCTTGAGTAAAAAGGGAGTCAAAGCGGTGATGTTTGTCTCGAGGGCGGCTGTAGACATTCAGAAGGTAAAGAGCAGATGTGTTATTCTTATGAGGAATAATCTCCAAAAAATCATGCTCTATATCGACGCCGTCGAAGTGGGAGTGATTTGCAGTGAGGTGTTTTTGAGTAAGAATTGCCGTATCAGGCCGGGACAGCTTTTTAGTTTGGTGGACATTATAACCTGGGAAGCTGACTGGCCCGTGAGTTTCTTGGAGGGCAATGACTTCGGGTAGATTAGAACGGGAGGCAAGGAACTGTTGCAGATGTGCTTTCTTTTTTCGGAACCCCCTACAGTTCCATTGCCAAACCTGAAGCTCGGAGCGAGTCGGGTTATTGGCCATTGTTAAGCGAAGCTGGTGCTGAGGTGGAAAGTGGTGCTATGCTAGGATTATTGGCACTAACTTCAGCTATCCAACTTGTAGTTTGTTGGATATGAGCTTGCACAAGGTCCATAAATTTGGCGAGTGCTTCATGTTTGGCTGCGTAATCTGCACTGAGTTTTTCAACTGCGGTGAGTATATTATGAAATTTAGTTTCTAATGCGGTTATTCTGTCATTATAATTTAAAACTGTCTCCTCCAGGGATTCTTCTGATCGTGGAGTGCTCGGAGTTTTACGTTTGCTGGGGGGAGGGAGAAGTGGTTCGCGTTGAGCACAGGGGCTAGTGTCCATGGGCAAATGTGCAGAGGGTTCAGGTGGGGCTGATGAATGGCACATGGAAGAGGCGGAATGAGAGGGAGGGGCTTGGGTGGTTGATGCGGAAGGAGGACGAGAATCAATTTGAGTGGTAGTAGCGGATAAGTGAAAAGACTCGAGTTGTAATTTAAGCCTCTGAATTTCAGCTTTTAGGGTTGCATTTTCTTTAAAGAGGGTGGAGTCGTTGTTACTGGTGTGATTTGAGGAGCAGCTAGAAGAGGCTGACTTAGCCCAGCCTACCTGGTGTGAGTTGACCGAAGAGTTGGTGAGAGCAGGGCTTGGTGATGGGGCTGGCCAGGCGTCGTCTTGCGTCGTTGAATCGGAGCGACGACCGCGATCTTTACTTTTGCTGGCACTGGAGCGTCGCCCGCGTTCCTTGCTTTTGCTTCGACTTTTCCGCCCGCGTTCCTTGCTTTTGCTTCGACTTTTCCGCTGGCTTGAACCGTGAGTTTGTTCGCGACTAGGAGATCGGTGGATGGGTGGGTCTTGCTTTTCCATGGACCGTGTAGGGCGCGGCTTAAATCGTTGTCTACACAGCGATGAACCTGTTTCATGGTTTCCATTGCACACAACACAAACATGGTCACACTCGTGGTCCATAGGTGCATCTTTTAGTCCACATTTGGGACAAAGTGTGTCACTGGTGTTGGTGCAGACGTCTTGGCGATGACCAATCTGACGGCACCGTGTGCAGGCTTCAACCTTTTGCCTGAAGGGACGACATCGAAGTGCACAGCCTTCGTAGTGGACGTAGTAAGGAACGATTTTGCCTTGAAATATGATTAGAATGGTTTCAGTGCTGCCTAGGCGTCGTGCACCTCCGATAGTCAGCTTTGGGTTGCATCGGCGGAGGGTCGAGATGATTTCGTCTTCCGAGTAATCGGAAGGCAGGAGAACGGTTCCTCTGCAGGTATCGACGGGATCAGCGACATGGGTGGCGACTTCATGAGGGGTGCCGTTGAAGTTCAAGAGCCGTATGCCATGGTAGAGGTCGGCACGATCCAGGTCTGGTGTGCTAATCAGAACGGTATGGTTGATGGAGTTGACGCGTATTTGGTCAGAACTGGTGCGGTCAGAGATTGGGAGACCCGCCGCCTTGAGGATTATTTGTCTGAGGACGCATGGATGTATCACAGCACAGTTTAAACCTCCACGGACTCTTAATATGATTTTGTAATCACTGCGCGGCAGTGGTGGGGGCTTCGGTGCTGCTCTTGATTGGCGCTCCTGAGCCACTGCATGGCTTGGTGGTGACGAAGGATGCTGGCGTTGTCTTGAGAGGCTCTCGTGGATCGCGCGCCAGGAACGCGCACCATCGACGCCGGCTGCGTCGCGCCCTGTTCCAGCGCTCATGCTAGGGAGAGGTAGGCCTAGCAGCGACACTGCCAGCCGACAGCCCTAAAAGGGCTGCGGCTTGCGTAAAAAACGTCTCAGTATTGAAAAAGTATCACAGGAAGCGTCGGTAACACTCACATATAGGTCCAGTCAAGTATTCGGGGCGTTTGGAGTGATCAGTCAGCCACAAGAGGAAAATTTGCAGGAGCCAAAGTCACATGCGACCGCTCACCTCCGCGCGCGTCCGGCGTCCCCGAATGAACAGATGAACGGATGGACGCATGGACGAACGCACAAACGAACGGATGGATGGACGCATGGACGGACGCAAGAGAGGACAGACGGAAGGACGCATCGCCATATGCACGAATGAACAGACGCACGAATGGTCGGACGAATGCATGGACGCATGGATGGACACACAGACGGACGGAAGCGCGGACGGACTGACGGACATTTCGCCCGCTCATCATCATTCACTTCATGGATATGCTGTAATTTTTATTATTTATTATACTACAAGTAACGTCCTCTATATTATAGTACCATACCATTTGCATTTTTCAGCTTATATGCATTTCGTTATTTGTACAAGTACCGCCCTCTACGGCCTGTTCAAGAACTAACAAGAGGTGGCTACATGCGATTACGACAGGACGCTCAGCCCACGCCTTAAAAAGCTTGACCTCTAAAAAAAAAAAAACGCGCTATGAAGAATTTTATCAACGTGATCCCACTGTATTTTGCAAAGTGGCAACAGCAAAGTAGAGGCAGAATTGACATCGCTTCTGTGTTGGACGCGCTAGGCTGTGTTCCAATTCTTAGACAGCACGTAGACAGTCTACGCAGACTACTTAGAAGACCGCACCGAGCCCATGCTGTCCGAGAATCGGAACACGTTTAGACAGCTTTTACGTGACAATCCACCACCTCGCGTCGAGAAAAAAGAAGCTAAAAGAAACAAACGTAACAGTGGTAACTTCTGGCTTGTTTCATGTTGAAATCAAAAACAAATAATTTTTACTCACATTGAGCGTCTAGAAAAGCATCTGCTTGTGTGCGGACGGCCATTTTGGCGAGATTTGATCTATCTGAGCGATTCGCTGAGCCGCCATCTTGTTTAGACAGCAAAGTAGCCTGCATCGTATTTGTCCACGATGCGGTCTTCTCGGAGCTGTCTATTTTGCCGGCTACGTGAGAATTGGAATGGGACTTAAGATGGCCGCCGTCCATTTAGCTGTCTATTTAGCTGTATACGGTGAGTATTGGAACACAGCCATAGTCGCGTTTCATACGCTGCTCCGCGCGTTTCTGTATCATAAGCTCAGAACTCAAGCAGTAGACACCGAATTGCACTGAGGCAGGAAAAAGTGCGGCAGTGGTAAATGGGGTCACCTTGGACAGCTTCCTGTCCTTTGGCTCAGTTGGGATGAGTTGTCGCAAGGTGACCATGGCGGCGTTGACAGCGGCCGCGCCGCTGCGTTTCGCTGAAGGCTCGTTTGTGGTCACCGGTACGTCAGCCATGATGCCGTGCACGTGCAACTGCAAGGAAAACCGCGTGTTACGCCCTGTCGGCCAAAGGCGTGCGCATGGTTCTCCATTGTAGGGGAGTTTCATGGCAGCTGTCCCCTTCGAGACCAACTAATGTTCAAAATTGATAAAAAAGAAAGGCAGATCCCATGGACAGTGGGTATCAATGATATGCGAAGCACGAATGAGAAATGTTGATATGTCACTTTAAAATCAGCACAACGTTACGAGGTGGAGGTAAATGATGCCGCACATGACTTTTGTGTCATGATTATCATGTTTGGATGTGTCGTTTACCTTCGTCACCTATTCACGTCACGTGATAACAAATTGGGTATATGTGGAGCCGGCAAAACGACCGCGAACACGCTATTAGCGTGGTATGTTGTCATGTTCTTACATGACGCGCGTGTCAGGATTTTCACAATTGCACCAGTCATATATTTCGTCTTCCATTCACATCACGTAAGGCCTAATTTGGTATATGTGGAGCTAGTCAAACGGCCACGAGCGCGTCATGAAGAGCCCAATACACTCCTATGCAGCGGGACGCCGGATGCGCTGAAACACCCATGGATGCGTCACAGCAGCGCGGCGCGCGCCGGCGAGTATGTGGCAGGACCGGTGCCTGGCGTGGCAACGCTGGCGTGAGCCTGCCAAGTGAACGCCGGTGAGCACGCCCACCAAGTCATGTCGAAATGTACTGGCGCCTTGACTGTGGCATGTAGTCATGTTCTTACATGACATGCGTGTCAGGATTATCACAATTGCACCAGTCATATATTTCGTCTTCCATTCACATCACGTAAGGCCTAATTTGGTATATGTGGAGCTAGTCAAACGGCCACGAGCGCGTCATGAAGAGCCCAATACACTCCTATGCAGCGGGACGCCGGATGCGCTGAAACACCCATGGATGCGTCACAGCAGCGCGGCGCGCGCCGGCGAGTATGTGGCAGGACCGGTGCCTGGCGTGGCAACGCTGGCGTGAGCCTGCCAAGTGAACGCCGGTGAGCACGCCCACCAAGTCATGTCGAAATGTACTGGCGCCTTGACTGTGGCATGTAGTCATGTTCTTACATGACATGCGTGTCAGGATTATCACAATTGCACCAGTCATATATTTCGTCTTCCATTCACATCACGTAAGGCCTAATTTGGTATATGTGGAGCTAGTCAAACGGCCACGAGCGCGTCATGAAGAGCCCAATACACTCCTATGCAGCGGGACGCCGGATGCGCTGAAACACCCATGGATGCGTCACAGCAGCGCGGCGCGCGCCGGCGAGTATGTGGCAGGACCGGTGCCTGGCGTGGCAACGCTGGCGTGAGCCTGCCAAGTGAACGCCGGTGAGCACGCCCACCAAGTCATGTCGAAATGTACTGGCGCCTTGACTGTGGCATGTAGTCATGTTCTTAAATGACATGCGTGTCAGGATTATCACAATTGCACCAGTCATATATTTCGTCTTCCATTCACATCACGTAAGGCCTAATTTGGTATATGTGGAGCTAGTCAAACGGCCACGAGCGCGTCATGAAGAGCCCAATACACTCCTATGCAGCGGGACGCCGGATGCGCTGAAACACCCATGGATGCGTCACAGCAGCGCGGAGCGCGCCGGCGAGTATGTGGCAGGACCGGTGCCTGGCGTGGCAACGCTGGCGTGAGCCTGCCAAGTGAACGCCGGTGAGCACGCCCACCAAGTCATGTCGAAATGTACTGGCGCCTTGACTGTGGCATGTAGTCATGTTCTTAAATGACATGCGTGTCAGGATTATCACAATTGCACCAGTCATATATTTCGTCTTCCATTCACATCACGTAAGGCCTAATTTGGTATATGTGGAGCTAGTCAAACGGCCACGAGCGCGTCATGAAGAGCCCAATACACTCCTATGCAGCGGGACGCCGGATGCGCTGAAACACCCATGGATGCGTCACAGCAGCGCGGAGCGCGCCGGCGAGTATGTGGCAGGACCGGTGCCTGGCGTGGCAACGCTGGCGTGAGCCTGCCAAGTGAACGCCGGTGAGCACGCCCACCAAGTCATGTCGAAATGTACTGGCGCCTTGACTGTGGCATGTAGTCATGTTCTTACATGACATGCGTGTCAGGATTATCACAATTGTACCAGTCATATATTTCGTCTTCCATTCACATCACGTAAGGCCTAATTTGGTATATGTGGAGCTAGTCAAACGGCCACGAGCGCGTCATGAAGAGCCCAATACACTCCTATGCAGCGGGACGCCGGATGCGCTGAAACACCCATGGATGCGTCACAGCAGCGCGGCGCGCGCCGGCGAGTATGTGGCAGGACCGGTGCCTGGCGTGGCAACGCTGGCGTGAGCCTGCCAAGTGAACGCCGGTGAGCACGCCCACCAAGTCATGTCGAAATGTACTGGCGCCTTGACTGTGGCATGTAGTCATGTTCTTACATGACATGCGTGTCAGGATTATCACAATTGCACCAGTCATATATTTCGTCTTCCATTCACATCACGTAAGGCCTAATTTGGTATATGTGGAGCTAGTCAAACGGCCACGAGCGCGTCATGAAGAGCCCAATACACTCCTATGCAGCGGGACGCCGGATGCGCTGAAACACCCATGGATGCGTCACAGCAGCGCGGCGCGCGCCGGCGAGTATGTGGCAGGACCGGTGCCTGGCGTGGCAACGCTGGCGTGAGCCTGCCAAGTGAACGCCGGTGAGCACGCCCACCAAGTCATGTCGAAATGTACTGGCGCCTTGACTGTGGCATGTAGTCATGTTCTTACATGACATGCGTGTCAGGATTATCACAATTGCACCAGTCATATATTTCGTCTTCCATTCACATCACGTAAGGCCTAATTTGGTATATGTGGAGCTAGTCAAACGGCCACGAGCGCGTCATGAAGAGCCCAATACACTCCTATGCAGCGGGACGCCGGATGCGCTGAAACACCCATGGATGCGTCACAGCAGCGCGGCGCGCGCCGGCGAGTATGTGGCAGGACCGGTGCCTGGCGTGGCAACGCTGGCGTGAGCCTGCCAAGTGAACGCCGGTGAGCACGCCCACCAAGTCATGTCGAAATGTACTGGCGCCTTGACTGTGGCATGTAGTCATGTTCTTAAATGACATGCGTGTCAGGATTATCACAATTGCACCAGTCATATATTTCGTCTTCCATTCACATCACGTAAGGCCTAATTTGGTATATGTGGAGCTAGTCAAACGGCCACGAGCGCGTCATGAAGAGCCCAATACACTCCTATGCAGCGGGACGCCGGATGCGCTGAAACACCCATGGATGCGTCACAGCAGCGCGGAGCGCGCCGGCGAGTATGTGGCAGGACCGGTGCCTGGCGTGGCAACGCTGGCGTGAGCCTGCCAAGTGAACGCCGGTGAGCACGCCCACCAAGTCATGTCGAAATGTACTGGCGCCTTGACTGTGGCATGTAGTCATGTTCTTACATGACATGCGTGTCAGGATTATCACAATTGTACCAGTCATATATTTCGTCTTCCATTCACATCACGTAAGGCCTAATTTGGTATATGTGGAGCTAGTCAAACGGCCACGAGCGCGTCATGAAGAGCCCAATACACTCCTATGCAGCGGGACGCCGGATGCGCTGAAACACCCATGGATGCGTCACAGCAGCGCGGCGCGCGCCGGCGAGTATGTGGCAGGACCGGTGCCTGGCGTGGCAACGCTGGCGTGAGCCTGCCAAGTGAACGCCGGTGAGCACGCCCACCAAGTCATGTCGAAATGTACTGGCGCCTTGACTGTGGCATGTAGTCATGTTCTTACATGACATGCGTGTCAGGATTATCACAATTGCACCAGTCATATATTTCGTCTTCCATTCACATCACGTAAGGCCTAATTTGGTATATGTGGAGCTAGTCAAACGGCCACGAGCGCGTCATGAAGAGCCCAATACACTCCTATGCAGCGGGACGCCGGATGCGCTGAAACACCCATGGATGCGTCACAGCAGCGCGGCGCGCGCCGGCGAGTATGTGGCAGGACCGGTGCCTGGCGTGGCAACGCTGGCGTGAGCCTGCCAAGTGAACGCCGGTGAGCACGCCCACCAAGTCATGTCGAAATGTACTGGCGCCTTGACTGTGGCATGTAGTCATGTTCTTACATGACATGCGTGTCAGGATTATCACAATTGCACCAGTCATATATTTCGTCTTCCATTCACATCACGTAAGGCCTAATTTGGTATATGTGGAGCTAGTCAAACGGCCACGAGCGCGTCATGAAGAGCCCAATACACTCCTATGCAGCGGGACGCCGGATGCGCTGAAACACCCATGGATGCGTCACAGCAGCGCGGCGCGCGCCGGCGAGTATGTGGCAGGACCGGTGCCTGGCGTGGCAACGCTGGCGTGAGCCTGCCAAGTGAACGCCGGTGAGCACGCCCACCAAGTCATGTCGAAATGTACTGGCGCCTTGACTGTGGCATGTAGTCATGTTCTTACATGACATGCGTGTCAGGATTTTCACAATTGCACCAGTCATATATTTCGTCTTCCATTCACATCACGTAAGGCCTAATTTGGTATATGTGGAGCTAGTCAAACGGCCACGAGCGCGTCATGAAGAGCCCAATACACTCCTATGCAGCGGGACGCCGGATGCGCTGAAACACCCATGGATGCGTCACAGCAGCGCGGCGCGCGCCGGCGAGTATGTGGCAGGACCGGTGCCTGGCGTGGCAACGCTGGCGTGAGCCTGCCAAGTGAACGCCGGTGAGCACGCCCACCAAGTCATGTCGAAATGTACTGGCGCCTTGACTGTGGCATGTAGTCATGTTCTTAAATGACATGCGTGTCAGGATTATCACAATTGCACCAGTCATATATTTCGTCTTCCATTCACATCACGTAAGGCCTAATTTGGTATATGTGGAGCTAGTCAAACGGCCACGAGCGCGTCATGAAGAGCCCAATACACTCCTATGCAGCGGGACGCCGGATGCGCTGAAACACCCATGGATGCGTCACAGCAGCGCGGAGCGCGCCGGCGAGTATGTGGCAGGACCGGTGCCTGGCGTGGCAACGCTGGCGTGAGCCTGCCAAGTGAACGCCGGTGAGCACGCCCACCAAGTCATGTCGAAATGTACTGGCGCCTTGACTGTGGCATGTAGTCATGTTCTTACATGACATGCGTGTCAGGATTATCACAATTGCACCAGTCATATATTTCGTCTTCCATTCACATCACGTAAGGCCTAATTTGGTATATGTGGAGCTAGTCAAACGGCCACGAGCGCGTCATGAAGAGCCCAATACACTCCTATGCAGCGGGACGCCGGATGCGCTGAAACACCCATGGATGCGTCACAGCAGCGCGGCGCGCGCCGGCGAGTATGTGGCAGGACCGGTGCCTGGCGTGGCAACGCTGGCGTGAGCCTGCCAAGTGAACGCCGGTGAGCACGCCCACCAAGTCATGTCGAAATGTACTGGCGCCTTGACTGTGGCATGTAGTCATGTTCTTACATGACATGCGTGTCAGGATTTTCACAATTGCACCAGTCATATATTTCGTCTTCCATTCACATCACGTAAGGCCTAATTTGGTATATGTGGAGCTAGTCAAACGGCCACGAGCGCGTCATGAAGAGCCCAATACACTCCTATGCAGCGGGACGCCGGATGCGCTGAAACACCCATGGATGCGTCACAGCAGCGCGGCGCGCGCCGGCGAGTATGTGGCAGGACCGGTGCCTGGCGTGGCAACGCTGGCGTGAGCCTGCCAAGTGAACGCCGGTGAGCACGCCCACCAAGTCATGTCGAAATGTACTGGCGCCTTGACTGTGGCATGTAGTCATGTTCTTACATGACATGCGTGTCAGGATTTTCACAATTGCACCAGTCATATATTTCGTCTTCCATTCACATCACGTAAGGCCTAATTTGGTATATGTGGAGCTAGTCAAACGGCCACGAGCGCGTCATGAAGAGCCCAATACACTCCTATGCAGCGGGACGCCGGATGCGCTGAAACACCCATGGATGCGTCACAGCAGCGCGGCGCGCGCCGGCGAGTATGTGGCAGGACCGGTGCCTGGCGTGGCAACGCTGGCGTGAGCCTGCCAAGTGAACGCCGGTGAGCACGCCCACCAAGTCATGTCGAAATGTACTGGCGCCTTGACTGTGGCATGTAGTCATGTTCTTACATGACATGCGTGTCAGGATTTTCACAATTGCACCAGTCATATATTTCGTCTTCCATTCACATCACGTAAGGCCTAATTTGGTATATGTGGAGCTAGTCAAACGGCCACGAGCGCGTCATGAAGAGCCCAATACACTCCTATGCAGCGGGACGCCGGATGCGCTGAAACACCCATGGATGCGTCACAGCAGCGCGGCGCGCGCCGGCGAGTATGTGGCAGGACCGGTGCCTGGCGTGGCAACGCTGGCGTGAGCCTGCCAAGTGAACGCCGGTGAGCACGCCCACCAAGTCATGTCGAAATGTACTGGCGCCTTGACTGTGGCATGTAGTCATGTTCTTACATGACATGCGTGTCAGGATTTTCACAATTGCACCAGTCATATATTTCGTCTTCCATTCACATCACGTAAGGCCTAATTTGGTATATGTGGAGCTAGTCAAACGGCCACGAGCGCGTCATGAAGAGCCCAATACACTCCTATGCAGCGGGACGCCGGATGCGCTGAAACACCCATGGATGCGTCACAGCAGCGCGGCGCGCGCCGGCGAGTATGTGGCAGGACCGGTGCCTGGCGTGGCAACGCTGGCGTGAGCCTGCCAAGTGAACGCCGGTGAGCACGCCCACCAAGTCATGTCGAAATGTACTGGCGCCTTGACTGTGGCATGTAGTCATGTTCTTACATGACATGCGTGTCAGGATTTTCACAATTGCACCAGTCATATATTTCGTCTTCCATTCACATCACGTAAGGCCTAATTTGGTATATGTGGAGCTAGTCAAACGGCCACGAGCGCGTCATGAAGAGCCCAATACACTCCTATGCAGCGGGACGCCGGATGCGCTGAAACACCCATGGATGCGTCACAGCAGCGCGGCGCGCGCCGGCGAGTATGTGGCAGGACCGGTGCCTGGCGTGGCAACGCTGGCGTGAGCCTGCCAAGTGAACGCCGGTGAGCACGCCCACCAAGTCATGTCGAAATGTACTGGCGCCTTGACTGTGGCATGTAGTCATGTTCTTACATGACATGCGTGTCAGGATTATCACAATTGCACCAGTCATATATTTCGTCTTCCATTCACATCACGTAAGGCCTAATTTGGTATATGTGGAGCTAGTCAAACGGCCACGAGCGCGTCATGAAGAGCCCAATACACTCCTATGCAGCGGGACGCCGGATGCGCTGAAACACCCATGGATGCGTGTCAGCAGCGCGGCGCGCGCCGGCGAGTATGTGGCAGGACCGGTGCCTGGCGTGGCAACGCTGGCGTGAGCCTGCCAAGTGAACGCCGGTGAGCACGCCCACCAAGTCATGTCGAAATGTACTGGCGCCTTGACTGTGGCATGTAGTCATGTTCTTACATGACATGCGTGTCAGGATTATCACAATTGCACCAGTCATATATTTCGTCTTCCATTCACATCACGTAAGGCCTAATTTGGTATATGTGGAGCTAGTCAAACGGCCACGAGCGCGTCATGAAGAGCCCAATACACTCCTATGCAGCGGGACGCCGGATGCGCTGAAACACCCATGGATGCGTCACAGCAGCGCGGCGCGCGCCGGCGAGTATGTGGCAGGACCGGTGCCTGGCGTGGCAACGCTGGCGTGAGCCTGCCAAGTGAACGCCGGTGAGCACGCCCACCAAGTCATGTCGAAATGTACTGGCGCCTTGACTGTGGCATGTAGTCATGTTCTTACATGACATGCGTGTCAGGATTATCACAATTGCACCAGTCATATATTTCGTCTTCCATTCACATCACGTAAGGCCTAATTTGGTATATGTGGAGCTAGTCAAACGGCCACGAGCGCGTCATGAAGAGCCCAATACACTCCTATGCAGCGGGACGCCGGATGCGCTGAAACACCCATGGATGCGTCACAGCAGCGCGGCGCGCGCCGGCGAGTATGTGGCAGGACCGGTGCCTGGCGTGGCAACGCTGGCGTGAGCCTGCCAAGTGAACGCCGGTGAGCACGCCCACCAAGTCATGTCGAAATGTACTGGCGCCTTGACTGTGGCATGTAGTCATGTTCTTACATGACATGCGTGTCAGGATTTTCACAATTGCACCAGTCATATATTTCGTCTTCCATTCACATCACGTAAGGCCTAATTTGGTATATGTGGAGCTAGTCAAACGGCCACGAGCGCGTCATGAAGAGCCCAATACACTCCTATGCAGCGGGACGCCGGATGCGCTGAAACACCCATGGATGCGTCACAGCAGCGCGGCGCGCGCCGGCGAGTATGTGGCAGGACCGGTGCCTGGCGTGGCAACGCTGGCGTGAGCCTGCCAAGTGAACGCCGGTGAGCACGCCCACCAAGTCATGTCGAAATGTACTGGCGCCTTGACTGTGGCATGTAGTCATGTTCTTACATGACATGCGTGTCAGGATTTTCACAATTGCACCAGTCATATATTTCGTCTTCCATTCACATCACGTAAGGCCTAATTTGGTATATGGGGAGCTAGTCAAACGGCCACGAGCGCGTCATGAAGAGCCCAATACACTCCTATGCAGCGGGACGCCGGATGCGCTGAAACACCCATGGATGCGTCACAGCAGCGCGGCGCGCGCCGGCGAGTATGTGGCAGGACCGGTGCCTGGCGTGGCAACGCTGGCGTGAGCCTGCCAAGTGAACGCCGGTGAGCACGCCCACCAAGTCATGTCGAAATGTACTGGCGCCTTGACTGTGGCATGTAGTCATGTTCTTACATGACATGCGTGTCAGGATTTTCACAATTGCACCAGTCATATATTTCGTCTTCCATTCACATCACGTAAGGCCTAATTTGGTATATGTGGAGCTAGTCAAACGGCCACGAGCGCGTCATGAAGAGCCCAATACACTCCTATGCAGCGGAACGCCGGATGCGCTGAAACACCCATGGATGCGTCACAGCAGCGCGGCGCGCGCCGGCGAGTATGTGGCAGGACCGGTGCCTGGCGTGGCAACGCTGGCGTGAGCCTGCCAAGTGAACGCCGGTGAGCACGCCCACCAAGTCATGTCGAAATGTACTGGCGCCTTGACTGTGGCATGTAGTCATGTTCTTACATGACATGCGTGTCAGGATTATCACAATTGCACCAGTCATATATTTCGTCTTCCATTCACATCACGTAAGGCCTAATTTGGTATATGTGGAGCTAGTCAAACGGCCACGAGCGCGTCATGAAGAGCCCAATACACTCCTATGCAGCGGGACGCCGGATGCGCTGAAACACCCATGGATGCGTCACAGCAGCGCGGCGCGCGCCGGCGAGTATGTGGCAGGACCGGTGCCTGGCGTGGCAACGCTGGCGTGAGCCTGCCAAGTGAACGCCGGTGAGCACGCCCACTGATTGTTGGCCTAGTTGGTATTTACTTAATGGCATGATTTGGCCGCAAAAGAGACACACACAAGAAAAGGAACACTCAAACGCCGCCTGTGCTTGTCGTTTGAGTGTTCCTTTTCTTGTGTGTGTCTCTTTTGCGGCCAAATCATGCCATTGAGCACGCCCACCAAGTCATGTCGAAATGTACTGGCGCCTTGACTGTGGCATGTAGTCATGTTCTTACATGACATGCGTGTCAGGATTATCACAATTGCACCAGTCATATATTTCGTCTTCCATTCACATCACGTAAGGCCTAATTTGGTATATGTGGAGCTAGTCAAACGGCCACGAGCGCGTCATGAAGAGCCCAATACACTCCTATGCAGCGGGACGCCGGATGCGCTGAAACACCCATGGATGCGTCACAGCAGCGCGGCGCGCGCCGGCGAGTATGTGGCAGGACCGGTGCCTGGCGTGGCAACGCTGGCGTGAGCCTGCCAAGTGAACGCCGGTGAGCACGCCCACCAAGTCATGTCGAAATGTACTGGCGCCTTGACTGTGGCATGTAGTCATGTTCTTACATGACATGCGTGTCAGGATTATCACAATTGCACCAGTCATATATTTCGTCTTCCATTCACATCACGTAAGGCCTAATTTGGTATATGTGGAGCTAGTCAAACGGCCACGAGCGCGTCATGAAGAGCCCAATACACTCCTATGCAGCGGGACGCCGGATGCGCTGAAACACCCATGGATGCGTCACAGCAGCGCGGCGCGCGCCGGCGAGTATGTGGCAGGACCGGTGCCTGGCGTGGCAACGCTGGCGTGAGCCTGCCAAGTGAACGCCGGTGAGCACGCCCACCAAGTCATGTCGAAATGTACTGGCGCCTTGACTGTGGCATGTAGTCATGTTCTTACATGACATGCGTGTCAGGATTATCACAATTGCACCAGTCATATATTTCGTCTTCCATTCACATCACGTAAGGCCTAATTTGGTATATGTGGAGCTAGTCAAACGGCCACGAGCGCGTCATGAAGAGCCCAATACACTCCTATGCAGCGGGACGCCGGATGCGCTGAAACACCCATGGATGCGTCACAGCAGCGCGGCGCGCGCCGGCGAGTATGTGGCAGGACCGGTGCCTGGCGTGGCAACGCTGGCGTGAGCCTGCCAAGTGAACGCCGGTGAGCACGCCCACCAAGTCATGTCGAAATGTACTGGCGCCTTGACTGTGGCATGTAGTCATGTTCTTACATGACATGCGTGTCAGGATTATCACAATTGCACCAGTCATATATTTCGTCTTCCATTCACATCACGTAAGGCCTAATTTGGTATATGTGGAGCTAGTCAAACGGCCACGAGCGCGTCATGAAGAGCCCAATACACTCCTATGCAGCGGGACGCCGGATGCGCTGAAACACCCATGGATGCGTCACAGCAGCGCGGCGCGCGCCGGCGAGTATGTGGCAGGACCGGTGCCTGGCGTGGCAACGCTGGCGTGAGCCTGCCAAGTGAACGCCGGTGAGCACGCCCACCAAGTCATGTCGAAATGTACTGGCGCCTTGACTGTGGCATGTAGTCATGTTCTTACATGACATGCGTGTCAGGATTATCACAATTGCACCAGTCATATATTTCGTCTTCCATTCACATCACGTAAGGCCTAATTTGGTATATGTGGAGCTAGTCAAACGGCCACGAGCGCGTCATGAAGAGCCCAATACACTCCTATGCAGCGGGACGCCGGATGCGCTGAAACACCCATGGATGCGTCACAGCAGCGCGGCGCGCGCCGGCGAGTATGTGGCAGGACCGGTGCCTGGCGTGGCAACGCTGGCGTGAGCCTGCCAAGTGAACGCCGGTGAGCACGCCCACCAAGTCATGTCGAAATGTACTGGCGCCTTGACTGTGGCATGTAGTCATGTTCTTACATGACATGCGTGTCAGGATTATCACAATTGCACCAGTCATATATTTCGTCTTCCATTCACATCACGTAAGGCCTAATTTGGTATATGTGGAGCTAGTCAAACGGCCACGAGCGCGTCATGAAGAGCCCAATACACTCCTATGCAGCGGGACGCCGGATGCGCTGAAACACCCATGGATGCGTCACAGCAGCGCGGCGCGCGCCGGCGAGTATGTGGCAGGACCGGTGCCTGGCGTGGCAACGCTGGCGTGAGCCTGCCAAGTGAACGCCGGTGAGCACGCCCACCAAGTCATGTCGAAATGTACTGGCGCCTTGACTGTGGCATGTAGTCATGTTCTTACATGACATGCGTGTCAGGATTTTCACAATTGCACCAGTCATATATTTCGTCTTCCATTCACATCACGTAAGGCCTAATTTGGTATATGTGGAGCTAGTCAAACGGCCACGAGCGCGTCATGAAGAGCCCAATACACTCCTATGCAGCGGGACGCCGGATGCGCTGAAACAACCATGGATGCGTCACAGCAGCGCGGCGCGCGCCGGCGAGTATGTGGCAGGACCGGTGCCTGGCGTGGCAACGCTGGCGTGAGCCTGCCAAGTGAACGCCGGTGAGCACGCCCACCAAGTCATGTCGAAATGTACTGGCGCCTTGACTGTGGCATGTAGTCATGTTCTTACATGACATGCGTGTCAGGATTATCACAATTGCACCAGTCATATATTTCGTCTTCCATTCACATCACGTAAGGCCTAATTTGGTATATGTGGAGCTAGTCAAACGGCCACGAGCGCGTCATGAAGAGCCCAATACACTCCTATGCAGCGGGACGCCGGATGCGCTGAAACACCCATGGATGCGTCACAGCAGCGCGGCGCGCGCCGGCGAGTATGTGGCAGGACCGGTGCCTGGCGTGGCAACGCTGGCGTGAGCCTGCCAAGTGAACGCCGGTGAGCACGCCCACCAAGTCATGTCGAAATGTACTGGCGCCTTGACTGTGGCATGTAGTCATGTTCTTACATGACATGCGTGTCAGGATTATCACAATTGCACCAGTCATATATTTCGTCTTCCATTCACATCACGTAAGGCCTAATTTGGTATATGTGGAGCTAGTCAAACGGCCACGAGCGCGTCATGAAGAGCCCAATACACTCCTATGCAGCGGGACGCCGGATGCGCTGAAACACCCATGGATGCGTCACAGCAGCGCGGCGCGCACCGGCGAGTATGTGGCAGGACCGGTGCCTGGCGTGGCAAGCTGGCGTGAGCCTGCCAAGTGAACGCCGGTGAGCACGCCCACCAAGTCATGTCGAAATGTACTGGCGCCTTGACTGTGGCATGTAGTCATGTTCTTACATGACATGCGTGTCAGGATTATCACAATTGCACCAGTCATATATTTCGTCTTCCATTCACATCACGTAAGGCCTAATTTGGTATATGTGGAGCTAGTCAAACGGCCACGAGCGCGTCATGAAGAGCCCAATACACTCCTATGCAGCGGGACGCCGGATGCGCTGAAACACCCATGGATGCGTCACAGCAGCGCGGCGCGCGCCGGCGAGTATGTGGCAGGACCGGTGCCTGGCGTGGCAACGCTGGCGTGAGCCTGCCAAGTGAACGCCGGTGAGCACGCCCACCAAGTCATGTCGAAATGTACTGGCGCCTTGACTGTGGCATGTAGTCATGTTCTTACATGACATGCGTGTCAGGATTATCACAATTGCACCAGTCATATATTTCGTCTTCCATTCACATCACGTAAGGCCTAATTTGGTATATGTGGAGCTAGTCAAACGGCCACGAGCGCGTCATGAAGAGCCCAATACACTCCTATGCAGCGGGACGCCGGATGCGCTGAAACACCCATGGATGCGTCACAGCAGCGCGGCGCGCGCCGGCGAGTATGTGGCAGGACCGGTGCCTGGCGTGGCAACGCTGGCGTGAGCCTGCCAAGTGAACGCCGGTGAGCACGCCCACCAAGTCATGTCGAAATGTACTGGCGCCTTGACTGTGGCATGTAGTCATGTTCTTACATGACATGCGTGTCAGGATTATCACAATTGCACCAGTCATATATTTCGTCTTCCATTCACATCACGTAAGGCCTAATTTGGTATATGTGGAGCTAGTCAAACGGCCACGAGCGCGTCATGAAGAGCCCAATACACTCCTATGCAGCGGGACGCCGGATGCGCTGAAACACCCATGGATGCGTCACAGCAGCGCGGCGCGCGCCGGCGAGTATGTGGCAGGACCGGTGCCTGGCGTGGCAACGCTGGCGTGAGCCTGCCAAGTGAACGCCGGTGAGCACGCCCACCAAGTCATGTCGAAATGTACTGGCGCCTTGACTGTGGCATGTAGTCATGTTCTTACATGACATGCGTGTCAGGATTATCACAATTGCACCAGTCATATATTTCGTCTTCCATTCACATCACGTAAGGCCTAATTTGGTATATGTGGAGCTAGTCAAACGGCCACGAGCGCGTCATGAAGAGCCCAATACACTCCTATGCAGCGGGACGCCGGATGCGCTGAAACACCCATGGATGCGTCACAGCAGCGCGGCGCGCGCCGGCGAGTATGTGGCAGGACCGGTGCCTGGCGTGGCAACGCTGGCGTGAGCCTGCCAAGTGAACGCCGGTGAGCACGCCCACCAAGTCATGTCGAAATGTACTGGCGCCTTGACTGTGGCATGTAGTCATGTTCTTACATGACATGCGTGTCAGGATTATCACAATTGCACCAGTCATATATTTCGTCTTCCATTCACATCACGTAAGGCCTAATTTGGTATATGTGGAGCTAGTCAAACGGCCACGAGCGCGTCATGAAGAGCCCAATACACTCCTATGCAGCGGGACGCCGGATGCGCTGAAACACCCATGGATGCGTCACAGCAGCGCGGCGCGCGCCGGCGAGTATGTGGCAGGACCGGTGCCTGGCGTGGCAACGCTGGCGTGAGCCTGCCAAGTGAACGCCGGTGAGCACGCCCACCAAGTCATGTCGAAATGTACTGGCGCCTTGACTGTGGCA
The DNA here is from genome assembly GCF_043290135.1 of Rhipicephalus microplus. Lineage (NCBI taxonomy): Eukaryota > Metazoa > Arthropoda > Arachnida > Ixodida > Ixodidae > Rhipicephalus > Rhipicephalus microplus. The sequence continues at coordinate 10,935,595 of NC_134703.1, read as the reverse complement.
TGTAGTCATGTTCTTACATGACACGCATCTCATGATTATCATGTTTGCACCAGTCACTTACCTTCGTCATCCATTGACGTCACGTAATACCAAATTTGACATATGTAAAGCTAGCGAAACGGCCGCTAGCACATCATGAGTGTGGCATGTAGTCATGTTGTTACATGACACGCATGTCGTTATTATCATGTTTGCATCTGTCATTTACCTATGTCGTCCGTTCGCGTCACGTAATACCGAGTCTGGTGCATGTGAAGCAGTCGAAGCGGCCGCGAGCGCATCATGAGCGTAGCATGTCATGTTATTACATAACACGCATCTCATGGTTACCGTGTTTGCACCAGTTTCATACCTTCGTCGTCCATTCACGTCCGTAATACCAAATTTGGTATAAGTGAAGCTAGCGAAACGGCCGCCAGTGCATCACGAGCGTGGCATGTAGTCGTGTTGTTACATGACACGCATCTCATGATTATCGTGTTTGCACCAGTCACGTACCTTCGTCATCCATTCACGTACCGTAATACCAAATTTGGTAAATGTGACGCTAGCGAAACGCCCGCGAGCGCATCATGGGCTTGGCATGTAGTCATGTTGTTGCATGACACGCATGTCATGATTTTCATGTTAGGATCTGTCGCTTGTGTTCGCCATGGAATCATGTCATACCATACGAGTTTTGCAACATGCCAAGTGAACGAAATTACCGCAAAAGCTGCAGGACCATGGAATGTATATCATGACACTTATGACATCCATGTCATGATTTTCATGTTTCGACTAATTAAATATGTTCTTTATACAGTCGTGTTATGCCATACCAAGTTTGGTATCGATACCATTATCGAAACGGCCAGGAGAACTAAAACTCGTAGGCGGCTAGGTAGATAGATAGATGCGCGCTAAGTCGCCGAAGTTCGCTAAGAAATGCTTCGCATTTAGAAAAGAACACGGAGTGTTTGCCACTGCGCGCCGTCAAACTGCGCCAAATTGCCCTGGCTGCTACATCCTTCCACATTTCTTCGAAATTAGGGGAGTCTGCGCCACACCATCACCACAGAGCGTGCTGTGACTTTCAGAAATGAACCAGCCACTTGAGGTGCTCCCGTGGAAAGCGGCATCGCGGTGCACCCGCGTAAGACGCAACCGGAGCCAAGCTAAGCCAAGCTGGGCCAAATGTCACTGTTGGGATAAAGCGGGGACGCAGTAAATGCCTGATTTTTCGGACTTTCTAAGGACCATGAAATCGCCTGAAAAAAAGAATAGAAATAGATTCATGTTTCTTTTTTTATTCCGTTCAATTCGAATTGCCACAGCAGCATCCGAAAGAGCTTCAATACCTTCAAGTACACTTGTAAGGGTTATTGGTGCATGCCCATGCTCTCGTAGATACATTCTGGACCTGCCGCGAACCCCGCTTAACTACGTGCCAGCCTCCGTTTGCAAATTTACGTCTCGTCATGAGCGCTGCCAATACCAGAAAGGCGTGGAATAAAATACGGCTTTATGGCATGGAGCGTGTGGAAACGATGATGCGGAATATAAAGGGTGTGACAGAATAGACCTGTCCGGACCTCCCCGATGCGTGTATGCGCTTAGAAAATGAGCCACTTACGAAAACCTTCTGCGACATGTAGCTTTTGCTGCCACAAGAAACCGATCATTCCTAGTTGTGTGCAGCACATCGCAAACACAGCTGACGCCGTTCCTACCGGGAGCGATTGTGCACTGTACGCACGTGTTTGTTATGAAGATGTGTTCTCGCTCCGTTCCTGATCGCAACATGGCCCCGCGATGCCAAGCTGCTTTGATTCGTACCACATCTGTGCGGTGCGCTTTGCCGCCTCGCACAGAAAGGCAGTGTGGACGGCGGCGCGTGTGGGCAATCAAAAGCGTGCATTACGCTAAATATCGCGCCGCATGCACTAACAAGGAGTTAGCTGAATATGATTATCATAAAGCGATTCAGTATTACTGCCGCATCGCCGCCATCACGCATGTGAACATTCTTACTGCGCTGTGATGCTGGCACCTTCAATTTTTTTATCTACTTTACCCAAAAGCCTTTTTGCATTACGGCAAAGCCGACTTTTGAACATTGCTGCGACGTCGAACGTTTCGCTAACGCGCTCGTTCAAGCGTACGGGGCCATAGACGTGACAGAGCTGGGGACTAAGTAAAGCTGTTTCAGACCTGAAACCCTGACTGAAAGTGCGAAAAAATCGGACGCCGAAGAGTTTCAGTGCCCAAATTTTCAGACATTCTTATACACTGACGTCCCTGGGGCTTGTGACGCTGTCGCGAAAGCGTCTGAATTTGCAAGCATGTCTGAAAGGTTGGGCATCCGAAAAATCGGCGGACATCTTCAATAATATTATAAGAAACTGACACGGTTTTCGATTTCATCATTCGCATTGTCTGCTAAATAAGGTCTAGTTATCTTTATACCGTATGGTGAAATATGGTGGAATCCAGCTCTCAACCTTATTGAACGTTCAGTGGTATAATTTTTTTCTCTTATACTTGTAATATGCTTGTATAACGTACAACACATTGTGATTTCATCAGTCGTGTGTCGTGAACGCAGTATGCGTCTTGAAAGGATTCTAGAAATAGCTGGTCCGAAAGCCAGTTCTCCTGCTCCAAAATCAGCTGCAAAGCATAATTGCCCATGACTGGTTCTTGCGGTGGCATGTCGTTGTTTCCCGTTTTTTCTGCGCGAAGTTGTTGACATATGCAAACCACTTGCGTTGGCCTGGGGCGGATCCAACCACTCATAATAGGGGGGGGGGGGGGTCGCCTAACGTAACATCTGGGCGTGGTCATGACTTTTCTATTTTCACTAAAAAAAGCCCTTTAATGCATAAATACTGTACAAAGTTTCGTGGGCGAACAGCCCGTGGGATCGATTACCGCAATAGAAGCGTATATTATCTGCAAAATATCAGCAGCGAATATGAATTGGAAGGTATCTTAAATAAATTTTCAAGTTTGCGGGCTTCGGATTGCATGCTCTTACAAATTGAGCTACAGCGGTGGTCGTCCACTGATCGGGTGCTCGCTAGAAGAGCTGATGCTGCTCTTGACGCCGAGACACAATTTTGTTCTTTTTTTTTTTTTGCCTGGACGCGTCACGTGCGGCACACAACACAAGCACTCGTTGTTACTTACTCCGTATGGCTGCTCTTCATAGCATGATGCGCATCGAGACGCCGTTCCTCGATACTGCAGAGAACATGGGACGAGGAAAGCACTCACCGAATTGGCCGGAAGCAAGCGACGGGGACTCGTTCGCGAGCAATGTGGTCGCAGCTGAGGCTGACGCGGCTCTGGACCGCAGCTGGCCGCCCGCGGCTCGACCCAGCAAGTCGGGGGGTGCTGCGCTTGCCAGGCCCTTTATTCCTCGCAGAAGGGAAGCGTTCGCTCGCAAGACACGACACGTGCCTTCTGCCCTCCTTTTGTCGTTTTCTCTTTTTTTTCTTATTGTATGACAGTTTCCCATTCTGACAAGGAGGGAAAAAGCTGGCAACCAGCAAACTAGGGGAAGCCGCATCCTGTGCTTATTATCAACACAACCTAGAAAAGACTGAGGAAAGTTGTAGCAGTTCCATGGTTGTCCTGAGAGACGCGCCTTAGTCCCCCGTATCGTTACGGCCCAGCGTAACTCATCGCCCACATTTGCAACTCCCGGTTTTGATATCGCAATTAATATTCCACAAAGAATATCTAATATTACAAAGGAAGGAGGGGAAGGTTCCAATAATTGTGACGGGCTACAACTACTCCGTACAAACGACTACCCCTCGAGTCAGTAATTGAAAAATTAATTGAAAATTTAATGCTAGTCACCTCGATGCCACTTTAGCTGCGACAGTATATATATTTTCGCTTCGATGCTGAGTTCATGTGTGAAGAGAGCAGGTGGTCGATTGTCGGAGCATGTTGATAAATATCTAGTTCTATCTGGAATAAAAAAAAAAGTTAATCCTGTCGTGGAATAACAACTGAAACCAACACTCATGAAAGGTAACAAGTATAAATTTTCGCTAGTTCTGTTGAAATCAAGAAAAATCATAGTGCGATAACATTGAAGAGCTCGTTTCGCCGAAATTCCGGTGTCGGCGTCGTGAGCGAAATCATCATCGTATGCGCGACCGAAAAACTATGAAATCGAATGAATAATAAAAAATCCTGGGCCAAAGTGGGGACCGAACCTAGTTCGTCTGGGTGCGAGTTGGGATCAAACCCGGGTTGTTTGCGAGGCAAGCGGATGTTATACCACACGGTCATGCCTCCGCTTGTGAACACAGTGAAAAGAAGTTCCCCTGCTTGGAAATGCAGTGAAACAACTTTCATGCTTCCCAAACACGCACGTCCTGTTACATGCTTCACAATTCAACATGAAATATTGCAGTAATAATGCGTGGTACAAGCGCCCATCACCAGCAGGTGTCAAAACATGTGATGATGATGATGGTGCTCTTATATTGCTGGCACTCGCTCACGAAGGGGGATCGGCCAAGAACCGGGTGGGAGGATCTTTAAGGTAGTTGATTATGTATCTAAAAACCTCCAATGAAATTTAAGCAAAAACAAACAAATAGTAAATAATGTATGAAACTGCTGCACGAGCATGTGGTCAGGCAATCAGATAGTCTCAGAGCTGAAAATAATAACAACAATAGACTAACAAGGTAATCTGCTTGTGCCCATTGTGTACGCAAACACAGCAGAGCTAACCTTCCTGTGGCTATAACCTAATGTAATCCCTCCAAATGATAAAATTAGTGCAAGGTTTATTTCTGAACGTAGCTTTTCAATAGAATCGACACGATATCTTTCCTTTTGATAAGAATATCAGTGACAGAATAAAAAAAATTGGCTATTGTTTTTATTAATTTCCTTGCAAAAAAGACATAACGTAGAAGTTTCGAGTCAAGCTTTATGTAAGTAATAATTCAGATGTGGAATTCTACAGCGTAATCTGGTGATTGTAATTTCTAACTGCCGAGATGCACACCACTGTTTATTCTAGCAAAATCTTAGGTATACGAAGTCTCTGACTTTATCCTATGATACTTTGTCTAGTTCCTTGGGCAAACAAGTATTTCTATATCTTAGTGCTGTTACGTAAGCCGAATCCGGTAAAAAAGAGGTCCGCTTGAAGATGCTTTGGCTAACGAGTTTGCCATATTATTGAGACAAATCTCGCAAGTGCCAGGTACCCATAACAAGTGCAATTTTCTCAGGTTTGCTGGCATTAAACTACTAATCGTACTCATGAGTGTTAATTATTTTCTTTTTTTGCTGCAGAGAGTGTAGTGCATACCTAGAGAGAATCCGTAAATATGACTGCTTCTAATTCACTTGTAAGAAGTTTATGAAGTGCTAGAATAATAGAAAATAATGCAGCAGTGTATATTGGCGTATAATCTGGTAATCGAACTAAAAAAAACCCAGTCGAGAGAAGTACAGAAGATGCCTACTCCAGCCTTTTCGTTTAACACGGATGCATCCGTCACAATAATGTTATGAGCAGTTGAGCCACGCAATCTTGTATCTAATTATTTAAATGCAGAAGGGGCATTTGTTTTGCATTAGAAGAAAAAATATCATCAAATTCTATGCGAATTTTTGAATTGAGCATACTTGTTGAGGTAGTCTTATTGATATTTTCATTCAGAGTTTCTAGCAGCGCTTTAATGTGCCCAATCTCGGGGGAGTGTAATCTTGACCATTGTGTTCCGGAGAATGATCTTGGTTCTCGAATAAAAACGTAAGAAGCTTGACTCAAAGGAGAATTGTACATTTTAAAGGAAGTTTGAGCTGTAAGTATTTCAAACCGAGTTAACAAAGGTGGAAGACGCGCTCCCACATTCAAAACGTCATTTGCAACAAACTTGGGGAATCCAAGACACGAGAGCAAAGCTTCTCTTTTCAATATTATTAGCAGCCTCATTTTATATGCTGGCCTGACAGAAATAATACGCACAAGATTCATAATAGGCCGCACATACATCTTCTAAATCATTATCGATTTTCTGTTTCCTAATTTTCGTCACCACTTCTGGGCACGTGTCGCTTTAGAGCCTTTTCCAACTTAACGTTCCATTATATAAGGTGCCTAGGTATTTTAAAACATCGACCCGGGGAAAGATCTTGTTACAATACACCTGTTAAATGTTGACACGATCCTTAAAAGAGAACGACATAAGCTCACTTTTTGACGTTTAATGACACATGAATATTTTCAAGCCATGCTTCCAGTATGTTTATGTAATTCTGTGATGCCTGATACAATGAGTGCAGATCACCATTTGTGGCAAAGAAAGCAATATCATCTGTGTACACGTGAATTTGAATATCCTGATGGGTTTGAATGAAACTTAGCTATAGAACTTAGCTTTCTCCATGCCTATCTAACCGCTTTTGTGGACGTTGTCTCTTAACATAACCCCCGGGTGCTGAAGCACCGTCTCAGTGCTATCTATGATGTTGCCGAGTGGTAATGCATAAGGCGAGATTCATGAACAATGCCTGTAGACAGTGAAGGGGAGGAGGAGGAAGACTCGAGCGGGGCTATCTTGTAGGTCACATCTCTCACCTGGCGCAATACGCGGTAGGGTCCCGAGTAGCGGGAAAGCAGTTTTTCAGAAAGTCCAACGCGCCAGGTTGGAGTCCACAATAGCACAAGATAACCCGGAGTAAAGGGGACGCGCTTGGACGCCGGAGCGAGCGGACGCGCTTCGCATGCGCTCCGCCGAACGTGTGCTCTCGTTGACCGGATTACTTTGATATTGTCTCCGGCACTGTGTCGGATCATCAAGTTTTAACTGTCCAAGGAACCGCACACCCTTCCCGAGGCTGTAGAGCATCTCCATTTTTCTCTATCGCCTTCAGAAGAACCCATGTGAGCGCTGGATCGCTGGGCCTAAGCGTCGACCCAGCTCGCCTGTGCGAGTACGGGTGACTAGGCCTAACGGCGGGACTCCTTCCACAACAATATGGACGCTAGCACTACGCCAACTGCTGACGTGACTACTACCGGATGCGTTCAACCTGCATTCAGCCCCAACGACACCCATGATAACACGGAATTTCTCGACCTCAACGAGCTCACTTCGGCAAGCGAAGATGAAGTTGCCGAGCACCATCCCACGTCGTCTGCATCGCTGGGACCGGTGAGCGACACCGACGCCAACTGGAAACTGGCGATTTCCCGTCGCCAGCGTCAACGCCAGAAAAAATTTGACAAAGCTCGAGCGGAATTGATGCAGCCGGCCGGTCCTGCAAGCACTCCGCCCAGCCACGTCAACGCCGGGGCTGCTGCGGCTGCGAGCGCTCCTGCTGCGCAGGCAGACGCGGCCGGCGTCGCACCGGCGCGAACACCACCACCCGTAACGAAGCCGCGCCAGCTACGATGGAAGCCGCCGCCGCTTCCACGCACGGACATAAAGATCATCATGCGCCCGAAAAAGGGCCTGGCCATTTGGAACTTCACTACGCATCAAATCTCCCGAGCCGTAGCAGTGGCGGGCAATTCTCGACAACATTGTACTGGTGATCATTTCATTATACGTACTCGCCCCGGGTCGAACATCATTATTGCCAGCACGCCACATGTTGAGACAGCCGAAATTCTTCGTCGGATCACCACCTTCATGCTTGAGAGGAAGACCTACGAATTTAATACCTATGTGGCGGCCCCTGAGGGCACCTTGCGGGGAGTTGTTCATGGGATAGACCCTGGCACAACTCCGGAAGAACTCACCGCCAACCTCCGCGTGCGCACACAGGGACACAGTGCACAGTGCACGAATGCTTGGTGCTACCAAATCTGCCGTGATCACTTTTGAGGGCCCCCTTCTGCCACGATATGTACTGTATTACGCTGGGGAGGTGGCTTGCCAACCGTACAAGCCGACGCGACAAGCCTGCCAAGTTTGCTTACAACCGGGGCACCACTCAGACGTATGCCCCACGCCAAACGCTCCCGTCTGTCGGCAGTGTGGTATCATTGACCCCGTTGACGGTCACCCCTGTGCTCCCAAATGTCACTTGTGTGGAGATGCCCACTTAACGGGCGCCAAAGAGTGCTCTCAGAGATTGAAGGCCCCGCGCCCACGGCCACCTCCTCAACCAGCAGCACCAGCCAGGGGCCGCAACCCCCATCGTAACCCACCCACTCACAAACGTAGGTGCTTCAGCAAGGAAAACGAGACCTCATGCAGCCACTTCCGCTCACGCTCGAGGTCACAGTCCTTCCCGCCCCTCCCTTCTGTGGAACCTGGCCAACAGCAGCGACAACATCCGAAGAACCAGATGACCAAGGGGCAGCAGCAGCAGCAGCAACCCACCTGTCAACAGTTCCAGCACGCCTCCAGCAAGCATAATGAGAAGCCCAATCCCACTCCATCAGCCGGCGCCGACAATAAGGTGAGCTGGTCAGCAAATGTAGATCCTCCCATCGCTCCACTCAATACCCTGTCCACCGCATACGAACACCTTCTCGCGGAAAACATAAAACTCAAACAGGAGCTGGTGGCCGTCAGGGCACGTCAAGCCAAGGACAGTTCTAAACTTCATGCCCTAATGGCACGTCTTGGATCGCCGCCCGACTCCCCTGAAAAAAAAAAAACCCAACCTCCCCCAAGAGACAGAAAATCCCTAAAACGGCGCTATCAATTCCTGCTGCGTCGGGCACCAGAGTCACACGCGAAGAGTTACGCTAAATGCTCTCTACGCTCGCGCAGCAGCTATCGCAACAATTCAGTGCCGTATTCACTGTCGGAGAACGCCTCGACTCTCTCGAGACACGCTTCGAGGCGCAAATTGCTGAAACAGGCGAAAACATACGCAGGAAGAGGGCCACTCGTAGCTCGCACGCCACGACAGATCACGGTTATCATAGACTAGGATTGCAATCACATGCATCCGAAATCCTCGCTACCCCCACATTGACACCCAGCGCCCTCACCCTCACTCCTACATCGGCGTCGCAGGCCGAGATTCCGATACCCACGCCTTTCCACTTAACGAATTAACCATGGGCAGCACAGCCCCACTCATTGGCGAACTTTTAGAAGTCTGGCAATGGAACTGCCGCGGCTTCCGCAGAAAGCGGAGCCTCCTCCAACAGTACATTAACACACACCTTGCTCGGCCAGATGTCATAGCGCTTCAGGAGCCCGGAACGCCACCCATATTTTCAGGTTATGAGTCCTATAATAGTCAAACAAAGGGCAAAGCGGCCATCCTGATTGACAAAGCGCTAACCACAGTTGGCTTAGACAACATCCCAGACACCAACATAGAACATGTGATTGTGGAGCTAGTTCTCAGGCAAAAAAAAAGGAGAAAAGCGAAGTATCATCATTGTCAACGTATATAGCGCCCCAAAGCAAAAAACCACTGATTTCCATGCCCTCGTCCAAGGTGCCTGCAGATTGGCCCAGGGAAAAGAACTCTTACTGCTCGGTGACTTCAACGCTCTCGACGAACGCTGGGGTTACAACCGTTCGGATGTCAAAGGCAAACAGCTTGCGGCTGCCACTGAAAAATTTCAGCTTGAACTGCTCACGGATCCCGCGTTCCCTACCCGGATCGGCAACAGTGTGTGCAGGGACACTTGCCCAGATCTCACCTTCGCCCGTGGCCGTGCAAACTATAACTGGGACAACCTGCAGGAATCCTTGGGCAGCGACCACTTCATTCTCCGCACAAAAGTCACAGAGAGCGCAGCGCGTCGGTCTATTGGAGAAGCATGCATCACAAACTGGGACGCCTTTCGTCGTGAGAGTGAACATTCACTCGACAGCCTCACAAGCCTCACCGACTGGTGCACCCAACTTAAAAAAATTCGAGAGCGTTGGACCACCACCATTAACAGAACACCTGCACTGCCGGAAGTGGACGGCCATCTGCTACATCTGTGGGAAGCCCGAAGGAGCCTCATCCGCAGATAGAGGACGCAAAAACATAACCGACGCCTCAAGCTAAGGATCGCCACACTCACCACTCAGGCAGAGCAGTACGCTACAGAACTGGCGCGACTCAATTGGGCCCAGTTTAGTGACTCTCTTCGAGGCTCATTGGGCACGGCCCGCACGTGGCACATTTTGCGGGCTTTGATGGACCCCACTCGAACAAAAAATTAGACGAATAAGTCAGTCATGCGCCTCATACACGCCTTTGAGAGTGTGACGATGAGCTGCTGGATCAAGTCCGGCGAAAATGCTTTGGTGATTTCTACCCACCCACATCTCAGGCTGCGTATCGCGGACGTGCCAATGACACTCTCGACCGACCAATAACGGTGGACGAAGTTTACGCAGCCATTCGCAGCAGCAATCGCAACACAGCTGCTGGGGCAGACGGTATCACGTACTCCCTTATCAGGAACCTCAACGACAGCGCCGTACAAGAAATCGCGGCGTTTTTCAATGATCATTTGCAACGTGGCACGCTTCCTCCTGAATGGAAGCACGCGGAGGTCATAATGATACTGAAGCCGGGAAAAAAACTTCAGATCGAAGAAGAAGAAGCCGACCAGTGCGGGCGTTAGAACATCGGCTTCCGCTATCTTCAATGATTGTGTGCGGTTTGCCGCCTACAATCACCGTGATTTGCACACCAACGTACGCACCAAGTTACGAGAATTCCGTGGACACCGTATTTATTTCGGTGGGTGGACTCTTTCTCTACTTTTGGCCTTCTGAAGTGCTTACGCCGCCGCTGCCTCGCTACCCCTAGCGGGCTAAGCCTTGCTCCGGTGAGCCAAGGTGGGTAGGCTTGGGCCTATCCCGCAAGTTTACCCCGTTCATCATGGAAATCGTCGAAGGCGAAGCAATATCGCCTGAAGAAGCGAATGGCCCAGGCTGGATTACGGCGTACAACCGTAAGCCAAGCAAGAGCAAAGCTAACCAATCCCAAGACGCAAGACCAACAAGTACGCGAGGGAGACGTAGGGACGGCGGCCGCACCGCCGAACCGAGAAGCGCGTACCAACGCCTCGTCGCTACCTCAAGACTCCCTCAACTTCCGAGGGACACATATCGCATAATCGTAAGGCCCCGAGATGGCCTCAACGTGGCTAAAATCACGCCGGTGCAGTTTGAGCAAGCCCTGGCGATGGCCGCCGCCCTGGCTCCTCAAGACCTCATGGAAGACTCTATATGCCCAAATGTCACCCAGAACATTTTTGTAGTGTGTACCCCAATCGAACGAAACGCACGAGCTTATACCATGGTACAGCAACTACGTCTGCGAGACACTCTGTACCGAGTTGCTGTATATCCGGCTCCACCCGACAACACGTGCAAAGGCGTCATCCGAGGCATTGACATTGACCTCACCGATACCCAGCTCCGAGAACTGATCGTCACAAAGCGCAACCCGAGTGCCCTGGAGGTGAAACGCATCAAGAACACCACAGCCGTCACCATCCTGTTCCAAGGAATGCAAGTTCCCAATTATGTATACTGCGGGGCGAGCATAGTTCGATGCACGCTTTTCCGCAGACACACGGAAGTTTGTTACAACTGCGGCAGCCTCGGCCATCGTGCAGACGTTTGCCCTAATCCTAACACAACGTGGTGCCGAAAGTGCGGACTCAAAACCCCACCCGAAAACCACCAATGTAAGCCCCACTGCACCCTCTGCGGTGGACCACACCCCACTGCCGATAAGGACTGCAAACGTAAATTTCAAGTTCCGTACATCGTACGCCAACGACGACGCCGACGCCGTCGACGCGGTCGTAGCCGCTCCCGAGGATCGAGTGGAGCCAGCTCCCGCGATTCCAGCGCCACCTCGAGCACCTATGCGACATCCAGGCGAAGCCGCTCCCTCACACCGACAGCGAGACGTCGCAGTGCCCAGCGCAGCCACTCCCGCTCCAGGAGACACTCCCCATCTCGCCAGGCTGAGCTGACATGGGCGGACCGAGTCCAAGGGAAGAAACCACCGCTACGGAGCACGCCGCCAGTCACAAAGGTAACGCGGCCCTCATTGCCAGAGCATGAAAGCGAGGTAGTTACAACTCTACGAGAAGAACTAGCAGGTCTTCGGGCAACCATACAACAGCTCACCACACAACTAAATGAGGCGAGGCACCAAATACAAACTCTCACAGCTCCTAAAGATCCCCCCTCATCCACTGTAGATGTTAGCAAACCTAAACGCAGAGCCCCACCACTCCGCGAAGCGGACACGAATGACAGCGACTCACCAGAAGACACTCTAAACGAAATCTTACGTCTCACGCGAGAAAACCACGATAACATCGACACGCTGTCACGCCGGGTGGAAGCACTAGAGCAAAAAGCCACCATAAAAGCTAAAACCAAAGCCAGAACAGTAGTTTCTGTGGATCCTACGGCAAATCTGCCTGGGCCACCAAATTCAATGTAATCATCATGGCTTCCACAACCCAAAACACGTTAGAAATTTGGCAGTGGAATTGCGCTAGCTTCGCGACCCGTAAAACCCCACTGCTGCAGTACATTAAAGCGCAACCCAAGAAGCCTCATGTAATATTACTGCAGGAGACCCTTTGTGATACTCTCACATTATCGGGTTACCACCCCATCTCACAACGAGGGGATACCAAGAGAGGTATAGCCACGCTGATTAGCAAGAAATTTGCTCACATAGTACATGAGGTATTACCCACCCGCAGCCGCCTGGAAGCGATACTCGTCGAACTCGTACCAAACCGTTTTTTAAAACAAAGCGTTTTTATCCTTAACGTTTACAGCTCCCCGACAGACTACAGACAGTCCTTCCACGCGCTCTTAACTAAAGCCACAACGCTCGCGCGAAACTCTCCGCTTGTTATAGCAGGCGACTTCAATGCCCCCCACCCGTCATGGGGTTACCCCCAGGCAACGGCTAAAGGCACTAACCTCACGCGAGCAATTGACGACTTGTCCCTCACACTCATCACAGATCACCGATTCCCTACGAGACTTGGAACATCGGTACAACGCGACACTACGCCGGACTTGGTATTTACCCGTAACGTCACAGGCCACACCTGGACCAATACGCAGGAAAACCTGGGCAGCGATCACTTCATCATACGAACCGAACTACCCAACGCATCAGCCCCACCCCGTACATTCACGCTAACGGACTGGGATGCCTTCCGCACCCTCCGCAAAAACAACACAAAGGAATACAACACATTCATCGAACTACTCACCTCACTTCAGGAAGACATAGCCAAAACAACGAAAACAATACAAACAGAACTCGAGGTCCCGAGAATGGACCCACACCTCGCACATTTGCTCGAGGCAAAAGCGTCAATACTCGCGCGCTGGAAAACACAACGACTAAACAGACGCTTACGAAAACGTCTATCAATACTGAACCAAGACATTGCCAAATATTGCACGGAGCTCACACGACTCCAATGGCATGAACTCTGCTCGGCGGTCGACGGCCGCATGCGAACTGGGGGTAAATGGAACCTCCTAAAATACATGCTGGACGACTGCGAAACAAAAAACAACCAGAGTCATGCCATAGACCGGCTCCTACACTCGCACAAAAAGATGGGAGGAACAAACTCATCCTTTCTTGAAGAAATCTCCAAACGTCACCTCCCCTTAAACACAGCACAACCCACCGACTACCCAGAAATAGAATGCGAAACGATACCCTAACTCGACGAACCCTTCACGGAGTCAGAAATTCGGGAGGCATTACACAACCTCAACAGCAGATCAGCCCCCGGTCCTGACAAGGTAACCAACCGCCTGTTGCGAAATTTAGACGACCAAGCCATCACACTACTCACAAAAGACATTAATTACATGTGGGAAACTGGCCAGGTACCTGAACAATGGCGCACGGCCACGGTAATCCTTCTCTCAAAGCCAGGTAAACCACTCAACTTCGACAATCTACGCCCGATTTCCCTAACCTCATGCATAGGAAAAGCAGCTGAACATGTCATCCTAAATCGTGTATCGCGCTACATAGAGGATCACGAACTCTTTCCGTTCAACATGGTCGGGTTCCGTCCGCACCTTTCAACACAAGACGTCATGCTATTACTAAAGAAACAGATCTTCGACTCAAAAACGAGAGATGTTCGTGGCATTCTCGCCCTAGACCTCACTAAAGCATTCGACAGCGTCTCACACCGCTTTATACTGGAATCCATTGCCAGCCTTGGTCTCGGTAAAAGATTCCAGGCGTACATTCGTTCTTTTCTGCAAAATCGAACAGCTCAGCTGCATTTATCGCAACTTACATCCGATACTTACACATTAGGTTCCAACGGGACACCACAAGGGGCAGTCATTTCTCCACTCCTTTTTAACATAGTAATGAAGGGACTATCTGACAAACTCCGCGACATCCCAAACATAAACCATGCTATATACGCAGATGACATCACCATCTGGTGCCCGGGAGGCTCATTGGCGGAGTTGGAGCAAGCCCTTCAAACTGCTCTCGATACCACAGAAGCCTACTTAAAAAACACTGGACTTCGTTTGTCGCCCACAAAATCAGAGTTGCTACTGTACCGGCAATCTCGCCAAGGCGTTCGTAACTTAACACCCTTAGGTGATCTACCCATAGCGCTACACGCCAAAGATGGGCAGCGAATACCCCGAGTGGACTCCATACGCATTCTCGGCCTCCTCGTCGAGGCCACTGGCTGTCATGCAAGAACAATTAAACATATCACAGCAAAAACAGAGAACATGCTCCGACTCATTCAGCGAGTCTCGGGTCGTAGACGAGGCCTTGGAGAGGCCAACCTTCTGCGCATATACCACGCGTTCCTAATGAGTCACATCAATTACGTCGCCTCTGCCCACAACTGGACGAAGGTAGAAAAGACGAAACTAAACACACTCATGCGCAAAAGCATTAAACAAGTCCTTGGTTTGCCTCAAAACACGAGCACTTCCCGTCTCGACCAACTAGGCATGCACAACGGCATCGATGAAGTGATCGAGGCCCAGACCACGGCCCAAGTGATCCGCCTCTCCTCCTCCAAGGCAGGCCGCCGACTTCTAAGCGAGGCCGGCATGTCCCCACACCCCTGCCTTGAACGCGCAGTAACCCTCCCCAGAGTTGTCCGAGCTACTTACATGGTAACCCCATTTCCGCGAAATGTCCACCCACAACACAACGAAGGCAGACGGCTGGCCCGCGCTCGCGCGATCCTAAACCGTACCGCCGCGAATCGCAACTCTACCGCATTCGTCGACGCAGCGCAATACGGTAACTCCTCCTCTTTCGCACTCGCGGTAGTAGATGGCGACGGAGCCCTACGCTCAGCCGCCTCGGTTAGGCTATCAACAAGCGCCATAGCCGAACAAGTTGCTATAGCTTTAGCGATGACCGACCCCTCACTCACTAATGTCTTCACAGACTCTCGCGCCGCCATTCGGGCTTACGAAACCGGCAACATCGCTCCAGAAGCAGCCCGCATTTTACAAACACGGAAATATACGGGCTCGCACTACCTCTCTTGGTTCCCTGCCCACATGGGCAAAGACGTTCACCCACAACAACCCAACCTCAACGAAATGGCTCATGATCGAGCACGAGAACTGACCCGCCGTGACGATCAATCAGCCACCGAAGAGCTGGGCCCAGACGTGCAGTTTAATGACCCACTACTCACCTTCCATGAAATTACCTCCCACTACCGACACAACAGAAGCCGATACCCTTTACCCCATTCAAAACTAGAACGCGCGCAAGAAGTAGCCTTTAGAATGTTACAAACGAGATCGTACCCATCACGGGGCCGACTCAGCCATTATAACTCAGACATAAATTCACAGTGCCCAGATTGCACAGAAGTGTACTGTTCACTCGCGCACATGCTCTGGCAATGTCCCGCGTTACCTCAGGGACCTCTCACCAGTGAGTCCGACTGGGAGGAGGCACTCAGGAGCCCCAATCTCCGAAACCAACTTAAGGCAGTCCAGAGGGCCCAAGAACTGGCGGAACGCCACCACGTTCCCGCCCCGACTCGGGCGTCGCCTACGGTAGCGGCTGCTAGGATGTCCCACGTGGGCACCCTGGTGGCTTAAACTCCTCAGGACCATATATTAAAGTTCTTGACTGACTGACTGATCGAAAACCTCCGACCAATATCCCTCACTTCTTGCCTTGGTAAACTCTTCGAGCGAGTCATCACTAATCGCGTGCAAGATTACCTCGAGGACAATGACCTCTTCCCGCACTCAATGTACGGGTTCCGGGCACATATTTCAACGCAGGATGTACTGCTACAATTAAAAGAAGTCATTGATAACGCCCCCCAGCAAGGAGAAAACATTATCTTGACTTTAGACATTAAGGGCGCATTTGACAACGTTAGCCACCAGGCCATACTTGAGGACCTCGAGGCCCTTCATTGTGGGCAGCGCGTACACAGTTATGTTCACGCCTTCTTGTCGGACCGCACTGCCACTGTTGGTCTCGGCTCCATCCGATCACATGTTATCAGGGTTCCGAACAAGGGCACCCCGCAGGGCTCAGTGATTTCCCCGCTACTCTTTAATATAGCTATGGTTGGCCTGGCACATGAACTCCACCGCATCGATGGCATCCATCACGCAATGTATGCGGACGATATCACCGTCTGGGCCACGCGGGGCTCCCTTGGAGAAAAAGAATATAACCTGCAGCAGGCAGGCACATGCGTCGAACACTACGCGCAGGCACGAGGCCTGGCCTGTGCAACAGAAAAATCTGAGCTTCTACGAATTTATCGACGCAAGCTCCCACCATCGGCGCAGAACAACCAAGGCTCCCGCCTACAGGTCGTTCTTGCTGGCAAACAAATCCCAGAGAAATCCACCATTCGAATATTAGGCATGTGGGTACAGTCGAACCGCCATGTGAATCACACACTTTCCCTTCTCCGCACCACTACACTGCAAGTGGCCCGAATGATATCTCGGGTAGCCACTCGTCGCCATGGCATGCGCGAGGAGGACACCCTGAAACTCATACGTAGCCTCGTAGTCAGTAGGGTGACATACAGTTCGCTCTACCAACGCCTCACCAAAAGCGAACAGGGCCAAGTAGACGCAATGCTCCGCAAGGCCTACAAAGCGGCACTCAAGCTACCACCGGGTACTTCTTCTAGCAAGCTCCTCGCATTGGGCCTACACAACACCTTTGATGAACTTTGTGAAGCGCAACTCGCCACACAACTGCAACGGCTCAAGCAAACACCTACAGGCCGTGACCTGCTCCTACGCCTCGGCTACATCAGCCAGTTTCACGACGCAGCTCGTCTCAAGCCCATTCCGGACCAACTTCGTGCCACTTATAAGGTCGTTCCTATCCCCCGCAATATGGATCCCCGACTACATCAGGGCCGGAGGGAAGCCAGAGTGGAAGCCCTCGAGCGAACTTATGCACACAAGAACACTACGTACTATGTTGACGCCGCCAACTACGATTATGCAAACAATAAGGCTGTAGCGACAGTCGTGGACCACACACTCACAGAACGTACCAGCGCTTCCGTGCGGTGCCACATCACCGATGCTGAAGAAACTGCCATCGCGCTCGCTCTCGCCCTCGGCTACAGACAACGAAGGTCGCTGACAGTTCTCACGGACTCTCAAGCAGCTTGCCGCAACTACCTACAGGAGCGCATCAGCCAACCCGCTCTCAACGTCATGCTGAGCGTTACAGACACTGGCGAGCATTCCATTACACATCCACTCAGAATTTGGCATCGAATTATATGGACTCCGGGCCACATGGGACTGGAGGAAAATCAGGCAGCGGATAGGGTAGCTCGAGGGTATGCGAGCCGAGCACCTTCCAACTCCGCCCCTGAGGAACTCGTTCCGGTCGCTTGCGACTATTTGGCCATCCTAAACCATTACAGAGGACTTAGAAAAGCTTGTTCGCTATTACACCGAACACTAAATAAAGAGGAATCGGTCAGCTGGAGGCAAATTCAAACCAGCACGTTTCCAAATTTGCACATACTGAGTAAAATGCACCCCTCGGCATACTCTCCTCTCTGCCCATGGTGCTCAGCTAAAGCCACTCTGTACCACGTCACGTGGGAGTGTCAGGCCATTACAGCCTTACAAACAGTACAAAATCCAACAGCGGAGCGATGGGAAGAGCTGCTGGCCAGCGAGAACCTGGAAGATCAGTTGAGTCTGATCAACCGGGCCCGCAGAGCGGCTGCTGCAAGCGGAGCCTTGGACTAAGGGACCCCCACCGCAAGCCAAGCATCTCCGACTACTCGGAGCTTCTCTGCAGAAAATTTCATGTAAATAAATAAATAAATACGTTTTAACCACCCGAAGTAAAGGAAACTTGTTGATGATGGGAGTTGTAACGCTGCCGCTGCTGATCTTGCGATGCTAAGAGGCGCTGACGGGCAACTTCTCGTGCTTTTCGAGCTCTGGTGATGAGCTTCGCGGGCGTATACGGTCGTCGAGTCGACGGCTGTCGGAAAGATGGTGTCAAACGGTAAAGTTGGATCATGGCCAAACACGAGATAGAAAGGTGGAAAACCAGCTCATCGTGGCGCGAGGAATTATAGGCGAACGTAACGAAAGGCAATGCAAGGTCCCAGTCCTGGTGGTCGGACGATACGTACATGGCGGGGATATTGGTTAAAGTACGGTTGAATCGCTCAGTCAGTCCGCTAGTTTGCGGGTGGTGGGCTGTCGTAAATTTATGTTTTGTCTCGCAGGAACGAAGCAGGTCATCAATAACTCGGGAAAGGAAATAGCGCCCACGATCTGTGAGGAGTTGGCGTGGGGCGCCATGATGATGTATGACGTCGCGAAGGAGAAAATCGGCAACGACTGTGGCACAGCTGGTTGGTAGAGTCCGTGAAATAGCGTACCGAGTTGTGTGATCCGTTGCAACCGCTATCCACTTATTCCCAGAAGTGGACGCAGGGAAAGCGCCTAGGAGGTGAACACCAAATCGAAAGAAGGGATCAAAGGAAACGTCAAGTGGTTGGAGGAACCCGGCAGGACTCATAGAAGGTTTTTTTCGGCGTTGACACTGGTCATATGAGGCCACGTAGCTGCGGACCAAGTGATAAAGACTGGGCCAGTAAAATCAACGTTGTACACGATCATACGTCCGAGACGGTCCGAGGTGACCGGCAATGGGAGCGTTGGGGAGCTGACCGATCACGCTCGCACGTACGTTGGAAGGTACCTCAAGGAGCAATTCGTGTCCATCAGAGCGGACGTTGCAACGGTACAATGTGCCATCCTTGAGCACGAACAATCGAGTAGACGGATTGGGTGCTGCAGAATGAAGTTTCTCGATGATGTTACGTAAGGCAGGATCTCGGCACTGTTCCTCACGGATGTTGCTTAAAGCGGAGAGAGACAGCACACATGGCGCTTCAGCGAACGCCCCAGCTTGGTCCACTGGATTCCGAGATAAGCAGTCAGCATCATGGTGTAAACGGCCAGATTTGTAGGACACCGAGTAATTATACTCTTGGAGTCGTAGTGCCTATCGACCAAGGCACCCAGTGAGGTCCTTCAAGAATGAGAGCCAGCAAAGTGTGTGGTGATCGGTTGTGACGGTAAAATGTCGACCATGTAAATAGGGCTGAAATTTCGCTACTACCCAAACGAGAGCAAGGCATTCCCTTTCAGTGATTGAGTAGTTCTTTTCCGCCTGCGAGAGGAGACAGCTGGCATAGGCGATAACGCGGGCGCAGCCGCTTTGATTTTGGACCAAACAGCACCAAGTCCTTGGCCACTGGCATCAGTGTGGACTTATGTATGGGCAGCAACGTCAAAATGGGCCAGAACAGGTGATTCTGTTAGCAATTGAATAAGTGTAGAGAACGCCGTAGCCTGCGCAGCACCCCATGTGAATGAGAAATCTTTTGTCACTATGTTTGTGAGAGGACGGGCTACTTCCGCAAAGTTGTTCACAAAACATCGAAAGTACGAGCACAGACCGAGAAGGCTGCGGACTTCCTTAGTTCAGGTCGGAACGGCGAAGTTCCGGAAACCAAGAATTTGTCAGTGAATGATTGACCATATTATGGATTTCATGTGGGGATAGTTTGTATAGCAGTTTTATCATTGTACAGGTCACCCCATCAGGTCCAGAAACAGCGGGAGGTAAAAACTTCAGCTAAAGATACCTCCTTGAAATCCTCATCTGCCCTTAATTTCAATAGGCAGAATTGTCACGAACCTGTGTTCTAAGCTTTTAGGAACATTTTACAAGAATTCGGAGAGTTCGTGAAGAGACATAATGGCACAATCAATACTTTCTGAGTGTGGAATCATTTTGCCCACACGCAAAAAACCTGAAAAGCGCTTTCTTATTTTTAGACTTAGACAGATAATTAAATGTATTGATATTGTTACGGGGTCGGTAACTTCTGTACAAACGCAATTACAGAGGAACAACCTCAGGCAAGAATCACAATGGCTGATTGGCGAACTCGCGCGCCTGTCAGCTGATTCTGTCCTTCCTCTTCCTTTACTTCATCCCCGTAACAGGACCCCCGGGCGTCGGAGCGCCGTCTCGGCGTGAGTCCGGAGAAGTGCGGCAGAATTAGGGTTTCATGCGCCAAACATAGATAATGTCAACAAGTGACGAACTTGGTGACGTATTGGAGGGCAGTGGCGCTATTTCGTAGTTGACGTCGCTAACTTGACGTGAGACTAGGTAGGGTCCTGCGTATCGGGACAAAAGTTTTTCGGAGAGACCTACACGGCGACACGGTGACCAGAGGAGCACGCGGTCACCTGGGGCAAACGTTATACTACGATGCCGGTGGTCGCAGCGGGCTTTTTGCATATCCTGTGACCTGGTGAGACGAGACTGGGCAACTTGACGAGCCATGTGAGCCCAATCAATGGCTTCGCGAGCGTACTCGAAAGCAGATGGTTTGAGAGGTAAGGTGTTTTCAAATGACAATATGGGGTAGCGACCATACAAAAGATAAAAAGGTGATAATCCCGCAATGTCATGTCGAGATGAATTATATGCGAAAGTCACATAGGCCAACTAGGTGTCCCAGTCACGATGGTCTTCGGAGACGTACATCGAAAGCATCTCTGTGAGCGTGCGGTTGAGACGTTCAGTTAGGCCATTAGTTTGTGGGTGGTAGGCGGTAGATAGCTTCTGCGCTGTAGCACACGATCGAAGGAGGTCGTCGACAACTTTGGAGAAGAAAGTGCGGCCGCGGTCTGTAAGCAGCTTTCGGGGTGCACTGTGGTGTAAGATGACATCACGAAGAAGAAAATCCGTGACGTCAGTGGCCCAACTGATTGGCATGGCCTTTGTTATCGCGTAACGGGTCGCATAATCTGTGGCGATGGCGATCCATTTATTTCCCAGTGTCGTCGTCAGAAAAAGGCCAAGAAGGTCGAGGCACACACAATGAAATGGTTCAGAGGGGACTTCGATTGGGTGAAGATGTCCAGCTGGCAGCAAGGAAGATCTTTTCCGGCGCTGGCAGAGGTCGCAAGTGGCGACATATCGACGCACGCTGAAATACAGTCCTGACCAGAAGAACCGACGTCGCACGCGGTCGTATGTGCGGGAGACACCGAGGTGTCCCACTGTTGGTGCGTCGTGAAGTTGTTCAAATATTTCAGGCCGTAGATGACGGGAAATGACAAGCAGAAGCTCAGGGCCTTTAGTGTTGACGTTGCGGCGGTATAGGATGCCGTCATGCAGTACGAGCATACCGGATTCAGCGTCATGGCTGTCAGACTGGATGGCGCCGATAATAGAGCGCACTGACTCACCCCGTCGTTGTTCAATGTGCATATCACTGATATCAGTAAACGCCATCACGCTGCTCTCCAGGTCAGTCGCAACGGGATCAGGAGGGTCCACCAGATGACGAGAAAGACAGTCTGCGTACTTGTGCAAACGGCCAGACTTGTAGCTGACGCTAAACGAAAACGCCCGGAGCCTCAGAGCCCAGCGACGCAGACGTCCAGTTGGGTCCTTCAGAGAAGTCAGCCAGCAGAGGGCGTGGTGGTCCGTAACGACGGAGAACATGCGACCATATAAATATGGCCAGAACTTGGCGACGGCCCAAACTAAAGCTAGACACTCTCTCTCGGTGGTGGAATGATTCCTCTCAGAAGGAGAAAGCAGGCGACTGGCGTAAGCTATGACGCACTGTCTGCCGTGGTGCCGCTGAGCGAGAACTGCGCCAACATCGTGGTCACTGGATCCGTGTGAACTTCTGTGGCAGCAGAAGGATTAACGTGGGCAAGTATGGGGGGCGTAGTTAAGCAGCCGATCAGAGCGGTGAACGCTTGAACATGATCAGGGCCCCATGAAGATGTGGTATCCTTCTTCAGCAAATCTGTGAGTGGCCTGGCAACGTCGGCGAAGTTTTTCACAAAACGACGAAAGTAGGAACACAAGCCGATGAAGCTACGGACGTCGGATGTAGAACAGGGCACCGGAAAGCTATGGACGGCGTGGATCTTTTCGGGAACTGGCTGGACGCCATCAACGTTTACAAGATGGCCCAGAATGGTAATCTGACGGCGGCCAAATTGACATTTCTCGGAGTTTAGTTGTAGCCCAGCTGTTCTGAAGACTGCGAGAATCGCAACGAGACGTGTCAGGTGGCTATCGAAAGTAGATGAAAATACTATCACATCGTCTAGGTAACAGAGACAAGTACACCGCTTATAACCACGCAAGAGAGAGTCCATCATTCGTTCGATAGTGGCAGGGGCGTTACATACACCAAAAGGCATCACCTTAAACAGGTATACACCATCCGGTGTAATGAAGGCCGTCTTCTCGCGGTCCATCTCATCGACAGAAATCTGCCAGTAGCCGGACCGAAGATCAATAGACGAGAAGTACGTAGCGCTGTGCAGGCAGTCCAACGCGTCATCGATGCGTGCTAGGGGGTACACGTCTTTTCGCGTGATCTTGTTGAGGCGGCGATAGTCAACGCAGAAGCACCAGGTACCGCCATTTTTCTTCACAAGGACGACAGGGGAGGGCCAAAGACTACTTGATGGTTATATGACACCTTTGTTGAGCATTTTGTCAAGTTCTGCTTGGATAACTCTGCGCTCAGTGTGAGAGACACGATAGGGTCGTTGGCGAATGGGACTGGCGTCACCAGTATTTATATGGGGCTGAACGGTGGATGTTTGCCCTAGAGGTCTGTCGTCGAAATCAAAAATGTTGGTATACGACGCGAGAAGGCGATGGATGTCGTAGACTTGCGCTGGATTGAGGTCGGGTGCAATCATCTTCGAGGAACGATTTGGCATAGAACAGATGCTGTTAGGTACAGGAGACTGAAGTAAATCAATCTCGTTGGTGAGAGCCGCTATTTCGAATTCGTCAGCATTGGATACGGTGGCCAAGAACATGCCACGAGGAAGCACTTGAGGGCAAAAGCTGAAATTCAGAAGTGGGAGCGAGGTACAGTTGTCAGTGACAGTCACAAGCGTATGGGGAATGGCGATGTTGCATGCGCTCCAAGAGGACGTCGGCGAGAGGAAGGGGAACATACTGGCCATCGGGAACCTGTGGTTGTGCGG
Source organism: Rhipicephalus microplus (assembly GCF_043290135.1). NCBI lineage: Eukaryota > Metazoa > Arthropoda > Arachnida > Ixodida > Ixodidae > Rhipicephalus > Rhipicephalus microplus. The sequence continues at coordinate 10,912,052 of NC_134703.1, read as the reverse complement.
TCAAAACGACGTAGGTGGCTGCCTGAGGTGACAGTCGCACATCCTGAAGAGAGCACAGGCGCGGCGGGGAAGTGTGGTGTTCAGCGACTATCTGAGACGGCTCTAGCTGAAGGACGCCGGTAGCACAATCGATAAGAGCAGAATGATTCGACAAGAAGTCCAGGCCTAGGATAACGTCATAAGGGCAGTGGTCAATCACGGCTAAAATGGCAGAAGTAGTGTGGTCCTTTTTACTTAAACGGGCAGTGCACAGGCCGAGAGCCATCGGCGTGCCGCCATCGGCCACACGGAGCATTTGTGTAGGCGCTGGTGTCAGAACTTTCTTTAAACGTGTGCGTAGGTTTGAACTCATGACCGAAATGCTTGCGCCGGTGTCTACAAGTGCTTGTACAGACACGCCATCGACTTCAACGTCTATTACACTTCGTCTGGTGGGAACGGAGAGGGGATTTGCTGCGGAAGTCGTCAATGCAGCACCACCTCCGTGGGCTGCATTTCTCAGTTTTCCGAGACGATGCGGCAGGAAGCCACGGTGGACGAGAAGCGCCGTGGCTGTGGCGAACGGGACGATGGGCGACGTATTTGCGGCGAACGAGACTGCTGCCCACGTGCTGAAGGCGAGTGGCTGTACCATGTGTTCCGAGAATGGTCAACGGCATGGGACTCTTCGGCAGGTGAAAATGTGCGGGCGGTACCACCGGGACGGATCATATTGGTCGTTGCACGAGGCGCCGAGGACCATGTGTTGCGGCAGTAACGAGCAATATATCGAAGGCGGTGGCAGTTGAGACATGTAGGGCGGTCATCTGCAGTTCGCCACTCAGCCGGGTTGCGAGTACGTGGAGAAAACCTTCGGTCGTAGGAGGGCATCTCGAAAGGGCGTTCGCTGACTCTGGGCGTGGTGACATGGCACACGGAATGCACTCCGATGTTTTCAAGCTCCTGGCGCACGATGGCTTGAACAAGAGGAACATTAACAGGAGTGGTATCGGTACTGCGCGAATTGAACGCCGAGGGCCCCATTGCTTCCAGTTCGCGAGGAACAATGCGTGTCAGGTCTCCCGGCGGCGACGGTCGTTGTGGTGCGGACTGGTTCTCGCATGTCGATGTTGCAGCGGTGTGTAAGTCGGGCGAATGTTTGCAGAATACGGCGACTTTTTACTTGCTCAAACTGACGACACTCTTTGATGATCGCGTCCACGGTGGAACAGCCCTTGCACAGCAGGAGATTGAACGCGTCATCGGCAATCCCTTTCAGAACATGCCCTACCTTGTCACCTTCTATCATGTCTCTTTCGGCCTTTCGGCAGAGGGCCAGCACGTCTTGAATGTATGCGAGGTATGATTTCGTTGGGGATTGGGCACGGCAGGCGAATTCCTTTTTGGTGGCGCTCTTACGACTGGCGGTTTTGCCAAACACCTCTCGCATCTTTTTTTTGCATTGGTTCTAGCTTGTGAGTTCTTCTTTGTTGTTTTCATACCACACCTTCGCCGTGCCTCTCAACAGCACATTAGCCAACTGAAGTGTGGGATCCCATCTGTTCGGCACACTCACTCGTTCGAACATGGCCAACCAATCGTCCACGTGGACGCCATCGGTCCCACAGAATGTACCGGGATCCTTAAGTTGCGTGAAAACGGATGGTTGCGACGCCGTGTTCGTCGGAGACGCTGACGTTGACGCGGAGGGCTCAGCATTGGCCATGGCTGGATAACCGATGCGGCGACCGCTGCGGTGCTCCGTTGCCTTATGGTTACCTAGCACCTCTCACCAATATGTTACGGGGTCGGTGACTTCTGTACAAACGCAATTACAGAGTAACAACCTCGGGCAAGAATCACAATGGCTGATTGGCACACTCGCGTGCCTGTCAGCTGATTCTGTCCTTCCTCTTCCTTTACTTTCTCTCCGTAACAATATCATGGTCGTCTTTTGCTTTGCGCACTGTACGTTTGAAATCAGCGGCCATGAAATCACCCCAATTTTCGGGACATTGGTTGATTAACAGCTTTTTCCAAGCCACTTTTTGATTTAATACCCCCTAACACATTCTACATTCCACCATGCACTAAAAGATCCTCACGTGTCAGCTGTGTTCGAGTTTATAGTAAACGTTAAAATTTTTTATGATCGTTTCAATACCACGCACAGACTCAAATCCTTAAGATCTTCTTGCGTGTCCTCGCGAGAAATCATGATAGGTTTCAAGTCTTTTTGTAATTTAACATAATATACGAATGGGCCGAATAATACAAAAGAAAGCAGAATATCACTCGAGAAGGGTGTAAGGCAGGCGCATACAATCTCCCCAATGCTATTTACCGCGTGCTTACAGGAGGTTTTCAGAGGCCTAGAATGAGAACAGTTAGGCATAAGAGTTAACGGAGAGTACCTTAGTAACCTGCGCTTTGCCGATGACATTGCATTGCTGAGTAACTCAGGGGACGAATTGCAACTCATGATTACGGAGTTATACAACAAGAGCAGAAAAATAGGTCTTACAATTAATCTGCAGAAAACGAAAGTAATGTACAACAACCTTGGAACAGAACAGCGCTTCGAGATAGGTAATAGTGCATTTGAATTTGTAAAAGACTATGTTTATTAAGACAGGTAATACCTTCGCAGCCGAAACCCGAAACTGAAGTAACTAGAAGAATAAGAAGAAGTTATGTAACAGCTGCATCTTGCCGGTACTTAGCTACGGAGCAAAAACCCGGAGACCTACAAAGAGGGTTCACCTTGAATTGAGGACGACGCAGCGAGCAATGGAAAGGAAAATGGTATGTGTAACCTTAAGAGACAAGAAGAGGGCAGAGTGGATTAGGGAACAAATGGGGGTTAAGGATATCATAGTTGAAATCAAGAAGAGGAAATGGACATGGGCTGGGCATGTACACGTAGACAGGATAAGCGCTGGTCATTAAGGGTATCTAACTGGATTCCTAGAGAAGGCAAGCGGGTTAGAGGGGGACAGAAGGTTAGGTGGGCAGATGAGATTTAGAAGTTTGTGGGTATAAATCGGCAGCAGCAAGCACAGGACCGAGTTGACTGGCGGGACATGGGAGAAGCCTTTGTCCTGCAGTGGACGTAGTCAGGCTGATGATGATGGTGATTATGATGATGATGATGGTGATGATGATGATGACGACGACGACGACGAATCAGCCAACTTTTCCGGCCTAACATATCCTCGGGAATTTAATTTCAAAACTAATGGGAAGGTGGCTGCTGTCTGTGGCACAATGCAAGATATTCCATTAAAATATACCTCATGAGGAGCTGGAAAATGTGAAATTTATAGTCGATTGAGAATTACCTCTAGCAAATGTAACAGCATGTGACTTTAAGCAGGAAAAGGTTTAACCAAACGTCCATTCCCACAAACGTCTTCTACATACATGAATCCCCAAGACACATGGTGTGGATTGAATCCAACAGACAGTAATATATATTTTCTGCACGAAGCTAACATAATATCAAGCCATCTCGTGTCCTGAACTCCTACCGTAAAATATGCATTTGCAAAAGAAAAAAGGCGAGCAGTCTGGTAATGTTGTGTCTAACACGAGAATTTCTCAACCCGTATCCATACACTAATACGATATCTTGGTTCCATGACTAAACATTGTGGGTATTAAGAAAGCCAGACCGTCCATCTACTCGACCAATCCAGCCAGATCAATTCATAATTTTTAAGGTAAAGAGTTTTACCAGTTGCAAACCAGGTTTCCTGAATAGCTATTATGTCTGGAGAAATTTGCGAAGGAATATATTGTAAATCTGTAGTTGCCGACCAAATAAACCGGCAATACCACTGCAGAATTTTAGTGAACCTATTTTTTATGCTAGAACAGCAGTAGAAACTGCCTGATCCAGAATATCTTTTTTCAGGAAATCATTTTTGACAGGTTCTCAAAGAAGTCCTTGTTTGACAGGTTTTTTTTTTGTTTCGAGTTCCGAGAAGACTTATTTAAAAGGGAAGATGTGGTACGCTTCAGAGTCTTTTTAGATTCTGTGCCCATATCTGTAAAGTCTCCTGAATCATCTGTTATGTGTTCTGACTAGGCCATCAACAATAAAACCGGTTTTGCAGCAAAACCAGTTATGCGGTTATTCGATTAATCGGTTATTCGATTAATCGGTTATTCGATTTCGAAAACCGGATAACCGGATTGACCGGATATTCGATTGGTTATTCGGTTAACCATACCATGATGTTCAGATAATTGACTAACCAGATTTTCATTTTGTAATGCTGGCATAAATATTTGTTTTTACTGGATTCTCGTGTTTGTAGCAAACATTGCAACTATTTGTACAAGGTCGATATGTGCTTTCATAGACCTTCTCACATTGTTCATTTGTCTTCATGTGGGGACATTACGTGAGGCACTAGTGATAATACCTCTTGAAAAGTAGCTCGTGATTACCCATTTAGAAACTTTCCGCTAGTTATAAATATCGGCAGGATGTGAAAGTGCATGCACAGTTAAGAAACGGGAAGCCTTTGCATGGGCCATTAGTGATTACGTAATGAATCAACGAGCTGCGCATGTTGTATCGGTGCGCATACAACAGCGCTTAAATTTCGCAAAAGCTCTTAGCGAGACTAAATATTCGTTTCCGAATATTGGACCAACCGGATAAGCAGAATTCCCGTTTCTTTAAATCAGGATGACCAGCTCGGATTCGCTTTTCTCGGGTTTAACTGGATAGCCGGATACTTGCAAGCCCTAGTTCTAACTCAGCCTGAAGTATATTTTTGAAAGGTTCTGCTTTTGTAGATTAATGATTAACTGTCAGATTTTTCTCCTGTGTACTTCTTGAAATCAGCAAAACCCGAGAATCCCCATCTTGCACAGAAACTGTCCCAATGTCATGCCGCAGCTTTCGTGATAACATGTTAGCCAAGGCTTCAGAAAGAGCGGATGCCAAACGCTTCATCGCCTTTTCGGTAGACTTTTCAATGGCCTCCGCTGTCGACTTTGCGAGTGATGCATTCATGGCAGCTGTGTGCCAGAACGTTATGCATGTGTAACCTTTCGATCTTTCGTGCAGTTCTGCGCAACCTCCCTCCTAGAGCAACGCCTGCGTTTTATGATTTCTAGAACACCCAGTTATCTCTCTTTTGCAGCACATTCAATAGAGTCTGCAGGGTGCGCTCCATTACACAAACAGCACTTCTGTTCTTCAGAGTTACAATCGCGGCGGTCATGACTCCTTCCGCACAGACATGTAGCAATTGATACGCGCCCTTTTATGCTATGGCCAAATCACCAACGTTTAAAGCACTGCAATGCTTTTGGGGAAAGTGGCTCTACTTTGTAGATTAGTGACCTTACCTTGATTTCTGCTGGTATGACTATTCCTGCAAAAGTTCCTAAAACAGAACCGGTAGGCGATTTGCAGTCATCAGTCGTTCGGGTGAAACTGCCCCAGCTATAGCAAATAAGTCCTGAATTTCTTGAGGTGCCAGACTCGTATTTACCCCGTGGACTATGCCCTTCGTGCATGCAAGATGAGCTGCAATAAACTGGCTCACTGTCTGTGCAGCAAATTCAGAACAATCGAGAAGCTCTCGGACGCAATCCTGATCTGCAGAGTAGCACAGGATACCACCTCGACCGAACTGGCGGACCTCCGTGATGTTCTGCAAGAGCGACGAGGCTTTGCGATGCTATACTTGAAGCGCCTTCGGATCGGAACAGTACCCCCATTGGTAAGAACCAGAGCCACAGTGACGTAATTGCCTCCACTACGTAGCAAGGCATTAAGCGGCCAATCTTTGACCGGCATAGAGGCTAGCCAAGGGGAGTGCCCTTGACCAAGTGATTTGAAAGACATCAGAATAGTCTGACTTGCCTGACCTCCAAATGACCGCAAAAACGAACTGGTTGAAGAGAACCAACGAGGAACACGAGGAACCAAGCAAAGATTAGTGCGTATCCACGTAGTCAATGATGATGAGTGAGGTGAAGCGGCCGTCCGTGCTTCTCCGTACTTCCGTTCATCCGTTCGTTCTTGCTTCCTTCGATGCATCCGTCCATTCTTCTGTCGTGTGTTCATCCGTCCGTGCGTCCGGATGAATGGACGGACAGAGGGCCGAACTGACGGATGCATGGGCGAAAGCACCAACGGACGCATGGGTGAACGGAAACGTGGACGGACAAACACATAAACACATGGACGGATGGATGGAAGCTTTGATGGACAGACAGACGGACGCACAGACGGGCAGACAGAAGCGCGGACGGATGGATGGACGGGCGAACGGGCGGACGCCAGGACGGTTGGACACACGAATGGACGAACGGACGCTTCGCCCCATTCATCATTAATCACTCCGTGGATATGCTGTGAAAACCACTAACGCCGTCTAGGTATATTATTCCCAAGGACATATACATACAACACCATCTATTGAGCAAGCCATAAACTAGAGGTGGCTACATACTACATATGGAGGAGGGGCCGATGACGACCTAAGGAGCTTCGCCCCTAAAAGCAAACAAACTCTTAGCTAACAGAGATCCTGCCACTCGACGTCCTTGAACCTCAGTGTTCTGAACAGGCCGACTGTGACTATAATTATGGCTTCGTGTTTTAAAGCTGGTCACCCACTACAAATGCACACACGTTACTGCGCCTTTTGCCTTAAGGCCACGTAATAGGTGCATAGCAAGTTCGAAAAGGTTTCATGTTCGAAGTGTTGAAGTACGCACTAGGATTAGGATATCGCTATCGCGTTGAACTCCTAAGGCGAAGCTTTAGGGTCCCCTAATTTTTCGTTATATATTAGCCTAAGAATAGTCATGTGCTTGGAAAGAAATCTTTATTCAAGGTAAATACGCAGACAACTTTATTGACTCATGAAAAAAAAGGTGGTTGATCCCTTTGTCCTGGGAATCAGTAAAACACGAAAGCAAAACGCCTGTCAACAACAGTAGTGTAATGTTTACTAAACGTTGCTGTAAGAGAGCTTGCGCAATGCCTATTGGCGTTTCACAGCTATAGCACCGCTTACGTGTATGCACCCATGTTAACGCTTAATCATACATCTCCATTACGATGACTATATAACATCCGTCATTAATTCAAAGCTTTGTGGTCAGAGATGCTTGTGGTAGCGTAATCAGAGAAACGATGTGACAGCCAAAAGAGCGTGACTGATTGGACGCCGAGCTCGGGCTAAGGTTGCCCACTCGCGGCATGTAGGAGTCATTGAACACCACTGGAGGATCAGAGGGAAAGGCAACGCGTGTCGTGTATTCCCTTTGGCCAGCTGCGATTATTAGCGGGGCGAGCATAAGTGGAGAACGCGAACTGAAAGTGAGGCTATCTAGGCACCATAGCCAGGCGAAGCAAGCTGGCGTTCCAGAGCTACCTTTTTTTTTTGTATGGATGGATGACGTGAGCGACGCCGACGTTTGGGGTAAGGTCGCCACCTCGGCAGAGTTGCATTTCTTCTATTGTAAACACACCGAATGGGGTGGACGCTTAGAAATGACACGCTGGAGGAATTAATCGCGGATGCCACGTTGGTGATGCATTACTGCACTTCACGAAAAACACTGTGAGAGGACAGTGGTAAATATAAAATGCTTATTTCGGGGGTGAAGCTCCCTATGCCGTGGGTCGTGTGACGCGATGAATGTAGTCGTCGTGGTAGGTAGCCACTCCACGGCCGGACCACAGGAGCTGCGCGCGCGCACCCTTTTAAATTTAGTAGGAAACCAGCGCACGTTAATCATAAATACAAAGATAGTTGTTTCTGATGAAATAACTTACAGAGACGGTACTGATGGCTTAATCTCCAATAAAAGTTGCCTTGAATTTGATGCTTACTACAAAAAAAAAAAAAAAACTAGTATCTGAAGGACGCACTTTGAGCACTATCTGACCAGAAAGGGTTGCCCCTTCAAACTCGCTGGGCGTAAACTCCTTGGTATTAAAAAGGCTTAGCGAGGTTTGGGCTACAGTGCCATGAATATAGAGAACTAGTATATAGCTATGAACTGGAGGCGGTGAGAGGTGGGAAGTAGGCACGATGCGCAGACCGTAAGAAAGTGCGCGAGTGCCACCTCTCGTTTAGTCCCTGAAATGTCCGTTGGACGCCGGTAATGCTCTATGATATGATGAAAAGATGCACCCACCTGCTCTCGTGTGGCGTGGCGATGCCTCCCGCTAGAGGACGAGTAACAGAAACTACGGTGACCTCATGATGTGCTCCATTTGCAAGGACGCGCTAGCAGGCCCCAGAAACTCAGCACTAGTTTCGGTTTCAAGGCGGTTGCCGGATGCCCCATGAGATCTGGTTGAACGGAATGAGACTGATGTGTATGTTCGCATTTGTTCTACTTCAAAGGTATTTACAAATAAAGAAATTATATAGCCCTGTAAAGGAGTTTGCTTTTGGTTATATGTCTACTTTTAATTTTTATTTATGAATTTCAAGTTCAAGGGAAGCACGAGAAGCGGTTGACTCATTGAGTTCGTTGCGCTTACCTCCGCCTCTTCTCGCCACTCGCTCAGCAACATTAGACGTTGCATCGTGCTCAGTTGTCTCGCTCGTTTGGCGTGTCACCTACGGGAAAGAAAGCAACAGAAAGTTGTGGATGGCAGTGAAGGGAAGCAGCAGTGAGCTGACTGATTTATATGTGGGGTTTAACGTCCCGAAACCGCCATATGATGAGAGACGCTGTAGTGGAGGGCTCCGGAAATTTCGACCACCTGGGGTTCTTTAACGTGCACCCAAATCTGGGCACACGGGCCTACAACATTTCCGCCTCCATCGGAAATGTAGCCGCCGCAGCCGGGATTCGAACCCGCGACCTGCGGATCAGCAGCCGAGTACCTTAGCCACTAGCTCACCGAGGCAGGGCAGCAGCAGTGAGCTACGCCGAGCTAGTGAACCATGCATTCGACAAAGATGGCTAAATCAGGCAACACATGTTTTTCGTGGCCCTGTGGGGTGTTAACTCGGGCATTTCCGGTTTCGTGAAGGTTTTTCAGGTTTTCTAGTGGCAACGGGTGAGCATATATATTTGGGCCCATTACTTAACCAAATATTGATTTTACAGGAGCACTTGAGTAAATTCAGTTCTCTGCAGGCCTGACTGAACTGACAGAAGTGCAGTGTATCCAGAGTAGTTGGTAAAGAAAAACGCATTTAGTGCAAGGCTTGAGTTCTTGTTTGCTCGGCTACATAGTCTTTCTTTTGTCCATTTATTTTGTTATGCTGAACATAAAATTTTAAATATTCTACGTCTGTTTCGTTGCCTTTCGGGTTTCATTCGTGGTTCAAGCAGTGCTTCGACCAGGCATGCTTTCGAAAGCCATTATTATCAAGTGAATCAGTAAGTCGTAAGAGGCGGGTGAGAAAGCGACGTATACAACTGATATGAATGAATGAGCCGTGTAGCTTGCTCTTGCTTCCATATCACAATCAACAGCATGGCTACCGCACTTGAATCAAGCAAGCCAAGCTACTGCGCAGATATCAACCTGAACCATAGCCACGTGCCGACTACGGTATAAGCAGTACGCAAATCCTTCACACCGCAAGAGGGCCCTTGCGACCGTCTTCGGTGACGTCTCATCACATGACCTTCTCGGAAAATACAAAAGGGCTTGCACCGACGAGGCTACGCAGTGGGCTCGGCGACAGCTATACAGGCAGGATGTTCAGTAATCCCTTTTACTTCGTTATTCAGGTCAGTGATAATCCTTATTTGTTGCTGCTGACTTGCCCATAGTTTGCACTAAATGCTTGTATTGTTCCCCTTGAAAAAAGCTTTGTTGAGACACAGAAACAGATCCTTCCCAAAGTCAGGTGAGCTACTTGCTGAACAACAAAAAATAATGGACACGATGACAGCTATGCAGTCCTCTATTGATAAAATAGGAATCTGCAGTAAGTGACAGAACGGAAGCTACGGAGTCTTGCCTCACGGGGCGACAAAATTAAAGACATAGAAGGTGAAATTTACCACTTTGAGAGAAACTTTGTCACGCTTAACGACGAAGTAGACGACCTAGAAAATAGGAGACGCTGAAAAACCCTAATTCTTTATAGTCTACATGAACCTAAGAGCGAGACACATGATGAGGTAAAAAAATTGCCCGCAGCTTCCCTCGGGGGAACACTGAGGAGGATGCGGAGCATATAATTGGTTAACGGGGTGTTAAAGTGCGACTTACTTGGGTCGATGGCTAAATTGGTTAACGTGGTTGTGAAATGGGGTGTTAAATTGCGACTTACTTGGGTCTATGGCTAAATTGGTTAACGTGGTTGTAGGAGGGGGTGTTAAATGAGTGAACACGTACACACGTATGCGAAAGGGCGGCGCTGGTCGAAGGGACGTCGATCATTGTGTTTGTGGATTCGTTGGAATTCATTTCACCGCGACCTTGGACGTCGACGCGCCGTACAAACCAACCGACGAGCGGCAACTGAGCGAGCGAGCGCCGACCTTGAGTATATATACAGCTCGACGGCGCATGCACTGTCAGCTGTTGAATGTTCTCGAAGCGCGACGCCACATGCGCGTCCACTGGAGAATCAGGAGAATTGTAGATGTCGAACGCGGTGTGTAGAGGAGGAAGGGTGCACAGATGGTGGAGGAGTGAAGCACGCGCGGTGTGTAGAGGAGGAAGGGATGCACAGATGGTGGAAGAGTGGGCGACGGCGCGACGGCGCATGCGCGCGCGTCAGCTGTCGAATGTTCGAGAAGCGGTGCGGACGGCGCGGACGGCGCACTACAAGGCGCGAGTATAAGATGCTTCCGCATCTAAAATAATAATATCGTAAAACATAAACTAGCACTTAAAGCGGCGAGCATTGAGTGAATTCATAGGATAGGCCGCAGTATAGAGAATAAGTTGCGTCCTGTTATAATAAAGTCTTTGGATTATAGAGAATAGTTGTCATTTTTAAGAGCTTCGTGTAAACCTAAAGGCACTTCATTTTCTGTGGCGGAGGATTTTTCGCAACGTGTTCGTGAGCGTCGTAGGTTGCTTTGGAAATGTGCGGTAGACGAAAAGGATTATGGGGCTAAGGTTAAGCTTGTCTATGATAAGTTAAGTGAAAATGCCGTTATGTATGGCTGGTACAGTGACAAGAAGTGCCGTTTTAAGCTGAAAAGCGATAGACGGGATCGACACAGAAAAAAATGATAATAGATTTCTGAACCTTCTTAACATCAATTGTAGAAGCATGGTCAACTAAAGCAATGAGCTTGAGGGGCTAATAAATGTAAACGACCCTGACATTGTCGTATTGACTCAGACTTCGCTGAGTGATGATGTCTACGATAGTGAATTCGTTCTGTTAGGATATAGCGTTTACGGCAAGAACCGTGGTAGTAAGGGTGGTGGAGATTGTTTAATACACAAAAGTGCGCTTAAGGCGTTCCCGATGCCTGATGTTCCCAACATTGAGTGCATATCCTGTAAAGCCTACAGTCGCGGCCTTGGGTATATTGTGGGTGCCACGTACAAACCCCCAAACTCCGATGTTTCTACTATGGATGCGTTGAAGAAGTATTTATGTGACCATGTCAAACCTAATAATCGGATAAATCTTTCAGAAGATTTTAATTTGCCCAATGTCGACTGGCTGTCAATGTATGCCGAAAGTCATGTACACATGGTGGGACTGGCACTACGAGATATTGCTTTCACATTTGAACTTCATCGAATTATTGAAGGGTTCACAAGAATTCAGGTAAGTGGGAGCATTTTTGATAATGCCTCATCTCGAATTATTCCAGAATTTTTTTATCATGAAGCAGTCTTTCATGCTCTCAGAAATGTTATTGTCAACTGAGGTAACCAGTTTTCACCTTTTCGAAACTTTTCCAGAGCTCACGACGAAGCTATATTGGTTGTGCTTTCATATCGTCTAGGTGGTTTCTCCTGCACTGATGCAAATGATGATTGATTTGATTGATATGTGTGGTTTAACGTCCCAAAATCACCATGTGATTATGAGAGACGCCGTACTGGAGGGCTCCAGAGATTTCGACCACCTGGGGTTGGTTCTTTAACGTGCACCCAAATCTGAGCACACGGGCCTACAACATTTCCGCCTCCATCGGAAATGCAGCCGCCGCAACTGGGATTCGAGCCCGCGACCTGCGGGTCAGCAGCTGAGTACCTTAGCCACTAACCACCGCGGTGGGGCGATGCAAATGTTCATGATCTTTGGGTTTCTTTTACAAAGTTTGTTCACGAATGCATTGATAGATTTGTACCTTTGATACGTAAGAAGAACAAACGTGTTAATGCTTTGATAAGTCGTTCAACTTTGCTACTGCGGAGAGAATTAAAGCGCTAAAAAAGTTACGCTTTCTAGGTGACTGCATCATTTTAAAACAAGAATTTTCGGATCTGTCGCGTGAACTTAAAAATCAAGTGTTAGCTAACAAGGACAAATGCTTCGCAGTTTCTTCGCACAGTTTCGTTACCAGCTCGCTCCAGAAGTTCTGGCAAACAATTTCTCCGTTCTCAACAAATGTGGATGCATTTACCACGAACGGTATTCAAACTACTGATGCTAAAACTAATTGCCGGTGCATTCAATGGACAGTTTCAGTTCTTTTTTGCTACTGATGATGGAAAATTGCCTAACTTTGTGTCAGAATTACCACCGATGCCGGACGCAGTCGTAAGTGTAAAAGCTGTTTTCAACATGCTCTTGAAACTTGATGTAAACAAATCTGGTGGGGCCGACAAAATACCAAATGCTTTTCTCAAAAGATACGCTGAATGGGTTAGCAGTTTTTCACAGTCATTGAATGAAAGACAAGCACCAATCGACTGGAGAACAGACAAAGAGAAACCATTGCGCAAAGAAGGAAAGAAGAGTGTAATTAGAAATTATAGGCCAATATTACTAACGTCAAACAGTTTGTAAGTTGCTCGAAAATATTATTCATAATCATATTTTGAAATTTTTAGCTGCTCATAATGCCTTCGCAGCGTCCCAACACGGATTCAGAAAAGGATTTTCGACTTGCGCCCAATTAATTCTTACCATTCATGACTTTGCAGGGGCAATTAACAAGGGGTGTCAGACTGATGCCGTTTTTTCTGGATTTTTCTAAAGCATTCGATAAAGTTTCTCACACAAAAAATGTGTTCAAAGAAGACACCACGCTTTAAACAAGCAGACTACTAAATTGATTGCATCTTACCTCCATACCCGGCAGCACTTCATTGTATATAATGATAACGTTTCTGGGAGGGTTTCTGTGGAATCTGGCGTACCTCGAGGATCGGTGCTTGGACCGCTCTTGTTTATTTTGTTTATCAATGACATTGTGAGAGACATACCCGTCAACATAAAACTATATGCTGTTGACTGTGTTGTTTACTTTGAGGTAGAAAACCCTATAGCGACCAAAAAACCTCAAACACTGACTTAAAAAAAATTATAGCTTGGTGCGACTCTTGGCAGGTGCCCATAAACTACGAAAAAAACAGTATTTATGCGCATTTCACATAAAAAAGAGCCCCTTTCTTCCATTGCAACAACATAGTCCTTGCTGGAGTACAATGCTATAAGTGATTCACAGTTCTACGCATGGGATGATGTTTCGAACACACGTTGTTATGCCAGCGAGTCCTCGTCAAACGACCGTGCCTCTGAAAAAGGCAATCTGGGTCAAGGCCAGCCCGCAGTCGGCCTGGCGCGATCACCTCGACGGCGTGCACACGCGCGGCGCCCCTCTCGCCCACGTGCATTGAGTCAGCGGCGCTCGTGACAGCGAGCCGGCGTTCTCGTGACAGCGAGCCGGCGTTCTCGTGTCTGGTGGTCTGACGCATGGCGCGGCAACCCCATTGGAAGAATCTGCGCTGACGACCAGCGGCGCTTCTGATTGGACATTTTGGTTGGACCCGGTGTAAATAAAAGAAGCCCTGCGGCGCGTCGCGATCGGCGTTCCTATGAGCGAGGAGACCCCATGTCGGAGGGCCGACATGTATGCGAGTCAGCGGTCTTAGGCGAAAGGCTGACCTATGTGTTAGAGAGGAGAGCTCGGCTCTTCGAGTCTCTGTCGGCCCCAGTGCCGAAATTGTAACGCCTCTGTATATATGCTGTACATAAACCTTGTTTAACTCACCGTCGTCTCGTCCGCTCGTCTTATCAGCTCGGCGCAGAAGCAGTCGCGAGCTGAGATACATACGCTACCAAACGGCTGGTGACCTTCCCGGCGGAGTTGGAAGCAGTGGCGCCTCCGGGACCGTGTTGGCGTCGCCGTCTTTCGCAACAGTGGTGGCTTCGGCGGGAGAGGTCCGTCGTTCGCAACAGTGGTGGCAGCGGTGGGATTTCGGAGGTGGCTTCGCAACAGTGGTTGGCAGCTGCGGGATCGGCCGGCGTCAGCGACATCGATGCGGTGAGTGCCTGATGTTTTCCCCTCAGTTCACCAGACTACTCTAGCTCAGGTTGTAGTAGTTTAGAGAAGGGCTGTGTGAAGCATTGAAGTGAGCTTTGATCGTTTCAAGCCAAGTCGAAGCGCTTTGAAACCAAAGTTAATGCGGAGGGGGTAAACACGGGAGTGTGAACAATTGCTTGCGCGTCTTGCTAGTAGGCTTATAGTGGGTACGGCAAGTAGATTTTAACAGGGGCAAACAGCAAGAGGCTAGCGTGAACGATGGAGAACCTTAAAGTGAAGGAACTCATCGAAATTTGTGAGGAACTCGGCATTACTTTGGGCCGTGCGAAACGAAAGCAAGCGATCCTTGAGATCATGAAGGATGAGGGAGTGTCGGCTGAGGAAGTCGATGAGGCCTGGGTGGATATTAAAGCACGCCGTGAGGAGGCTGAAAGGCGAGAAGTAGAAGCTCGCGAACGTGAGGAGGCTGAAAGGCGAGAAGCTCGTGAAGAAGCTGAAAGGCGCGAAGCTCGCGAAGAAGCTGAAAGGCGCGAAGCTCGCGAACGTGCAGAAGCTGAAAGGCGCGAACGTCGCGAGGAGGCCGAGAGACAGGAGCGTCTCGAGTTGAAACGACTAGAATTGGCAATCCTACAGTGTTCGCAGGCGCCTAGCGTAGCTTCTCAGGTCAGCGGTTTTAGAATTCGGGACCAACTGCCACCGTTCGTAGTAGGCGAGGACATAGCGAAGTATCTCGTCAAGTTTGAACACGTCTGTGAGCGAAACGCTTTGGAGCGGTCTCTTTGGGCGCAGAACCTGTTAGCTCTTCTTCCCGGCGAAGTGTCCGACGCGATAACTTGCTTGTCTAGGGAAGCGTTTGAGAGCTATGACGAGGTTAAGGAAGTGCTCTTGAGACGTTATAAGTTGTCACCCGAGGCTTTCAGGCAAAGGTTCCGGTATGCTGAAAAGGGGAATGAGTCACACGTTGACTTCGCGTTTCGTCTTAAAGCCGATTTAATTGAATGGCTCAAGGGCGAAGGTGTTTATGACGACCGCGATAAAGTGGTGGAATGCGTTGCATTGGAGCAATTCTACCGCTGCATCGAGGATAATGTCAGACTTTGGCTGCAGGACAGACTTGGGGAAGTACAGCTAAACAAGGCAGCAGAGTTAGCTGAGGAGTATTATACTCGCCGAAAGTTGCACAGCAGGGCAGTGCGCGTTGAAAAGGATGAGAGAAAAGGGGGCTTTTCAAAGAAACCTGATCAACGGAAACCCGCTCCGCACCGTAATTTCAAGGACCCGTCTTTTACGAAGGACAGTGTAGGGGAAGGGCAAACAGAAGCGGAGAAATCGAGTGAGGTTTCTACCACACAGGCATTTGAATCGGAACACAAACGGAAGCCGCTAATCTGCTACAACTGTAAAAAGGAAGGGCACATCGCTAGAAACTGTCAGGAAAAGTTTGCCTTCGCAACGATCCGAGAATCAGAAAAAAATATTCGGTTGTTGGAGCCGTATCTCCAAGAAATTAGGGTCAATGAGAAAACGTGTCGAGCACTTAGAGACTCAGCGGCAACCATGGATGTTGTCCATCCTTCATTGGTGTCTCCGGATGACTTCACAGGAGAAT
Source organism: Rhipicephalus microplus (assembly GCF_043290135.1). Lineage (NCBI taxonomy): Eukaryota > Metazoa > Arthropoda > Arachnida > Ixodida > Ixodidae > Rhipicephalus > Rhipicephalus microplus. The sequence continues at coordinate 10,896,043 of NC_134703.1, read as the reverse complement.
GCGCGTGGATCAGGCAGGTCGCCGAGGAGCAGAGTGTTCGCTTACCAATCGCCACGGTTGTCATTGAAGGCCCGTTCGGTAAGCTTCGCACCGAAGCAGCTGTGTCTGCCGCGCTAAATGATCGTTTTCCTTATCTTTTCTCCAACAACTCGGAGCAGCTTCTCAAAGAGCAGGGCAAATCGTTCTTCCCCAACTTAGCGTGCATGGCTCTCACGCGATCGCAAGCGCGAAAGCTTTCGCGGAAGCTTGACCTGGTTCCATGCGGTGAACTCTCAAGTGACCTTGTCGGCGGGTCGACGGAACCCCAGAAAGGAAATTTTTCGCATGAGTCATGTGAGCAGTCACGCGAGCGGCCCGTCACCGAACCTAGCTGCGCGGTTTCCGGAGAAAGGGGAGACGACATGGCGCCATTGAATCAGAGCGAGAGGGCTGCAACGCTCTCGCCTGTAGCGGAAAGTTGGAGCGAGCTGCCGAGAGTTGATCGAGAGACGCTCATTCGAGAGCAGCGTGAGGATCTCTCGATTGAAGCGCTAGTGGAAAGCCAAATTGAAGCGCTAGTGGAAAGCCAAATTGAAGCGCTAGTGGAAAGCCAAATTGAAGCGCTAGTGGAAAGCCAAATTGAAGCGCTAGTGGAAAGCCAAATTGAAGCGCTAGTGGAAAGCCAAATTGAAGCGCTAGTGGAAAGCCAAAAAAACGCGGCACAAGTGCTGTCGAAGGAGCACTACGAGAAATCGGTGAAGAAGCGCGCTTTTGAAGTTGATAATCAGGTAATGCTGCTGCAGCCGTCCAAAAGGAACAAGCTTGAGGTTGATTGGGAAGGGCCCGCCACAGTATTATCGAAGCCTTGCGATTCAAATTATGAAGTGAAAATAGGAAGGCGGCCGGACAAAATTTACAACTTGAAAGCAGTCGTCAATCAGCAGTTGAATGCTTCAGAGGAAGAGGAAGCAGAAATATTTAGTTCTAGTGAGATAATCGAAAGGAAATCGGAAGTAATCTGGGAACAGTTGAACCTAGAGCCTAGCTTAAGTGAAGGAGGACCTGAGAAAGAGGACCTGAGAAAGATTGGTTCCGAGTTTGAAGACGTGTTTTCGGACCGCCCCGGAAACACGAGGGTGATCGAACACGATATCGAGCTAAGCGGTGAGGAGTCAATCCGTAGCAAGCCGTATCGTTGTTCCCCTGTGCAACGTCGAAAGTGTGAGCCGCTCTTGGTGCCGCATAGGTATCGTCGCCTAAAAGTGGCCGGTTACTGAAGTGGAGCATGTTGCTCCACAGCGCAACTTTGACGTTCGCTATAAAAAAAATATAAAGGAAAGGTAAACGCTAATGCAGGTGCATTGAGCAGTGCGTTCCAGCTAGTAACTTCTCAACTTTTCGGTTTCTGGCTGGCGATTCGGGGCAAAAATTTTGACCTCATCACGACCTTAGCTGAGCGTTCTCGTTTAGAGTGATCTCAAGGGGCCAGCTTTATGTGGTATTCTAATCCGTTACGTTGTTGTAAGTGTGAAAAATTCAAGTTCTTACTTTAAGAGTCTTGTGTCCCACATGTGCCTCTTGATGTAGAGGGAACAAAATTCCAATAGACACGTAGATAGGTATATGTTGTACTATACTTTGTCTGGTGTTCTGTCGGGTGACCGAGGGCACTTGCTTGTGTCGTGTGTTGTCTGTTGTCGAACCGTTCTTAGCAAGTTGCAGAACCATCGACAAGTGCTGAAACCGAAGATGGTCAGAAGAGGCGAGTGAAGCTGGTCGACAAGTTGTGGCGACAAGCCAGTGGAGCTGGGATCCGTCGTCAAAAATGGGATGTGTTCCCGGAACAGTCTGGAGCTGTAGTCTCCCCATGGCCCTGGAGGCGAACCTGGAGGGACCTGGCGAACGAGCGCACCTGACATCCGAGCCCCGTGGAAGCAGCTCGTCTTTCCGGTGCATTGTCTGGCGGCGGGGGTGCTGTTATGCCAGCGAGTCCTCGTCAAACGACCGTGCCTCTGAAAAAGGCAATCTGGGTCAAGGCCAGCCCGCAGTCGGCCTGGCGCGATCACCTCGACGGCGTGCACACGCGCGGCGCCCCTCTCGCCCACGTGCATTGAGTCAGCGGCGCACGTGACAGCGAGCCGGCGTTCTCGTGACAGCGAGCCGGCGTTCTCGTGTCTGGTGGTCTGACGCATGGCGCGGCAACCCCATTGGAAGAATCTGCGCTGACGACCAGCGGCGCTTCTGATTGGACATTTTGGTTGGACCCGGTGTAAATAAAAGAAGCCCTGCGGCGCGTCGCGATCGGCGTTCCTATGAGCGAGGAGACCCCATGTCGGAGGGCCGACATGTATGCGAGTCAGCGGTCTTAGGCGAAAGGCTGACCTATGTGTTAGAGAGGAGAGCTCGGCTCTTCGAGTCTCTGTCGGCCCCAGTGCCGAAATTGTAACGCCTCTGTATATATGCTGTACATAAACCTTGTTTAACTCACCGTCGTCTCGTCCGCTCGTCTTATCAGCTCGGCGCAGAAGCAGTCGCGAGCTGAGATACATACGCTACCAAACGGCTGGTGACCTTCCCGGCGGAGTCGGAAGCAGTGGCGCCTCCGGGACCGTGTTGGCGTCGCCGTCTTTCGCAACAGTGGTGGCTTCGGCGGGAGAGGTCCGTCGTTCGCAACAACGTGTTGTTGTTCGATCGGGGAAACACAAACAGCGTAGCTTTCACAGTCTGCACCTAAGAACCGGCGGATGCTCTCTTCCAACGCCAGACGCAACGTGATTTTATATCTTTAACGCCGCTGCGCGTGTCCCCCTCCCCCTTCGCTCACTCCTCCGCTCTCGCTCGCTGCAGCTGCGCGCGCACCCCTCTCTCTCGCGCGCCCGCCTTCTCTCTGTCTCCCGTCGAGAGCGGGTCGTGCGATGGATGTCCAGGAGGCAACGCTACCATCAACAACGAAAGCAGCACAACCGAATGCCAGCACTGCACCCGTCATAATAGTGCGAATCAATAAATACCCCTCATAGCATCACCCCGTGCATTCGCACTTAACCATGTTCACCCTCGGGGAAATGCTTGGGAGTTTTTTTTAAGTGTGAATACACTTTATAAGCGACCCCAAACCATCCACCGCCGTCGGCGGCGTCCGCAGTCTTCTCTCTATCTTTAAAAGAAAGAGGACTTGGCGGGCCGCAGCGCGACGCTCTACCGAATAGGCCACGGACGCGACGCTGATATCGGTGTCAGTAACGCGCCTTATACCCCCTCCGCCTTCGCTCGCTCCTCCGCTCTCCTCGCTCGCTGCAGCTGCGCGCGCACCCCTCTCTCTCTCGCGCCCGCCTTCTCTCTGTCTCCCGTCGAGAGCGGGTCGTGCGATGGATGTCCAGGAGGCAACGCTACCATCAACAACGAATGCAGTACAACCGAATGCCATCACTGCACCCGTCGTTGGAGGTGACGGTACCGCGGTGGTTTCGCCGACGTTGGAAGACAAGGCGGCGCTGCGAAGGGCTCGTGAGACCGAACGTAAGCGGGCGAAGCGTGCAGCGGATGCCGAACTGCGTGCTCACGAGGCCGAGTGCAAGCGGGCGAAGCGTGCAGCGGATGCCGAACTGCGCGCTCGCGAGGCCGAGGACAAGCGGGCGAAGCGTGCAGGAGATGCCGAACATCCCGCTCGCGACGCCGAGGACAAGCGGGCGAAGCGTGCAGCGGATGGTGAACTGCGCGCTCGCGAGGCCGAGTTGAGGCGTCAGCATCGAGCCGCGAACGCGGCCCAAGAAGCGGAACGATAACGCAAGCGTCAGGCGGAGAAGGGCGATGAAGGCCGGCGTCAAGACGCCGCTCGCAATCGTCAACGGCGAGTGGACGTTCCCGAAGCCGTTCCAGCCAGTGAACGTGCCGCGCGGGAGAGGGTGCGAGCCCTGGACTTTACTCGTCCGGACGCGCGTTTCAAACGCGACTTTGTGGATCGCAGCTTCGGTCACAGCTGCGCCATGTGTGACCGGCTGTGGTTCGATAACAACCTGAGCTGCATTTCCGGCGTGAGGAACGAGACCAACAGGTTGGACGCGTTGCATAGCATCACCCCGTGCGTTCGCACTTAACCATGTTCACCCTCGGGGAAATGCTTGGGAGTTTTTTTAGCACAGAAAGTCACAGATCAAAGCACAAGAACACCGACATGCTCCTTTCGCTCGGCCGACGATCGCACACGGGACCGGCGCTAGCATAGCCGGCCGGCATTCGCTGGATTTGTCGGCGTCGCTCGAACTCGGCACGAAACCGCGTCACGCTGGTAGCACTCGCAGTCGTTCGTCGTTTCGTTGTTGTTCTAGATTACGAAGCGGTCATTCAGGAACCTTTGGAGTAATTTTCATGCTTGCTTTCAGCACTCGGCTGTGCCTTCGAAGCGGCGGCCATTAGGCACAGCATTCGGAGTCATCGTGGCCTCTGGTTGGTTGGCGCCGCTGTACGCGTGGGGACGTAGCGTACGCGAGGCGAAATATCAAGCCCGGCTTGATCCCTCGCGCCTGCTTGCGTATGCCCCTCCGACGTCGACGCCGAGAGGCGCATTTGACGCTTTTGACGCGTAGACGCGAGCGTACGCGTGCCAGTGGTTGGCACTTGGAGTAGACAGATTAGAACAAATGCTTTTGACTTACGCTCCTCGCGAGGTTGTTATCACTGAGACTTGGTTACATGATGGTGTACGTGATGACTAAATTATTCCCCCCGGCTATCAGATGCAGAGGCGTGATCGAGGCACACGTGGTGGAGGAGTTTCTGTTGTCTACTAACTCGGCATCGATGCATGTTTAATAAATCAGATTGCCAACCACGAAAGCCTGTTCCTAAACGGCCCAATAAACGGTTTCATCTTTATGCTTTGTGCTGTTTATAAAGCGCCGGAAGTACCAGATTCTTTTCTTGAAAAAATTTACGACCATCTTCTTTTGAACTGAACGCAACACATCATCATTACAGGTGACTTCAACCTACCAGCTATGAAATGCAACAATTTAGCTTACGGGCAATCTAAATCGAATGATAGTGATCTTAGACGCAATGATATAGCTTTGAACCTTGAGCAAATTATCTGTGAACCTACGCGAAACAGTGCTGTACTGGACTTAATTTTCGTAAGCGATATCTTTCTAAATGGTGTTGTTAATATTGAAAATGAAGTGTCAGGCCACAACTCGTTGGTCTTTTTTCTTGGCCTTATCACTGTTCTGCAGTGCATTTGCGTACAAATGGAGTGAGCGTCAAAGACTTTCACCGTGCTGATGAAACATCAATCACAGATTACTTGGAGAGCGCACTAGGCTACAGCACGCATGATGGTGTGTTGTGGACGTGATTAGAAAGCTCGGTCTCGTTCTCCATCCAACAGTTTGTACCTATCCGTAAGGTACGCGAAAATCGTAAACATTCATGGATAACTCGGGAGATTATTCACATTAAACGCAACAACTTAGAAAGAATAAAATCGACGTAGCTGTCGAGACCATCAATGCTTTGAAAATAAATTTGGCGACTAAACTAAACTACGTTAGGACGCATTACTATCAAGTCAATTTGTCTTCATTCATTACAGAAGATCCGGCTAAATTCTAAAGATTTCATGCACAAACCAACGAAACAGCGAATAAAATCGAGCTTAATGGGAAATACAAAACTGACTGCATTTTAATACCACAGGCTTTTATAAATACTTTCACAGCGTCTTCACACCCTCAAGCGCTTATATGCCCGTATACCAGGAGCTATTTTTAAAGTCATTCCTGTTGTCATTTTGATTTTACTAAGAAAACTGAGTATAGGACCAGAAAAATTCCAAATACCTTTTTAAAGCACTATTCTGCACTAAGTGATTGGCACAGCTTTTTTACAGATCATTGCGTATATGTCAAGTTTCGGATGTTTGGAAAATTGCTCGCGCTGTTCCCATCCACAAGAAAGGATATAAATCAATAGTTTCTAATTACTGACCGATCTTTTTTAAAATTCAGTGAGTTGTAAGTTACTGCAACACATAGTGGTACACAATATTCAATGGTTTTTAACAGATAACGTCTTGTTTCCCTGCCAACATGGATTCCAGAAGGGATTGTCCACGACAACGCAATTAGTCACAACCATCCATGAACTTATCACAGTACTCGATCGATCGGGGCAGGCTGATATACTACTACTTGATTTCTCCAAGGCGTTTCATAAGGTTACGCATAGTAAATTACTTCTGAAATTGCATAAGATTGCCACTTTATCTTATTAAATGGGTTGAAGCTTATTTAACCAACAGAAAGCAGTTCGTTGAAGTTAAATACAGTGTGTGCTTAATGTTACTTCTGGTGTGCTGCAGGGAAGTGTGTTGGGGCCACTATTATTTATTATATATGTAAATGACTTAGTGCAAAAAATTTCTGACTCAGTGTCTATCAAACTTTTCGCAGATGACTGTGTTGTACTTAAAGAAATAACCTGCTCTGAAGACCATAACTATTTACAGCACTCTCTTCGAGACATCGAATTTCGGTGCACAACGTAGGACATGGAAGTAAACGTTGATGAAACACTGATCATGAATATGACGCGAAAAACAAACCCAAGTGTCCATGGTTCAGCCGTTAAATCAGTAACGCAATAGAAGTATTTGGCGATCACCATTTCAAGTGACATGACGTGGCGGGCACACATTTTGTCAATTTGCACTTCTAATTTTCGCAAACTTTGTTTTTTTTTTAAAGAAGCTTACAAAGGCCACTGTGAATGTTAAACTTCAAGCGTATAATGCTATTATCGGACCTAAATTGGAGTATGTATCCGTGGTATGGGATCCGTACACGAAGAAGGATATACAGAGCATAGAAGCGCTACAATGGAAAGCCATCAGATTTATATTGAATAAATACAAAAGACTAGATTCCCTAACTCAACTTATGAATGCTGGCCTGCAGTATCGTGAAATAAATTTGAGGCCTTACATTACCAACACTGTATCCTTGAATAAGCATATCTATTCTTTCTGTTCGTTTGCTGGCCTACAAATCCACAGTTATGTCAGTACTGGATTATGCAGTTATATTATATAATCCTTTTACTATGATGAACATACGAAAGATTGAAAACATACAAAAAAGGCAGCCTGTTCTATATACAACTGTTACAGTCATACATCTGTAAGGGCACTACTGAAGAGAGATAATCTCCCACCAATAACTGAAAGAAACCGTATGTTTATCAGTTAATAAATAAGGCCTCTAAAATGGACATCAGCTAACTATTATTTTTATCTCCCTGGAATTCGACAACACAGTGTCATAACCTCTTGAATCCTTGAATAAGCATATCGATTCCTTCTGTTCGTTTGCTGGCCTACAAATCCACAGTTATGTCAGTACTGGCTTACGCAGTTATAATATAGAATCCTTTTATTATGTTGAGCATACGAAAGATTGAAAACATACAAAAAAGGCAGCCCGTTCTATATACAACTGTTACAGTCATGCATCTGTAAGTGCACTACTGAAGAGAGCTAATCTCCCACCAATAACTGAAACAAACCGAATGTTTATCAGTTAATAAATAAGGACTATAAGATGGACATCAGCTAACTATTATTTTTATCTCTCTGGTATTCGACAACATAGTGCCATAACCTCTCTATCACACCCTTTCAGTCTCGAAATAACTGTTTCAAGTATTCATTTTTCCGAAGACAGTCACTGATTGGAACAACCTAACCAATGGCGTTGTTCTACAGTCATCCCTTTAGATGTTTGCGCCATCTTTACTTGTGTAATATCTTGAATTGTATGTTGTCTTCATGGTTGTTACTGTTATCTTTAGTTATATTGTATAAGAGTTTTCCGGTTTGGTTTTTCTTCTACTCAAATATTTTGTGGACTGTATCATACTTTAGTATGTATCTTCATGTTTGGATTGATGTTTGACTTGCTATACATATGATTGTATTTCCCACCCTGCTATAATTCCTCGCTCGGGGTTGCAATATTTATAAGTAAATAAGAATAGATAAAGTGGATGCACTGTCTCTTCGGATGTGCGATCGGCAAAGGAATCGCTTCCAATCAGCTTATTCGGGGGCGCTGCTTTACGATGCGGCTGAGAGCGCTGTCACGTGGTCGTTTCATATTTAGCGGGAATAGTTCATCATTCAAAAAAAACTGAGTACGCAATTTACACATCGCCGAAAGTAGCGCAGTTTGATACCCCATGTGGTTGACTAAAACAGCGTCATTGACGCTTCAACGAGTAGAACAGTATTCTAGAATTAGATGTTTAATTATTTCAAATAACTAAAAATAATTAGGACAAACTGGCTGTCGGATAGCCCACTGTACTAGGAACAATATCCAGTAGGGTTTTTTTTAGTAACGCTGCCGGCTTCTTATTTTAGATCGTGCTGCGAGTTAACGGGGGCGCCCTAGCTGCGTATCACACTGCATGGTTTAATGAGCCCACGCACTTCATTTCATTATTACATACCAAGAACGTAAGCATGAAATCAAGGCTTGTAGGGGTGACCGGAGCTCGTACCATCATAAAAACTAGAAAGCATAAAGTAAAATGAAGCGACGCTATAGTAATCTGAAGCGTGAGCGCTGCTCCTGCATGGGGGGTGAGTGGCTTTCCCGGAAGAAATTTCAACCCAAGATGGCGCCACTCTGCTCCCTAAAGGTAGCATATACAGTAACTCTAGCATCAGCAAGCGAGGGTGAATACATGGGAGGTATAGGGAGCTTATGCCCCATGGCGTTAACATCGGGCATAAGTATACTTATTCGCTGCTTCACTTGCTGGTCACGGTTCCCTTTAATGAGACGTGGTGGGATTTTTTTGTGTATTCTAATCGCGCGTATTTTTAGACACCATTTCCGTGACGGAAATACGTCACTGAAGTCTTGGTAGACTCTGGCATAAAATCTAGTGAGTGGGTTTGGGGGGGAATACAAGCAGCTTGACGACGAGCTCTCGGGCCCTTTCAGGTGGCCGGACATTTATGCGCTTCGGCGACCCCTCAAGTCTAGCCACTGTCTGGAGCTGAAACTCCGGTCGCTTGCTGTGCAGAGCAGCCTCCCGTTGCTCCTGGTGTTCTGACCTTTGCAATGGGGGCTTGGGTTTGTTCGGTCGATGCACAAAGCCGTTCAAACAAATATTCCACAAGAAATAACACGATGAGAAATTGTGGCAGCTTCACGTGGCCTCAAGGACAAGCAGAGCTGGTTTTTTTTATTCTTGTCATGTTCTTTCTGTCTCTTTTTGTATGTGTTTATTTCTATTTGTCTTTTTTGTCTTCATTTACCTTCTTCTTACATCTTTCTACTTCAGTTTTGTTTTTTTAATCGCTTTTTTGTGACCGTTTCCTTGTGGTATCTTATCTCCGTGTTTACATTATTTGTGTGCCCTTTTTCCAACGCTTTCGTTCTCTCTTTCACGTAAGGTAAAGAGGTGGGTGAGTTGGAAACGGGGCATGTATTTCGAGTAACCAGTGTGAACACGACGGTGACACAAGACGATAAAGCTATGAGAGCTGTTTCGAAGAATTGTTAAGGAGAACCGACAGAAAATGTTGAAAGTGAGATAACTTGTAAACCGGATATGTGGGGACACGCATCTATTATTTGCGAAATATGAACAGATAATGTAACATAGGAAGTACTTAAAATTAATTTCATTCTGACTGCCAACTGCGTGACGAGTTTGTGTTGGCTGCCACGATCCTTGCGACCTCTAGCAGACAGCGGCAAGAGTTGTATGGGAGGAAAATGGCTCATTGCAGATCACACGGGTGTAACTTTTGTTTCAATAAATGTCGAAGCACAAGGACAAACGGGCTTGTGAACTTGCGGAAGCGTTCTTTATCAAGGGTGATGACTGCACATCTGAACATATTGTTTGTTTGCTAGATTGCAAGATACGCGCAATTAATTACTTGTTTCACGCGACATAGAATTCTTGCGCTTGCATAGTGCTGGTTTTTGTGTCCCGTGTGCTCAGATTTGGGTGCACGTTAAAGAACCCCAGGTGGTCGAAATTTCCGGAGCCCTCCACTACGGCGTCTCTCATAATCATATGGTGGTTTTGGGACGTTAAAAAAAACTCAAAAACCTCAACTCAGTGCAGGTTTTTGTGGGATTGTTTTTTTTGTTTGTTTGAATAAAGTTGACTTGTGAGACATCGCCTGCACTGTGTCTTTCTCGTCCTGTCTCTCCGTCGTGTTCGTGCTGATTTTCCAAGCGTGTTTCACGTGCTTCATTTCGCCGAGCAGAGTTTTTCGTTTAACGCTCGCGCCTGCTATGCTTGGTGTAGCACCTGCACGATGGAGTGCAACTACCGAAATGACTTCGCTCTTGAAGCTCTAATTGAACACCTATAAGTTACCAGCAGCAAACTGATCCAGTTTATTCGACGAGCGTTACCAACCGCTATGTCAAGTCATTATGGCAATACTATTTTGCCAACATGTATGTCTACCTCCTGTGCACAAGGTACGCGCAACGGCGAAAAACTCGGGCGAAATAGCGGTAAGCTTTGCTAGTTTTTATTACGGACACAGCTTGTGGCCGGTGGAGGTGGCATTCTTCTGTTTTTTTTTAAGACCCTCAGAGCACAAACACAGTGTAATACCGTAGAGAAATATACTTTCATAAACAGTAGCGATTCGAGCCTTTCCGCGGCCAAGCAAGGAAACGTCTGAGCAACCGCTCGACAGTGCTGCCAACTTGCGGAGCCAATTTTTCCCTCTCTGCAGTAAAAAAAAAATTATCTAGATTTGCGTAGATTTTTTTGTGGAGAGCAGTTTTTTGAATACGTGAATGTGTTTGTGCTGTGGAAAACGAAGTTCACTGTTAATTTGTCATGCCCCGCCACGGTGGTCTAGTGGCTAAGGTACTCGGCTGCTGACCTGCAGGTCGCGGGATCAAATCCCGGCTGTGGTAGCTGCATTTCCGATGGAGGCGGAAATGTTGTAGGCCCGTGCACTCAGATTTGGGTGCACGTTAAAGAACCCCAGGTGGTCAAAATTTCCGGAGTCCTCCACTACGGCGTCTCTCATAATCAAATGGTGGTTTTGGGACGTTAAACCCCACAAATCAATCAATAAATCATGTTAATATGCCATGGTGCATTAGTTTAAAAATATTCACTAAAGTCATCGGGCTGAAGGGAAAAAATTGTCGCAGTACATATTTCAGAGCTTTAAACAACAATTTATTCCATAAAATTGCAAAGGTAAAGCGGTAATCACAATTGGGGGGGGGGGGGGAGGACATGTAGTATCGCAGTATTTTATACAGATCACCGACAAAGAAGTGTATCGTGCGATGCGATAAAGCAAGACGCCATCCTCGGGTTGCTGGAGAACGACCACTGCCTTTAATCTAGCGTGCTTCTGTACATGTGAGGGGCAAGGGTGGCAGCCTGCGCGGAGCACCGTCTACGCATAGCGCGGGCTCGCTTCAGGTAACACACTCGATACATCCCCCTCTGTTTGAGAGGAGACAACACGGAACTGGAAAGGAACACAAGAAAGTGCAGTTTGCGTAGATTACGTCACTCGTTCATCTGTACGACAGTCCCGCCGTTAACACAGGTTGCACATCTGCTTCATGGCACCTGCACAAAGTTTTTGTTGTAAGTTAGATGGCGAGGGGGTCCACGCTGCCGTAGCGACCTCCGCAGAGCCGGAACATGTGACGTAGAGGTTGGAGCTCTGGGCACAGTAGGCGCTGTGGGCATTGGCACTGGAGTCGCTTGTGCTGAAGCACTTTCGTCGTCGCATTCGACAAGCTCTGGAGGATCTTTATGAAAGGCTTCTTGAGTGGGTAAAATGTGTTGCCGGTTACGTCGCAGTAGCCTACCTCCCTCTGTGAGGACGTTGTAGGACCGGGTTTGAGCCAACGACTCTACGATCTTTGCTTTTGTAGTATCTGCGCCTGTCAGTACGTGCCACGTGGCTTTGTTTGCACACAAGGTCAACCTGCTTCGTGTCTTGACCCCAAGTTTCTTATTGTGCTGCGGATATTTCTGCCGCCCTGTAAGTTTTCTCGGCATTTTCTAAGGTAAGCTTGTTGTCTGCTAGCAGCTTTTCTCTTACTTTAGCATCCCGAGTTCCGAAGACGATTTGGTCTCGGACCATTGAAACAGTCAATGCACCAAAGTTGCACACTCGGGCTTGAGTCTTCAAATCTCTCAGAAAATGTTCGAAAGGCTCACCCGGCTCCTGGACCCTCTTCCGGAAGACGTACTGCTCGTATACTTCGTTTTGTTGGGCGTCTAAATACTCCTCGAACTTTTTGACCACCGTAGCGTAGTCAAGGCTGCTTTCGCCCTCCGCAAAAGTGAAGGTGTTGTAGACCTCGATGGCTTCCTCGCCTGCGATACTTAAAAGAAGGGCACCTTTCGCAGTCTCCGGGCGAGGCTTCTTGTCGGTGGTTTCGGACGAGGCCAGGAAGAGATTGAATTTCTGTATGAACAACTTCCAGTTCCTACCGATGTCCCCTGTAAAACGTAGCGGGTCCGGTGGATTCACAAATTCCATCGCTGTTTTTTTCCAGGCGCCCCGGGACGCCTATCAGAACCGCTGACTCGCCCCTTCTGAAACCATGTATCGCGCGATGCTATAAAGCAAGACGCCAGCCTCGGGTTGCTGGAGAACGAACACTTCCTTTAATCGAGTGTGCTTATATACATGTGAGGGGCAAGGGTGACAGCCTGCGCGGAACACCGTCTGCGCATTGCGTGGGTTCCCTTCAGATAACACACTCGATACAAGAAGCAGTCATTCCGTCTACACACAAGCATACAACATTTCAAAAAACAGTACATATACTGCAAATCCTTACATATAGGCCGAAGAAGGAATAAATTCTCAAAATACTTCAAACACTGCTAGCTGGTCAATGCGAAACACGAAAATCTTATACTGAGATAGAGTGTAGTTGTATTAGCATTCAAGTGACAAAATAATAATATTAATATCAATGATAATAATAACCAGAACGAGCATGTAAAGAGCAGTACATGAAATATTCCGGCGAGCAAGCTTAAAAAATTCATCAATTCTGGTATTTGCAATTTCTGTTATTTTGTTATTATTTTGCAATTCTGTTATTTTGTAACTATCCCGCATAAAATGCTTTATGGTGTTTATTTAAAACATGAAGTGATGCACACTTACATACCTTTTAAAACAATGTCTTGAAGAAACGTACAAAAATAGTTTAACCATGAAAGCATATTATGCCAGTTAGGAGTTCATCCCTCGAAATCTACAGAATGGTTGCGAAAAGATATGTTTATTAGAAATGTTGACTGCCGGATATTCGTTTCAAATATATCCTCGCAGTTTTCTACCACTTCATTTTCCCAACTATTTTCTTTTTTTAGCTGTGCAAATAAGCGCATACGAGCAGCTTACTGTTCTGCCCACGCTTTTCACTGAAACATTGGTTACGTTGGCGGGGCCAACGTTTAGAGAACCTCTGGGCGGAGCCACATGGCTCCACGGGGCAGCTCACTAATAACGTGACAGCGTTCGCAAAGAAGGGAAACCAGTAAAAAAAACTGGCCCCGTATCTGCATGTTAAACTGCAAATGTCGAAAGACGATAGCCTTGCGTATGGAAAGAGTGAACAAAACGTTTATTCGATGTTGTGCGCGAGAAAATCGGTGAATGATATTCTGGAGGCGCTGCGTTAGAGTGCCTCGAGCATGCAGTGGAGGCGAACGAGCACATAAAGTCACGTCACACGTGAGACATGAGCGCTATCTGGCAGTTATCTTGAAAAAACAAAGCGTACGGCTCTGAGACGGGCGTGCGCGCCTGTCTCAGAGGTAACAAGGTGTAGAACGCAAGGTGACGGGTAGGTGCCGCCACCATGTCGTATTAGCAAAGCGTTGGAAACACTTGCCTTTTCGTGCAAGCGTTGCATGGTCAATTCCGCACGATGAATGCTACGGTCCTTAGAATTACTTATGTATGCCATTTTTAGTAAAAGACGCACATACAGAATATATACGTGTTGTTGTGGTGCCTCAGATATGAGCAATAATTGATTTTTGATTGACAATCGCACAAATATGAATGCTGAATCTTGAGCAACGTTGGTGGGCACTGCGGATGAGGTCGGCCGTTTGGGGCATCGTCTGGAGCCGTTTAGAGTACCCGGTATCGTTAAGGGTGAACAAACGGACAAATGGACATACATAAATGTTTGCGTCGAAGGTCCCCAGAAAAGACTATTGTCTTTAAAACAACCGAAAAGAAATAACACAGCGGGTGAAAGGCGAAAAATGACACTCTCGTTCTTTGGTTCAAACAATCCACGTCAAACATAGACGGCGCAAAATGAACCACAATGAAGTGAGGGAAAGAAGAGCGCTGATACAGCGATGGGGGCGGAGACCGGCCCTGTCGCCCCTTTGCACCCCTCGGAACCGCTACTGGGCATGGCCAATGCCATCTAGATAATTTCAAACCTGGTCACTGTGTCTGCTTCGGCCTCTGACGTCACTCCGTTGTGACTGGCGTGTTTCGCAGCACAGACGTGCCTACGCTTGCTCTCGTCGCTCGACAGACGTGTATTGGTAAGCTGGACGAACGTTTTCGTGGCGTGCTGGTGTACTTGTTGGAGACTCTAGAAGACAGTCTTTTTCTGTGTCGGTGTGTCGGTGAACTGCAGCGTGAATATGTGATGTATTTTGTGCACTGGATATTCGCAATCTGTACGGCTACAAATCCGAACGGTTGGGTGATGCTGCGTGGTGAATTATCGCGGCAAAGTGACCGATGCTGCGAGTGTTCTTGTTTCCTAAGGACAACCAAAGAACTAAATGGCAGCGTGTCGTTCGTTAAACTGATGTCGACATACGTTTTCTTCGTGACCTGAAGGTACGTGTGTCTGTACTACGTATTTCTGATTGGTTCCAATGGCCACATATCCACCATGTTCCGTTCTTGATCTAAAATGAAGGTGTCATGTTTGCTTCTGACTTGTTGGCGTAGGCCCTGGCACTAAAATAATAAACTCGCATTTTCAGAACTGGCGTTTTCCCTTCAGGGTCGGTTAACATTTTGCTATTGGTGATTAGCGCCGCGAACTTGTACGACTTCTGTTTCATTGGTTGTTAAAAATGGAAGGATCAAATGACTTGATGCATTAGTTTTGGTCTCCTTCTCGTAACAATATTTTTTTGCCGGTATTCCTACCACTTGATGTCGGTGAGCACCTTAGCATATTGTGTTTTCTTGAAATTTAGGTGCGTGTAGACACTTACAGTAAAGCTTCCTTAATTCTAAGCGCCCACGGGGAGGATGCGGTTTAATGGAGACCCAGTACTAACACTTTTCTCAGGACCTAAGTTATGTGACCGACTACGCACCACTGCGAGAGTGCCCAGGGCAAAGGAGGGAACGCCGATTCTTGTGACGGTCACAATATTTTTTTGTGAAACGAAAGATTTTGTTTCACAAAAAAGATTTTGTCGCGTTGACCCTGATAATCTGCTGAATAAGATACTTGTGGCACCAGAGAGAACTCTCCTCAATAACTACGAGTCTATGAAGACACTGCAGATGATCGAAAGATCACAAATAAATCTGCAGGAACTTTCCAAATGAGTAGAAAAGGTTTCTCTGCATGCTCTACACACTGTGTGTGTGTGTGTGCGTGTGTGGGGGGGGGTAGGTGGGTGGGTGGGTGTAAATAATAATGAAAGAATAAAATTCACATTATTTATTTCGTCACTTTGTTGGTCCATCAAATTCGCTTTTGTATATCGATCACACGTTCGATAGCTAACAATCTTTGACTTCTTAGCGGAAGAAATGACTTACGCGTGAATCTTTAAATGCTTTAAAGCGCAATACATTACTTAAACTAGCGCAGAGTAGCGCATAGGTCCACCATCTTGCCTGGCTAGCAACCATAGTTACAGTGACTCCGCGCTCTGGTTTTGCAGGCGACTTGCTTAAGCCTGTCGGCGATCGCCAGTTGACGTGCCTGGCGTGCCAACAACCGGCGAAGAAAGAACTACCTGCTTTCGGGACTGTGCCACGGGAGTTTAAAAGCATTTTTTAGTCTGTCAGGTAATGCGAAGGCGTAGCGTAGTGCCAAATAACATGCACCGCCGCTGCCGCAACGGCATGTGGTGCCAGCTATAAAGCTGACAGAAACAAAATATATATTTTTTGAGACTCGGGGAGTGCTTTGCTAAGCCTACAGCATTGATTATTTCGGTATGTTTTTCGAAAATGGTGTCCAAGCCACCCAAATATCTTGCTGTCGAAGCTTAATGACATGAATCTAAAGCAAATAAAATCAATTCGTAGCTAAGGACGGTCACTTTATAGATTCCAGGTGGACGGCAACTGCTTTCGGCGGCGATTCAGGTTGTTGGAGCGAAAAATGATGCGAGAGTGTGCTTTGAACAAGAACCCATATCTTTATTGGGCGGCCTTTATATGCCGCGCGCAACGGGAGAGGGTGCGTATCCCCGCCACACAACCATATATATCATGAAAGGGACGGGTATGACATGAGGCGCACTTTGTGCAAGATACGATACATCCTCCTTGCTGCATAAAACAATGCAAATTGAAGAGCAGTACATTCAAAAAGTGTGAATGATTCATAAACAGCATTTGAACAAAGTTTTTAGTTATAAGCGAAGCGTTGAGGAGGCTTGCGCTGTCACTGTGTTATTTAGATTGGCGATGTGTTTATACCCGTGCTCGACGTCATATCGCTGGGACCCAGCTAGGCCACTGGCCCCTCTTGCGCTGTTGTAGAGTGCTTTTCATCCTCGCTGCTTTCGGGAAGGTCGGGCTGAAGGTCTCGCTGGTCGGCAGCAAGTGTGTACGATTCCGTTTCAGGTGCCGCCCCTGCTCTGTATTGAGGCTGTAGGACTTGGGATGACTTGAGCTTTGATTGGCCTCTTTTGAACGTAGACGAACCGTGGCCCCTGTTTCGAGTGGCGGCAGAAGTCCTCCGGGACAGTCTGGGAGCGCTTCATGATGTCTCGCCCAGCTCCCACGTCTGGCCAGGTGTTGCGCAGTCTACTGCCTTGTAATATCTCTGCTGGTGCCTGTCCGCACTAGAATGGTGTTGAAACCACCAGAATGTGGATATCTTGGACTAGACCTTATGTGTCGAAAGCCATTGGACTTCGCAAAGGATCTAAAGTCATGACACGAGAATTGAGGGCCATTATGAGTCTACACTTCCAACGGTATATCATACCTCGAAAATATGGCACTGGTTCTCTGAATAACCGGGCTCGCCGATGTGTCTCGTAGTTCTTGTACCTCCAAAAAAATTGACATGGTGTCGTATACGCCGACCGAGGTACGACCGCTTGTCGTACTCAAAGATATCAATGCCGACTCTATGCCATAGCTTTTAGGTGCAGTGTTCATCAGCGAGGGTTCTGGTGGCTGCGTGTATACGTAATTCCTGCAAATAGCACACTTTTGTACAAATGCTGCAATGCCGGTGTTAACTACCGGCCACAAAAACAAGTCATCCTGCCCTTTCTTTGCGTTTGTTGGTGTGCCCTTGGTCAATTTTCTCTGATGTGTCTCCTCTCAATGTCCTGGGGACCATTACTTTGCATCTTTTCAGCAGCGCACTTTATACCTGCGAGTCAGCTCCGAAGAGAACGGCCTCAGCGGATCCTCTCTGCATAGTCTGTGTTCTGAATTGTACAGTACCATTTTCGAGTACACGTCTCGACCCGTATCTGTGGCTAGTTGTTCCCTGATTTAACTGCTGATGAGGGATGAAACGACAATCCCGGCGTGCGCGTTCACGTCATCGTTTCCGGCGTCACCGGCAAGGCTTGAGGTGGGAGTCCGTGACAGCATGTCGGCCAGCAGAAGCTGTTTTCCTAGAACAAACCGCATGCCCATGTCAGAGCACACCATGCTGGGGCGGCATTTCACCGATGGGTTTTTGAGCGATCGCGAGGAAAGGGGTGTGGTCAGTCTCTACGATAACCTTTCAGCCATACACAAAATGGTGAAAGCGCTGTAAGCCATAAACGATAGCTATCGATTCCTTGTCTAGTTGCAAGTAGCGCTGCTTAGCTTCAGTGATGAAGTCATTCGGCTTCATCAAGTGGAAAGCCTTCTACCGAAGGAGTTTTAAAAAGCCTGTGAACTCTGATGGTTGTTTACATTTTCTCTCTTGTTCCTGTTTGCCCTTTGGTGTATTTTTGTTTGTGAATGCTGTATGTACATAAGTATCAAAGAAAACGGAAAAAGGGTGGGCAGCCTGGTGGTTAAGACAGTCGCCGGTGGAGCATGAGGGTACGGGCTCAAATCCTAGCATTAGAAAAAAGTGACAGCATTGCCGTAAAGGCGAAGCAATGAACACGATAGCAACAAATTGGAAGGCCACGTGAAGAATAGCAAGCAGATCGAAACGTGCCCTGCGTTTCTTACGCACAATTGACGCACGAAACGTGCTCACAGGTACAGATGAATGCGAATAAGCATCTCAGTCGTTGCTTCAATATGTCTGAAAAGCGCGCCCTTTTCGCAAATGGAGATTTGCTACGAGTGCAGTGATCATTGTGCGCCAGGTAGCTACAACAGAATCGTTCCAGTGAAAGCCCAAAGCGTAAGATTGTCCCCACTGCGAGATAAGCGAGCGCACGCGAGAGCGTCTCCTTTCCGCAGGGCAAAGTACGCGTGGGAGATTAGTGCGCACGCCACCGCGTCATGACAATCTGGTGATACGCGCTCATTGCGGCATCTTGCTGGTAATGCTGAAAACACGATAGTAGTCCCCCCCCCCCCTCCCCGGAGATACCCATCGACAGCGGGAAGTGGTAGGTATAAGTAGCGTGCCCTTTCAAGGTTGAAGAATTTGCTCCTTTGTGGCTCAGTGGCTAACGCCTCACACCCACAACACAAAAACACAACGGGGGAAGGTTTTATTCTGCATGCCGGAGTCATTTTCTGTGTTATTTTTCTTTTTTGCGTTTTCGCACGCACACACACGCACACATTATATATTTTTATTTTATTTATTTAATGCATACTGCAGACCTTCACAGGTCCAAGCAGGTGGGCACGGTACAAGTAGCAAGTACATGTTTAGGCACTCAAGTCACGTATAAAAGGAAAAAGGAAAGAATTCAACATACAAGTACAGGTTTACACACCCAACACACAGTTTACACACAGTCAATCAACCAAAGTGAATCTTTAAACAGAGTCTTTTAGAAGGTTTCATTCTTCAACTGTTCGTGGAAAAAAAGAAAACTTAAATGCATCTGTCCGTGCAAAATAAGGTGTTAGGGTTCCGGGGTGATGGTGTCTCGTATGCCTTGTCGATATGGGTGTCAGGTACTGTGTAGGGTCTAGTGCTATTTGTCTTTGAAGAAGTTGGGAAAGAAAATTAAGCCTAAATGTCTTCCGTTGTGACTCAAGGAGTTCAATGCCATTAACTCTAATTAACTCAGAAGCTGAATCAGTGTGACGAAACTTAGAGTATATATACCTTACAGCTTTTCTTTGGATTCTTTCTAGTTTATTGACGTTTTTCTTTGTGAACGGGTCCCATATTATGCATGCATATTCTAACTTTGGTCGGATTATTGATTGGTAGGCGAGGAGTTTGACATCAGGAGGAGCGTTTTTTAATTTGTGTCGTAAGAAAGACAGTTTACGGAAGGCGGAAGTGGAGATATTATCAATATGTTGATTCCAAGATAAATTACTTGTGAGTGTTACTCCTAAATATTTGAACTTAGAAACTTGCTGTAGAGGTGACTCATTTAATGTATAAGTATACTGAAGTGGATTTTTCTTCCGGGTTATACGCATGCATACAGTTTTATCTAAGTTCAAAGCCATCCCCCAGCGATTGCACCATTGAAAA
This sequence comes from Rhipicephalus microplus, assembly GCF_043290135.1. NCBI lineage: Eukaryota > Metazoa > Arthropoda > Arachnida > Ixodida > Ixodidae > Rhipicephalus > Rhipicephalus microplus. Next base: position 10,876,157 of record NC_134703.1, on the reverse strand, counting down.
ACATTATAAACAAACTGTTATTAAGGTCATGTTGATTTTCCAGGCAAGTAATTTCATTATACAAGACACAATCGTCTGCGAACAGACGAATTTTCACAGATGAACATACCACACTTACAATGTCATTTATATACAGCAGGAACAGTAGGGGTCCCAAGACAATCCCCTGCAGTACTCCAGAGATGACAGGAAGACAACCCGATCGCTGATCCCCAATTTCTACGTACTAAATTCGGTTTTTTAAATAATCAATAACCCAGAAAACTACGATGCGAGGAAGATCAATATTGTTCAATTTTAGTATTAGTCTGTCATGAGGAACCCTGTCAAATGCTTTACTAAAATCCAAGAATATCGCATCATTTTGACCGTTCTTATCTAGAGTAGATGCATAGGAATGAGATATAGTGAGCAGTTGAGTCACAGTTGAAAACCTTTTTATGAAACCATGTTGAGAATCAGTTAAGACAGCATTTTTTTTTTCAAGATATTCGATGATATGATGCGCGATTATATGCTCAATCAATTTACAGCATGCTGATGTTAAGGATATTGGACGATAATTTTCAAAAAGCAAGCGGTTACCTTTTTTAAATACCGGTGCAACTCGGGCTGTCTTCCAGTCACTAGGGAGTTTTGAAGATATCAAAGATACACGGAATAAAATCACAAGATATTTCACTATCGCTTCAGCATATCGGCAAAGAAAGGTGTTTGGAATATTATCAGGACCGCTTGATTTCTTAGTTTTCAGTTTTAAGAGCATGGAAAATACACCCGGGTACGAAACAAAGTCAGCCTCTGTCGTGTGAAACGATGGAACATCAGATGTATATACACTTGGGCTAGTAAACACGCTATGGAAGTATGTATTGAAATGCTCAGCTATAGTCTTTTTGTCCGTAACAATAGATTCATTTACTAACATTTCGGATACAGGCTTTTTTTTATCCGTCAAGTGGTATATATATTTTTATCCGTCAAGTATATATATATATATATATATATATATATATATATATATATATATATATATATATATATATATATATATATATATATATATATATATATATATATATATATATATATATATATATATATATATACGATGAGTGATGGTGACGTCGACGCCGGTGGCAACATCCAGCCGAGAGTGTCCATACAATTGCTATCGCAATAAAAATTATTTTATTCATTCATGTTGAAGACATTATAGGTCTGACCAGCCGCTCGTAGCGCTGAAAGCAGTGCAGTGCCACAGGGTCCTACGGGAGTGTGCCCTCTTTCCTTCATTATTGCTCTATTGTAGCAGCATAATAGCTCACACCACACTCAGATACATGGACGAAAATGGGACCAGCGCTGACTAGGAACTGAAGTTTATTTCGAAGGAACATGCGAGTATAAATATGCAGAATTGCCCACGCACGAGTGCATGCTGTCGAAAGCGTCCTTTGGTCATGCTAACACGTAATCATTCACTCAAGGTTAAGAAAAGCGTGCAAGGGAGCTAACTCAGGATGTATCATATGCAGCTCTGTATAGAGCCTATGCTCCGATACCGTATGCATCCTATGCAGCATTCTGTAGAGCTTATTTTTCTATAGCGGTTTCATAACATTCGAGCCAACGCTCAAGTTTCGTTTGGTTGAGAGTGAATTTCGTTGAGAAACAATGCCACACTGAGAGCAAGCGTTTTATAAGGTCAACAAGTCGCCACAAAAACTCGTTTAGTTAGCAGTAGTTACTAAACATAATACCACAGCAATCCATGAAAACACTTCAGACACGTCAACACGGGACTCTACGGGCTCTACGTCAACACAGACTCTACGGCACTCTACGATTACCATTAACCGTTAGCGCCCTCCTTTGGACGGCGTGCAAGTCGGAGAGTGCGCGACCATGAAAGGAGCAATATAACAACGGTGCTTGGTGGTGGCACGTGAAGCCAAGGCTCGCGTTCCTTGCTGTCGTTCAGGCGTCTCTTTCCTCCGCTCCTGCTGCGCAAGCCTACAGGTGGTGACCTAGGACGACGAGAACGACTGATCCGAACGCGCCCTGAACTGAACGAGCCCTGTGTCTGCAGGACGTCTCGGCAGTGCAACTGCGTCTCCCATCTTTCTGGCCCCAGAACCCGCAAACTTGGTTCCACCAGGTCGAGGTGCAATTCTCGCTGTACCGCATCGCTTTGGAAAGGACACGCTACTGCCACGTCACCACAATCATTTTTCCTGATGTTGCCAGTGAGCTTTCCGACGCCCTCTCCAACCACTCGGACCCTACGCCATATCAGCACTTTAAGACCAGGTGCTGGAGCGATTCATGCCATCGGAACGGGTCGGCCTTCAGCAGCTTCTTGCAGATGGGGACCTTGGCGACAGGCGCCCCTCTCGACCACCGTGGGGAGTGCAACAGCTTCTTTGGTAGCATGACGCCTTAACCCCCTCAGCGCTGCTTCGCGAGCTCTTCCTTCAGCCTTTCTCAGTCAATTCACCTTAACCAACTGGCGGAGCTCGCTGATCAGGTTCAAGTGACCACCCTATCCGTGAACGCTGTCTCACCACTAATGGACACGGCGATTCCACGACTTGAGGCCCTGATCAATGAACTCGCCGCGTCAATTGCTGCACTACGAAGACGCCACTAGGAGGCTCATCCGCCTCGTTAGTCATCGAGCTCTTCGACGCAGACGAGAATCTCGGAAACGAGATTCTCGTCTGCGTCGATTCTGTGACGCAAGATTTCTTCATTGAACTTCCTTGCTTTCCTGTGGTCCGAATGCCACTCGACATGACGGCGCTGCCAGCGGTATCAACGTTCGGTTGCGAGCGGATATGCAGCTGGCAACGATGGAAGCACCGTGACAGCGAAGCACTACAAATGCACACCCACCATTCAACCACTTTGGGATCTGGCGCCGACATGGCTGCCGGAAACTTACGTCGAGTATTTCTTCAGGTTAGTTATTTTTACGTACGGCAGGTCATTTAAGAAATCGGCTCCAGATCCCACAGCTGTTCTTTGTTCGGTGTTTTGCTACATGTCGGCCTTGCACGCGAATGCTGTCGCATGTGGTCATATGATGAAAACGATTTTGCTGTTATCTGGGGATATAGAGCAAAACCCAGGCCCTCTAACACTGCAACAGGAAAAGCAGATGTTCGACACCATCATGACATTACCTTCAATGCAGATCTCTCAGTATGCCATTCTTGATGAACTTAGCTCTATCCGAGCTAACCACGAAGCGTTTCAACAAAAAACAACAGAAGAAACACATTCAGTGTGAAAATAGCAACAGGCGCTTGAGCAGCTAGTGGTAGATGTAAATGATACATTAACGCGTCTAGAAAGTAACACCCTCCTAGGTAACACGGGCAAAAAAGAACTTGAGCAACTTGCAGCTCAATGTGGAGTGCTTGCGCGTGCATGTCAGGCTAAGAATGATTGTTAGGATGACCTCGAAAGTAGGGATCGTCGAAATAACCTGGTATTCTATGGTTTTCTAGATAATTAGAACGAAACGTGGGCACAATCAGAGGAAAAAGTCATTTCTTTTTGTTCTAGTGACTTACAGCTCGAAATTGCCCCTGAAGCAATTGAACGAAGTCACAGATTAGGCCAATATTCGGCGGCGAGGAAAAGGCCCTTCATAGTAAAGTTTCTATCCTTTAAAGAAAAAAAAATGTGTGATGAAGTCTTCTGGCAAGCTAAAGGGAACCAACTTTAGAATCAGGAAAGACTATTCACCCAAAGTAAGGCTAGAGAGGCAAAAATTGATACAATACGCTAAAGAAAGGGGTGGTGATCTTAAGCTTCGTTTCAATAAGTTATTCATGAATGACCGAATATTCCTGTATAACAGTGCTGAAGATAGAGTTGTGCCTAGTCGTAGATAGCAATCAACCCAAAATGCCGTTTTTCTGACAAAAGAATTGAGAAAAAATGAACTAACGTGCATCGTAGATAACTGTCGCAGTTTGAAAAACAAAAGAACAGAATTTCTTTCGTTATTAGACATGACTAAACCACACATAGTTTCTGGCACGGAATCTCGGCTCGATACCACCATCGCAGATCATAAATTCTTTATGCAATATATCGAAGGGACCGCACGGCGCATGGAGGTGGTGTATTCCTAATGACCCATAACAGTATCAGTAGCGTTCGTATTCCTGGTGTTAGTGACTTGTGTGAATCTGTGTGGTGTAAGGTTATGCTGAGTGGTGGCTCAACTGTGGCTGTTGGTTCCTTCTACAGGCCCTCTAGTAATACAGCACCCCAGCCTTTTTTTACTTTAATCAATATTTTGTCAACCCTAAATACAACATACATAATGGTTGCCGGTGATTTTAACCTACCCGATGTTGCATGGTTCTCATTCAAACCGATAATTCACTGTGAGTCACTGCTACATAGAGCTATTCAAGGAATCCTGAATGCCCATCAGTTATATCAGCTTGTGACAGCCCCCACGAGGGTGTGCAGTACTAGTGCAAACGTATTAGACCTGTTTTTTTGCAATGATCAAACGCTTGCTCCTCTGTTGTTACAGTACCAGATATTAGTGATCGCGACGTTGTCCTTGTCAAAATGTGCTTAGCTGTAGCTCAACAACAAGCTTCGGGGCCCAGAAAGGTGTTTTTATATGACAAAGGAGACTACGCTTCTCTTTCAACAAAACTAGACGCTTATTTACCTGAGTTTCAAGAACTATGCCCGTGTTCTGACGTGAATGGCTTGCGGAATGAGCTAAAATCAAAACTGTTATCTCTAACTCAAACTTTTGTACTATCGTGATTCATATCAGCCAAACGACGAAATGATAAACCATGGCTAAATAAGGAACTCCGAGTGCTCATAAACAGAAGAGATCGTCTCTATCGCAAATATTGTCACACGTCAGACCTTGAAACATACAAACAGATGAAACTACTTGGTAAGAAGATAACCAAATATCTGAGGAAAGCAGAGAGAGCATACTTGAGTGATCTGAGTATTAAGGTGAAAACTAACCCGAAACCCGTCTGGAAATACGTTAAAAGAAAGACAAAGGTTCCTGGTGGTATTCCTGATATAAACAATGGTACTCAATACTTATCGGACAGTACAAGTAAAGCTGAATGTTTTAATCGGCACTTTCAGTCTGTGTTTTCGTCAGTAGCTCACACTACAATGTGCAACACAGTAACGTTATCGGAAATGGCGGAGTTTGAAGTTTCAGAACAAGGTGTTGCATCTCTTTTAAAAAAAAAACCTTAGTGCGAACCCAGCATCAGGGCCAGATAAATCTCAAACTTCATTTTAAAGTATTGTGCCCTTTCAATAAGCCCATTTCTTACAGCTGTGTTCAGAAATTCTTTATCGCAGGGTGCATTACCTGATGACTGGAAACGAGCAAATGTAATTCCTATTTTCAAGAGTGGTGACAAGTCAAGTACTTGCAACTATCGGCCCATTTCGTTAACGTGTGTGTCCTGTAAGACACTTGAGCATATTATATACTCGAACTTGGCAAAGCATCTTCAGACTAACAATTTTTTCTGTCCAACACAGCATGGTTTCCGGAAAGGGTTTTCCTGCGATATGCAACTCGTATAATTTACACATGACATCGCCGCAACGTTAAATTCCGGTAGCCAAATCGATTGCATTTTTTTAGACTTTAGCAAGGCCTTTCACACTGTTACACACTCGCTCCTTTTAATGAAATTATCGTGTGTCAATATATCTGCTAACACACTGGCATGGCTACAAGCTTATCTCTTATGCAGGAAACAATGCACTATCATTGATGGCGCGTCGTCGTCACATGTAGCCGTCATTTCAGGAGTGCCACAAGGCTCCATCCTGGGGCCACTTCTCTTTTTGATTTATATCAATTATCTTGCTGAATGCGAGGACAGTAAAGTGAGGATGTACGCAGATGACTGCTGCATATATCGTGAAATTAAGTGCACTCAAGATTCCGAAAAACTGTAGAAAAACCTTGACTCAGTAATAGCATCGTGCAGTACATGGAAAATGCAGCTTAACGTGTCAAAGGGCTGTGTCGTTAGGTTTACCAAGAAAAAGCAGCATTTTGTCACAAATTACTTCAGGGAAAGGATACCATTATCCATGGTAAATGAATACAGGTATCTTGGCGTTGTCATCAAAGCACACTATCGTGGAATGATCATGTTCGCATGGTATCAGTTAAAGCCAGTCGCGTGCTGAACTTCCTACGCCGCAATTTCAGAACCACCCCCTCTGTTCTTAAACAAGTTCTTTACGTGTCAAATGTACGCCCGATTTTAGAATATGCTTGCACTGTCTGGTACCCGGCCACAAAGTTAAATATTGATGCATTGGAGCGCATTAAGAAACGTGCCGCCCGGTTTGTGACGGGTGATTACGACTTCACCAGAAGGTCTAGCGAAATTGTTAGTTCATTTGGTCGGCCGTTACTCTCCTCAAGGCGTAAATATATCAGACTGTCTCTTCTACAACCTAATAAACGACAAAACTGGGATCGATAAAAACAAATACATCAGACCACCAACTTACATCTCATCACGACGGGACCATCCTTTGAAAGTGTGTGAATATATGTGCCGAACATCAACGTATGCAAATATTTTTTTCCCTAAAACTATACACGAATGGAACAGTCTTCCAAAAAACATTGTGACCGCCCCTTCCACAGCATTTCCTTCCCTTTTAAAGGAGTATGTGGTCACACAATCACATTGCATGCTGTGATATAGGTATTTTTGATTTGTTTTTGTTTTTTGGGTGCTGTGAAATTCAACTTGTTTCCACTGATTTAAATGTACTTTGAGTTTGTAAACCCCCCTACAACAATGCCCCCAGAGGGCGCTGTAGGTATGAGTATAAATCAATAAATAAATATAAATAAATTATTTGGTATTAGAGTACGTGAATGGATTACGAAGGTATGTGATGCAAACATAATAATCATAAGATGTGTGTCATGTGACAACATGACTTGCAGCCACACTGATGATGCGCTCGTGGGTGTTTTGCTAGCTTCAGATTTGCCAAATTTGATATCACGTGGCGCCAATAGATGACAAAGGTATGTGACTGGTGCAAACATGATAATCATGAGATGCGTATCATGTGAGAACATGACTACATGCCACAGTCAAGGCGCCAATACATTTCGGCGTGACGCTGCGTGCGTGCTCGCCAGCGTTGATTTCGTCGCGTCACGCCGGAGCTGCCTAGCCAGGCGCCGGTCCTGCCATATACTCGCAGGCGCGCGCCGCCGCGCCGCACTGTGTTGCTTTGACGCATGCGCGTTTCAGCTTGTCCGGCGTTGCTCCATCACGAAAAGAGGGAGACGCAGTGTTGTTTGGGCAGCGCATCGGTGCGAAATGCTGCATGTCACATTTTGCGCCAGTTGCCGTCGGCCCGCGCCGACGGACGCTGGTCTCGCCTGGCGTCAGACTACAGAGTGCTCGTGCTTTGCTAACGTAGCGTCGCTGTGCCCAGCGTGCGCACGCTTCAACGCTACATTGGAGTATATTGGGCTCTTCATTGTGCAGTTGCGGCCATTTCGCTCGCTTTACATATACCAAATTTGGTGTTACCCGACGTCAACAGATAAGGAAATATATGACTGGTGCAAACATGATAATCCTGACACGCGTGTCATGTAAGAACATGACAATATACCACGCTCTTAGCCTGCTCGCGGCCGTTTCGCTAGCTCTACATATACTAAATTTCGTATCACGTGACGTGAATAGATGACGAAGGTAAACTGCACATCCAAAGATGATAATCATGACACGGAAGTCATGTAAGGCATCAATACGCCCACCTCGTAGCGTCATGCTGATTTTAAAGTGATATATCGACATTTCTCATTCGTGCTTCACATATCATCGATTGCCACTGCACGTGGGATCTGGCTTTTTTTTTTTTTTCATGTCAGTTACATTCCTTAGCAACATAGGCTGTCGAAAAGTTGCGCGTGCGGCGCTTTTCTTAAGCATGTCTTTCCTCCGCTTCTTCTTGAGATCCTCTAATGAAACTTGTTAACACAGCTGAAGCCAAAGCTTCGAGCAGGTACCGCACTTTGGGGTATCGGTGAGAACTTCGTAGTCATTACTCACGAAGCTGCCTGCTGACGCATTAGGACAACATGAACACACTTTGAGCTTTTGTATGTCCGCCAGAAGTTCGGTTAATGGGGTGAAGGTATCTGCATTTCCGGGAGACTTGGCTACACGATGGTGACGGCTACTAACGGTGACTGTCATGTCTTCTGCGACGACTACGCATTTCTCCTCAAATAGTGCTTTTTTTCTCTTTGAACACTAGAAACCTACAAGACTTCTTGTCTGGCCATTCTCAACAACTTTCCACCAACATGCAGCAGGCAAACAAACTTTTTTATGTCTTGAAGCGAAATTATGACGCCACTCGTTGACGGCATGTCAGAACTTATTTCACCGTATTCGAGCTCAGTGCTCGAAGATAGTCTATTCTTTTTCACCGATGATATTCTGGAAAGTACCCACTCCTATTGGGCAGCTTTCGCTTCTTTGTCGCGGGTTTTGAAAGGTAAGCGGGCGAATTTGCGATATCCGTGTAACGCATCTTCCGATGAGATCCTCCTTTCCTCTGGTACCGCCGCGGTGGTCTAGTGGCTAAGGTACTCGAATGCTGACCCGCAGGTTGCGGGCTCGAATCCTGGCTGCGGCGGCTGCATATATGATGGCGGCGGAAATGCTGTAGGCCCGTGTGCTCAAATTTGGGTGCACGCTAAAGAACCCCAGGTGGTCGAAATTTCCGGAGCTCTTGCGTCTCTCATAATCATATGGTGGCTTTGGGAAGTTAAACCCCACATATCAATCAATCATTTTCCTCTAGTGGTTTGTACCTTCTTACTATTGATGACGTGACTGAAAGTCTACAGGATGTCCTCCTCATGAGAGTGCATATCACACACACGTGATGTGATGGGCAGTTTTTTAACCGCACGAGGAATGGCGTGGCCCCATGCCTCTCGCTGCTCTCGTACACGTGGGGCAGAAAAAAAATGCCGTGGTGTGTCTCATTCCCTGTAGCCACTTGTACAGCCGGGAATGCAACATGTAGTCACGATGAAAACACGCAACGCATACAAAGCAGAGCAGGGCACGCTGAAGCACGAAACTGTTTATGCAGAAACAAGCCTCCACGGATAGCGACGCACTGCAACATGCACAGCCGACGGAGGTTACGGGGGTGACACAAACGAGCATGCAGTGAGTGAATCCAGATACGACAGCAGCGCCACAGTTGTCTATGGCCGCGGCGGCACCACGCAACATCGCTCAGTTTTGCAACTTACCTAGTTCTAGAAACGTTGATTGGTACGGCCAGAGAGAAGCTCGCCACGCGCCCATAATCTGGGAGGTCATGCGCCATAGAGTTTTATGCAATATTACCTAGAGAGGAATCTGGTGCTGGTGTCTACGCGGGCTTCTTCAGCGGCGCTTGTACCCCCATGGGAATTATGGGAAGTACAGACTTCAGATCTGCTTCGGTTGGATCACGTTCTTGAAATTCGCGACGCTTCTTTTCCGAGTGTTTCACACTCGCAAAAGAGTAATATGAAGTTATATCAAATCGAAACTTGCTTCATTTTTTTTCCCTACGCAAACTTCTTGCAAATGGTTTTTGTGACTAGGCGGTAGAAGTTAAACCTTGACAAATTTAACCACCAGGGTATGCACTGCTCTGCCATTGCGTTCCAGATTTGGCATCAAGATGTAATGAATTATTCCTTTCAAAATTTGAAAGCAAACATTCTTGGTTTGCCCTCGAAAGTTCGCAATACATAATTAAGAAATAACAGCACAGTAATAAGTGAGGAACACTTTACGTTTTGTCTACTGCAATGCCAGGTGCGTCTGTTCAAGTGGTCTGCTCCCAACGTGCCCCGCATTTTGTTGTGAAGTCGAGTCAGAAGAGCGTGGCGGTGCGCCTACTTCGCGTCGCCGTCGTTTTGCAGTTGATTTCAACGAGTTTTGGCAAGACGCACTAACAACAAACGTGATCTCGGCGTAATATCCTGCACTGGCATGGGACGCTACATCTATGCGCAGTGGTCAGCGGACGACGATTCTCTTAAATTGTCAAACACGACTTATACAACTCCAGCCTTGCAGTCTTTTGCTGCTTTGAACAACAAATACGCGGCTTCATTTTTTTTCACCCACCCCACTAGCCATTTAACGCGAAGAACGAAACTGAAACTGCAGAAAAAGATCCGTATAGACAGTTTACTGGCTAACACGATTCAATCAGAAGCCTGTACTTCCCATAATTCCCATGACGGTACACGATCGCAGCGCCAGATTTCTCTCTAGAAATTATTGTATGAAACTTTATGCCATGCGCTTAATAGAGCATTTGCAGGTTTGTTTAGTAGATGAAGCCACCATCTTTGCAACGATGAGAGCGTGGCTATTTGAGGTCGCGTTGCGGTGTGCAGCCGATTGCGCCGGCTTACTTGCGCTACAGTGCTATAGATGGGGGTAGTGGGACGAGCTGAGAGTGGAAGTAAGAAGCAGTGGCGAGGCAAAAGACGCGGAAATTTTCGTGCACGGTGTGGTGGCGCCACTGCGCCTTTCTCCTGAAGCCTCTTCCCTCACAGCAACGTTGAACGTGCGTTCGGTCAACAGGCGTTGGCCATTGTAGTCGCTTGTGCGTGCTATTTTTGCTGGTGTGATTAAAGTAACGCTGAGTTTGACAGGAAAAACTTGGCAGAAGTATTCCTTTGCACCAGGTTGTAAAACTCGGTATAACAGAATGAAACTGCTGCCGTCTGACTACACTGAATGACTGCGGTGGTCGTATGTACCCTACACGAAATTTCAGAGATACTTTTGAGCTTCTGTATCGAGATACATTTGAAAAATGTGTTTGTATCGCAGTAGTGAAATACTTTTCCTTTGTATCGAATGTATTATCGAATGTATTGAAGTACTGCGAAGACACGGTTATCTCGCTACTGTCTTGTCGGAACTGAGCCGACGTGTATCGAATATCGAAAGAAAATCTTGTATGCGCATAGCTAATCAAAAGCGCCCCGCCAGTCGGCGACATATGGAGATCAGCCAGGAATCCCCCATACGCACAGAATGTTCTATATGGTTAAGTGTCTGACGCGATCGACGGACGTCAGATTCAAGGAGGATGTCTTAGATCTCGCTCAAAGCTGGTCAAGCACCATCACTTTTATTTTCAGGGACAGCTTCGGTATTTAGTAGTTATAACACGAAGTTGTATTCACCTACAATAATAGACAGTCTTTTCTATATCACCAGTTTTTGATTGAGACTTTACCGGCGCTCTGCCTACCGACAGTGTATTTGAGAAGCTTCCGTTACTTTAGTTAGTGTAAACTTTCTCGCCAAACAGATCGATCATGTGTGTGAAATAAGGGCATACATTATTTGTCATCAGTGGTTTGTTATTGAGTGGAGCGATACGGCTTACAACATTTTATTTATCAGCGACCCTTGTTCTTATCTGCAACCCTTGTTCATATATATTCAGTAGCTCCGTCCCCTTCTGGCCTAGCACCTTGAGCTGTAGTTATAAACCTCTGCTCTAGGCTCGTCTCATTTCTTAGGGAGTTTAGATGGTTCCAAAATTTCGCAGCTGCCTTTCTATTTTTTTTATGTACTTCTGCCAGCCACTGAGCTCCCTTTCTTCTAATCTTTTCATTGATCAGAAGGGATGCATCCCTTCTACAGCCTAGAAAGATTTCCCATTTTCTTTCAACATCATCTGTCGGTTCACCCCGCTGCTTAGCATGTCTGTGTTCCCTAGAGACTTCCTGACGTTTTGCTATGGCTCTCTTAACCTCCTCATCCCACCAACTTTTGAGTTTGTGTCTTCTTTTCTGGGGTGACTTCTCACGTGCCTTAACAAGCTCTAGCTCAAACAGTCTAATTAGATTCGTGTACGTCCACACTGTTTTATTATCCTCACTGACTACTTTCTCAGTTTGTTTAGTGGCTATTTCAATTTGCCTTTCTGAATAAAAATTTTCCTGTAGTTGCTCATCTTGTCTCCTTCCCACTTTTACTGCTCTTCCTATACTTAGCTTGATACGTTTGTGATCACTACCCAGGCTTCTAGAGCCACCGTCATCTATGTGCATTCCCCTGAGCTTATCATACATCCTATGTGACATCAGTGCGTAATCTATCGTTGACTGCAGCCTTCCTACCCCCCAATGTTGTTTGCCCTTCACACTTCTCGGTACTGTTGCAACTGATCAAATCAAGCCTTTCACACATGTCCATGATCATTTTGCCTGTCGGGTCGGTATACCCATCTATATCTTCTATGTGTGCATTCATATCTTCTAGTATAATTATCTCGCACTCTCCTCCTAATTCCTGAATTTCCTTTGATATACACTCTACCACCGCCTGGTTTTCCTCTCTGGCCTTTGCTCCCGTCCACAAGTACACGAAACCAAGGAGTGTCATTTGACCTGCCACTTTCCCTTTTAGACATAAATGTTCCTTGCACTCCTGCTTGACCCTTTGCCAGTCTGTACTTTTATGAATGAATGCCCAAATACCACTCCCCTTTCTGCTGCCTTGTGTTCTATTACAATTTTTCCATGCATAGTCCGGATTGTTAGGAGGTTGTTCCATGTCCCTGAGATGTGTTTCTACAAAACCGTATACCATCGGCCTCTCCTCCCTTAGCTGTTCTTCTATCTCTTCCCACTTCAGTCTGTTCCTACCACCCTGCATGTTAATATACCCTATGTCTGAATTGGCTCGGCGCTCGTGGCTACGTCTATTTCTGCCCCAGACTCTACCTACCTTAGACACTGGTGCCACTTTGGAATCCTATCTGCCCATACCACCTGTCAAAGAGTCTCACTGGTTGTTTTCCTCGTTACTAGCTATCCTGTACCCCGAAGGGCCTGCTTGCCCCCCAAAAAAGCTACTGCGCGTCCTGCAAGTCGCCAACTCACCTCATGACCTAGCCGCCCATCGAAGTGAATTCTGTCTCGTACAAAAACCACCCCACCTATGCACCTCTCTGTTTATTTCCACCACCTCAAAGCCTTTCTCTCGACTCATCCGCCATATCTCTTGGTTTGCGTTGACGACCACTCTTTGCAGGTTGCTGTCACGCACCAGCACCTCCGGTATTGCGCATATCGCTACCCGTACCTGAAGAGAAGTGGCGCGCATGTCATCGACGCCTTTCGCCAGGGTAGTTGCTAGTCCTGCCGTGTCTTCATTTAAGACATATAGTTTAAAACGCCTACAATTATCACGAGGTTTTGTCCATCAGCTGTAGTTTTGAGCTTTGCGCTCGCGTGCATCATGACTGCTTCCAGCTTGCATCCTGGGAACGCCCCTACTGCAACCCTCTCGTCACCTCTTACCCTCTCTTTGATGGCTTCTGTGCATCGATTTGAATTCGAGTCCCCGGCGATTATCACATGCTGTGACTTTTCAACTGGAGCATCCTGCACCTGGGGGTTACTTGCACCTGTGATGCCAGCTGCTTTGTCCCCTCCCAGCACCACCACTACTTCGCTGAAGCTGGGCCTTGCAACAATTGAACTGGCTGAACCTGTATTTTTTTTCAAACTTGCTTGCTCTTTCTTCTCCGCCGTTCTGGTTGCCGGTTCCCTACTGTTCTTTCCGTAGGCCGCTCCTCTGTTCACCTTGGCTAGTGCTTCCTCGGCGGACTTCAGCCTTTCTCCCATAGTCCTCGTTTTCTCTTGCTCTGTCGCCAACGCAGTCTCGAGCTCGGTGATTCTCATCAGCAGGTCACTCTGAGTAACCATCATTTTCTCCATTTTTTCCTCGACCTCACATTGCCTACACCACGCGTCAGCCTCTTCTCCTTCTGTGTCTACACTTGGGTCCACTTTCAAAACAACCCCACATCCTGAACACTTTACAGTCTTTTTAACCATGTCTTTCCGACACCAATTGTCCCTGTGACTTGTCTCACTCGATAATTTCAAAACTCGAGCCCTGCCCTACGAAAAAAAGAAAGTCTAAGCTCTACTACAAAAATTTGCGTGTTCAATGTATGTGTACGGCCCCCACGTGGTGGCAAAAGAAAAAAACAAAAAAAACAAAAAATTAAACACACACACGCACAAACTAATAAATACCTGGTGACTGACCACCGAAAATGCCGTACACTAAAATAAGTGCTACCGGGATTTTAACTGCTGCCCTATAATTATAAAGAGAAGTTCAAAACACGCAAAATAACTTCTCTGCGCAGTCGATCGGGAGCGCTCAAAAAACACGTTCATCCACCATGACAGTCTGAACCGTGACAGTCCGAACCGAACCAGTGAAAGGCGCCGCGGCGCCGCCTAGTGGTTTCCGTGCAAACGGCCTCTCCGGGAGGGCCACCTTCGTCCCACTACCCTTATCTAGCTCGCTATACTTGAGCGCCGGCTGAGTCGTATACAGCGCCTCGTCATCCGTGTTTTTTGTAGCCGTTAGCCAAAAACTGGACTTCATGTGGCAGTCTTTTACTGCGATGTAACAGATTCATGAAACAGGTAAAAAAATGCCAGAAATCATTGGAGGATGGAGTGGAGAGTGTGAACGCCACCCAAAAGCTGGGTATCGTTCCGTCATGGCGGCACCCGAGTGGTTATAGCATGGAGGAAGGAAAAATTTAGGAGAGGTCCTGACGTCACTCGTTGTGAAGCCGTGGTGAAGCCGACAGTCGGCCATATTCACTAGGAAAATTCTCTTATCTTGTTTACATCCGAATGTAAAGCAGAAGGCGCGACTTTCTCTCCGGCTCGGAAAGCACGTGGGCTGCGCAGCGCGCGTGTTGTGACGATCCGAAACCAATGTAACGGGCTCAACCCTCTGGGCCAGCGCTACACCTTAGCGAAATAACTTCGTCCGAGTATCAACAGCGAATAACAGCTCGCAGACAACGAAGCAAGTAGAAGAGAACGCTCGCTAGATCACTGACAACAGCGAGTGTTTTCACGTCAGTGTCATTTCATGTTGTCTTTACAGCAACTGTGCAGACAACACGATCGGTAATGCGCCTCCTTCTAAGGTTGCATTCAACCACGCGGCTGACGCGACGCAAGGTCACTGCGCCCGTATTACGCGTGAAACTCACTGGCGTCAGCATTCTGCGACCGCGATGACTTTGAGCATGGTGCAAGAGACACTTGAACGCGGTTGCTCAAACGCTGAGATTACAATGCTGGGTGCGAGTATAACAAGCGGAACGGAAAAGGTGTTTTAATGCGCATATGCAAGTTGATACTGTACACATACTGAACATGAAACTACGTATGCGCACATGGTCCTCATTGCGTCTTGCTGGGCACAATAGTTTCGCCCGCTGTCACAAGCAAGAGCACTGCACAACCGTCACTGACCTGCAAAGTGTTCGTCATAGTTCCACTTCATCATGGTGCCCAACTCGACTTCGCTGAACACTTCAAATGCTTCATTCGCTTTATACGCTGCCCGACACATGGATATGCGCTCGTTCTATGCACTGTTGGGGCCCCGTGGTGGACGAAAGGTTTTGTAAACGTTGCTAGAAAAACATTAACTTCTAGGAGAACACTGCGTAACTAATAACGTGGCGCAGAGCATGGATATTGTCCGTGACGGCTCATAACGAGATCTGTGGAGGCGCACATGCCGCCGCCAGCCGCGGCCGCTCACTGCTAGACCAACTACACAGCGCAACACGTAACCTTAGCAACGCCGCCATTGTGCCCAGTGAGTATGGACGCCATGATGTCATTTTTTCCACACTTTTCACGTAGCGGGCCGGCTGGGCATGCCCTCTTTTATCTTTTCTTCCTCCGTTGGTTATAGGTTTAAATGCATGGGCCCTATGGGACTGCTGGGGGGAGCTTGTCCACCAGAGTCTGTCTATGACAAATAATAAAAAAGTCATATCTGACGAAACAAGCTATTTATCAGAAACGACTCCCGGTTATATACAGCAGTGACTTATCTGGACAACCTGGCAAAGTTAGTGTCGCAATATGAACCACATGGCTTCCAAGAGTGTTTAATATTGAACAATCTGATCCTATGTGTTTCTATGGGTGGTGTTCAATCGTCCTGGGAAGCCACATACATTGTAGTGTGATACTACAGTTTTACCAAAATGTACCAGTGGGTCTCTGTTATATATCACCCTAAATCGTTTTTGATAACTAGCTTTTTTCAAGAGATATACTTTTTTTCGTCTATTTCCCTTTCAGTTATGGCAGGCTGGCGTTCGTCTCACCGAGAGATGGTGCCACGTGCAGATTGCCCAATTCCTGTGAATGAAAAAAAAGGTGGACTGCAAATGTATATTCACATATTTAATACGAACAAATAATCGCTTCCCATAGATAATCGCGCTAGAGCAAAATTTTCCGCCGGAGGAACAGGGAAAGAAATGCAAGATAATAATAACTGACGAATATGCCTGTCACCAGAACGAGCACCTTTTGGGCGGGTTCATGTAGTCGTCGTGGGTGCAACTGAAGGCGCTGGCGAATTGCACCATGTGCATGAGGGGCACGTTGCACCGCTGTTCCGGATTCAGCACACTGTGCCACCTCGTGCCCGCTTCGTCCTCAAAGTCGGCGGCGCCTGCAGAGCACAGCATTAAGCAGTACGCGAGGAAGAACAGCTTCCGAGCGTCAACGTCCAGGTCAGGGAGACGCACGTCCGCGGACAACGTAGCGACGTGGCTCCGCAGGAACGCAGCGTACAGGACGGGTGCCGAGGCGAAGTCGCTGAAGCGCTCGGCGTCTGCGGTGTCCGTCGCCGGCGCATGCCTGAAGGAGGGGCGCTCCCCGTAGTTCCCATAGGAGCGCAGGTAGCATTCCATCCGCTCCTTGTACTCTCTGCACCGCACAAGAACAGCGTGAGTTATACACTTGCCGTTTAAAGGGACAGACAACTGGCTGGAAAGTGCAGGTGATTAGATCCCCGTAAAAAATGAAAATGCCAATAAATATAGTCACAGATTATAGCATTTGTTTTCGCACCACGAGTAGGATTTATACATTTAATTCGTTCTTTAAAGTAACGAATACCGTCATGTGACACAGCCAAGCGGAAGAAAGCTGAAGCAGAATTATGAAATATGGAGTAGATCACTTTCTTAAGTACTCGAGTAGTCAGAGGCTGTAATGCACGCCAGTCCTGAACATTAGAGTAAGTGTAATATTATTCAGTCCCGCTCGATTATGCGCTGCTGACGATGTAAAAGAAGTTGCGTGGTGAGAAGCGGCGCTGCCATCGCGGCTCCTATGGTCGAGCCGCGGTGCGTGCCCAATCGTTGAGTCAGTATATGAATACCCGGGTCACACTTGGCAACTTGAGTGCACTTTGAGTGAGTACACTTCGTCGCGAGTGTCTTTCGCGCACTGTCACACGAGAAAGTTTAGTATCAATCGCTGCAAAGTATAATTGCCAGCAACCTAACTTACAGCCACTGTAGCAGCGACGAAGTGTGTAGCCTCGGTACCAGTTGGCTCGTACAGAAATACGCTGTCGCCTGAAGGGGCCCTCACACTATTTTCCAACTATTGTTTTTGTTATGAAGAATAATGCTAATATATTAAAACAAGTCATAAAATACAACAAAAGAAACACTACTCTCAAGATCCATGAGATGGCGTCGAGTAGTATGGTTGTGCTTCATGTCGGCTGCTGCCTTTTTGGATATTTTCGGTAGTCCCGCTGGCTCCGTCATGGCAGAGGGCGTGGTTGTAATAGAAAAAGAGGATATTGCTCCGGGCGAACTTGGTGAGGAGTATGGCTGGCACTTCGCCGCTGTAGAAAAAAAAATTGCAGCATATCCACGGAGTTAATGATGGAGAGTGGGGCGAAGCATCCGTCCGTCCATTCTTGCTTCCGTCCGTCCATGCGTACGTCTGTGTGACCGTCCGCGTGTCCATCCTCCCGTCCGTGCGTGCGTCGGTTCGTGCATCCGCACGTCCATCTGTGTGTCTGTCCCTGCGTTCATCCATGCATACGCCCCTGCATCCGTCCATGCGTCCATCCGTCCATGCACCCATCCGTGCGTCCGTCCATGCATCCGCCTGTGTGTCTGTTCGTTCATCTAGTAAACACTCCTATTACCCCCACCTCGCATCTTTTCATCATATATTCCGCGTATAGAAGCACCTCCATCCAGCGGACATTCCAAGCACTAAACGAGAGGTGGCACACGCACACTTTCTTACGGCTTGCGCGTCTTGTCTACTTCCTACCTTTAACCACCTAGAGTTCGTGGTGTATACTAGTTCACTGTATTCATGGCACTGTGACCCAACGCTCGCTAAACTTTTCTAAAACCAAGGAGGTTGCTCCCAGCGAGTATAACCTAGCAACCCTTTTTTGTCAGATAGTGCTCAATGTACATGCCAATGGCTGCTAATGGGGAATGAGAGAGAGAAGAATTTGGCTTTTAGTTAACGCGAACGCTGCGATTTTTTTATTGTTCAACAACGCACAGGAGAAATCACCCCACCGGCACCCCCTTGGAGGTCAAAGCGTAAGACTGGTTACACACTACGACTACGACTATATGACTACGAGAGACTAACGGGTGCCACTATAAGAAGCTTCGCCCCTAAAAATCAAGTGGCCGGAATTAACCTGAGTCTCACACCACGGCGCGCCTACAAATGATATGATGGTTGAGGCACGTAAAATATCATAACATTGCATGCGCTTGAGCCGCGCACTCTTAAAAAAAAAAAAGGTTGTATTACTTACTAAGTTCGGTTTACGAACTGCTTGTCACATATGTTACTAACCGGTTAGTAAGTGAAGTTAGTAACCGTTACTGCCTCGTTACTAACGCAGTTACTAATTGTTGCTAACAAAAAAATCTACTAGGTACGATTATATTGCCTCGAGAATCAACCGTTTTATAACAGTCCTCTTCGCGAGCTGCTAATTGGGAATAAGAGACAGGAGAATTCGGCTTTTAGTTAACGCGCACGCTGTAAATTTTTTATTGTTCAACAACGCTTAGGAGAAATCTCCCACCGGCACCACCTTGCAGGTCAAAGCGTAAGACTGGTTACGGACTACGACGAGGGACGAACGGGAGCCGCTTTAAGGAGCTTCGTCCCTGAAACGCCAAGCGCGTGTCTCGTCGCGACAGCGCCAGTGAAGCGGCAGACAGCCTAGGGCACGGCCAAGGGCGCCGTGAGCATCTCAGTGGCAAGAGGAAGCCCATTAGTCTAAAGAACAAGATAATCAAGTCGTCACTGATGCCTCAGTTACTGAATGAACACTTGTAGATTATAGCCTGCCCCCGAGGTGGTCTCGATGTTGAGAAAAAGGGCTACACTCAGTTTGGTCGGCCCGTCACCGCCACGGCAGGACTCACTTTCGATCAAGCTAGCCAAGGCATTGTTTGCCCCAACACAAAACAAAACATCTTTGTTTTGAGTACCGCGTCTCGCACAAATATGGATGCCTACCTCAAAATGAATTGCCTCAGCCTGGGAACTAAACAATAAGAACTCAGCGCCAGAGGAGGTCGTGCTCAGCACATACGAAACCGCGCCGCATGGCCCGTGCAAGGGCACCATACGTAAAATTGATGTGTCGGAGAGGCGAGCTGACCTGGAAAGATGCATTCTCAACGAAATAAATCCTTTAGCCCTGGGAGTGAAGCGAATAGGCACCGCACACTGACTAGAGGGAGCTGCATTGCTCACACTGCCAAGTATCAAAGTTTTTGACATTCGTTGTTAGGGGCACGCAGAAAAGAGACGCGTGCCTGTGTCCCCCATGTATCCCGGCCACAACCCGATGACAGATGCAGGGCGCGAGAAGCGCGCGTTGCGTTTCTTCATCGATGCCGCCTTAAGGTAGTAGTAGTAATAAAGCAAAAACTTTATTTGACCAAGGGATTCGCACACGTATAGCCCAGGGTCCCTGCACGATCCACACCGCATAGAGCGTTCATGAGTTCGTGTAGTTGCATGACGTAGGCGGCCCGGTCAGTGGTGGTCTTCTGCTTGACCGGGTCCATCGAGCGCCGCAGGGTTTCCCATTCCTCCCATCTGGTCAGTGGCTGCGGACCCTCCCCGCGGGAGAGGGTCCGCCGGGCGTTCGAGGAGGATGTGGGTAAGGGAAGCGTGGGGGTGAGCCAACGCCGACTAAATTTCAAGGCCGAAAGGCTGCCGCAGTGACGTCAGAGGTTGGGGGCCCAGCTGCCCAACTGAGGCTGCTCAGTAAGACTTTTTTTTTTCCACATCTTTTATTCGGCCCAATCAAGCCGCAGCAGCTGCGAGAGTGGGAGCGTTGGTTCTCCTAAAACGTGAACGAAACGCAGGCTTTCCGGCGCGTTCGCGGCTAACTGGGCCCCCACCCTCTGACGTCACTGCGGCAGCCTTTCGGCCTTGAAATGTAGTCGGCGTTGGGTGAGCGCATTGAGCACAGGATGGAGAGTATGCTCCTGGGTAGATGCGGGAAAGGAAATAGGGGAAGGGAAGTGCGCGGGTCTGGAGGCGATGCCATAATATCAGGTGAAAATTGGCCAAGGATCGGTGGGGTGGAAGGTATAGCTGGCGTTCCGTACGGTATGCTTCAGTCATCTCACTGAAGGAATGCATGCGCTCCCTGGGAAAGCCCGGCTCGGTGTCTACCGCCGCCTGGTTGATGAGACCTCGGGCGTGGTCATTGGCGGCTTCGTTGCCGGGATTTCCAGAGTGACTAGACACCCAGATCAGCTCCACATGGGCCGGATGTTTGGGGGTGCGAGCTGAGTATGCTGAAAGCAGTTTCATGAACTCGGCCTCGCGCAAAATTTAGAATTGCGGTTTTTTAGTCGGAAAGGACTTACCGGGCATCAGTGCAAGTGAGGGCAAGTGCGATCGCTGGTTCTTCTGAGGATTCCGGGTAGGATGCAGGAGTTAGGCGGAGAGTTGCGATGGGCTGGAGTGTGTGATCAACGTCTGCAATTGCCGCGTCATCGCCCGTGCAAGCTGAATCCACCCATAGGGCATCCTCCTCGGAACCGTAGTATTTGTGTAGAGCTTTTGCAAGGGCCTTGTGGGTGGCCGAACGGTACGTAACGTAAATGTTTCTAGAGAGAGGCTTTATGGTGAGTGGTGTGCGTATGTGTCGAGGGACTGGTAATAGTGAGGGGTCGGCTGCTGGTATGTGAATGTTGAGGGTGTCAAGTATGTGGCGTCCAGTAAAAGTCTTAGCTAAACGAGTGTATTGGGCTTGTCTGTGGGCCTCTATCAGTTCGTGTGTAGTGTTATGAAGCCCAAGTTGAAGAAGTTTAGTGGTTTGGGTGTTAAGAGGTAGATGTAAAGCCACCTTGTAAGCCTTTCAAAGTATGGCATATAGGGTGGCTATTTCTTCTTGTCGAAGCCGGAGATATGGGATTGTATAAAAGAAGCGGCTCAGCATGAAGTCATGAGTGAGTCGACACAAATCGTGTTCTTTCATGTCATAATGCTTGCCAAAAACTCGGCGGACGAGGTGCGAGAGCGCTTCCATCACCTGCTTCAGTTTACGGATGGTAAAAGTGTTACGGCTGTTGTTTTGAATTTTAAGGCCCAAGATTCAGAGTGTGTCCACCTCTGGGATAGCACGGCCGGTCAGAGAAATAGTGATAGGGGTAGTTGGAAGAGTACGTGGTGAAGGGCGTATGAGAAGAAGCTGAGATTTTCCGGGGAGCAGGAGAGACCAATGCTTTGTGCGTGTTAGTGTGTGATGTTGGCAGTGGCTTGTAACGTTTCCTCTATGTCTTCATCAGTACTGTGTGTAGTTCACAGAGTGATGTCGTCGGCATAGAGGATGTGGTGAAGGTGAGGGATGTTGTCAAGAGCATGGGCTAAGGGAATGAGTGTGGCATTGAAGAGAAAAGGGGAAGGGACTGAACCTTGCGGAGCGCCTACTCCGCCCAGGATGTATAAAGGGGACTCATGGGGGCCATATGAACCCCGGCCGTGTGTCCCGAGAGGAACAATTGTATGTACGCGTACATGTGAACGCCCACATTGAGGGGGGAGAGAGCCGCCATGATCGCTTGGTGTCCTACGCGATCAAAGGCCCTGGTCAAGTCCAGAGCCGAGACGGCTTTAGTATGAGCGGGGATTGTCGGATTAAAAATGTCGTGCGTCAGTTGAATGATGGCATCTTGGGCGGAGAGACATGGGCGGAAGCCCACCATAGTGTGCGAGTATAGATTGTGGTCGTGCATGTGTTGAGTTAGTCTGTTTAGTGCAACGTGTTCGAGAAGCTTCACGATGTCAGTGAAATAGGCCGAAAGTTTGATATGGTGTGGGGTATGTTAAGTTTAGGGACAAAGATTATCTTGGCATGGCACTAAGATTGTGGCAGAGTGCATGCCTTCTTTCCGGCATTTATTAAAGTATTCTGTAATCTGAACAACCTATTGATCATCCAGGTTACGGAGCATAGCGTTAGTAATCATGTCTTTTCCCGGCATGCGGAGTTTGCGCGGATGTTTTGGAGGGCCATACCAACCTCTTGCTCGAAATTTCCTAGTCCAGAGCCTCATTCGGGGCTCCTGTGTAGGGTGGGAGAGGGGAGGAGGTGCCGGGTACTGTGTGCGTTGTGCGGAGGTGGTCTAGAAGACTGGCAGGGGAAAGCGTCTAGTTGTGAAGTAGGCATGTAATGTGATGTTGTGACGTTGTGACGTTGTGCGGGGGTGTGTAGGATGAATAAGGTGCCATATGAGGGGTCATGCATGTTTTGTGGAAAGGTTGCCAGCTATGCTGTTGCACACCTGGCTCCAGTTGGAACGGCACAGCTCCTCGGCGTGCGCAGTTATTTGTGTCTGTAGCGTGGCCAGCCGGCGTTTCAGCGTTCTGTTATGTTTCTGCCGTTTCCATCTCTCCTGAATGCTGTGGTGCGCGTCCCAGAGGTGGGCTAGGCATGTGTCCAATGTAGGGGTGTTGGGTGGTGTGGTAAGGTGTTTTGTGTGCGTGGTAACATAATTAAGGAGAGAAGTGATCCAATGATTAATGTCTTGTATTGGGGTATTGGGGAGCTCCCGACGAGCGGATCGTATAGCGTCCCGTTGAATAAGATTGTGGGTGAGTAGTCGAGGCCTGTGGGTTTTGTAAGGTATTTGTATGGCGGTAATGTAATGGTCGCTTCCAATTGTGTGTTGCGTACGGGACCCCGAGATATCTTTGAGTGAGCGGCTTAGTGTGAGGTCTGGGCTGGTGTCCATGGTTACGCTATTGCCGATTCGGGTTGGTGTGTGAAAGTTGTTATGTGTAGTGAGGCGCAGGTCTTGAATGGTAGTCCAAAGTCTGTGACCACTTGCTGTGGTGTACCGATAACCCCAGTCAGTATGTTGAGAGTTGAAGTCACCGCATATGAGTAGTGCGTTTCGGCCCGCGATGTGGTGAATTCTCTGCAGTAAAGCATCGAGTGTGGCCATGACCTGGCGTGGGGTGCGGTATATATTGGCTATGAATATTGGAGGTGTGCCGAGTTTTGTGGGGATGATCTCTATGAGGACGCATCGGGTGGGGGAGGTAATGGTGCGTTTTTGATAAGTAATGGTGCGGTGAATGAGTGTGGACACTCGTGGAGCGTCTGGGGTGTCTGAGTTTACTGCATTGTAACTGGGAAGTTTAGCTTGCTGTTGTGTGTCCTGTAACGAATGAAGTTTGGGTATGGCAGGAAGGCTAGATACTAAAAGCTGGAGCAGCGAGTACGGCAGTTCCACTGGAGTAGTGACAGATGGTTAGAATTATCGCGACCCGTCATATCGAAGCGTGGGCGAAGCAAGGATTGACTGCCGTGGCTGTAGTGAAAGTAAGATAGGGGGAGGGTGCGTGTGTGTGATAGAGGTAGAAGTGCCCCGTGTGATGAGTTGCTAGTGGTCTCGAGCTTCTGCAGGCGGGTCTCGAATTGCGCGAACTTATTTTGTGGGGTTCGGGTTAGGTGTGTGAATAGTGCATTCATTTGTTGCTCGAAACGATTAGATAGCTGCTCGGCTAGTGTTGAGAATTTGTCTTCGAGGCCTGCCTCCAGAGCTACTCATTTGGTATCAAATTTGGCCTCCAAGTTTCTGAGGTCAGCCTGATTATCATTGTCTGAGTCCGAGCAGCGCTTCTTTTTACGGGGGGGGGGGTGCAAGGTGTGTGTGGCTGAGCTGTTTGATAACTCCGCGGTAGGCTGGGTCTGGGTGGGTGGGTGTGGGGGCAACTGTAATGAGGAGGGAGCCGGGTTTCGGGTTATGAAAGTCGTAAGACGATTTTACTCCACACGCAGGGCTCGGAGCTCCTGGTCACGGGTGTCCGGGGCAGGCGGTGTGTTGGTCACTGGTATGCAGGTCCCCTTGGGCTTCTTCAGCTTGTTGGCCCATGTAGGTCGGTTGGAGCTTTTGGAGTGTCCGTCTCGTAGGTTAGCAGGTTGCTCAGCATGTTGGGTGCTTGTATCTGGTATTGTGGGGTCTACTCGTTGCTGGGATCGTGCTTCACGCTCTAATGTGCACCTGGTGACTTTAGGTAGGTGCTGGTGCCTGCACTCCCGGCTTCCCGACAGATGCGGCCCTTCGCAGATGATACAGACTGGAGTACATTTAGGATTTGCTTCCTTCTGATGTATTTGGCCACATCTGGGACATTTTTGGGACCTAGGTTGGATACATGCATCTCTGCGGTGGCCTATGGTCTGGTAGTTACTACACGTAACTTAGTGCGTAGGGCATGCACAGATGCAGTCCCCCACTATAAACGATCCTCCGGGGGACTGTAGCTTGATTTAAGGTAATGAGAATTGAACGTGCGAGTGCCATTCGACGAGCGTCTAGTATGATTTCTTGAAGGTCGCGGGCGATCAAGTGCGCGAGTACTTCTTGTGGCGATTCTTTCCAGTAGGCGTTTGTAATAACTCCCCGGATTGAGCCATCGGGGGGTGCTATGTATGCCGTCATGGCATACTCATGCTGTTCGTATGTTATTTGGTGGAGCTGCACTAGCTTGAGTGCGTCCTCTTGATTCGCCGCACAGTTTGTGCAAGTGTTGTTGATGGGGTGAATCCGAACGGTCAGCGTAGATGGGTCGGTCAGCTCAGCAGCCTGCATGAGAGCGGCGATGAGGGAGCGTGGCTGCAGCGTCGTAAGGTCAAGGCCTCCCTGGGAGCGGAATTCCATTTTATATCCGTCTGGTGGAAGGGGTGGTAGTTGCTTGATCTTTTGTGCAGTTGCATGGAGAACGCGCAGCTGCGGCGATGAGCTGTGTAGCGCGGGAGCTCGGGCGGCCTCCAGCGTCGCCCGCGACTGACTCGGCGTCTCTCGCACAGAAAGATCGGCGTTCGTACAGTGGGTCGTTTTTCGTGTTTCCTGTAGGTGTGCCTGGACTCTGAGGACTTGGGTGCAGTTCCGAGGGTCATACTGATCTGCGTCAATCACCATACCTTGAACCTACATGTTGGCTTCAGGTGGGTAGGCTGCAGCGCGACGCGTCGCAAGGCCTAGCACAGCGTTGGCTCGACGTGGCTTAGTGCATGGGCCCTCCAGGGGCTCGTCAAAACCTCAAGAGGGCTCAGTAGAAAGCGCTCACTTCTACGAAGACGTTCGTGTTGTTGAGAGAACTTGAGATACCAGCGATTGGCAATTTTCGCTGTCGTGGTATGGGGCCGAAGCGAAGTGCGGCCGCACTCCAAGACCCCTAGCGGCCAACCCCCGCCTCATGATAGCGTTTTTATCCACTAGGCTATGTATTCTGGCACTGCAGTCAGACTGGAAAACTCGACTGAACGGTGCCTATAAAAAACAACGAGGCGGTAGTCATCATTTCTGACGGCTACAAGATACCTAACTTTGTTTTTACGGCTCGGCGTTAGTCAAGTGCTCTTTGTACTTTACGCAGCACGACTGCTACTGTGCCTGCGGCAGTCTAGGCCACAATTTGACGTCTGTCCGATGCCAGAAGACATATATACCGTGCAGAAATAGTGGGGCTAAGAACCCCGACGAAAAGTGCACTTTCTCCCCTACTTGCGGCCTCTGCGGGGGCCATAAAGCTACAGCGGACAAAACGTGCAAGCAAAGATTTCAAATGCCGTACGTCGTCTGACGTAGAAGACGAGAAAGCAATGTGGAACCCAGGAAGTGAGACGAGACGCGTCCCCAGCACCAACAAGCGTTTGCGGTGAACCGGCCACACCTACGAGCAGACGCTCCCGCTCAAGAAGGTGCTCGACACGAAACGCTGAACCGGGCATCCGAGAGGCCTCGCTGTCGTGCAGGAGTCCTTCCAGGTCCAGTTCCAGGGGCAGCTTGATATCGAGCAGCCGCACCCGGGAGCCACAGAACAGAGCCCTCTCCAGGAGCCCTTCCAGGTTCAGGTAGTCCAAGGGCCGCTTCAAGTCGAGAGCTCACTCCCATGACCCGCCGAATGGGGTCCGGTTTCAGAAGCAAGCCGTTTCTGCAAAGCGAGGATCCACTTGGGCGGACATGGTGTGGAATCGCGGGAGGCCTGCTGAAAAAGTGACGGGGGGAGCGGTGCCAGAACATGATTAATCAGTAATATCTCAGCTTATAAAAGAAAATACTCAGATTCGCAGCGTAATGAAGTCAATGCGAGCTCAAATAGCAGCGCTCCGAAAGTATAATAAACATTACCCCGTTCCGGTCCCCAGTCCAACTACATCGCCGACTCCCTCTCCCGAACTAACTGTTGTTGCCATGGTCGTGGAGCGGAGCCTGTCCAGCAACCCAGCAAAAAGAAAGGCTATCCCCAGCAGGGCCAAACTCGTGCAGGTTACAGCCAAGCCAGAAATCAAAGAAAGGCTGGATTCTATCTGCCTCGAAATCCAGAAGATCAACGATCGACTGTCTGCAGTGGATCAGCGAGTCTTGGTCATAGATCAAAAGATAGATCCGCAGAACGTCCACATTCAAGGCATAGAAAACAGATTGCAAGGAACCGAGTCCAAAGTGCAGGCAATGGACATTAGGACGTACACTAGCGTGCATTCTGGTTTCTTCCCGGATAGCCCGTTGCTGCTACCGCCACCATTGCAAATTTTTGGACTGAACAACCGAACAACCTCTTTTGAGACCCTGGCAACAACGCCGGCAAGCGCTCTACATCAAGGGTGGCGCCGCACACTAACTTTAAGATTTGGCAGTGGAAATACAGGCGATTGCACTATAAAAGAAGCACCCTGCAGCAGTTCGTTCGCACTCACGAGGAAAAGCCTGAAGCTATATTACTGCAAGAAATAATGAATGATCAGGTTTCTCTCCCGGGATATAAAGCAATAGTTTTCCATGGGGTCGGCAGAGAGATCTGCACATTCGTCAGCAACAAGTCCATATTCGCACATGATCTAGGGGTTCGGCCTAACAAGGTGGAGACCTCTCTAGTACACGTCATCCGAAGTCATTCCAACAAATCTAGCATTTTTATTTTTAACACGTATAGCAGCCTGAGCGATCACAGACAGCGGTTTAAAACCATCATCTCTAATACAAAGAAACTCGCCAAAAACTCTCCATTGGTTGGGGCCGGTAATTTTAACGCTCATTTTCACGCTTGTAACTACCCGCCCGAAACAGTCAAGGGTATAAACTGATGGCTAGAAGCGGGAGACGTCGGGCTTTCTCTACGGACGGACCCGGCGTTTCCCACTAGATGCTGCCCGTCCTCGACTAGAGACTTTGTGCTGGATCTCGTCTTTGCTAAAAACACTGGCTCAGATGTGTGGTTGATTCTGCTGGTAGACTTGCGTAGTGATCATCCACCAGCCTACAAGGGGACCAGTCGGCAGAGAGATCTGCACATTCGTCAGCAACAAGTCCATATTCGCACATGATCTAGGGGTTCGGCCTAACAAGGTGGAGACCTCTCTAGTACACGTCATCCGAAGTCATTCCAACAAATCTAGCATTTTTATTTTTAACACGTATAGCAGCCTGAGCGATCACAGACAGCGGTTTAAAACCATCATCTCTAATACAAAGAAACTCGCCAAAAACTCTCCATTGGTTGGGGCCGGTAATTTTAACGCTCATTTTCACGCTTGTAACTACCCGCCCGAAACAGTCAAGGGTATAAACTGATGGCTAGAAGCGGGAGACGTCGGGCTTTCTCTACGGACGGACGCGGCGTTTCCCACTAGATGCTGCCCGTCCTCGACTAGAGACTTTGTGCTGGATCTCGTCTTTGCTAAAAACACTGGCTCAGATGTGTGGTTGATTCTGCTGGTAGACTTGCGTAGTGATCATCCACCAGCCTACAAGGGGACCAGAAAAGAAAGAGGGCCTTCTCAGTTCCTCACTGGGGCAAATTCCAGGAGGTCCGCAAGGCCCACGTCTCAAATGTTGAAAAACCCGAGAGTCTTGTCCAGTGGTCCGAAGATATTGTGCAAGATGTCTGCTCCATCACTAAAATGATAGTGACTGATATACAAGTAGAACAAATGAATAGCAGGCTGGCACACCTCCTCGAGGCCAAGCAATACATCCTCGAGAGGTGGAAAAGCTAACGCTTGAATCGCAAGCTGAGGAAAAAGATTGCCGAGCTCAACAGGCAGACTAACGAGCACTGCCAAACTCTCTCTATGCGGCAATGGGATGCAATCTGTGACTCAGTCGACGGGGAGATGCGCACGGGAGGCAAGTAGAACCTTTTCAAAAATTTGCTCGACGATTCCAGCACCAAGTCAAACCAAAGAGGTGTCCTCGCTAAAGCATTGCATGAAGCCAAGAAATCATCTTCGGAAGAGGATGTGCTGGAGAGGCTAGCTGAGAAGTACCTACCACTCAGAACTGTGGTCGATGACGTGTCTTATCCAGTATACAAAGGGATGCCAAACTATGGGCTAGATGAGCCTTTGACGGTCAGCGAAATCAGCCGTGCCCTACACGACCTAAATGGTAGATGGGCACCAGGCCCTGATCACATTACCAACAAGGCACTCAGAAACAACCTAGTAGATGAGTCGATCAACTTCCTCACGGATAAAATAAATCATATTTGGAAGGAGGGAATAGTTCCGGAAGAATGGAAGGAGGTGAGGGTAGTACTCATCCCGAAATCTGGTAAACCACCAAGCTTGAACAACCTGCGCCCCATCTCCACGTCTTGGGTTACGAAAGTGGCTGAGCACGCCATTCTTACACGACTTATCGAGCACATCGAGACCAACGGCCTCTTCTCTCACATCATGATAGGTTTCAGGCCAAGCCTCTCTACCCAGGACGCCATGCAGCTTATCAAGATCCAAATACTAGACATCTGCACTGGGGACACGAGAGCCATCTTCGATCTGGACCTGGAGAAGGCTTTTGATAACATTCGTCTCGAATTCATTCTTGACGCCATCTCCAAACTCAACTGAGGGTCGTCCTTCTATGCTTTCATCAGATCTTTCTAGAGCAGACGATGTGCCGTTCTGAAGGATGGAGAATTGGAAACAAAGAAAATGGAGCTCGGTAGAAGGGGCACCCTACAGGGATCAGTTATCCCATCGCTCTTCATCAATATCGCAATTGTTGACCTCTAGAGGGACCTAGCCAAGATCCAGGGCACCGGTCACACGATCTATGCAGACGACATAACTGTTTGGTGCTCGGAAGGCAGTGACGAACAAGTCGAAGCCGCTGTCCAGGAATATGTCGATGCTACGGATCGCTTACTAGAAGACGTGGGACTCTGGTGTTCACCCAACAAATCAAAGCTCCTTCTCAACAATCAAACTAGAAAAGGACCTAAACCACTTAATTGAAAACCTTCCTCCGAAATTGACATTAATCTCTACCAAGTGTGGAGATACGATTCCCAAAGTCTCGTCTACACGCATGACCCTCAAAATAGCGCGCAAAAATTGTTTAACCATTCACAAATTGTCAAAGCAGACGGATAGCGTCATCGGTCTCATCAAGCGGGTACCTAACAGAGGGCGAGGCCTGAGCGAAGAGAACCTAATAAGGCTCGTACACGCTTTACTGTTATGCAATTTCGCGTATCTGGTGGCTATGCACGTCTGGAAGAAAGTCGAGTGAGACAAGCTAAATGCCATGACAAGGGGGGAGGGCATCAAGAGCACGCTAGGACTACCAAATTACACACGCGCTGACCGACTGTTGCAATTGAGTATTCACAATACTCTAGACGAGATCGCAGAAGCGCAAGAAAGGGCGCAGATTGTCGGAGTTTCCGGCACCAGGGCGGGCAGACGACTCTTCATAGAGATGGGCGACCCGCCCGCCAATGTTGAAGACACCTATTAGGGCCTTTCGAAAGAGCAAAAAAAGTCTCATCATATCCCCTGCGCCACGCAATATGAACCCCCAACGCACTTTGGAAAGAAGGAAGGCCAAGGCGGTGACACCCTACGTCGGGCGTCAGAACTTCCTGGCGGAAGCCGTTTCACCGACGTGGCCCAATATGGCAACAGAAATTGTTTTACAGCCGTACGAAACAACCACAGAGGTTCGGCCAATAACAATGTTTCAGTATAATGCCCGTTGTCGTGTGAAGAGAAGTGAAATGAACTTTATTTGGTCCTGGAGAACTGGTCAGACACCCCCCTAAGAGGTGTCCGCCGCAGTTGCTGGCCGCGTCCACGCCGGGACTGGAAGACCGTGGCTCCCCGCCCGTACGCAGGCCTTTTGGACTGCCGAGTATTGGACTGAGAGTTCGGGGCTTTTAAGAGCCCTCTCCCAGTCTTCTTCTGTGCTGAACTTTGCGCCATGTAACGCCGGGTACTGCAAGAGCATGTGAGCGAGTGTGCAGTTATGTGCCTCACAACTAAGGCATCCTGGAGTTATGCCATCAGCAAAGTGGCTGAATGTGCTACAAGATGGGAATGAACCTGCCTGTAGCATCCGAAGAACCAATGACTGTGGCCGAGTGAGCTTGGAATGCGGAAGCGGGTACCTCCGCCTAGACAACTGATAATGGGACGTCACTTCGTTAAAGGTGCCAAGTGGATCTTTAAAGTTATCCGCGAACCCACCTCCGTACCCGCCCGGACCGCTGCGGCACGTGATTTCTCGCGCACGGTTATGGGCAAGTTCGTTGGCATTGGGAAGAGTCGGATGCACATCTAAGCCCATGCAGGCCGGAAACCAGGTGATTGTGTGGTGGACTACTACACCCCTGGAATTGAGAATAGCAGCAGCCTTCCTAGAGATTACCCCTGAGGCAAAGGCCCGGGCGGCAGCCCTGGAGTCAGTAAATATCTCTGGACGCGAAGGGTCCATCATCGCCAAGGCTATCCTACCTGCTCTGCTA
The DNA here is from genome assembly GCF_043290135.1 of Rhipicephalus microplus. NCBI lineage: Eukaryota > Metazoa > Arthropoda > Arachnida > Ixodida > Ixodidae > Rhipicephalus > Rhipicephalus microplus. The sequence goes on along the minus strand of NC_134703.1, from coordinate 10,844,881 downwards.
CGGAGGCAGACGCTTTTCTCACGGAAGCTGAGTTGAGTACGTGACCACGATGATCAACGAACACAGCTGCAAAACGATCAGAGCGGCCGTACTGTGCCGCATTGACGAAAGCTACACTGCCGGTGGACTTAGCCACGAAATAAAGGAGAGACCTGGCCCGTGCCTTTCGCCGGCCAACATTGTACTGTGGATAAACGTTACGCGGGAAGGGTGCCACCTCGTACGTGCCCTTCATTGTTTGTGATAAGAAGATCTTCTGCTCCTCCCCTGCCGTATGACGATATCCCAGCGACTCTAGAAGACGCTGCCCAGCTTTCGTGGAGGAGAGTCGCGTGACCTGAGCTAGTGTTAGTGCCTCGGTCACCTCCGTGAGGGTGTTGTGCATGCCAGACTCATGAGCCGGTCCGTGCTGGTGCTGATAGGTAGGCCTAGTACCCTTTTGATGTTTTTACGCAATAAAGTGTCGAGTTTATCCTCCTCGCGTTTAGACCAATTTAACGAGGATGCCACGTAATTAATGTGGCTCATCAGGAATTAATGGAAGAGCCGAAGGAGATTGCTCTCCCTCAGCCCTCCCCTGCGGCTTGAAACCCTCAATATTAGTCCGAGCATGTTCTCCGTTTTGGAGGTGATGCGAGCCAAAACCTGCGAATTTCTCCCGTTAGATTCAAAAAGGAAGCCTAGCACCCGTGTACAATTGACTCTTGGAATTGACTGCCCATCCCGTGTGGTTATAGTAACCTGCACCTGATCAAGCGGTGACTCGTTCCTTCTGCCGGGTCGAACTGGTCGATATAGAAGCAACTCTTATTTAGAGGCGGATAGCTGGAGCCCTGTACCCTGCAGAAAACGTTCTGTCATTGACAAAGGAGATTGGAGCGCCTGCTCCACTTCAGCATCCGAACCGCCCATGCACCAGACTGTAATGTCGTCGGCATATAAGGCATGGTTGGTATTGGCTACAGTGGAAAGGCACTCCGAGAGGCCACTCATGGCTATGTTAAACAGTAGGGGTGAAATTACCGCTCCCTGCTGCGTGCCCCTCGCACCCAGTGTGAAGGCCCCGTTGTCGTGTGTTTTCGAGCGAGTGGCCATCGCCTTCCTCGGCGCTTCTGGATGACAAACATTCAGCAACTCCAGGGCAGTCATTCGCGTCTTCAGCGTTGCCGCCATGTGTAAAGAAACTAATCACATACTGGAGGACAAAAACATCACCGCCCACACTTTCACGTGGTTCTCCGCTCACATGGAATCTATCAGGGGAGGCCACACAAACTTAAAAAATCTGGCCCACACCAAGGCACGAGGTCTCGCTTTCCGCGACCATGGAAAATTCCCATGCCAACTAGCAGTTGTGGAGAACAGAGATCAACCTACCACCTCGTAACGAGCTGTATAGAGAGACAAAGCTCTAGACGAGACGCTCGTGTTTCTAAACCTGCGATGACTCAATCGTCATCGGGCAGTAACGAGGCCGTTTATGCAGCCACACAAAAAATGTATTTACAAAAGACATGAAAGGTCTAATAATAAATGATGTAAGGGCAAAATATAACGTGCTTGGAATGCTGGTGTGAGAGTCACAAGGGCATAAAACCAGAAAGAGTTCACCGGAGAGGAAGGCGGTGGTCAAGTCCCGGCGGCAAACTCAACGCTGGGAAGGGACGGCCGACGCTTGGGTAGCCTGGTAAGTCCAATGACAGCCGCGGCCAAGAACGCGGCTCACTGCGGAGGTCGTTGACCTGGAGCACGCATGGCGTTTGCCATGCCTATCTCGAACGCTGGCTGGCGCTCGCTGCCGTAGGTGCCGGACTCGCCTGGCGGAAACGTCCTGGCGACGTTTCGCCCACGCCAGGCCCGAACTGCAAGGACGGCTGGTATGGCCCCAGGTGGGAGCCTGCTGAGACCTCGAGTCCGCAACCCGACGGGTCACTGTTCCCACGCCTTGGTTCTTCAACCTTGCTTCTTCCTTCCAGCCACGTCTGCCTCACTCCTTCTTCTTCGCACCACCACCTGCCCTGATTTTTCTCCTGCGTCGTCATCTTCGACTGTCTCTGTGGCGCGTACTTCAAACACAATTCTATCTTCACGATCACGCACGGCCACTTCACTCATCACACACCTACAACGAAAAACACACCACCTTTATCTCAGCAGGAGAGTCTTTCCCCTTTCCAACAAGAAGTTAAATCGAGCGCAGTCTTTTACTCTCAGGCTACTGCAGACGGGTTCGTATCCCAGCCCGGCTTTATTGCATAAAACTTATCCCGAAATTTATCCTACTAGCTCTTGCAGACACTGCGAAGAATTCTATAGTTTAGACCACATGCTCTGGCGTCGCCCCTCGTTGCTGGGCACGGACCAATCCAATGAAGAAACGTGGTTATACGCTATGAAGAGCCTCGGTGTCGGGGACCAACTGTGGGCTGTCCAGAGGGCCCAAAATGTGGCGGTCGGGCTCGGCCTGACTGTCCCAACGTAGAAGCGGCCCGCTGCGCGTTGAGTCGTGCACCTCAGGACTTCAAATAAAGTTTCGCATCCATCCATCCATCGCTACTCACATCGTCGGGAAGTTTGCGGTCACGTCCGCTAGGGGGATGCAGCAGCACATGCTGTGCAATGGCTGCGTCCGTCGCGTTGTTTACTTCCAGGCACACTCGAACATGTGTATGTGAGTTGTTCTTTAGTAATTACGGGTGGCATGTGCCACAGGTGCTACTTCCAAGAAGACAACGTGGTCCGATGATGAGACATGCGTGCAAAAATAACAAATGTACGTTGTGCTACAAATCCGTCAATGGGCTTTTTTCCTAGCGTGAACAGCACCCCAAGTGAAAATCGCCGAAATCAAAACTGGTGGCTCTGGGACTCCGAAATTGTTCATGGCGTGCCAGTAGGCAATCTCGGAGGCCTGCGTTCGTGCCTCTCTTTGGGGCAAACATTTGCATGTTTGTGGCACCGGATATCGCTTGTTCCGGGCGTGTCGTCACGTTTTGGCTCCCGAAAATTATGGCGCGTGCCTGCTCAAGGCCAGCGCGCATGCGCAGACTAACCTACCCAGAACTGGCACTTCGTGAGCGTAAGTGCATTCGCTCAAAGTGAACTTAAGTTGCCACGTGTGACAGGGGTATTTCTCTATGTGCCAAATAAACAACCACTAGAGTGTATTATAACTTTTGAGTGGTATTGAGTGGCGCGACCGGCACACTCCCCCCTGCTTGCAGCTGTCCACGCTTGCGTCAAAAGTAGCGGCGTCACTGCCATCAACCAATCCACTTTAGTTGTTTGGGTGTTTTTGCTCTGTGTGGCTGTGCGGCATGGCCAGCATCTCACTTTTGCTCGCAAAATGACTAAACAAACTAAACAAGGACTAAACCATTGTTACGCGCCAAGTTGAAAAAAAATATATCCGCGGGTGCAACAAAGTCGTAAGTTATCTCTATAGGCCCCAAAGGACGAAAATTGATGACATCTTAGAGAGCGGAATCTCTCTCGACTTGACAGGCCGCTTGACGCCGATTGTGCTGTGTGTCAGGTACCTTCCATACCCCTTTTATTGCGAGAAACTACGTCCATATTATCAATGGTGTTGAAGTGAGAATTCCAGGGGAACGCCGACACCTGCCCCTAATGCAGCCCCGACGATCCTGCCCTACCCGGCTGCAGATTTGACGCTGAAAACTCCACCTCCACAGACTCAAACAAAGTAGGGGCATCAGTGTGTGCCGGCTGAGGACGACAACAGAAAACATAAAGCATATTGACCTCTAATGATGTCATAGACAGCACGCCAACCTTGAATCTCGGTGAGTACACAATGTCACCAGAATACGAGGAATACTTCGAAATCTGTGATGCTTCGCTTGGATATTCCACAAGAAATGTAAATATAATACTTTGACCTTGCTCTCTTTCTGTATGAACAAAACAATGGCGATAAAATTAAAAACATTCGACTTCTAAGTTAATCGATCTAAACTGATTTACTGTTCCACTTTAATGTCGCTTGAAGTGGTTTTGCAACTATAACACAATTTTATTTAAATAGATAACTTTTGTAAGCGGGAAAGGCACGTACGTAAGACAAGCGAATGACATAGGTATGACATAGGTTGAAATGCTACTTTCAACTGAAACTTTAATGGAAGGAAACACCAAATATATATCTGTAGCCACCACAAAAAAAAGCATAAAAAATGGCAGATCCCACGTACAGTGGGAATCGATGATATGCGAAGCACGAATGAGAAATGTTTATATGCGACTTTAATATCATTACAACGTTACGAGATGGAGGAAAATGATGCCGTACATGACTTCCGTGTCATGATTGTCATGATTGGTTGTGTCGTTTACCTTCGCCATCTATTCACATCACGTGGTACCAAGTTTAGTATATATGGAGCTAGCGAAACGGCCGTGAGCACAATGTGAGCGTGGTATGTTGTCATGTTCTTATATGACACGCGTGTCAGTATTATCATGTTTGCAGCAGTCATAGAGATTCATACAATAATACCAAAAGGGCAATCTGGCACTAGTGTCTACGCGGGCTTCTTCAGCGGCACTTGTACCCCCATGGGAATTATGGGAAGTACAGACTTCGGATCCGCTTCGGATGGATTACGTTCTTGAGATTCGCGACGCTTCTTTACCGAGTGTAAAACAAAGTGATATGAAGTTATATGTAATTGAAACTTGCTTCAATTATTCGTCCGCAAACTTTATTGCAAAAACATTTAGTAATCAGGCGGCAAAAGGAAAACCTGGGCCAATTCCACAATAAAAGTATGCATCGCTGTCATTGCGTTCCAGATTTGGCATCAAGTTTTAAAGGGGTCGTGAAACGCTCGCTCTACAGCGACAATGCGAAGCCACCGGGGTCCACACGCACTAACTAGGTGACGTCAACATAAGTAATTCTTCGCCTATCAAGGAACGCGGAACTTTTCGGTACTTGCGTGCGTGCAACTGGGACACTAGTCAGCGTCTTTGTCATACGCAATCAGCGCCAACTTGAACTCTGACGTCATATTAAGCAGAGTCCTTGTGGGACGCGGATCGCGTATGGCAGACGCCGACGAGCGCCTCTTGCGCGTGCTCGATATGCCATAGAGTTCCGCGTTCCTGGATAGGCAAAACTTCTATGCAGGTCCACTCGGGCTGATGATACAGTTAGCGCATGTGGCTGCCGATGGTGCCGCGTTGTCGTTGTAAAGCGACCGTTTCACAACCCCTTTAATGAACGATTTACAGCGCTTACATGGTTCAACTAACGCTTTCAATAAATCATTTTTACCTACCGCCATTGAAGACCTGCCTAAATCCATAGTGCACGAACGAAACCCCTTAAAACTTAAACAGCTAATCACAAATCACTTTATATGTTAGTTAATTTACAATTGTTACCGTTTTTTCCACGTATATATATATTTTTCCTTCTGTTGACATTGTTTTTTATCATGTAGTTCACTTTCGATTATGCTTTGTACCATTTACAATCATGCATCTGTTGAATTGTGTTCTTGCCTCCCCCTTATTTAATACCCCACAAGGGGCCTCTAAGGGTTCAATAAATGATGATGATGATTTTTTTAGACTTGAAAATAAACAAAAGGGACGATTGCAGCCTAAGCTGCCGCCTCCTTTGCGTTGCTCGGGTCCTCGAGCCACACCGGACAATAAGCCGCGCATCTGGACTTCTTCCGCAATAACACTTTCGGCATTCTTGGGTCAGCGGCCGTGCCGAGGTGCATTCTTGTGTTCGCTGTTTGCCAGGAGCTAGCACCCGGGAAAGAGTCAAACATGTATGATGCCAACCGGAGGAGTCGAATCTACGCGAGGAATTCCCGGTCATTCAAGTGAACCTGTGGTACCGTATTGCTCCTCTCTGTGCAACAAAGTGTGCATGCCTTTGCACTTGTGCGTGCCTTTGCAAGGAAGTTTGACTGCCTCTTGGGTGGCGTAGTGGAGGAGGACGATCCTGTCGGAGGGACCTGGACTCAACTGTCTTCTCTCGGAGAGAATCTTGGGAAGACGGAGGGTATAAAAACCGGTCGCAAAGACGCTCGGGTGTGCTTCATCTGTTTGATGTTGTTCCACGTTACTATAAACATGTAAATACTGTACATGGACGCTTCTTTTTACCTACTCCGGCTCCTCTACTCATCTTTTCCTGAGACTAAGATGGCTCCAACCATGACCATGCTACTCAATGCAGCCACAGTCACGAACGTGAGGGCATGTCTCGACACCTCATTCCTAACAATATCCACGGAGTAATGAGTAGGGTGAAGCACCCGTCCGTGCTTCCGGATGAACGGACGGGCAGAAACACGGATACACAGGTAGATGGACAGAAGCACGGAAGGATAGACCGATGGGCGAACGGATGGACGTATGGTTGGTTGGACACACGGATGGACGGATGGACGCTTCGTCCCACTCATCACCATTCACTCCGTGGATATGCGGTGAAAACCACTAACGCTATCTATAGTTATAATATTCCCAAAGAAATATCACACAACGCCATCTATTGAGCAAGTCTTAAACTAGAGTTGACAACATACAGAGGAAGGAACGACCCACGGCTACCCACGGCCTCAGGAGCTTCGTACCTAAAAGGAGGGAGATCGCCCTAGGCAGCGCTGGCGTCGCACTATCGGCGCGACAGAGATGTACCAACTAGAGTAACTGTCGATGATCCCTACTAGTTACTTTAGTACAAAACACGTACGCGGAGCACCTGCCAGCCATCTGCCCAGTAAGATTGGTCTACGCCACCGCACCTTTCCACGCTGAAAGGCCCGCGCCCAGGCTCGCGTCAATCGAAAGTTCTAGTACACTCTACCACCACGTTCGAACACGAGCCACTATCGCGCTGGCTGTTTGCACCATGTGGGTAAAGGACTTCATATTCGCTGTAGATAGCAAAATTGTGATTACAGATGCTTCCGTGATCAAACTCAATGAGCGGCAAGCTTCCCGTCCACAAAAAAAAAAAAGGCACCATAAAGCGAGCACTTGGTTCAGACATGTCTCCTAACTGAAAGTGGATCTGGAAACATTGTTAGTACACTGCACCAGCTTTCCCAAAAGAATCAGAACTGCCAGTAGTCTGATGCAAATCTAAGCCACAGTGCTTTTGCAAAGAGTGCAATGCGGGCATGTCGTACCCGCGAGTATTCTTTGTATAACAGTCTGTGCATAGTGAAAATTAGCCGCGTGAAGCACAAAGGAAGCAAAATAATGACCAGCACAAGCGTCGCGTTTGTCATTCATTTTTTGTTTTTGCGTCCTTGGTTCTCCCTGTAATTCCGTGCTTCGCGCACTTTATTTGCCTTGCACCACGGTCACAGCATGCGTGAAACCTGCAACTGTGTACGTTTCCATCACATGCCTTATTTTCTCGTGGATAAATGATTTCCGTTTATTTTCTGTATGCATACATTAGTTGCCAAGTCGTGCTTACGCGACTGTTTAGGGGGAAAGTTGCTGTCAGCCCCCGGTTGCCGCATGAGGCAATGGGTGTGTCTCCTCACTTGAAAAATACATTAACAAGAGCTAGAAAGCAGTTTAACACACAAATACACTTTCGCGCAGTGAAAGCAATTCATGGACGCTTACCCAAAAGTCTCTGGACGCCACTGATCGGTGCGATTAAAGCCGCCAGCCATGTCTCGAGTGAACGCCGAGTGGAAACCGTACATGAGCTCGTGCGCCAGGAGCTGACCGAGGCCGCCGAATTTTACGGCCACCGGAAAATCGACCGTGAATAGGGGTGGCCAAAGGGACGCCGGATGCAGCACCACGTGCGCATGCCGCTGCTCGAACATGGGCCGTGGGCTCAGGAAGGACAGCTCCGCGGGGCTGCCTTCGCGCGGCACGAGCGAATGCTGCACCGGCGTGGTGCGTCGTTGCGTTAAGGAGGGCACAAAGCAGGCGCTATACAGGGTGTACCAGGTAACTTTAGCGAGAGTTTAAAAATATGCCGGCACACGCAATTACGACGCAATTATCTTCGTTGCTTGAAAATGTGTGTTAATTAAACACTTATAATTAAACAATATTTAGGAACACAAAAATAGTCTAACTCCAGGCAACGGTGAACAACATGCATTTGGTCGCGTCGTGGTTACGTGCTCTGGCATATTTTTAAACTCTGGCTAAAGTTACGTGGGACACCCTGTATATGCTACCGTAGAGTAGCGCATTTGTTTTCCAACGCTTCTAGCAACCATGCACCGCGGAGAAGCTGATGCCCAGACCGCACCGCCGAAAGTGGTCGCCGTCCGCCTGGAATCTATCAAGTGACCGTCGTGCACTCTCCAAAGCGTTAGCTATGAGCTCGTGCTTTTATTTGCTTTAGATTCATGTCAATTAGCTTCGACAGCAAAGTATTTACGTAGAGCCGGCAGCATTAAAGAAAACTTAAAGAAATAATCAGTGCTGTAGGTTTAGCGAGGTGTTCCGCAATGCTCATAAATTTTCATGCCACCTAGCGGAATTCAGACGCGTCCTATCAAGTTTGATCAGTAGGCAGACGCTCCCTATAATTGCTCGTTCGGCGGTGCTAGCCGCAGTGTTAACAATTTAGCAAGAAACGAACACAAACCAATTTGTATGTTTCGTGAATAAGTGAATATACCAAACTGTCCGCGACACGAAAAATCTGATTCGTTCTTGCGAGGCGTGAAGTTTTCGTGAAATGCGTGGCAACTCACGCAGAGTACACATATTAGCTTCGCGAAACTTTTGCAGCCACTTTGGATTGTTGAATGTTATCATCTGACCATTCCAGTCTAAACTAGCCTTGTTTTACGTGCATATAGCGTTCGTCAGTGCTTTTGTAGTGCATGAATCCCATAACATTCATTGCACGCGGAAAGCAGCGCAGGCTCGCGATTCGCGTTTCTAAACCTTGGCCTATGCTACGCCACTTGTTTTTCACGTTCATTCATAGATGGCAGCACACTGCAAGCAATTCCTGTCTTGCCGGGTATTGGAGCGAAATGATCTCCGCCACGGCCGTGATCTCCGCACACTGGTAGGTGCTCTGCGTGCGCACCCCCAGATAAACGTGGTGAGTGACGCCGTGTGGGTGTTGTGCGTGGTGAAGTAATCGTTGTTGGTGCTATCGAAGTAGTTTGGCGGAGAGAATTTCTCAGATTACTTTCTGCAGTGATGTTCAAAGAAACCGTCTTGAAGTCGAGGATTTTTCACTGGACGTAGATGGTTGTCGACGCACTGAGAGTGACAGCGGTGATGAACGATCAGCTGCTAGCTCACAAGCAAAGTTTCACTTCACGTCCCGTCGTGCGTTAATGTTTTTTTTTTACGCCCGTAAGTCACTTTGATTGTATTTATTGTATAATACATTCAGTGAGCTCAAAATAAAAGCATGCTATTTCTTGTGCGCTGAATGTATCCCAATTACCGTGGATATTACAAGGGGCCGCATGCTACCAACCCGCTCGAGCTCGACCTGCGAAGTGAAATAGTTAGAGAAATTAAATTTATTTATTCATTAGAATACCCTCAGGGCCCGTAGGGCATTACAGAGGGGGTGGGTACAACATATATAACACACAAGAAAAAAAGACAAAATAAAGAAACAAGTATCAGATGCGCAAATCAGGAAGGCAACATAAGTCAACTAAAAATATGCAGTTACGGCTACAGTTCACGCTAATTTCTCTCGCACTTCACCAGTGCCATCCGAACGACCTTGTTGTTCGACAAATTTTCGGAATTTCGATGTTGCGAAAAGCATAGCATGTCGATATCCTTGTTTCGATCGCGCTGATGGAACCTACAACATCTGAGAGTAGGGAATAGCACACTGTTAGTCTGATCATGGCTGCGACAAAAGTGCTACTTAATGGGAAGTCAAATGCTTGTGTTCCGTTAAAGAAGCAGCTGCATGACGCTTACACCGCAAGTAATGACGACGGCGTAATATGTTTGCAAGCCATGGCTACATTAAACATTCGGTCCTGTGTAGCCGCGACGGCGCGCTACTCGCTATGGAGGCGTACTACTGCAGCAAATCTGCCAGACAGGCTAGACACTAATGATCTCGGAATGCCCTTCAGTCCATACGGGAATTCTAGTTCGCGCGATTTTCTGTACCACGCAGACGATTACGCAAAGCATCGTTGATGCACGGGCGATCAGCTGACACCACCACCCTTTGCACTGCGGCAAAAAAATGAGGTAGTGAACATTCCGCAGTTCCTAATGTTGTTAAAGTACTTTGGTGCGATGTATATTCATTTGACAATCAAGAGTTAAACCGGTGAAAGCGACACAGTGTGTCTTATGCGAGTTCACGGGTTGATCATCCTACCGCAGCCATCTTGGATTGCACGGCGCACCACCTATAGGCCGTGGGCATTGCCAGTTGCTGCTCATTCTCCATAGCTTGCGCCACTTGATGTAGCGGCAGCGGGGCTACATGTTATTTGGCACTACGCTACGCCTTTGTGTTGCCCATGGAAAAATGAAACTGAGAAGGGGCACTGACGTCACTTGTTGTGAAGCCGGGGTACATTCTAGCCACTGTAGCGGCGTAGCCAGGGTGAAACCGGAAGTCGGCGATATTAACTGGGCAAATTCTCCTCTCTTGCTTACACCCAAATGTAAAGCAGAAGGTGCGACTCTCTCTCTCCGGCTCGGAAAGCACGTGGGCTGCGCAGCGGGCGTGTCGTGACGATTCGAAACCAACGGAACGGGGTTCAACGCTGTGGGCCCCCCAGAAAACTCTGTAGTTTTCACAATAGCCGCGCCTTCTTTTAGGTTCTCTGGAAGTATGGGGGCAGAGCGGCCGCAACTTAAAAGGCACAAAAAAAAAAAAAAACAAAGGGGACACCATACCTGCACGATATACATTTCTTAGGCTGTGGCTAAGCTTATATATATAAGGCACTATTTCAGGTCTTACGGAAAAAATGGTCGTCCTCGTCCTTGCCTTTCACCATCTGCAGGAGAGTTTCCATGATGGGACAGAATATCTAATTGTCAAATATTACAAACAAAAGTTTAAACTGCGCATGCGAACTGTGGTTTCAGGGGATAAAGATTCTGGGCAGAAACCAAGACCAAACAGCTCGATCTATTAGAAGCTTATATTATTAGAACGAAAAAAAGTGAGTGATGCTCCTAATGAGTTAATTCATTCAGAAACGCATTTCTTGGATAAGTGTCTGCGCCGCTTGGCTGATGAGTGGATGGACCTGTGTTTGCATATGTTACAAGACGTCGAATTGCTACGCCATTCTATGAATAAATGAGTTGAAAGTTTACCGCCTGTGCCGTAATACCTCCCCCTGTCCTTGTAATTTCTGCGTGGTGAAGCTGTAAGCTGCAACTAGGACGAACTCAAGTTCTTGTGATGGTTACATTGTTCTGGCCTGCAGGTCATTTTCATAAGTTGCCTGACGCTAATGGACGGCCTCTATCAGGCACATCTCACCAGCCGCATGTGCTCCACGGCGGCCTTCCACGCTGCGAAGAAAGTCTGCTGTTCGTCCAGTCGTGGCGGCGGCTCGCCGTCGGCCAAGTCGGACGCACTCGGCAGCTGCGTGACGAGCGTGATTCGGCGGGCGTTGAACAGTGCCCTGCGCTTGGTGCCGCTGTCCATCCAGAGGTTCCAGTCGAGGGCCTCTATGGTGGCATCCTGCACCGCGCGGAACACCCTGCGCACCCGCAGCAGCAGCTCGTCCCGCAGCATCCTTCGGAACAGTGGCATCGTCAGCGCCGGCTTGGCCAACTGCACGCCAACAGTGCTTGGAGAAAGCTTGCCGTAATACCTGTCACCCCTACTCTTATACGAGCAACAAAAACGCACTATGTGAGGGAATATAAAATGAAGAAAAAAATCACAGCACATCCACGGAGTGAATGATGATGAGTGGGCGAAGCTCCAGAGGTAGATTGGGAACCTGTGAACTTTGTCCAGTGAATATGCTATAACCACGAAGTGAATGATGATAAAGTAGCTTGCTCCATCCGCTCGTCTGTCTGTTCATCGAAACATCTCGAGCAGAGCGCGCGCCTCCATGCCATCTAGTGATCAATTCGAGTACTAGCGGTACGAACGCCATGTAGCGAACGTTTAGGGCACTAGGGGTGGCTAAGATCACTGCCGCTAGATAAAAACATTGGCCCCGTATCTGCATGTAATCTGCAAACGTCATCAAAAGACGATAGTCTTGCGTGTGGAGAAAGTGAACCATTAATTTGATGTTCTGCGCAAGAAAATCGGTGAATGGTATTTTGGACGCACTGCGTTAAAGGGCCTCGAGCGTGCGTGCAGCAGAGGTGAACGAGCGCATAAAGTCACGTCACAGGTGAGACGTGAGCGCCACCTGGCAGTCTTCTTGCAAAACGAGCTTAAAGAACCCCAAGTGGTCGAAATTTTCGGAGCCCTCCACTAGGGCGTCTCTCATAATCATAAGGCGGTTTTGGGATGTTAAACCCCACATATCAATATCTTGCAAAACGAAGCGCGTGGCTCTGAGACGGGTGTGCGCGCCCGTCTCAGAGGTGGTAAGGCGAGGAATGCAAGGCGACGGGTAGGTGCCACCACCATCGCGTCTTAGCAAAGCGTTGGAAACACTCACCTTTTCGTGCAAGCGTTGCATGGTCAGCGCAGCGTGATAAGCGCTACGGTCCTTAAAATTTCTTATGTATGTGTTTTCTAGTAAAAGATGCACAGGCAGAATATATACTTGTTGTTATAATGCCCCAGACTTGCGCAATATTTGCTTATTAATTGACAATTCCACAAGTATGAACGCTAAGCCTTGAGCAACATTGGTGGGCGCTGCGGATGGGGTCGGCCGTTTCAAGTACGCGGTGCCGTTATGAGTGGACAAACAGACAAATGTACAATAGACAGACAGGCCAAAATTTTTAAGACGATAGCCTTTCTTGAGGACCTTCGATGCAACAACTTTGGTCTGTCTGTCTGTCTGTCTGTCTGTCTGTCTGTCTGTCTGTCTGTCTGTCTGTCTGTTCACTCATAATGGCACAGGGTACTTGAAACGGCCGACCCCATCCGCAGCGCCCACCAATGTTGCTCAAGGCTTAGCGTTCATACTTGTGGAATTGTTAATTAATAAGCAATTATTGCGCATGTCTGGGGTACCATAAAAACACGTATAAATTCTGCACGTGCATCTTTTACTAGAAAAGGCATACATGAGTAATATTGAGTACCGTAGCACTTATCACGCTGCGCTGACCATCCAACGCTTGCACGGAAGGCGAGTGTTTCCAACGCTTTGCTAAAACCAGATGGTGGTGGCACCTACCCATCGCATTGCGTTCTACACCGCATCACGTTTGAGGCGGGCGCGCACACCCGTCTCAGAGCCACGTGCTTTGTTTTTGAAAAAAAAAACTGCCAGATGGCACTCATGTCTCACGTGTGACGTGACTTGATCGATGCGCTCGTTCGCCTTTGCTGCACGCTCGAGGCATTCCAACGCAGCGCCTCCAGAATACCATTCACCAATTTTCTTGAGCAGAACATCAAATCAATCTTTTGTTCACTTTCTCCACACGCGACTATCGTCTTTCGACGACATTTGCAGATTAAATGCAGATTCGGGGCCATTTTGCGTCGAATGTCCCCAAGAAAGACTGTCGTCTTTAAAACGAGGTCTGGCGGCCGCCGGGCAGCTACGGTGGACAAGCCTACGCCTTAAGGAGCCTCGCCCCTAAAAGCGTAAAGTTTCAAGTTTGCTATTCTTACTGCAATAGCAATGAATGATCCCACGCACCCGCAATTATTGCCTTGAACATGTTAGTATAGGGTTCACATTTCGTCGTTCTCATCACAGCTTGAATCTGGAGTCGCAGCTCCGGCGACAATGCACAATACGCGTTGCTTCTATGAGAAATACGTTCCGAGAGCGGTCCTTGTACTGGAGGTCAAGCTGCGTCAGCATCCTCTGCATCGTCGTTGTGAACATGGTCGGTAACGTCTCCACTTTTTCGAAACGCTGCACTACCGCAGCAATAAATAAACAATAATAAATAAATAAATAAGTAAATAAGTAAAATAAATAAACAACAATAAATAAATAAGTAAGTTCGTCGCAATAAATAAACACCGCCCTTTCGCATACGTGTCGTACGTGTTCACTCATTTAACACCCCTCCTACAACCACGTTAACCAATTTAGCCAGCGACCCAAGTAAGTCGCACTTTAAAACCCCGTTAACCAATTATATGCTCCGCATCCTCCTCAGTGTTCCCCCGAGGGAAGCTGCGGGCAATTTTTTTTTCTATTAATTTCACGAACGATCGAAACACTTTGCAAGCTATAAAACATCAATTTTGAGAATACTGTCACCCATGTGGTTGTAGTATGCAAAATATAAGATAGTTCAAGAACTTTTTGCTTGCACAGCTATGATTAGACGGGATAGCTCTACCTTTGACAGCACTGCCAAGAGCTCGTGAAACGGAGTATGAAAAAGAAAACGCACGCGAGGGGCAGGTGATGGCATTCATCTAATGGGCGTACCCAGCGCCGAGGGAAAGCGCAGGACAATCAATAGAGGACGTTATTCAGGGGCTTTAAAGTGAGGTGCCACCTGGTATTCGTTCAGTGAAAACCGGAAACACCCAACACTAAACACCTGTTTTATGGGGCCATGCTTAAATACAATGCACGAACGTCAATTTAATTAAACTCTTCAGGATGTAAAAGAACTTAAAAATTTTGAATGGGGGGGGGGGACATACGTACATAAACTTGCACACGAAGCTCACGAAAACCTAGGTAGACTCGGCAACGTAGAACGCTATAATTTAGAATGACGCATGAAATATATTGGTTAGTTGGGTGAATTTCTGTGTTCCTTATAGCTAGTGAGACATGAGCTGACCTGATGGAGTCGGTGAATGCAGCGCTGGGCGACGTTTGTGGAGGTGATGCCGTACGCCTGGCTAAGGCTGGCATGCAGGAAGCTCCCAAGGTCCCTTACGACGCTCCAGCCAATTGCCAGCGCGCAGGCGTTCACCCTGTCAGCGTTCAGCTCTAGGAGCATGTTGACGCGGTAGAGGAGGCTCGCGTTTTTTACCATCACGACGTCATCGGCAAAGTACTTAATCGAAGCGTTGAAAGCTCCGGCTACAGCCGCCGTCCAGTCACACACGTAGCAATTGGAATCGTCCGGTTGCATCTCCGATACTCTCAGGCCACGAGGGCCGCTCTGTCGAACCCAGTTCCGTGGCGCTACCAGTATATCAGAGATCTCTTCCTCGATCTCGCTAAGTTTGTCTGCGACGTTCTTTACTTGATCCACCTCATTCACTCCGAATGCATGGATATACGGCTGCAAGAAGCTGGTGTAGGCGCTCTTCTTGAGGATCAGCTTCCTTTTTGCATCCCACTCAACGTAACTTTCGCTTCTGCCGAATCCAAACGTGGGCCTTCGTGTGGAAGCGTTTACGTGCAGAATGCGCATAGAAAACCACACGTCCACGTTCCAGAAAAGAGATAACTTGACTAGCGTCCCAAGCGTGTCCAGGTACGCATTATCGTCGACGCGGGGCCATGTAAGATTCAACTCGAGCATGAATCGCTGCAGTTCCTCGAGGGAACTGTCTCCCCCTGATTGGTGCTGGACGACGCACATGCGCAGCAGTCTGCCGGCCCAGAGAGACTTCTCTGTACTCGTGTCGTTGGCGCGCAGCCACTCGTCGAGCAGGGCATCCGTCACTCTCTCGCGCGTCAGCGACAGTATGCTTTTACCGCCCTGGACTCCTTGGCAAACGTACGTATAGAAGTTGTGGCACGGGTTCACGGAACCGGCGAGCGAGGCACGCAGGAGCTGCGAATACTCATGGCACGACTCCCGGTCGCAGACGCTGCTCGTGGCCACGTCGCCGCGGTGTTCAGGCTTGGGGTACCCGTAGCGCATCAGCAGTACCACAAAGACTACGAGGAGCGCCACTGCGACGGCGACCAGGGCTAACTTCGTGTTGCTGCTCGAGCGCACGGCCGTTGCCGTGTGGTCGCCCATCGCATCGGACAAGCTCTCCGACATGTCTGGTGTCTGCGAGCAAGATACATCCAAGGATCAGTCACTATTACAACACAGTCCATGCGCAGTGATGCATCAACTACCAATAACGATCGCCAAATCACAGACATATATGCGCTAAATTGAACATATTTTCTGCATGCCATCACGATTGACAGTGCCAAATCTCTGGGGACAGTGCAAATTCGCCTTTCTGTAATATGTCAATGCCCAGACAAAACCCAATTGTGTAAGTGCTCATATATATATATACCTTCTGTGAAGTATCGTACACGTTGCTCACGCACCGTTCACACCTTCTCCGTCTTTCGCGTACATCTCTGGACATGCCGGAAGGAATTTATTTTGCGGGGTGAAGGGAATGCTCGCGTAGCGAATGCAGTTTAGGGGGTGAGAGTGCTCCTGTTGCACCTCTCTTCCGTCAACCATGACGACGACACCTGCACCTCTTTCGCAGCCAGCACGTTTAGCCGGGGACTTACTGCGGTTGCTGACAGAGTGTTGCGGAAAGACCCGTAGGATTCATCTGCATTCTGGCGGTGACGCGGCTCGCTCATTTCATGGCTGGTGTCCCTGTGGCCACCGGGTTCCGGGGCGACAGTCATGGATAGTTGGACTATAAGCGAGAATCAATGGAATAACAGTGATTTCGCGAACACTTGCCTTCAGCAGAGGGCAAGGATGATGATGACGTTGATGCCCCAAACTAGGCTCATACCTACCGAGGGGGATCGGCGATACATCTTTAGTATTGAATATCGATAACCAAGAGAAAAACAACGTTCGTAAAACGGAAAGAGTCCAATGATTGTTTTTCACCCGTTCAGTTAAGGTTCTCCTTCTTCGAAAGGAAATGGAGGCGCCATAACAAAATAAGCTTGGTCGGAAGCATAAGAGTTGACACATTGATCATAATGCTTTTTTTAATGCGCAGTTGCGCCTCGGCGTCAGCGCCGTTCACACCCGCACTGTGCGCGATCACGTCTCGTACCCGCAACGCTGTCGCTCCCCTCGCCCTCTCACGCCTCGCAAGACCGACGTAGGTATCGTCTCCTAGTAAAAAGAAAATAAAAAGGCAGCTCCCACCTCGGCTTAACCACGACCGGGCTAGACTAAGGCACCTGCACGCTCGCTTCTTACGGCCTTCGCATTGGGTGTAGTACATGCCTCTAACCGCTGCTACGAGGGGGGCGCTGCGACCCTGACCTGCCTCCGCCACTCCGTGCAGCGCGTGCAACGTCGGCGCATCAGTGCGGGCGCGCTTCTCCGCTCACCACGCGTTGAAAAACATGTTTCCTAATCGTTGAAGACGCATAAAGATGATTTATAGCATTGCTCATATCTGGTGATGCTGGGCTTGTGCCTATATACCTCTGAACAGTGTTCTTTGCTGGCAGTGTCACATGCCCCGAAGAGCGCGCATGATCGTAGCTTATTCGTGACAGAAAGCGCCATGTCACACATCCCTTACAAGTTTGTCTGGGTACACTGAATGCTTTCTCGGGTCACGTTACATGTCATGCAAAATAAACATGACATTTTTCTCTTCTGTGCATCTGTTGCGATTTTCTCAACACACGCGTGGTGCTTGCTTTCGCAATAAACTTGAGACACCCTTTACTCTTTTTCAGCCATTGCTGCACCTTCTCGCATTTTGAACAAGAATGCGACACTTGGGAGCGCAATCGTCTTATCATAGTCTGGTATCGATCCGTGCGACGAGCGTCGCTGTTTATTGTTTGCGTGCAAACACTTACTGCTTTTTTTTCAGTGTAAGCGTTTTGTGAAGTTGAAACATCTAGATCTGTTTCGTTAATCTCCGCTTCCCGCTTCCTTGATGTTTGGCGTAGGGCCGAAGCTCGTGAAGAAGGATCTTTGCGAGGCTTCTATGCACTTCAATCAAATAGGAAGGATAATCCTCGAGAAGAGTAGGCGCAAAGTCAGGACTAAGTTTTCTGATGCAGAACGCCGGCACATAGTATTCATCACGCAAGTGTCTGCCGCATACAACTGTCTATGTAAACTTGTCATTGATGATGAGGTTGTCTCTCTTAAGATTCTTTTGTCACTTGGCGCACAGCTCAGTATTGTTTGGGAATTGGTCAGAAGAAACACCAGGTGATTTCCCCGAACGGGACTTGCAATACGAAACCACGGCGATCGAGTGGCCGTGACGAACACTGCAACACACCTTCACACAGCTAGTATATATCCATGTGAGTAATGCGCGTACTGATGGTTGTGCGACTGCCCTCTCGACTCACTGTAGATAGACTGAACACTGACAAAGCATCGAATGAAATTTACCCGTGTTGGGTAAATTCCAGAGTAAATCAAGCCGTCCTAGAGATAAAAAAAAATTGACGATAACCTGCTTGCAGCACTAAGCCACAAGAAAGTAACAGATTTTTTAGAAAAAGTAAGCTGCTTGACGAAAAGTTGTAATGTTGTTAGTTTTCATTTCTAAACATGTTCTTCTGCGAACATGAAGGATAGCGCAGAACTGATTTGCATTAGTGTTTTAGTTCCGAGGCGATCGGCTTGCGAGCGTAAGCAGCTGCGTACTTCGTTCGCGTTCTTAATACGCGTGGCTTGCAGTGCAAAGCAATGCAAAATAGCTTGGGGTTTCCGGAATCAATTCCAGGTGGTGTTAAAACCCTGACAATGCACATTGCCAGTCTCTGTGCGTGCCGTCCAAAAGGGTTATTCAGGAGCAAGGGCACTCTCTTTTTTTTTTTACTTTCTTCCTCTTTATACGCTGTTTTCTCAGCCATTAGACATACAACACACGTACAAGTTTCAAAGAGTTGTCAGGCTTCAGACCACAGCTTTTAGCCCTGAAAACCACTCAAAATGTGTTTAGAAAAATAAATAAAAATAGAAAATAGCTAGCAAAGAGAAAACTCGCTCGTCATTCTGTGAGCGACCTCTCCTGATTCCGACGTCGTTGTCCAACTAGACCAAGGGCCAAAGGTATTTGGTGCTCTCTGCTTGCAGAACAGAACCACATCTTTAAAGACGATAGTCTTTCTTGGGGACCTTTGAAGCAAAAATTTTGGTCTGTCTGTCTGTCTGTCTGTCTGTCTGTCTGTCTGTCTGTATATTTGTGCAATTGTCCACTCTTAACAGCATTAGGTATTTGAAACGGCTGACCACATCCACAGGTCCACCTATGTTGCTCAAGATTCAGCGTTCATACTTGTGCAATTGCCGATGAAAAATCAATTATTGCGCGTGTCTGGGGCACCATAACAACACGTATATATTCTGCATGTGCGCCTTTTGCTAGAAAAGGCATACATAAGTGATTTTAAGGACCTAGCGCTTATCACGCTGCACTGACCACCCAATGCTTGCACGGAAAGGCGAGTGTTTCGAACGATTTGCTAAAACGAGACGAGGGTGGCACCTAACGGCGCCTGGCGTTCTACACCTTATCGCTTCTGAGGCGGGCGCGCACACCCGTCTCAGAGCCATGCGCTTTGCTTTTGAAAAAAAAAAAACTGCTAGATGGCACTCATGTCTCACGTGTGACGTGACTTGATCGATGCGCTCGTTTGCCTCCGCTGCACGCTCGAGGCACTCTAACCCAGCGCCTTCAGAGTGCCATTCACCAATTTTCTTGAACAGAACATCAAATAAATGTTTTGTTCACTCTCTCCACACGCAAGACTGTCGTCTTTCGACGACATTTGCAGATTAAATGCAGATATGGGGCCAGTTTTCATTTTTCTCTGTGATCATGGTCAGTGCTTTATGCCTCCTGAATTATGCCTCTACTTAGCTGATTCTTCCGCATTTTTAAAGAGTTTCAGCTTGTATTATCCACGAGCACATATATGAAGTGACAAGCAGGATGGTAAGATTGGTTTTCTTTTATATAATCGACTGCCTCTATCTCTGATTTCTTTAATAATCCCCCTCTCCTCTTCTTCAAGAACCCCCATTCCACGGTTCCACATCGACAAATTCCGCTGTGCCTGTGCGCGGCGCGGAAGATGCAAGGTCAGGGTCGCTGCGCTCCTACCGCTGACGGGTGGCGAAACATACCATATTCACTCGCATAATTTGTGCCCTCGCGTAATTTGCGCACCCCTAATATTTTGCCAGCTTTGCTAAAAAAATTACTCGTATATTTTGCGCACCCCAACCCACCCGCGCCAGCTTGCTGGTCCGTCCACGAAGAGACTTCACAATGCTTTGGACGGGTGCGCATCTTGCCGGGCAGACAAGCGTAGTCAAACGGGCTGCGAGTCCTCAGGTCATTCTTCCGAGGACTTCTCCCAAGCTAGGATCTCTAGAAAATCATGCACGAACACTCACACCTAGCTGCTGATGGGTCAGCGGAACTGCTCGAGCGTTTGCCTCCCTCTATCTCCCCGTCGAAGAAAACGAAGAAAAAGTGCCAATTTAGACTGAACTTGCATGCAAAATTAGCTGTGAATTCAAAACTAATCGATTAATCTTTTTCTCCTAGTTCACTGTACAGTTATATAGGTGGTGAAACATTGTACAAAATTTCAGTTCAATGCACGCACTAAGAAATAAGTTATGAAAGTTGACGTCACATGATTCGGGGCAAATCCTTATTTTGAGAAAAACGAAATAAAGATTTCAGAGCGGGCACAAGGTGTCGGAAACTTCGCACAGAGTCCTAAAATGCACCAGATTCATAGGTAGGTTCTTCTTGAACAGCATTATGGTCTCCTTTTCTTCGCGTGGCTGCTCTTCTTTTCTTCCTGACTTGTTTCGTCCCATCCGCCGACTTGCGTTTGGCATTCTGCATGTGCCTGTGATCTCTGGAGATGTACTCTTTCGCCGTGTAGTACTTGTGTTCTATGCCAGCTTGCCTCAAAATGACTAGGGTGCTTACGCTGCCATTACGGAAGTGGCCACAGCATCGTGCAAGCCAAACATTACTGTAGGGCAAGCTTATGTATATCTCTTTCGGAGCCTGCTACCATATCAGACCATTAAAGCCCTCATGCTCATTTTATGTCTTTCAATGCAAACATTTTATCAGAAGTTCATCCGAGCACAAATCGCTGTACACAGTTTTTTTCACTTTGTTGAGCATCTAATTTGGAAGTCCTCCTTTGTGCACATACTTTCTTTAGCCGAGTGCTTCGAATCTTCTGTACCTACACCAGCTATTAGTTCCAAGTGGGCACAGACCATGTCTCGAATGCTCGTTGGTTGAGCTGCAATGAAAAAGACTGGCAAGGGTAGCCTGCTACATAGCAGAAAGGTTCCCCACATTACCCCTTATGGCAATGCCATAGTAGTTTTGCGGGCCGTCAATGAGGGCATCGATGAGCTTCCCCGTACCCCCAAGACCACGCACTGCCTTCTTCAGTTTTCTGAGGTGGCAGCCAACACGCTTCTGGAGTTGCCCAATGCATTCCAGTTTCTGGACACTCTCCTTTCCATACACTTTTTTCACTGCGGCATAGTTCTTGGAATCACCAACATAGAATTTCAGGTACTTCAAGCCTCTCTTTTGACTGCGACTTCTGAAATATTCGGTATAGACCAACCGTCTCCATACCGCCAGCACTTCCTTCATAGTTCGCTTGATCAGAGGTGTGGTTTGCCTTTGTTTCCTGATAAGAAGCACTTTCTGGCTTCAACTTCCACGCTTCTGCCACGTGCCATCAGCTGAAACACCACACTCGGTACTGCCCACAACACGACGAAGTTCTACAACAGCATCAGTCATAGATTTCGACGTCACTTCTCCTGCCGCTGCAGGAAGCCGAGACGATAATTTGTCGTAGGCGGGCTGACGTGGTGGAGCAACCATGTTCTTGACTTCGGCTAACGTTTCCGCACCTGCGTGCCCTTTTCCCATCTGGTGCATCACGTAAACGAGATGAACATTGTTTTCATTAGCGCGTCTCACCTTTCTAGACATATCAAATGGACGCTCGAAGCCACAGTCGGTACACATGACCACACAGGTTGAGCATTTTCCTTGGTGAGAGCGTTCCTCAAGCTTCAGCGTTGGGTTCATGCATCCAGGGAACGTCAGTGATGAAAAAACCAAATGAGGAACGGGAATGTCTACAAGCCTGTTCTCGTAGAGCGAAGAATTCTTCAGCGCAGCGTCGTAGTGTTTCGTAATGTCAGAAAGCTTCCTCGCGGTCGCTGAAATACTCGCGCCCGTGTCGGGAGGCAGCTTCATCGTCGTCTAGCCATTTCCACCAAACTTGCGCTTCCTTGTCTTTTGAATTCCGCACTTTGTCATGCTGGTCTGAATGTAGTCCAGGTGGCCTAAAAGCACACACGTTGCAGCGTTGACGCGTGCAAGAAATGCAAAACGATGCCTGACGTAGCCCGAGGTAAACAAAAGGCATTCCACAAGCATCTTCCGTCCCCCTTCTGGCCGTTTTAAATGTGAAGCATTTCTTAGCGAACTTCAGCGACTTCGAGCGTATCTATTTATCTAGCCGCCTACGACATTTAGCTCTCCTGGCCGTTTCGATAAAGGTATCGATACCAAACTTGGTATGGCATAACATGACTGTATGAAGAATATATATGACATGTTATAACATGAGAATCATGACATGTATGATGAATGCCATAATTTACATTTCATACTCCTGCAGCTCTTGCGGTGGTTTCGTTCACATGGCACGTTGCAAAACTGGTCTGGTATGGTATGATTGCATTGCAAACACAATCGACGGACCATAACATGAAAATAATGACATGCGTGTCATGTAACAACATGACTACATGATACGCTCATGATGCGCTTGTGGCCGTTTCGCTAGCACCACATATACCAAATTTGGTATTACAGTACGTGAATGGATGACGAAGGTTTGATACTGGTGCAAACATGATAAACATGAGATGCGTGTCAAGTAACAACATGACTACATGCTACGCTTATGATGTGCTGGCGGCCGTTTCACTAGCTTCACGTGTTCCAAACTCGGTATTTCGCGACGCGAATGGACGACATAGGTAAATGACACATCTAAACATGATAATCACGACATGCGTGCCATGTAACAACATGACTACCTGCCATACTGACGATGCGCTTGCGGCCGTTTCGCTAGCTTCGCATATGCCAAATTTGGTATTACGTGACACCTATGGATGACGAAGGTATGTGACTGGTGCGAACCTGATAATCATGAGATGCGTGTCATGTGAGAACGTGACTAAATGGCACAGTAAAGGCCCCAATACATTTCAACGTGACGCGGTGCGCGTGCTCGCCGGCGTTCATTTCGTCACGTCACGCCAGTGTTGCCACGCCGGGCGCCGGTCCTGCCATATACACGCAGGCGCGCGCCGCACTGCGTTGCTTTCACGCATGCGCGTTTCAGCGTGTCCGGCGTCCTCCGTCACGAAAAGAGGGAGACGCAGTGTTGTTTGGGCAGCGCATCGGTGCGAAATGCTGCATGTCACAATTCGCGCCGGTTGACGTCGGGCCACGCCGACGTACGCTGGTCGCGCCTGGCGTCAGACTATGGAATGCTCGCGTTTTGCTAACATAGCGTCGCTGTGCACAAATCGCTCGCGCGTCAACGCTACATTGGAGAGAGAGAGAGAAAAATAACGTTTATTGCACCCGTCCAGAATGACGGGGGAGGAGGCTTCGGCCTCTCTGCCCCCAATCATCCCCTAGCCATCAGCCGGAATCCCTTGGGACTCGGCGGCGGTCAGGGCGAGACCGATGACTTGACGCTGTTCTTCGGCGTCACGGCTGTGTAATGAGGCCTGCCAGGATTCTACGTTTATATTTATATCATTCTAGGATGGGCAGGTCCATACCATGTGCACTAAACCCGCAGTGCTGTTGCAGTGCGCACATCTGGAGTTGAACACTTCCGGGTGCCATTTACTGTACAGGTGAGGGTTTGGGAACATCCCGGTTTGCAATTTTCGCCACATAATTTCTTCCTTTTTGCTCAGCTGTTTAGCTGCCTCTGGCTAAATCTTAAGGCGGAATTTATAGTGTGCGTTGATTTCCTGAAACGTTCGTAGTTCGTCTCTTGTGGAGAGGGGCTGCTCGCGCGAAGGCGGCGGGTCAGCGTCGATCGACCGGAAAGTGAGCCCTCGGGCGATCGCGTGCGCCTTCTCATTCCCCTTCAGACCTTGATGGGCCGGGGACCATACTAGTGAGATTAGCTCTGCGGGTACTGGTCCTTGTCTTAGAATTTTGGCGGCTGTAACAGAGATCCTGCGCATATCGTAGTTTTTAATGGCTGACTTAGAGTCGCTAACAATCACTCGTGTGCCTTTTTGAGCTATTGCCAAAGCAATCGCAAGTTCTTCTGCCTCTGTGGTAGTTGTGCTCTTAGAGGTGCAGCACGAGACCAGGTCCCCGTTCTCGCGAACCACTACCGCTGTGTGTGCTCCCTGTCTTTCGTATTCTGCAGCGTCCGTGTAAAGCACGCCAGATCAACCTTCAAGTTTCGTCTGCAGGGCTACAGCTCTAGCTTTGCGTCTGCCTTCATGAAACGCCGGATGCATGTTTTTCGGCAGCAGTATAATTTTCAGTCTTGCCCTAGTTGATTTAGGTATGCTAGCGGTCTGCCTGGAACACTCCGTGGGCTCGAACCCCAAGCGCTCCATGATTTTCCTCCCTGTTCTACTTCTCAGAAGTCTTTGGTGCTGTGACATCATGGCGGCTTCTATTAGTTCATCTAAAGTGTTGGAGACACCCAGCCCAAGAAGTTTAACCGTAGATGTGTTCGGGGGAAGCCCTAGCGTAGTCTTGATGCCTTTCCTTATAATGGCTTCAATTTTATCTTTTTCTGCTCTACTTAATTTAAAATAAGGGGCAACGTATAGTACACGGCTTATCACGAAAGCTTGAACTAATCTTAAAAGATTGGCTTCCTTCATCCCCGCATTCTTGTTAGAAATGCGCTTAAGCAGGCGGCACGTCTGGTTCGCACTAGCTTCGAGTCTCCTGATAGTTTCAGTGTTTTTTCCATTTGCTTGTATGCGCATCCCTAGAATTCTAATACTGTCTACGGTTTGAATAGCATTACCATTCACTCGTAAAGCGATGTCACAACCCCTTCCGAGGGGATTGTGTGTTTTCCTTTTTTTCGATGGTAGAAAAAGAGCCTCTGATTTTTCTGCCGAGCATTTTAACCCTAGTGGTTCGAGATATTGTTTGATGGTATCTATAGCCGCCTGAAGTGCGCTTTCAATATGTCCGTCACTACCCCTGTTTATCCACAGCGTCACATCGTCTGCGTATATTGTGTGATGCAGATTTTCGATTCCTTCCAACTTCTCAGGAAGTCGAATCATCGCTATACTAAAAAGAGTTGGAGAGAGTACAGACCATTGTGGTGTTCCTTTATTTCCCAAATTAATGTTTTCGAGGGACTGCCCTCCCATGCTGATATTGGCTGTACGATTTGAGGGAAAGCCCCTCCCGTAGATGTATGCCTTGACGCCTACGTTTAGCGCACTAAGGTTCTTAAGTAAGGCTTCATGTTTGACATTGTCAAACGCCTTGGAGACGTCCAGACCCACAATTACTTTTGTGTCAACAGTCTTTTTGTCTATTATCTCCTCCTTTAGCTGTAGCATAATATCGCACGCCGATAAGTGGGATCTGAAGCCTATCATAGTATCAGGGTACATGTTTTCATCTTCCATGAACCTAGTCAGTCTTGTTTGGATGCCGTGCTCCATCAATATTCCTACACAAGATGTGATGGAAATGGGTCTGAGATGTTCAAGACTGAGCTTTTTCCCTGGCTTAGGAATGAAGACTACATTGGCCGTTTTCCAAGCGTGCGGTATTTCTCCCTTGTCCCAGCATTCTTGCATATAAGCTGCGAGTTGACGAATGGAGCCGTCGTCAAGATTTCTAAGCATTCTGTTGTTGATTTTGTCCGGACCGGCAGCCGTTTTTGTTTTAAGTCGGTTAATTTCAGCCCTGACTTCTCCAACCGTGATGGGGCTGTCTAGGTCCGGGTTTTCTGAACCAGCGTAGTCAGGGAGCTTTCGAGATTCTGCGCAGCAGAGGTATCGATCCCTAACCTCCGTTAATAATTACGTCGTCTGACCTTCATATTTATACACAAGCTTTTGAAGTTGCTATCGGGCCTCCGACTTGGTTTTCTCTGGGTCTAATAGATGCCGTAGTAGCTGCCATGTTTTAGTACTGCCTATCTCTCTATCCATCTGATCACAGATACTACCCCACTTTTGCTTGGTAAGTTCCAATGCATAATCTTCGATCTCTCTATTCAGTGCAGCAACTTCCTTTCGGAGATTCCTGTCTCCTCTTTTCTGACTGATTTTTCGCTCTAGGTTTTTCTTTTTCTTCCACATGCTTACAAGGTGTCTATCAACAACTTCCTCATCGCCAGCGTCAATCTCTTCGGTAGCGTGATGAACCGACTGGATCACCCCTTTACTCCAATCGTTAATATCATTTATGGGGACTTGTTCCGACCTGATATTTCTAAAGGTCACCCAATCTGTAGTTTTCACTCTTCTCTTATTGATCACCAGCGGGCCATTGGCAACGATAATCTCTAAAATTCTAGGATCACTACCTAGGTCTTCGCCGGTATGCACCACGCGGCGGCGGTGGCACTGTTGACCAGGGTAAGATCTGGCGTCGTGTCTTGAGATACGCTATTTCCTTTTTTCGTTGGCTGCATTGGGTCTGTTATAAGTATGAGCTCATGTTGTTGAATTTCGTTCCACAAATTTCTGCCCTTAACCTGGGTGAATTTATAACCCGATGCCGTATGATGCGCATTAAAGCCGCCCGAAATCAATAGTAGACCGTTTGCTGAAATAACCTTTGTTTTCGTGAAAAGATCATCAAAGTTGATTTTGCGCTGCCTGGGGGAACTATACACATTCAGGATAAAAAGACTCTTGTCTTTGCGCTTGCGAGGCACGAGTTCGACTAAAACATGATCGATCTGTGAGTTCCCCGTCTCGTGCTGCGATGTCGTAATGTTTCTCTTTACGAAGGTCGTCACTTGGGTATCATTACCCGACCCGGCAAAAGATTTGTAACCTGCTAATTTTGCATTTTTCCCACACTCCTGGATCGCAATAACCTCCGGTCGATCGGCGTTGGTAAGAAAAGATTGTAAAACCGCACGTTTGCGCGAGAAACCCCTACAGTTCCACTGCCAAATCGTATTACTGTAAGGGTGCAGAGCCATCATGGTTTAGCTTGAGCGCTTGGCATAGCCATCCTATTTGTCGGTCCCTGCTAGCAAATTCAGCCTTAATTTGCTCAATAGCATTGCCTACTTGTTTCATCTGTTCTAGTACAGCTTGGAGCATACCTTGTAATGACCTTGTTTTCACCTCAAGCGCTTCAATTCTCGCTCTATGATTTTCTTCAATATTGGTTTCTTTAGCCCTCTTCTTCTTTAAAGGCGGTTGGTTTGCTACCTGGAGTGTTTCCAACGCCTTCCCTGGTTTACTGGTTAGATGAGCCTTAATCTCATCAAGATGTTTGCGTAATTCCTCATTTTGCTCCTGTAATATCCTGTTTTGCTCTTTAAGAGCATTAATCATCTCTGTATTAGCATCCTGGGAGACCTTAGTTACCCAACTCACCTGTGGTCCTGTGGATTTTGACTTCTTCTGGGCACACTCACCACCATCATGGGATGTCTTGTGAGAAACTCCCGGCTTCTTCTGCGGTGGCAATCGGGGTAAGGATTCCGAGCGCCCTCTCGATCTACTTCGATGCTTGGATTTGCGCCTTGAACGATCTTGAACCCCGTCTGTCCTGCTGTGCCGCTGCGTGCCCTCTTCGGCCTTGCGTCGTTCTTCTTGCTCCCGCGCTTATTCAAGCTTCATTTCCCACTGTCGCTTCTTCACTATGTAAGTGTCCGAAAAAGTTCTTTGCACCTTTTGTCTCCGGTCACGTGCTCCTTGTCACACAGACGGCACCTCGGCGTACATTCATGGTCTTTGGGTGGGGAGGCCACCCCACAACCTCTGCATTTTTCGTGCGGGCTGTCACATACGTCGGATCGATGTCCCAGCTCACCACACTTGTAACACACTTCATATCTCTTCTTGTAGAGAAAACATTTCATCGGCGTCCCAAAGCAGATCATCCATCTCGGCACGTAGTCGTCAACAAAGGTGATGATTACCGAAGTGGAGTTGCCCATCCTTCGCACACCAAGAATAGGACGATTCTCTTCGTGTGAGAAAGCCAGTTCTAATTCTGTCTCAGAGAGTCTGATATCAAGTCCACGTATCACACTTTTGCCACAGCTTTCAGGCGCAGCCATGTATGTCTTCACCTCGTACTCCTTGCCGTCGAGCTTTATGACTTTCAGGTCCAACATTTTCTTGGCATCATCCTTCCTGGGTGTGCTGTATGTCAATGTTCCTTGCTTGTCGTTGACAACGATCCTGTCCTCCTCCCGACCTTTCTGCCATGGAATGCCTGCTGCCATCCTTACTGCTCCACCAATCACAGGTGCCCAGTGTCTGGTGAGCGTCAGTCCTTCTTTGGGCCTGATAATAACCTTGTGATCCGCGTTCGGAAGACGCGGTAGATGCGACGCTACTGACCGCTCCGCGAGCTTTTTTCCCGCCGCTTTATATGAGGGTCTCCCGCTTACACCATGCTTGTCGCCATTGAAGCCGGCCGGCATCGTCCTGCCTTCTTTTTCGCATCCACTGCTGGTAGACGCCGCCCTGGTGGCGCCATCGCGTTCCCGTTGTTGACTCTCCTGGAGCTCCGCCACACGTTTCGACAATTCGTCACCCAGTCCGAGCTTTCCAATTCTTCTTGATCAGCATCTCTACCATTAACAGTCACTTCCATCGTCATAGTTTCTCCGCAGACGCTCTACGAGCCGACGCCTGGAGCCTCGAACGCCTGTCCGACCGCCTCGGCACAAGGCCGAACGGTGGAATTGGCGAGACGCACAACGTGGCCGAACACCAAAGGCGCAATAACATCCTTTAAAATCCACTTACAGTCTTCAGAATGGTAGGCATAGGATCCTGAGCACGTCCGCAAACACACACAGCACTTTATCAGCTGGCTGTTGTCCTTTCCGCGTGAAAAAGTGGTCATTTCACGGAGCCGACGCGGAGCCGTGTCTCACGCCATTGCGAGCCTCGCGCGATCCATGTGCAGCGAAACTCGGCGAAAATTGTGATTCGCCCCGCTTCATTGGAGTATATTGGGCCCTTCATGATGTGCTCGCAGCCGTTTTGCTAGCTGCACAGTTACTAAATTTGGTGTTACGTGACGTCAATGGATGACAAAATATATTACTGGTGCAAACATGCTAATCCTGACACGCAGGTCATGTAAGAGGATGACAACATACTGTCGCGAGGGCAATGTCTCGCGGAAAACTTTGTTCTTTTTTTCAGCTACAGCTGGAGTTTGTTCTTTGCCAGATGCCCTTGTCAGCGGCTCCGTTTAACTTGTCTCGGGGAGCGCGCCTTCAGGAAGAATTAGTCAACAGAAAGGGCCGCGTCTGGTCGGTCACTGTGCGCTTCGCGCCAAGGCAGGCACCGCACCGTGCTTTGGACCAGACTGCAGAAATTAGGTGCCTTTCTCCTTCTTTTAACCACTGAGCCCCCACGCTTCAAACGAACGAGCCGCCGCTTCGGTCCTTCGGGGACAAAGGGCACCGAAATTTGAGCAATCGTTAGCGCGTCAAGGCCGTTTTGGAGAACGCGCCCGTTTGCAGAAGCTGCCACAGTTTTATCGCAGGATTCGTTTCCTTCGCACCCCGGTGCGCAAACGACTGCAGGCACACAGCAGGGGTACTTCGCGGGACATTGAGACCATGTGTGCGCGTCGCCTCTGCTTGCCGGAAAGTGGTGTGTACAGAAAGTGAACTGATATTGTCGCGAGGCAGGCTTCAGACAACCACATGTTGATTTGATTATCCTCGGCTTGCCTGGTTGGTCCGTGCAACTGGGGACGCTAAAAAAAACACTATTTAAGCAGCGACTCTGGCTCTTTTGGAGGAGAGCGGAGTCGGGGTCAACAGCGCATCTCACCACCGGAGACCAGCCATGCAAGCCGAGGGGTACGACACCATTTTCTATGTTTTGTCTTTGTGAACTAGTGCATTTTGTAAATTGAAGTTGCGTTAGCTAAACAAACCCCCAATGAGTTCTCCCCGAAATCATCGTGTTGACTTCTCATCGATTGCCTCCGCGGAGTTTCACCCACACTTATTCGTCTCCCTGGTCTTCCGATGCGCCTAACTTTGAACAACCCCGACGTTTCGCTACAATACCATGCTCATAGCGTGTCGCGGCCGTTTCGCTAACTCCACATATACCGAATTTGGTATCACGTGACGTGAATAAATGACGAAGGTAAACAACGCATCCAACCATGATAATCATGGCACGGAAGACATGTACGGCACCATTCACCTCCACCTCGTCCCGTTGGGGTGAGCTTAAAGTGACATATTCGTGCTTCGCATATCATCGATCCCCACTGTACGTGGGATCAGCCCTTTTTTTATAGATTTAAAACAATTAGAAGCAGCGATGACATAGTGGTTGGAACATCAGCCTCGCATGCAAGAGGTCTGGGGTTCGAATCCCGGTGCAGCGATGACATAGTGGTTGGAACATCAGCCTCGCATGCAAGAGGTTTGGGGTTCGAATCCCGGTGCCACGCAGTTCCCAACCGGATTGAAAGAAAGACGTCCACGTGGTGATGGAACTGCAATAAAAGGACAATAAAGTCCACTATTAAGTAGATGTTGACTGTTCAAATAGTGGTTCAGAATGCTCGCACTGTTACTTTGGTGCCAAAGAAGGGCCTATTTTAAAATAAAATCATGTTTTAGTGCTCCGCGTCGGGTTAGCGCACTTCAAGTTACCCGCCGCAGGAAGCGGACCGACCGGACCACGGAGGAAGGAAAGTGGACCGAACCAAGGCACGCCACTGTTGCCATACACAACGTTGCACGGACGGCTTTACTGCGCTAGTAGCAGCAGACCGAAAGCAGCGGCAGCCACAGCAGCAACAGCGGCCACAATTGACTATTTTCCCGCCATTGGCTTCGACATTGCAGATGCTTTTGTTTCAACTACGCCTCGCTAGATGACACCACATTTTCCGTGTAACCACGCGAACATTGAATTTTTGAATCAGTCGCGCCATTGCCCATAGTAACGTCCTGTGGTTCTTTTTCTTAGTGACCTTCGGAGACTTTGAGGGTATCTATCTATCTAGCCGCTTACGTTTCGGTGCTCTCATGGTCACCCTCTTAACTTGGCGTGACCAAAATAAGCATGAGATGGTAGGATGGTTTGACGAATATGACGCGCTGGACAAGACATGGATGATGTCACAATCTCGTCGCGTACGTCGTCAAACACTTCCCGCCAGACAGCGGCACATACTCAGGGGTGGGTATGCGCCACTGGTATGCGGGTATGTGCCACGGGTGATTGTCCCTTAGTATTGACCCAGGAACGAGGAGAACATACATAGGCGAATATAACGCGCGAGCGTTACGGAATGCCCGACCTCAGTATAGCGTCAACCCGAAGAATGCAAAGAATAAATTACAGGGTCCCCGCTGGAATCTAACCCAAGTATTCTGCGTAACAATGAAGAATTTTACCACAGAGCTACGCCAGGTCTCGGAATTACTTTTCGAATAGACGCTAATCTACGTGAAACGTCACTAGTGGTTGCAGTGCTGCCAACCCAACTTTAAAAACATTACTAGTGTAATCCTTTGATACACCCGTCGCGTTGGTTTAACGTCAATTGTGGTTAGTTGCCATGCGCTGAAGTTTATTTGTGCAGCAGTGTCAAGGGCCAGCATCTTTGCGAACCATCAGCGCTTCATATCAGCTTCTGGTGTTTCTAAGACGCATGTTCCAGCTGACATCTTTGCGCAAGGGCAAACAACTGGTTATATAAACAATCGCAGCTCTCCATTGATATGTGGGGTTTAACGTCCCAAAACCACCATATGGGTATGAGAGACGCCGTAGTGGAGGAATCCGGAAATGTTGACCATCTGGGGTTCTTTAACGTGCACACAAATCTGAGCACACGGGCCTTCATTTCCGCCTCTATCGGAAATGCAGCCGCAGCAGCCGAGATTTGATCCCGCGACCTGCGGGTAAGCATTTGCAGCTCTTCAATATATGTACGTGTGTGCAACATTTGTGCGTATATTTAGTGTAATTTCGTGGCGTGTCGCTCAATAAGAAAATGGAACACGGTCACCTTCCCTCCACATGCTTCGCATAACGTCGATTCCCAGGTATGTGGGATCTGACCAATTTTTCCCATGAATAAAACAGAAACTAACAAGCAGCATTTTATTGCGTCTCTTGATGCACGGAAGGTTCTTTATTTGGAGCAATTAGATCTACTACTAGTTATTAATTGTAGGTGGTCCGTTTGGTGTCATCGGGATCATTTTGAAAATGTCCTTGTACATTTACCTTAATTTCTCGGTAAGTAGGGCACCGTTGTTGATAATATTGTCGTTTTAGATGTTGTTATACATTGAGCTTTCACTGTGACGTGCATTGTTATTCGACTTCAGTGTCCCTTTCAGAGGCCTGGGGTGCGGCCTCACCGGTGACCACCGCCGGTAACACACTCCATCACCAGAGAAGGATTGGCCACCTTGGTGCAGTATCTGGCCACTACATCCCGTATGCATACGTCAATACACTCACGGACCTCAGTCCCCAGCGGCTGCGAAGCAACTGACCATGGCTGTGGTCGGATCTGCGAGGCAGCAGAGGGTGCTGTTGCGTTTGGCAGGCCACCGTTTTGCCGCGGCCGCCAAAACGGAATAACGGCAGCCGCCTCATTTTGTGGAGATAAGGAGCAGCGCCGATACACCCTGCTGTTTCCATGTGCTGGGCGCTGCGTGGCTGAAATTGCCGCTGTCCTTCGGGTCCGCGCAGAGATGCAATGCGTGGCGTTTTCGTGCCCCGGTAAAAGCCATATTGCTTGAATGCCAAGTTTGTCACTAGGATCAAGCAAGTTTTTAGTTACGCCGAGGTTCGACCCTGATAACCATGTCGAAATTGGCAAAACCACCCAAAATTTCATATCTGCCTTGATGCTTTCTTCAATCCATTTTCATAGCGGCAGCTGTATATCCCCCGCACTCTTAAAAATAAGTTCTAGTAACCACGAGCAAAATGTTAGTAACAGCAGCTGTTACTAACCTTCTTGGATTATTACTAACTTCTTACTACCCACGTTAGCAAATGCTTGAAGGTTGCAACGGTTACTACGTTTCGCGTAGTGTTAGTAACTTTTCGTCATGCACATATATTTAATGAACTTGCTAACCAAACTTTAGAGGTTATTACCACGAGCGTGTAACAACCTACTTAGTAGCACGGGGATGCATTCAATTTCATTAAGGCACTAAGGCATTAATGCATTTATGCAATTGCATTAAGGCATTAAGGTAAATGTATTAGATTGGCATACAAAAGTTCAACCACAAATTTAATTGTAAATGGAGAACTCTTACAGCGCATACAAGTACTTTCATCCGTGCGCCAGGGGTGTCCTTTAAGTCCTTTGCTTTTCGCTCTATTTTTAGAACCACTGTGTCAGAAAGTGATTCACCGTGCAGGGATTAATGGTTTCAGGTTGCAGTCATGTGGAGTGCGTGTTTTGGCATACGCCGACAATATTGCCTTTTTTTGCTGTTGACAGAGAGAGTGTCACTTCGTTATTAGAAATCACTCAAAGGTTTTGTGACACGAGTGGAAGTTTAATGAACAAAGAGAAAAGCATTGGTTTGTGGCATGGTAATTGGGACCACACGCCCAGTTCCTTTGGAAATATTCAGTGGCTCATGACATCTAGTCGTTACCTAGGGGTACCGTTGGACAAGTATCAAGATAGTGAAGCGTTTTGGCTTGAAAAGGCCGAAGAACTGCGCGCAAAAGCCGAAGGATGGGGTGGCCGTGACTTGTCAATTTTCTCTCGGTCAGCGGTATGTAACGTGTTTCTGGCTGCTAAAATTATGTACCTTTTGCAAGTACTTAGTTGTACGCGTAAAACCATTATGAAAATCCACAGGATATTCGCCACGTTCATCTGGAGCTCTACATGGGAGCGAACATCCAGAACTAACTTGTTTAGGCTTGTTAAGCAAGGAGGGCTGTCTTTGTGCCATCTCTTTCTTAACCAAGTAATATCACGTTTCCTACTAATAAGAGACCAGAAAGGCTCTTTTTTATGTTCCTTATTTCAAACAACGCTGTTACACCACATGCCTGACTTCTTTGTATCGTCAGAAAAGGGAGAACGACACACCTTTTCACCGTTCTTGCGCGAAGTTGTGTTCTCATACCGTATCTTAAGGGCAAGGTTTTCGGTAGATTACCTAACTAATGTGAAAAGAAAGCGCCTTATAAAAGACTTAATACAGAATGTTTTTTCTGTGCCCCTTTACCGTTCAAAGTATGAAAAATCATATGGACATGACGTAACAAAGTGAGTGAAAAACATGTGTACACCACCCAATGTTAAAACATTCTTTTTAAAACTTCATACGGGAACCTTGCCAGTAAAAACGTGGCTTGAAGAGAGAGGGATGTATGTACCATGGGGAAGCAGCTGTGTCCTGTGTAACAAACCTGAGACCATTGAACATGTGTTTATTGATTGTAAGAATGCTATTTTCTTTTGGGACATATTACAGAGGACTTTAAAAAGAGATTTACCTCTTACTCCACGTGGAATTCGTTTTTTGCCTTGAGATAGTTCTGTGTAAAATTTGGATGTTATATTTTTATTTGGTCTTCATTCGGTTGGCGTAGTATGCTATCGTACAGACACTGTGATATAAGAGTTCTATCCGTTAATGAGTGTTTCGTGGAAGCTGTTATAAAAGTACGAGATGTGTATAAGAGAACCGACTGTGTTGAAGATGTAATATTTTTGTTTGATGCGTTATCACTCAGGAAACACGTGTGATGGTGTTTGTCACATTAGCTTGACCTGTAGTCAAGAAGGCAATAAAGAAAAAAATTCCCGCGTGGACTTGTGTATGTGGGCTGTTTGTTGTGTGCGTAATTGCGCAGTGATATATCCAAATGTTGATGCTCGCGAAGAGGACTGTTATAAAACGGTTGATTCGTGAGGCAACATAATCGTACCTAGTAGATTTTTTGTTAGCAACCATTAGTAACTGCGTTAGTAACGAGACAGTAACGGTCACTAACTTCGCTTACTAACCGGTTAGTAACATATGTGACAAGCAGTTCGTAAACCGAACTTAGTAAGTACTACAACCTTTTTTTTTAAGAGTGCGCGGCTCAAGCGCATGCAATGTTATGATATTTTACGTGCCTCAACCATCATATCATTTGGAGGCGTGCCGTGGTGTGAGACTCAGGTTAATTTCGGCCTCCTGAGTTTTAGGGGCGAATCTCGTTATAGCGGCACCCGTTAGTCCCTCGTAGTCATATAGTCGTAGTCGTAGTGTGTAACCACTTTTACGTTTTGACCTGCAAGGTGGTGCCGGTGGGAGATTTCTCCTGTGCGTTGTTGAACAATAAAAAATTTGTAGCGTGCGCGTTAACTTAAAGCCGAATTCTCCTGTCTCTCATTCACCATTAGCAGCCATTGGCATGTACATTGAGCACTATCTGACAAGAAAGGGTTGTTACGTTATACTCGCTGTGCGTAACCTCCTTGGTTTTAGAAAGTTTTAGCGAGCGTTGGGCCGCAGTGCCATGAATGCAGTGAACTAGTATATACCATGAACTCCAGGTGTTTAAAGGAGGGAAGCAGACACGAAGCGCAAGACGCGTAAGAAATTAAGTGTGCGTGTGCCACCTCTCGTTTAGTCCTTGGAATGTCCGCTGGATGGCGGTGCTTCTATATGCGGAATATATGATGAAAAGATACGAGAGGTCTATATATGATGAAATATATGATGAAATATATGATGAAAAGATACGAGAGATATGTCTTCTTCTTCTGTTCCGATAGATTGGAAAATAGCGCGAATTGTACCAATACTCAAATCAGGAGATAAATTATTGATTACAAATTATCGCCCTATATCTATTACCTGTTCTTGTTGTAAGCTTCTCGAGCACGTCATAGCTAACTACATCACTAATTTTCTTAATGAGAACAATATATTAACCCCATTTCAACATGGGTTCAGAAAAGGTTTGTCCACTGTTACTCAACTGGTCACAGTCATACATACTTTCGCATCTATTCTTGATAAATCCGGGCAAATTGATGTTATTTTCTTAGACTTTAGGAAGGCTTTTGATCTAGTTCCCCACAATAAATTGATTTTCAAACTTAAAAATATTGGCCTTCCAGAGTTTATTGTAAATTGGGTATCCGCATACTTGTCAAATCGAACACAATTTGTTGATATAAATGGTCACTGCTCATCCAAACTTCAGGTTACATCAGGAGTTCCTCAGGGAAGTGTTTTAGGGCCCCTACTTTTTTTAATCTATATAAATGATATTGTTGAAGTTGTCCCTGAATATGTCGGAATAAGGCTATTTGCCGATGATTGCGTGCTGTACAAGGAAATTGTTACCATGAATGATCAACAGCTTTTAAATACCTGCCTTGATAACGTTTACCAGTGGTGTAAGCAATGGGATATGAAGCTAAACTCAGACAAAACAGTGTACATGAACATCACTAGAAAGAAAAACTTCTTTTCTTTTCCATATGCGCTACAAACTCACGTACTCAGGGAGGTCAGTGTGTATAAGTACCTTGGCGTAACGATAACCAAAAATCTAAGTTGGAATATGCATGTATCGAACATTTGCGCATCCGCCTTCCGTAAGCTATGCTTTCTCAAGTACAAACTTCGTTTTGCCCCGTCATCAGTGAAGCTGTTAGCCTATAATACCATCATTAGACCTTCTCTCGAGTATGCGTGCGTCATTTGGGACCCATACACTAGGAAAAACATTCATGCCATAGAAATGATTCAACGTAAATGCATCAGGTTTATATTTTCTAAGTACCGCATGACAGACTCCCCTACAGCTATCATGAAAGAAAATAATATACAAGAACTTCAACTTCGTCGCAAAATTCTGAGATTAAAATTTCTTTTTCAGTTAAAACACAAACATTTCGCACTAGATGCCTCTACGTTTATACAACCACTGACGTCACGAGAAACTAGAAATCGCCATGCTGCGTCAATAACACCATTCCAGACACGTACAAATACATTTAAGTTCTCTTTTTTTCCTAGGACCATTGTAGACTGGAACGCCCTGCCGTTTGAGTCGTTACAGAACATTGAACACTTTGATTTTATCACTTCATAACGTTAAGCCCCAAAATGCTCCTATCGCTGCGCCATATGTTATTGCGAATATGTATTGGTGTGTACAGTTTTGTGTATATATACTTAATTTGGTCACGAATTGTTACTAATTTATGTGGTGAAAATTGCTGTTGAATATTAATTGTCATGCGTACATTTATTAATTTTGTGTGCCTTGACTGCTGATTGCTTGTGATTTTTTTTTTTTCCACTCCTGCATGGGCTCTGAAGTGAGCCTGCAGTATTCTGTAAAAATAAAATAAAAGATGGTGGTACTTGGAGTGTTGACTAGATGGACGAACAGACACACAGGTGATTCATGGACGGACGCACGGATGGCTGCATGGACAGATGGACGCATGGACGCATGGACGTACGCAGGGGCGAATGGATGGACGAACACAGGGATGGATGCATTGATGGACGTGCGGGCGCATGAACAGACGCACGCACGGACGGGTGAATGGACGCACAGACGGTCACACAGACGGACGCATGGACGGACGGAAGCAAGAACGAATGGACGGACGGATGCTTCACCCATCCATCATTCACTCCGTGGATATGCTGCCCTTTTTTTAACATGCACCTAGATCCATTTGAATTGTAAGACGTTACGACAACGGACAGGGGGTACACACACACCAAGTGTCACTTCTGTTTACATTGAGCGTCCTACCATCATACACGTGAAATATGCAACACCATTCTTGCACCAAAACCGTAGCGCATTGTTACTGCGTTTTGCTCCAGTTGAAAGACAACTCTTGATTTCGATCTTAGCACAGCAACACCTCATCATGCTAATTTATTGGTGAGTGTTGCTTGGAAGACATGTACGTTAAACGCTCCGCGAGAAGCCGCCGCATAAATCTGTTTACACGGAGCGGCGACGAGAGGTCAACAGCCATCAGCTGTATAAAACACTTGGAGGGCTCACAGTGCGGTATTTTAACAGTGGTGTATCAAGCTATGAAGCCTCGCCACTTTCGCGCTACCAATGCTTGTCTCGGAAAGCCAGAACCCAATCACGTAATGTACAGTGGTTGTCTATATGCTGTAGTTTCAATTTAAAAACGCGCTTTTTTTTAGTATGAGTTCGGTCATCGCGTGTCTTTCAGGTAATAGTTTGTAGTACTGTACACGACTAAAATATTTCAAAGCAACGAGGCTGCGAAGTATCGGCGAACTACCATACTCCACTCCTGACGCCTTTGCTTCTCGCACTGCTTGCATTGGAATCGGTAGAAATTGACGGGCAGTTTTCAGGTCTTCGTCATGTTTGAACTTTTGTAGCAACTAACAGTGCAGCAGTGGTGCTTGACGGCTTCTCATGATGACTAAGGAGTGGCACCGATAGCGTGCAAAATGCGAGATATGTGCCTGAAGGAACACGTTTTCTGTGCGCGCAATGCGAAAACCAAGTAAGCGCGACCCGTCCGAGTGACCGGTGCTTTGCCCTTTTTTCGCTAAGGTGGCCAACTGCGCAAACTTGAGCCTGTCTTTCCTATATGCATGTACTCACTCCCATTCCACGTTGTAAGCGGAGCCGTCCCTGGCTTGTGAAACTCACTTCGCCCCGACGAGAGCCACGCCATCTATCTGTCGGGTCGTCGCAATGAAGCGTTTTCGAAGACTAGTCTATTCAGGGGTGTGACGAGAGGCCGTTGCTCCAAACGACCACTGTACCTGTCGTTTACTTTATTTTACTGCTATTACTTTATTTTTACATACTCTCTTCACAAGCACACAAGCATGCGGTGGCGGAGGGGGGGGGGGGTCTCATGACTTTGATATACATGTGCACTCTCCGCTCAAACTACCGCCGATAGTCACATCACATAGAAAAGCTAATGCCTATCCCCCACCCTCCCCAGTTAGATCAGTGAGAACCCCCCCTCCCCCAAAAAAACAGACGAAAATCCAGATCCATATGAAAGTAAAGGGTGACGCACTGCCGATTTACGTCATGACGCGTGGAAAATACGACAAAAAATATCACCCTTTCATTTCACTGACTTTGGCAGTGCTGCACGCAGAGGGAAAGCCTGGAAGCATCGTCGAGAACCTAGAGGCGAGCGAATTTATAAGCAAGTGGCGGAGGGAGTTGAAGCAGGAGAAAAAAATCAGTGTGTGATTAAGCCAGAGGGCGAGTCCCTGTCCTGCAGTGACAGGCCAGTGGTGATCTCGGTGAAGATGTCTTGATGTTGAAGTGCGGTCAGCCTAAGTCGAGTGAAGATGACGTGAGACTGCGGAAGTTTTGAGTAGCGTTTCATGGAAGAGAAACCCCGGACGAACGGGAGGACAACCAGCGCTGGATTTAATGTGAGTGTTTCCTGAAGAGAAGCATTGAAGATTAGTTCCGAGAACTTCGGACTGAACACATTTGATGAACTTGAGAGTTAGAGCATGAGATTGCATTGTAATGTGAGTTGTTTCTTGCACTTGTTCTTTTGAGTGTATCGGAGTACCGTGTAAGCTGTATTGTATTTGATAAGTACCGAGTGTGCATGTTTCTGTGTTCTTTGTACTGCCTTATCTGAGAATATGTTTTGTTATCAACTCTCGGCTTTTACTCGGCTTTCACACCACAACCAACGTTTTATAGAGCACCAAAGGGACCAACTCTAAATTGTCCGCGCTCTTGTGGTGCGTTTAGAGGGGCCGATACGTTAGCCCTTTGAATCCACCCGGTGATTGCCGAACGGGATTCGTGACACCTTCACAGCACATGCAAGTACCCACGATTCGCCATGATGATCACGACTGGCTTGCGCAGCAGATGTCGTCTCAATATGATGTACGATGCATGCCTGGAAACAACCACCAGGGGAAGGGGCACAGACCTCATCTTCGCCAATTTCAGAATAAATTATTATCATCATCAGCCTGACTACGTCCACTGTAGGACAAAGGCCTCTCCCATTTTCCGCCCGTTAACCCAGTCCTGTGCTTGCTGCTGCCAATTTATACCCGCAAACTTCTTAATCTCATCTGCCCACCTAACCTTCTGTCTCCCCCTAACCCACTTGCCTTCTCTGGGAATTAGTCAGTTACCATTAATGACCAGCGGTTATCCTGTCTACGCACTACATGCCCGGCCCATGTCCATTTCCTCTTCTTCACTTCAGCAATGATATCCTTAACCCCCATTTGTTCCCTAATCCACTATGCTCTCTTTTTGTCTCTTAAGGTTAGACCTACCAATTTTCTTTCCATTGCTCGCTGCGTCGTCCTCAATTTAAGCTGAACCCTCTTTGTAAGTCTCCAGGTTTCTGCTCCGTAGCTAAGTACCGGCAAGACGCAGCTGTTATATACCTTCCCCTTGAGGGATAGTGGCAATCTACCTGTCATAATTTGAGAGTGCTTGACAAATGTGCTCCCCCCCCCATTCTTATTCTTCTATATTTACTTCAATTTCGTGGTTTGGCTCCGCGGTTATTACCTGCCCTAAGTAGACATAGTCTTTTACATCTTGAAGTGCCACATTACCTATCTCGAAGCGCTGCTCTTTTCCGAGGTTGTTGAACATTACTATCGTTTTTCTGCAGATTAATTTTAAGACCCACCTTTCTGCTCTCCTTGTATAACTCCGTAATCATGAGTTGCAATTCGTCCCCTGAGTTACTCAGCAATGCAATGTCATCGGCGAAGCGCAGGTTACTAAGGCACTCTCCATTAACTCTTACCCCTAACTGTTTCCATGCTAGGCTTTTGAAAATTTGTAAGCACGCGGTAAATAGCATTGGGAATATTGTGTCCCCCTGTCTTACACCCTTCTTGATTGGTATTCTGTTGCTTTCTTTATGAAGCACTATGGTAGCAGTTTATCCCCTGCAGATTTCTTCAGGGATGTTTATATATACTTCATCGACGCCCTGATTCCGCAGTGTCTGCATGACGGCTGATATTTCTACTGAATCAAACGCCTTCTTGTAATCTATGAAGGCTATGTATAGTGGTTGGTTATATTCTGAGCATTTCTCTATTACCTGATTGATAGTATGAATGTGGTCAATTGTTGAGTAGCCTGTTCCAGATCCTGCTTGTTCCTTTGGTTGATTGAATTCTATTGTTTTCTTTACTCTAAAAAAAGATAAATATGATACATCTAAGCCGTAATAATGAAGGCGAATTGTAATTCACAACACAACATACCGTTTGTGACCAGTAAACATCGTATATAACTGTACAACGTTTGTCATTACTTTACATACGTGAGTGGTGAATGTCACGGGTGATTTCGGTAACATGGAACAATCCCACTGCTTCGCCCACTCATCATCATTGCCTTTGTGAATATGCCGTGTTTTTTTTTTTTTTTGTTCAAGCTGCGAGCACTCACTAGGTCTACCTTCTCCACGTTAAAGTTCACATTAGTCTTGTCAATAGACCGATCCCACAGGCCAGTTTCGCGACGCCACCGCTGCCGCGGCAGCCGCGGTGCATGCCGGTACTTGTAGTCATCCGGGCGCACCAGCCAGCCGAAGTGCCTGAGCGTTCCCTTTTCGATAGATTTTTCGGTCGTGTGGAGCCGTCTTACGATGGGAGGATTTACGTGCTGTGTTCCTGGATGCTACAACAACAGCACAAGGGATAAAGGCTTGGGTTTCTACGTCTTTCCTAAAGAGCAAAAGCTTCGGGAGACGTGGATTCAGCGTATCAACAGGGCTGGACGGGGCGCCAGGTAAGACATCTTATTAAATGTATAGTGCCGCTTTGAAACTAAATAAGCGTATTGCGGTGGTTTTTTTTATGTGAATGTTTAATCATGAAGCTTAGCATACCAAAGAATATGATCTTTGCTCACTCTGCCTGCGTATACTCTTACCGGATAGCTCAGCCGCGGTTCGCGGTTGTGCATGCCGGTCATTTTTTAGCGCATCTTCCTTAGTCTAGCGTTTTTTGTTACCGCTGCGTACTAATATTATTATTATTACGAGTTGTAGTGCTGAGGTCTTTTAGTTTTCCATGTTGCGCAAGTGCAGCACCACGTACGCGGCTTGCGTTTTTTTTTTTTTACAACGCAAGTGGCAAGCATGCAGGCATAAGGGGAAGGCAAGCTCATTGACGAGGCTCTCCTAATAGCTATACCGTACATCGAGACCTTACTTTTTAGAAACGACGTAACGTACTTCACGGCACGCTTGCAACAACTTACCCAGAACTCGTTGTGCCAAACGGCGATTAGCTTTCGCGGATCACCCTCGATGCAAACGGTGCCTCTGTAATCTCGTCCGAAGGAGTAGCAGGCACTTATGACCGAAATTCGCGCCGCCTGCTCCCATTAACAGACAATGTAGGTATTGAAAATACTCACATGACGACTTTTTCTTGCTGGTGAAATCGGAGAGACGTCCGCGAAGCTCCGGCGCAGTACTGAAAAAGCGGCGGCCACTGCGTAGTCGCTGTAGTCTGGTTGACCGATTGACTACAACTAAGATGGCGGCGGGGCAACTCCGGAAAACCGGCGCATGCGCTGATCGGCTGGTGGGATCGGTCTATTCCACAATGAAGTGAACCACTGGATGTCCCTTTGCCGACAGCTTCCACAATTGCTGCTGCCAACCCCCCCCCCCCCCCCCTAAGGTCCCTAGATGAAACAAGTTTCCAAGGTAGCGACACCCTCCCTTTTCCTCCTCGCTTATTTGCCTGAAGCGCACCCTAGAAGGTTCAAAACTGTCATCCAAAAGCGAATGTTAGGGTTCTGTTGCTATGGTGAATAGATGTAAATGAAACA
This sequence comes from Rhipicephalus microplus, assembly GCF_043290135.1. Lineage (NCBI taxonomy): Eukaryota > Metazoa > Arthropoda > Arachnida > Ixodida > Ixodidae > Rhipicephalus > Rhipicephalus microplus. The sequence continues at coordinate 10,801,774 of NC_134703.1, read as the reverse complement.
AAATGGAACAAAATAAGACGTAGAATAAACAGTGACCTTTAGAACATAAAAGGCACAACACAAGAGCAAGCGGGATGCGTTACTCAACCGGCAACGTTGGGCAGTTCTATACTTTACACCACTAGCCATGGCGTCTCGCGTAGTACATTTTAGTTCTACGGCCGCGGTATTTCGTCCAGTTCTAACTAGTCCACTTCTCCGATTGTGTTTTGTTCGTGCTGTGACACAGTGGACGTGCTTCTTACTGGATCCTGTAAGTGGCCACAGGGCGTGACGTTGTGACGATTGATTACAACCGACTTGTGCACACGCAAGAAAAAAAAAACTACGACCAGGCTGGTACGAACACTCGTCTAGCACCACTGCGATGACGTTTTTATTAAATGTGCCCATTTGGACAATCGTGATGCCAAGTGATTCTGATGCGGTGCTGGGAACTTCCTGAAAAGTGAGAGTTCTACTGGTGAGGTGTCTCGAAGCAGCGCGTTTCGGCTCAAGCGGGAACTGGTTAAGAAAGAAATGTTTCTGAAGGTGCGTTGATTACAACCTACAGCTGTTCTGTATACGTGCATACCCACATGTATTTGTACCAACTGGCATGCACTAGACACGCATTAGACGCGCGCCTGGCGTTTCAATAAAAACCGACAAGTGAACTCGCTTCGCAGATCCGCGTCGACATACGTTGACGGAGTTGCACGAAAGCATTCGCGTGAAATGGTTTATAATTGCACTTCATGGTGCGCTTCATCTCGGAAAGCACGAGGTAAGTTGAAGAGAGCAAAACCATTTTCTGTTGTTTACGGCAACGCAGCATTGCTGAAAAACACAGATGTTGCATTGAACAAGCATGGCGAAACAATCTTGGTCTACTTAGCGCACACCGAAACGCTCCTCCTCTTCAGTTTATGTTCTGGCTACGATTTTGTCTTTGGTCACGGCGAGAATCCGGCTGGAGCCATATGCGCATGCGTACTCGTTTTGAACCTTTTGCATAATAATAAATAACACCACCAGCCATTTGCAAGTTCACGTGCAAGTAATGCACCAATTACAGACGCGGATATCAGAGAAAAAGAGGAGTAATCGAGAGAGTGAGGAGGACGGCTTGAGAACGATGATTGACGCTACCTTGTTTCATCTAGGGACCTTACCCCCACCAACAACGAACGCGTTGCATTCGGGGAGCCGCGAAAAGACGCAGGGGGAATGAAAGCGGTGGCGTATGTCGCGTGGCCGTCCTTGCCGCCACTGCACATCCGCAGAGAGACGACTCATGGTCTCCGAGACGAAGACATACGTGTTGATGTCATTGTTAAGCTCACCGTACTGAGCAACGTTACTAGAACCGTTGGTATGGACAAACCCGTCAGATCGAAGCGCAGCTTCTATAGGCTATAAACGTGTGCGAATTATCACAAGGCATGTATTCGACACCTTCACACCATTTGGCATCTTTACCTGCAGAAAGACCACGTACAACATTCAATCACATTATTGCTGCCTACTTCTTTCGCCTTCAACTATACGCCTGCAGGGAGACCTCCCTCGCCTTTATGGTGCCTACATCAACCTGAAGTGCACCAGGTCTTATGGAGAAGTCAAGAATGTCATCGGTGGCAACAGGCCACACTGCTGTATTTTTATGATGCGTACAGTCCCCACACCCATATATACACAGATGGCTCAGTTATGGCGACAAGCTCAACCACCGCTGTAATAATTACAGCACGATTCATTACAACTAAACATGTTTCATGCAACGTTTACTACAGCAGCTGAAATAGTAGCCCTCCGTTCCGCTCTTCACTTTCTTATAGAGCAGACACCTAATTCGTGGGTCTTCTTTTGCGATAGCAAAGCAGCCACCAAAGTCAATCAACCGCTTTACGTCATGACTCCCATAAGCAACTCGTAGAGAAGAACAGGCAATTTCACCAAGATATAATAGAAAAAGGACACGAATCGACATTCCAGTGACTGCCTAGCAATTGTGGAATTCAGGGCAATGACCAAGCGGATGCCCGATCCGCCCATGACGATGTCAGCAGTATTGCCATTTCATTTTCAAGATGCAACGCCGCAAAGAACTAGAGTGCTAGCCCGTCGTCTAACTTTCGACTTGTGGCATTCATAGACTTCGACAAGTTCACGGCTGCATACTTTGAACCGTGACCACCAGCTACGTCTCCCACCAAGCTCATAATGACGTGACACTACCTTGTTGGCCCGTATGTGGCTTGGAGTGGCGTTTTCAAATGCTTATACATTTCTTATTGGAATGACCGATGGCCAGTTATGGGAAGTATGCGGATGCAGCGAAGCAGTCGCACACCTTATCTTTGACTGCACCCGCTTCAACTGCGAAAGAGCGGGCATCTCAGCCACCCAGGAACAGTTGCGCAACCAAACGCTGACAGAACGAAATCCTGAAGCCCTGGCCTACACGGTCTACATCACGAACTGCTATGAGGGCGTTGTTGCAGTTCCTGCAAGCGACCGGATTTAGACACAAACTGTCCGGTGGCGTGTAATGTTGCTTTCTATAGCACTTGGATTGTGTTCCCATCACTACATCTTTTTTTCCTACTTTCACCAACCGTTGTCTTCCACACCCTGTTCCCCCTTTCCAAGCACAGGGTAGAAAACCCGGGTCCTGTCTTCCTTTTCTTGCAAGCTTTTCTTAAGAGTTTACCGAAGACAGTCTCTGTGACTTCCTGGGCATACGCGCTGCTATGCTTGCATTACTCGCTCTCCTTTCCTCCCCATGCAGGGTAGCGAACTCCCATTTTCTTTTTTTCTTTTTGGAAGTTACATCTTAGGGTACATTAACAGCTAGTAAATGAATTGAGACAACTTTTTAACCAAGCTTTATCGTAGGGACATGCCGCTTTGTTTCAATGGTTACCGAGACTTTTGACATTGTCGACCCCGCTGATGATGCCACATGGTGCGCCCACGGCAACACCCAGTAAACCCGATACCCTTGTCGATCGAGAACCTACGCAGCAAGGGACCTTCGCTCACTCGCTGAAACAATGTCAGAAATTTGGCTAAGCAACCCCAGAGTCGGGAACCACCGGCTACACAAATCAGACCCATCGGTAGCTTCCATCTCACTTCTCACGCCGGAGCGCAACTTTACTGCGCCGTCTATCGCAAGGAGTAGCTTTCGCGAAGGCGCACTCTTTTCGCAGATGAATGGCAGATACTTCCCGATGCGAGTCTTGCGATAGTGACGAAACAATAGAACATCTTCTGTGTTCTTCTCCTCGTTTTGAGAGGGAACGCAACGTGCTTCGCTGAATAATCAAGATGACAGACGTTTTTAAGTGTGCATACACTTTATAAGCGACCCCAAACCATCCACCGCCGTCGGCGGCGTCCGCAGTCTTCTCTCTATTTTTTAAAGAAAGAGGACTTGGCGGGCCGCAGCGCGACGCTCTACCGAATAAGCCACGGACGCGACGCTGATATCGGTGTCAGTAACGCGCCTTATACCCCCTCCCCCTTCGCTCGCTCCTCCGCTCTCCTCGCTCGCTGCAGCTGCGCGCGCACCCCTCTCTCTCGCGCGCCCGCCTTCTCTCTCAGTCTCCCGTCGAGAGCGGGTCGTGAGGGGGGGTAAAGTTAAAATCCGTTGGCATTCGCCAGTGAGTTAACGTAAACTCCCCCGTGTGATCAAATTGCGATTCCCAGGAACCATTACACCATAAAGGCACCATAGTGTGATTAATAAATATAATAGTGCAAATTAATAAATACCCCTCATAGCATCACCCCGTGTATTCGCACTTAACCATGTTCACCCTCGGGGAAATGCTTGGGAGTTTTTTTCTGAAGCTCGTGACCGTACACGCGTCGCAAAACGACGCGGGTATTGCTAGGTTTTTAAAAATATCAACCGGATTAAGCGGCCAATTGTAAGTGTGCAATGGACAGGCGCACATGCACCGTGCTCTCTTTTCTTTATTCCTGTCGTTCCTTCCCCCAGCGCAGGGTAGCAAACCTGGCCTCCTGTCTTTCATGCCTTCCTGATCTCTCTCTCTCACTCTCTCTCTGCCATTGGCCGACCACCTTCACTTGAAATAGATTAATCGTCAAGATCGGCTGACATTTGTTCTCACGAGCAATCCCAGCGTAACAAGTTTTTTTTTTTTGTAAATATCGGACCAGCTTCATAATTTATTGACCCTATAGTTCTTCCATGCAGATGTCGTTGAAGTTCGGAGACGTATCCAATGCCTACTAGAGATATGTATTCATTCTGGTAATACAATTTAAGGTAATTATTTTCGACTACGTCGAAATGGACGCCTGTGTTCTTACGTCTCTGTATTTACGAGTGGACTGTGCAATGCACCTGTTCGGTAGCACGGAAACAGTCAGATTCGTGGGCTTATACGACTGCAAACTAACTCGTTTTCCTGCGTGCACTTGATTTCAACTAAAGTCGATTGATAGGTGTACAAGTTTTTTTTTCAATTGAATACTTCACTACTATACGGTGGTTTTTGAACTAGACGAGCCATGGTTTTTGTTTCCTGCATTATATGGACCCCGGGTCACACGGTACTGGAGTAGTTCGAGGGTGTGCGAGCCGAGCATCTTCCAACGCCGCCGCTGAGGAACCCGTTCCCGTCCCTTGCGACTATTCAGCCACCCTGAAGCATTACAGAGAACTTAGGCAAGCTTGTTTCCTGCCACACCGAACACTACTAAATGAAGTGGGATTGGTCGTAGCGGCAAATTCAAACCAGCACGTTTCGAAATTTGCACACCCTGATTAAAATACGTCCCTCGGCATACTCTCTTCTCTGGCCGGTGCTCATCTGAAGTCATTCTGTACCACGTCACGTGGGAATCTCAGGCCATTACAGTCTTCACACCAATATTAAATCCAACAGCAACGACGGAGTGATGGGAGGAGCTGCTGGCCAGCGGGAACCAGGCAGACCAGCTGAGTCTGATCGACCGGGCCCGCAGAGCGGCTGCTGCAAGCGGAGCCCTGAAACAAGTGCCCCCCTCCCCCCTCCCTCCACCGCAAGCCAAGAACATCCGATTCTCACAGAAAATATCCTGTAAATGAATACATCGTCGATCGCCATTTTCCCGAGGCTCGTATGAGTGACCAAAGCCGTAATCTCAGTTTCTGCCGCTGAAAATCTCTCGGTTCTTAATTCCGAACTCAAGCAAGCTGTAATCGCTCCATCGTACGCACAACTGACAACGAAACAAAATCGTTGGCCGGAATACAGACGCTCGCAAAGCAAGCGGTTTGTTAGATTCTGGTTCGCGAGTGCGCCACTGTTGCCAGACTCTTCTGTCCATAAAAATTTTCGTTGTAAATTAAGTTCTCCACCAAATGGGCTGAAATTTTGGAAGCTCGTTGGCGAACACACAAGGTATACCCCGCAAAACACAGACTGTGAGTGAAAATTGGGTGTCACGGAACTTTTAAAGGCGTACGTTAAATGCGCAAGTATACTGAAAAAAAAAGAGAAGCATTTGAAAATGTTTTTTCTCCGGCATTCTCTCATCAAAGTTGTGCACCAAAGCTGACAGTGCAAGAGTCAGCGGTCTAGAAGCTCCGGTTCGTGTACCCAACGATGACTCGCTGAGCGGTTGCGAGCCGCCCTCCTCAGCCCAAGTGCAGTGGACCAAATCTGGGCTATCGCCGACGATGCTCCACGGACGACGGCTCCTGGAGGCCCGGGCCAGTGATTCCTCGTTGGATCCGTAATAAAGCTTACCTATCAGACGAACAATACATCGTTTGTGTGTGTACACGCACTCAGCCCGAGCTTTAGAGATAAGCAGCCACGTGGTGACTCAACGTGACTATTTTGCGCTGTCGCTAAGATTAGTCCGAGTCTTTTTCGCACTGGTACCGCTATGCAGTAGGTTTCTGGCGCAAGCAAAACAAAAAAAAAACTTTCCACTCCCCCAGTGTTGTTGGGCAGACTGAGGCCTTTATTATTATTATTTTTTGACTGAGTACCGAGCTATTAAGCCTGTTTGTTCGCCTAGTTGGTACGTGCTTAATGACATATTCTAGCCATGAAATAACACAAACACAAAGCAAAGAAACACAATGACAAGGACAAACGGGGGGGGGGGGGGGAGTGGTTATGTTGTAAGAAGGAAAAGGAAAGAAAAGTGAGCCTCGTAACTGTCTGCTTCAGGGAGCGACACCTCAACAATAGCTCAGGAGGGATTAGGGTGAGGAGGGATTAAAAGGATAGGAATAAAGATGTAGAGAGAGAGAAAGAGAGATGAAGTAAGCGTGAAAGCGTGAGAGCGATGACATATCGAGGGGATAGGAGAGATAGGACCTGTTGTGTTTCTTTACTCTGTATTAGTTGTTTCGCGGCTAGAATATGTCATTAAGCACCATTACTTTGCAGATATATATATATATTTCAAAAAGTGATGTTTAAAATTGATCACTTTACCGTATTGTGTCTGTCGTTTCAAATGAAAAACTTGAGCTCCTTGGTATATTATGCCATGCATTCTGACGCCACCGTTAAGAAAAACATAATGTTTAGTCAGTGGTTTTTAAACTCATAAGGTGCATAGTGGTGACCAGTTTTGCCCAATAATTGTGGCGCATACACTTTTACGAGAACATGACATGCCGAGATCGAAATCCTCCGCTGTGTGTTATTCTTTACACGTATGTAAAGGTATTTCCTTTCACTGGCATGGGAGACGGCCATACCACGTGATGCAGAACAGCAAACGCGAATAAGGTATGCCAGCGCCCAAACGCGAGAGTCGGATGCGTGACGACATTCAGCACGTGCACGCCGGTTTTTTCACAGCGTACGTATGCCGTAAATGGTGTGCTCCTTCTAGGTTGCGATGGAAGCTGCGGCGGTCTCTGATGACTGGGATTTAAAGGCTGATAAACCGCCGTGGTCGACGATGCGAGAAGGCAGAGATGCGACGCAATCTATATAGGACGCTTGGAGGATCCCCGTTTTCAGCTGAGCTTTACTTGACTTTTTTTATTCCCTTATGACCTGAGAAATTCTGCCAAACGAAAATCCCGGAACAGGAACCGACAACAAAAGAGAAGTTGAGAAGAACTGAACGAGCAGTTCGCAGTCGTTCGGGGATGCGTCGTCTTCGCCCACGGCCAACATTCATATTGACGGTGCTCAACCACTATCGATCACTCTGCCATATATAGTTCCAGGGCACTATGTACGGGGGACCGGTTTCGTACTGAGGCTATTTGTTTTACCCGTTACGAAACAGTCTATCGATCTCCGTTAACGCTACTACAGCGAGCAACTGCACCGTCATTTAGTTTCACGTGAGACACCGGCGCTTTTGATGTGCCCCTCCATAGCGCGAATCCACGCAGCTTTAGACGGAGACGTTGACCTTTCCCTTCCTTCCGATTGCGAGATTTGAAGAGCGAGTTCCGTGACCTGGTTCCACCGTGGTGTCAGCGCGAAGTATACTGGTGCACGCTATAAACGCACATCTTCGCCCCACGGCCTCAGTTATGGCACCTCGTGCGCCCCTGCGGCGGAGCCATTCTGGTCCACCAATATCGGTAGTACACACCGAAAGGCGTCCGTCTTTGCACGCTGCGATGTTTAGTACGTTGAAGAAAGAAGTTTAACAACTGGTAGATCTGCAAACAATTTCCTCAGTGGCCTATTGAATAGGCTTAAGCAACCAGGTGCGTATATTTTTCGGGGAGGGAGGGGGAGCAACCCCTTGATTTCGGGAGGGGCACCTCCTTGAAATGGTCATTTTTCGCTCTCTATGCTACGAAGGAAAAATACATGCGGAGGGACGGGCCCGGTGTAGGGGACCCCCCGGCTGCTCCTCTGATAGCACCCCCCCCCCCCTCTTGTTATCATTTTTTGCGCGTCTATATCACTCCACTTTCCTTGCCCCTTCCCTTGGTGCAGCGCAGGATGCTACAATTCTGGTTGACCTCCCTGCCTTTGTCTTCTCTCGGAACACTGGCGTCTTTTCCTGAATATAGGGGGTGTTATTCATAATAATAGCAGTGTAAACGTATAGCCAGGATCTCGTTCTGGTAGACTTGACGCTTTGGGGTAGGATGCGAGGGATTAATGGTCAGCTGTCAGCTCGTTACAAGGTCACGTGCTACCAACAGGCAAAGAAGAGTGTTCACGACAGCGCTCGTGGGGTGTGCTTTCTTGTTTTAAATGCGGAGCATTTCTCAGCGAACTTCAGCGACTTAGAGCGTATCTATCTATCTATCTATCTATCTATCTATCTATCTATCTATCTATCTATCTATCTATCTATCTATCTATCTATCTATCTATCTATCTATCTATCTATCTATCTATCTATCTATCTATCTATCTATCTATCTATCTATCTATCTATCTATCTATCTATCTATCTATCTATCTATCTATCTATCTATCTATCTATCTATCTATCTAGCCGACTACGACTTTTTGCTCTGTTGGCCGTATCGATAATGGTATCGATACCAAACTCGGTATCGCGTAACATGGCTGTAGGAGAACATATTTGACTAGTCATAACATGAAAATCATGACATGTATGTCATGAATATCATGATTTACATTTCATGTTTCTGTCGCTCTTGCGGTGGTTTCGTTCACATGGCATGTTGCAAAACTGGTGTGGTATGGCATGATTGCATGGTGAACACAAGCGACAGACCCTAATATAAAATCATGACATACGTGTCATGTAACAACATGACAACATGCCACGCTCCTGATGCGCTCGCGGCCGTTTCGCTGGCGTCACATATACCAAATTTGGGGTTATGGTACGTGAATGGATGACGAAGGTATGTGACTGGTGCAAACATGATAATCTAGAGATGCGTGTCATGTAACAACATGACTACATGCCACACTGATGATGCACTCACGGCCGTTTCGCTTTTCGCTAGCTTCACATATGCCAAATTTGGTATTACGTGACGCCGATGGATGACGAAGGTATGTATCTGACTGGTGCATACATGATGGGCATGAGATGCGTGTCATGTGAGAACATCACTACACGTCAGAGTCAAGGCGTCAATACATTTCGACGTGACGCGGTGCGCGTACTCGCCGGCGTTCATTTCGTCGCGACACGCCGGCGTTGCCACGCCAGGCGCCGGTCCAGTCATACACTCGCAGGCGCGCGCTGCGCTTGGTTGCTTTGACGCATACGCGTTTCAGCACGTCCGGCGTCCCTCCGTCACGAAAAGAGGGAGACTCAGTGTTGTCTGGGCAACGCTTCGGCGCGAAATGCAGCATGTCGCATTTCGCGCCTGTTGCCGTCGGGCCGCGCCGACGGACGCTGGTCGTGCCTGGCGTCGGACCATAGAGTGCTCGCGTTTTGCTAACGTTGCGTCGCTGTGCCCAGCGTGCGCGCGCGTCAACGCTTCATTGGAGTATATTGGGCCCTTCATGATGTGCTCGTGGCCGTTTCGCTAGCTCCACATATAGCAAATGTGGTACTGCGTGACGTCGTTGGATGACGAAAGTATATGTCTGGTGCAAACACGATAATCTTGACACGCGCGTCATGTAGGAACATGACAACATACCACGCTCATAGCGTGCTCTCGACCCTTTCTCTAGCTCCACATATGCTAAATTTGGTATCAGGTGATGTGAATAGATGACGAAGGTAAACGACACATCTAAACATGATAATCATGACAGGGAAGTCATGTACGGCATCATTTAACCCCACCTTGTAACGTTGTGCTGATTTTAAAGTGACATATCAACATTTCACATTCGTGCTTCGCATGTCATCGATTACCACTGTACGTGAGATCTGCCAATTTTTTTCGTGTGCATTTTGCAGAGGACGTAATTCGAAATCGTATTCCATGGGATAATCTGTACGTTGCGAAATCTTGCTGCTTTTCTCAATTATCCAGCTAGGGAAGGCTGAATAAGTGATTACAAACATAGAATATTGAAAGGTAATTAAAACAATTTGGAATACTTCGTAAATTAAGGATTTAGTTTTACTGTGCCTATTTATTTCCTTAATGTCAACTTGAAACAGTCAGCATGTGCTGACGTTACGAGCGACCATTTTCGATCCAAACTTTCAATCTCGTTTTGAGTTAGCCAAATCCTAAAAATGCCAAACTCAGTTATTGTTTAAAAAAAATGACGTCCATCTTGCGTGATGTCAACTTAATGGCGTAAAGCGCTTTTAATGTTTCACCAGCTTGTTCAGGCGCCTTTTACCTCTTCTTTCGAGCTGTCGCTTCTACAGGAGGTTTATTCGGGCCCATACGGTAAACGAACCACTCATGGACGGTTTTTTTGCTGCGCAGAACTATGTAGTCGCTGAGCGCTCCCTTACGGCGAGCTACTCTTCGAGGGAGCGGCGCGCTGGCTGCTGGAGCGTGTTTTCAAAGATGGAACGACCGGCGGCGCTTGTTGGGACACCCTGGCACTCATTCAGGTCAGCGGCCGTTGATGCCGTCGGCCCGGGTTATAGCGAGCCAGGAACGAGTCCGCACCGTCGTTCGCGGTCAGCGCGCACCGGCTTTGGGCCTGGAAGACAGGAAAAGAAGCGGTCTTCTCTGATATCTTAATTCGCATCCTCGTTCTTCTTTGCACCGTCTAAGCCCGAAGTGCGCTCAGTGATCGTCAAGTTAGTGCATCGTTGCAGTACAGTGTTAGTGTTTTCTAATGGAGTATCGCCAGGTTTCGTCCGTGAATGATTCAAGCCCCACAAAGAAAAGGATGCGATGAGTTTATGAGCCGAGCGGGAAGTGGGTCATATAAGACCGTTATGTTTTTGAGATGTGGTACTTTGAGGAGTGAGGACCCTTCACTACGGTAGTATACTTAAAAGTGTATCAATATAGCAGACGCCAGGATAATGGTGAAATGTTTTGAAGGTTCGGTGCTGAGATCTCGGTATACGTAGGAAGCAAGTCGCCGTTCCCGCGTGAAGTGGTTGCGTACAAATTGACTGTTAGACTGGGTGCGATATTAGGTAGCCGAGCTTTACCTCTTTTTTCCGTGTCTCCAAAGCAATTCACATATAGGAAAATATCAGGCACGCGCGAGGACGTCCACATTGCGTTATCATGCTGCAAAAGAAAACATTGGTCAGCGCTAATTGCCTAATCACAACGCCGCAACCAGAGAGAAAGGGAGATATATACATAAAGTAACAGAGGAAAGATACGGAATTTTACATGATAGGGTGTGAGCTAACTAAACTCCGTCAACTGTGTGATTCATTTTTCTGTAGTCCATGAATGTTCTAAAAGTAAAGGAACATTTGAAAGCGCCGTGGACGCTGCTTCTTGCTCGGTGCTCGCTTTACTTTTTATTTTTGTTTCTTAAAATTCTGAAACTTCGCGCTTTGGTGTAAAGCTGTGAAGGCTGTGTACTAGATTATTCAATATTCGCACGATTTCTCGTGTTCGCTCAGTTGATCAGTAAATTGTAACGAAGCATAAATATACCTACTTCAGAGTGAGTGGTGGTGCATCAGGATAACAGGTGCGAAGCGAGGGCGCATGCGCCGTCTTGCACAACGCTTCAGCGACGAGGCACGCGTAATGAGTGGCACCTTTTTTTAGGTAATTAAGAACAATTGTTTTCAAAGGCAATGATGTAAATGATACATTTCTAGCAGCAAACATGGCACGACTTTATTGCATGGTCGACTGCTAGCTCCCTACAAACCTACTGCTCAAAAACCAAAGCCGTTCTATTTCGTTCAAAAGGAACGAGGTACGAAGTTACTTCGAAACTTCATCTCCACAATTCTGCGATTTAATTTTCTTCGACGGCTAAAGCACTGGGAATTGTTTTTCATGAGCATATATTATAGGATTCACATAGGGATTAATCCATGCCAAACGTCACAGCCATTTTTACAATCATCTGAAGTGTATTTAAAAATGATTCTGCTAATTTACTGCATTGAAAACAGTGAAACGGTAGAATATTTCCGAGAGAAAAAAAATAACGGTCACGTAGCTGCCTTCTCAACTTCCCGGAATAACGTTTGAGTCTTGTTTGTGGAAACGTTTAATTTAAAAGTACCGCTTCTTTTTTTCTATATCAGATCAGGTCTACATGTTAAGTAAAGGTGCTTGTGTAAGGTGTTTGAAGCTTAGTAATATTAGCGCGATTTTTTTGGCCCATACGCCTCCAATAATTGAGCCAAAATGTGTTATGTTTGCATTTTTTCGCATCGCAATACTTTACTTTGTATGAATATCTCAGTAGTGAATACTTGCTCCACAAAACGTATATTTTGAGGAAAAAATATTTTTAGACTTCTAGAGCTGCTATACGTTACGAGTAAAAATCACAAGTTTCACAAAATTGTCATTTTTGTGCATATTGAGACGCAATTTGCACTATGTGGTAGTCCAACTAAAATCATTTTCATACTTAAATCGAAAGCAAATAAACAGTTATTTATATAGCAAATCTGATCATTACGTTTTTTTTGTCTCAAGGGAAAAAATACTTTTTGAACTTCTTCATAGACGGCGATGGGGAATTTCAAGGCGGCAGCTGTCGCATTGCCAAATGGGAAGATAGGTGGCATTGAGAAAGTTCAAAAATATTAAAAAAAAACGTAATGATGAAAATTGCTATACAAAAAAAACTGTTTATTTGTTTTCACTTTAGATGCAAAGGTGATTCTTAATTGGACCACCACATGGTGCGAATTGCATCTCAATATGGACAAAAATGACAATTTTGTGAAATTTGTGATTTTTTCTTGTAGTGTATAGCAGCTCTAGAGGTCTAGAACTATTTTTCCCCTCAAAATATACCTTCTGTGAAGTAAGTATTTACTACTCAGATATTTAAAAAAGGGCAGTACTACAATAAAAATGCAAAAAGAACAGGTTTTGCCTAAATTTTTTCACGTGCATGTTCCAGTAAAAGCGCACTAATATTACTGAGCTCCAAACACATTATACAAGCACTTTTACTTAACATGTAGACCCAATTTTGCATAGAAAGAAGGAGCGGTACCTTTAAAATAGGTTTTAGGGGCGAAGCTCCTTAAGCCATGGGTCGTGCGTCCGCGATGTATGTAGTAGCAGTTGCGGTAGTAGTCGTCGTCTTAGTTGTAACATAGGTAGCCACCTCCACGGCCGCACCAGAGGAGCGGCACGCGCGCACTTTTTTTAATCAAGGAGGAAATCCATGCACGTTAATCATTCATAAAAAGATAGTTGTTTCTGATGAAATAACCATGAGAGACGAGTATAGGTGCCTTAATCTCCAATGAAATGTGCCTTAAATTTGAGGCTTACTAAATAAAAAACTAGTATCAGAAGGACGCACTTTGAGCACTATCTGGTTGCCACGTTAAACTCGTAATCGCCTTGGTTTTAGCAAGTGTTAACGAAGGTTGAGCCTATTATTGTATACGGTGCACGTGGTGCTCCTGTAATTCACGGGACGGCTTTAAGCTCTCCCACAGTAAAGTAACTAGTACTCTAAATCGTTACACACTTTTTTCTAAACGCAGTGCCATGAACTAGAGGCGCTGAAAGGTGGGAACTGGACCTGAAGCCGCAAGAGAGTGAGTGCCTACCGCTCCTCTAGACCGGTCATGTCACCTCTCGTTTAGTCCTTGGAATGTCCGCTGGATGGCGGTACTTCTGCATGATGAATATGTGATGAAAATATGCGAGATGGTGGTACTAGGAGCGTTTACTAGGTGGACAGACAGACAGACAGACAGACAGACAGACAGACAGACAGACAGACAGACAGACAGACAGACAGGACGGATGGATGGATGGGTGGACGGACGGAAGTTGATGTTTCACGGTTTGCCGACAAAACTCTTCGAAGCTTCGTCCCACTCATTATAATTCACTTCGTGGATATTCTGTGATTTTCATCTTTTTTCTTCGAATACGTAATTTTTTTCCATCTAATCGCGCTCGCACGAGTGTAGAAGTCGTGGCCTCCTGCGGCGATCCCTGTAAAAACTTAACGCGCCATGTTAAATCAGCCAATGGCTGATAGATGGCCTTCTACGAGTGATCTTGGAGCTCCCTCTGTCATTCGTCGAGTTATTAGGACGCAATTTTCAGCTGACTTTGACAATTTGTTGTGAATTGCAGGCCACGTTCTGTGCTATAATATTTCGCTTGCGTTTTCTTGGCAGCATCTACTGCCGGTCGGCAGTGTTTTCTAACCATTGTTACGAAGGCGCGACGCCAACACGGTCCCGAAGGCGTCACTGCTCCGAAACTCGCCGCTGCCAAGGTCACTGCCTGTTTGGTAGCGTGTGTTTCTCAGCTCGCGACTGCTTCTGCGCAGAGCTGATAGACGAGCGGGCGAGACGACGGTGAGTTAAGCCAAGGCTTATGTACAGCATAGAAATAGAGGCGTTAAATATTCGGCACTGGGGCCGACAGCTTAGGGAATCGAAGAGCCGAGATGTTTTCTCTGATGCATTTGTCGGCTTCTCTCTGACGCATAGGTCAGCTGCTGGCAACGCGCCGCTTGGCTTTTTTATAGGCACTGGGTGGACCTTTGCGTCACTAAAGTCTAATCAGAAGCGCCGCTGACCGTGATGTCAGATTTTTCCAGTCGGAAATCACCACTGGGTTGCGTCATAATCCTCAAATCTGGAGCGGCTGCGCTGGGTTGCACCCAAGGACGAGTGATGTTGTCGTGCATTGCGTAAGACTCGCCAGACTGGATGGCGCCGCTTGCATGACGTCGTTGAGATGACGACGTCAGGCGGGCTTGCTCGCTGGCCTTGACACAGATTGCCTTTGCAGAGGCAATGATGTTCAGTTTGGACTCCCAGACGTAACAGCACCCCCGCTGCCAGACAATGCGCCGGAAAGACGAGCTTCTCCCACGTGGCTCGGATGTCGGGCGCGCTCGTTCGCCAGGTCCCTCCAGGTTTGCCTCCAGGTCCATATGGAGGCTGGGGCTCCAGACTCAGTTCCGTGAACACATCCCATTCTTGAGGATGGATCCCAGCTCCACTGGCTTGTTGCCAGAACTTGTCGACTAGTTTCGCTCGTCTCTTCTGACGATTTTTGGTCTCAGCACTTGTCGATGGTTCTGCCACTTGTCAAGAACGGTTCGACAACAGATAACACACGACACAAGCAAGTGCCCTCGGTTACCCGACAGAATGCCAGACAATGTATAGTACAACATATACCGAGCTACGTGTCTATCGGAATTTCGTTCCCTCTACATCAAGCGGCACATGTGAGACACAAGACAATTAAAATGAGAACTCAATTTCTACACGTACAACAACGTAATGAAATAGAATACAGCATAAAGTTGGCCCCTTGAGATCACTCTGTACGAGAGTACTCAGCTAAGGCCGTGTTGAAGACAGCATTTTGCCTTAAATCGCCGGCGAAAGGCCGAAAGGGAGAAGGTATATATATATATATATATATATATATATATATATATATATATATATATATATATATATATATATATATATATATATATATATATATATATATATATATATATATATATATATATATATATATATATATATATATATATATATATATATATATATATATATATACATACACACTAAAACGCATGGCTCAATGCGTTTCATTAGCGTTTAGCTTTCCTTTCTGTTGTGCTGTTGGCGTATCATGCTCCGCCTCAGTGACCGGCCACGTTTAGGCGACATGTTCTTTAACCAGATTAGAGGACAGTGGTCTGTTTCGACCACAAATCTCGAACCGGAGACATAACAAGCTAGCTTTTGAACGGCCCCCACGAGACAAGCGCATTTCTTTTCAGAGGTACTGTATGCCTCTTCCCTGCAGCTCAGTTTTCGACTAAAATACAAAACTGGGCTTTCGTTACCAGCACTGTCTTCCTGGCACGACATAGCTCCCATGCCACGATTACTCCTCTCGCATTGATTGTGAAATCTCTCAGAGAAATCGGGTGCCATGAGAACGGGCTTCTCGCTTAGGGCATGTTTCAGCTTGCAAAACGCATTCTTCTTTTCTGATTCCCATACTACTTTAACCAACTCGCACTTTCGAAGTGCGTCAGTTAGAGGGCTGGCAATGCTATAGTAGTTTTGCACGTAATGCTGATAGAATCCAGCTAGGCACAAGAATGCCCTTATCTCTGATTTTATGGTTGGTCGCGAATAGTTCACGACAGCAGCTACCTTAATTTCTGAAGTTCTGCGCCAGCCACGCCCCACAACGTGTCCCAGGTAAGACACTTCGCCGCACCCTAGGTCACATTTGGTAGGTTTCACGGTAAGACCAGCTTCTTTCAAACTGTTCTGCACGACGCGTAAATGCTCGACATGTTCTTCCCAGTTGTTTGAGAAGATGGCGACATCGTCACGATACGGCAGAGCAAACTCAGAAAGGGCATTAACAACGCGGTCCATTAAGCCTGAAAAACAAAAGGGCGCATTTTTCATTTCAAAGCTGAGCTTAAGTGGACGATACGTCCCGAATGGTAAAACGAATGCGGCATAGCGGCAAGCGCGCTCCGTAAGGGGGCCTTGCCAATACCCTCACACGAGGTCTAACGTGAAAATATAATTAGACGTTGACACAGTTTCTACCCTCTCCTCTAGATTTGACATCGGGCAAGTTTGGTCTCGAGTTATGGCGTTAAGACGCCGATAATCGACGCACGGCCTCGTATCTTTCCCCGGAACTTGAACCAATATTAGAGAGGATGTATAGTCACTCTCTCCCGGTACTATGACTCCCAACTCTAGCATTTTATTGACCTCCTCTTACATGATCTGCTTTTGCACAGGGGAACATAGATACGGCTTGCTACGGATTGGCTCCTCACAAGTTAGCTCGATATCATTTTTAATCACCGTCGTGTTTCCGGGACGGTCTTAAAACATGTCGCTGAACTCGGAAACAATACTACTCATGTCCTCCTTTTGGACTTCGATTAACCTAGGCACCAAGTTCAACTGCTCCAAGGTTACCTCTGATCCCCTTTCGATTACATCTCAAGAGGTCAAAAGTTCTGCTACTTCTTCCTCTGAAGCACTCAAAAGCAGATTTACAACCACTTGACGTTGAACGTATGGCTTCATCAAGTTACTGTGGTAAACTTTGTTCGGCCGCCTTCCTAATTTCACTTCATAATTGGTATGCAAAAGCTTGGATATTACTTTGGCAGGCCCTTCCCAATGAACCTCAAGCTTGTTCCTTTTGGACGGCCGCAGCAGCATTGGCTGACTACCTACGTCAAAGGTGCGTTTCTTCGCCGATTTGTCGTAGTACTCCTTCAACAACACTTTTGCAGCCTTCATGTGGCTGTCCACAACATTTTTCGTTTTTCCAAGCCTCTGAAGGAGGTTTAGACGCAACTACATTAGGGTCCTCATCGAATCCCTCCCAGGACTCGCGTAGCATTCGCAATAGTGTTCTCAAACTCCTGCCATACACAATTTGCAGGGCTAAAATCAGTGCTCTCATGAGGAGCTGACCTCCAAGCGAACATAGCGGGAGAAATACGCACTTCCCAGTCGCATTTGTGCTCGCAGCAAAGAGCTCTCAGTATCCATTTCAGAACGTAATGCATACGCTCTACCAGATTAGATTGCGAGTGATGGATCGAGCTGTGGCCTATTTTATTCCGCATGTATCCAAAAAGGTAGAGGTCAGGCAGCTGGTAAGACACTATGGTTGTCGCATAGGATTTAAGAAGGAAATCCGACGCGTGCAAATATAGATAGCAGACGACATGAGGGGAATTGAGCTCCTTAAGTGGTATCGCTTCTGGAAATTTTGTGGCTACACAGAGGGCCATCAGGATGTACCGACAACCTTTCATATATTTATTTATTTGAAATACCCTCAGGGTACTAACGTACATTGAAGAGGGGAGGGGCGAAAGTTAGTACACAGTAACAACTTGATCATAGGTACAAATTATAAGTAGGAAATATCACAGTGGCACTCAACAAATGTGAGTCACAAAACAAAGGCAGGAGTAGGCGTAATAATTGTTATAGCAATCAAAACACCTAATTAAGCCGAGTGCGTAAAGTAAGAGCTTGTTTATAGTACATACACTCAATAATTTGCTGACAGATAAAAATAGAACGCGAAAAAAGGTAAAACCATGATGATGGTAAAAAAAAATAAAACGTAATGCGCAGTAGTAGCAGTTTTTAAAACGAAATTCCTAGAAGCTTAGCAACAATCAAAGGTGTAAACTAAACACTGATGTTAATTTGAGATGAAACTCTGAAGAGCGATTTTGAAGTTTGTCGTGTTAGTTATGCTTGTAAAGTGTTGCAGGTAGGTTGTTTCATTCCCTTGTTGTTTTGGGGAAAATGAATATGAAAAGTCAACGGTGTTACTGTGTGGAATGTTTACGTTTCGCCGATGGTTTCTGCGCGATGAAATGTATGGTGGTGGCTGAATGAAAATAGAACGTAAATATCGGTTCTGCTAGTAGATTGTATGAAAATGACAGAGTCGAGATAGTTTTCTGCGGTGTGATAGCGGTGGAAGGTGTAGGATGTCTTTCATGCTTGTAACACTGGCAGTTCTTTGGTTGTTGTTCGGAATGAATTAGACGGAGAAATTTTGTATTTTTTCTAGTAGTTTTATGTAGTTCTCATATCCGGTGCCCCATACTGACGATCTAAGAACCGGCAGTGAATTATAAGCGCCTACGGGGACTATGCGGGATAATCTAGACCAAGCACAAACAGTTTTTCCAGGCCCTAAGTTATATGACCGACTACACACCACTGCCAGATGGGTCAGAACAAAAGAGAAAAACGACGCTTGTTGTATCAGTCACAAGCAAATTTTGTGAAACGAATGGTTTTGTTTTTTAGGGTCGAAGCTTCTTATAACGGCACCCGTTCGTTCCTCGTAGCCGTTGTAGTAGTGTGTAACAAGTATAACATTTTGACCTCCAAGGTGGTGCCGGTGAGAGATTTCTTCTGTGCGTTGTTGAACAATAAAAGATAGTGCTCAATGTACATGCCAATGGCTGCTAAGGGGGAATGAGAGACAGGAGAATTCGGCTTTTATATAGTTAACGCGCACGCTGCAATTTTTTTTATTGTTCAACAAAGAACAGAATATAACAAAGGGTTGCTACGTTATACTCGCTGGGCGTAACCTCCTAGGTTTTAGAAAGATTTAGCGAGCGTTGGGCCGCAGTGCCATGAATACAGTGAACTAGTATATACCATGAACTCGAGGTGGTTAAAGGTGGGAAGTAGACACGAAGCGCAAGCCGTAAGAAAGTGTGCGTGTGCTTCCTCTCGTTCAGTCCTTGGAATGTCCACTGGATGGTGGTGCTTCTATATGAGGAATACATGATGAAAAGATGCGAGATGGTGGTTTTTGGAGTGTTGAATAGGTGGACGAACGGACACACAGACAGGTGCACAGGCGGACGCACGGATGGCTGCACGGCCGGATGGATGCATGGACGAAAGCAGGGACGGATGCACAGATGAACGTCCGGACGCGCGAACAGACGCACGCACGGACGGGCGGATGGACGCACGGGCGGCCACAGAGACGCACGCATGGATGGACGGAAGCAAGAACGAATGGATGGACGGATGCTTCGCCCCACTATCCATCATTCACTCGGTGGATATGCTGCCATTTTTTCGGCAATGGTCATCGCCCTGATAGTGTGCTGAATACCATTCTTCTGGCAGCGGCACACACTCTCCTCAATATCTCCGTGTCTATGAAAACAGATGTTCGAAAGAGTACAAATAAAACTGCAGAAACTTTGCAAATTAGTTAGGAACGGTTTCTCTGCATGTTCTACATAGTGTGCTTGTGTGCGTGTGTGTGTAAATAAATAAAGAATGCATGAAATTTCGCTTATTTATTTCGTCTATTTGTCTATCCACCAAATTTGATCTTATATATCGACCACATGCACGTTCGATGGCGTCAATCTTTGGCTTTTTCGTGGAAGAAATGGCTCAGTTTCTAAACGCTTTAATGCGCAATACATTACTTAAACCAGTGCCTTTTTTACCCAAATGGCATAATAAAGCTGTTAAGCATGCAAAAACTTGCAGCGAACGCTTTATCTTTTAACGGGAGACGATTGTGACGATAGATTCACACTTTCGTACGCCCGCCGTCTCGGGAAAAACGAGTGCCGTCCCGGCGGCAACAAGCAGGCCTGATAATCTTCTAGGCGTCCAGGCCCTTCGATATTCATGGCTCATCTATTGCAGCGCCTATACGCCGAACGTTTCCCCCATTCTCCGTCTAACTTTCTGCTATCGCTTTCTTCTCTTTACGTGACTTGGACGAGTGCAGTATATTTACGCGTATAGCGCATTCCGAAGACTCTCTAATTCCGACTCCGAATCCATGCGCCCACTGACTGGTTAGACAGCGTTGAAAAGTTTCAGTGGTGTGGTTATAACAACCATTTAGGCATGACAAGCAAACATTTCGCTGCAGATCACTCGCCTTGATAAACTGTGCACTTAATACTGATGAAATTTTGTATGCAATCGCTAAATGCAGCAGGAGAAACACTTTTTAAAGTATTTTCATCTACACCTCTGTATACATATATATATATATATATATATATATATATATATATATATATATATATATATATATATATATATATATATATATATATATATATGTGTAATATATATATATATATATATATATATATATATATATATATATATATATATATATATATATATATATATATATATATATATATATATATATATATATATATATATATATATATATATATATATATATATATATATATATATATATATATATATATATATATCGTAATTACCTTCTTCAATTTACGTCCTATTTTTTTTACTTACCTTGTAAAAAAGAATCCTTATAAATGCGTGTAATAAGAAGCACCACCTTTTCTCTTTGTGCTACTTTAATGTTTTCTTTCTCATTTTTATCGCGGGGTGTGTGATGTTAGAGGCCTGCGCATTGTGCGAAGCAAGTGCACGTCAAAGAACACCAGTTCCTACGAATTCCCGGAGGCCTCCACTACAATGTGCCTCAAAATCCTATCACGGTTTCGGAGCGCAAGACTCCAGATAGTATTACGTGACGCATTATGTCACATGCCATTCAGCACCATGTACGCACATGTAACGTAGACGGAGGTCTCACATTCTATGTTTGGATAAACGTCGCAATTGTTCGAAATTGCAAATAAGATAATACTGTACAACAATAACAACAAACACCACGACGTCCAATGCGCCACTGAAAGAAACGAATACGGTGTTTTTCCTCTTGCGCGCTCGATCTCTGGAGTGGTCCCGTGGCCACCCTTCGAGGACAGCACAATCGCGCAGAGTGGTCTTCTCCTCAAACGCATGCAAGTGTATACCGCGTACGGGTGCCTCGCACGGGGCGGGGTAAAAGAAAGGAGCTATTGCGGCGGCTATATTCACACTAACGCTCGGATATACGACGGAAAGGCCTCGAAAGAGCACTCGCCCTATATGAGCTGTTCTTGGAGGGTGCGTTAAACCTGTCATCGCGGATGCAAGAAGGGCGCGAGTTTTTCCGAAGGAGGCGGTGTATATACAGCACTCTGACACTCGCTACTCTCTGACAGTTTGAATGGACGAGCGCCGTTAAAGGAATGCTTACGGCTATCTCCGCTTTTCCGTTTCTTTCATACGTAAGGCCACAATACCCCAATCCAGAACACTTCGAATGATGTTTACGTATTTGTTTTTAATTTCAGACCGATCTGACGTGCTTTTTATGTCTTCACCGTCAGACAGCAGTCCCGAACCCTCGTATTGTGTCGCTTACGACGATACCCATAGGCCAGATGTACCAAAAGGAAAGGATGGGGTGAGAATTTATCTATTTGACTCCGAGATCGTCGCCTTGACTGGGTCGACTTATAGATGGCTGTCACTGAATGCGTGAACAACCTGACTCGGAGGGGAAATGAAGGAAAAAGTGATAAAATGACCGAGTGGACGTATAAGCATTCATTTTCCAGCCTGCATGCATGAGGCCAGTCTTGTCCCTGAACGTCTCCTTTATTTGTTGTTCATTGTGTCAGAATGCGAACGCATATATATGAAATGCGTATGGCGCGCACTTGAGCACCCGCATTATGAGTAATGGCGGTCGGGCGTCATTTTTAGTCCTAAATAAAATGTATACGACCTAACGCCAGAAAATAAATACTACAGACTCGTTGTACAATGTATCGTTGTTTTGCAATGACGCAAAAAAAAGCAATGGCCCGTATTCATATAAACGTGGTGCCCAGAAAGATGTCGGTGTTCACTGAATTAAGTTGCAGTGTTTTGAAAAACGATGTGTTTTTTTTTTTTACTCTGAATACGTGCTCTCCCCTTGAGCGAATGAGAGCTACTGAAATGGTGCTCAGTAATAGGGGCTTGCTACAAAGTTAAAATGCTCATGCAAGCAACGGAGCTCATCGCGTTAAATGCATTACCAGGCGACCAACATTTACAATAAGCGATTGGTTGCAGGTTATGGGATGCATGAAAAGCTCTGTGTATTTAGAAGCCCAGGCAAACAGTCTGAAAAGTATCAGTAAAATGTACATGCAGTGTACTTCAGAAAGACAGCCTGTAGTGGGTCTCGTATGATTTTGTGCCGTTCTTGCTTAGTGGGTACTTATTATTTGCTCAAAGACTTCCATAAATAACCTGCATGTTGTTTTCAGGTATGGTATGGTGTGGTATGGAAAAAAAAACTTTATTTAGGTCTGTCGGAGCGTGAACTAGCAAGTAGCGGGCCCCTCCTACGTCGGGACAGACATGCCTAACATCTCCACCACTTCGTGGGCCCGTTGGACTGCCCATAGCTGCGTCCTCAAATCCGTACTGCGTAGCGCAGCATCCCACTTAGACGATGTAACGTCTTCAACCCGTAACGCAGGGCACTGCCAGAGCCTGTGATCTAAGCTGGCGAAGTCTGAGCAAAGCACGCAAGCACGCATGTGTTTGACGTCTGAATTTCTGTGTAAACTTTCTGCATGAGTGTTGGACTGGGATATCCTACGACCTGCTAGAGCCAGAGCGTCAGTACCTGAGACCTGTTCAGTTTACTGTGTTGTGGTGGATACTTTCGCCACTTCTACAGATAAAAGTTTATGGTAAGTTCGTGGTTCGTCGTTTGAGGACATTTGTTGTCCAGAACTTCCTCGCCCCGCCGTTCTGTAGCTACGCGGTCATCGACTCCTCGCGCAGCTCTGTGGGTCATCTCTTCGAGGTTGAACAGAGTACCCTCGATTTGTCCCATGTGATCTCGGTAACAGACGACTGTGCGTTGCTGCACTTCCTTATTCCCACGGTATACACGAGGCTGATTTTGAGATGGTGGCCTTACCAAATGCTCAGACCGCTGATCTCGAGTCATGGTATATTGTTTTATTCTTGTCGTCTAGAAGGGCCAAGGCTATTGCGACCTGTTCGGCAACCTCGGCCGTTGTGGTCCGGACCGTCGAGGAGTTTGTAACAATGCCTTCTTGATCAACAGTGACTACAACGAATGCTTTTCTGTTTGGGTACCGTGCAGCGTCAACGAAACAGCAACTCCGGGCATGTGCATGGGCACCCCCCAGGAGGGCTTTAGCTCTAGCCCGTCGTCTGCTCACATTGTACTCAGGCTGGACATTCCGAGAAATGGGTTCCACAGTAATACCCTCTCGTTGTTTTCGAGGAATGCTGCAGTATGTGGTATCGATTTTTGTCGCGTGAACTTTCTCAGAATGTTTCGCCCGGCACTGGTGGTGCGCCCTCCTTTGTGATTCAGCTATCTATTCCAGCGTGTTTTGCACGCCGAGGTGGAGCAGCCTCTCAAATCTTGTGTACATGGGAAACCCGAGGGCGCTATTCACCGCTTTTCTTGTGAACGTGTTCAGTTTGTCCCGCTCCAACCTCTGCGAGTTGCGCATTTCCGCGACGTAGGTGACGTGACACATCACGGAAACATGAAGAAACTTGTTGAGGTTGTCCTCGCGTAGTCCTTGCTGTCAGCTAGCAACCCTTCTTAATAATTTCAGTGCGTTGTCTGTTTTCTTGCAGTACGCTTCAGTACAGTCTAGTTATTTGAACCATTTGATTCAATCATCATATCCAGAACGTGGAAGGTGTCCACCCTGGGGATGATACCACCCTCAATTGTCCTTAGAGGGATATCAATGTCCTCTACAGGCCTCCAACCTTTCGGTTCGGGGCCCCTGCGCTGGGGCTGTGTAAAGTAGCAGCTGTGATTTCCTCGGCGAGCATCGGATTCCAGTTGGTCTGAGGTAGCCTTCTGTAACCTCGATGGCATCTCGAAGTGTAGCTTCCAAATGCCCCTTGCTGGCCCTGGTGCACCAAATGGTGGCGTTGTCTGTATATATAGCATGATGAATGCCGTCGACTTCCGAGAGTTTTCTCCACAGACCAATTATGGCGAGCTTAAAGAGGGTCGGGAATATGACCGAACCCTGTAGCGTACATTTAGAAACAAGTTTAACCGAGTCTGACACGAGCTCTCCTACTTTGAGGATGGCTTCTCTGCCCTGCTGAAGGATCTCGTTTACTCAAAGAAGTTCTTGCCCAGACCAAGGCTTGAGATCATTCCGAAAGTATAAGAGTGTACGATGCTGCCTAAAACTTTCAAACTTTCTCCAAGCAACGCCTTTGTTATTTTATCAATGCCACACAGATATGCGCCCGATCCAGCTGTCCACAGCCCACTCCTCTAGCTCTTTCTTGCTCTCGCCCATCACCCAGCCTTCACGTGTGCTTTGTGGTCATGGAGAAGAGAGCCCCTCATACAGAGCCTCACGGCCGCTGTTGGTAGAGCATTTTTTTTAATAAGTTGTACCAATATGCGCGGCGCTTTGAAACCCTCCTGAGTAGGGAGCCTTCACGTTCGAGCGTCTCCGTGTTTTTGGGTGGTGACAACTTTCATCATGGTTGCTTTACAACTGGCTAAAACGGTTGACATACTTGACGGGCCACCATGTTGGTTCTCAGCGGTCGCTCATTTACATTGAAGGCAGCGTGGGTTTCAACAAGAAGGAGGTGTTTTTTATATAAAGTAAGCTATGAAAGCTGAAGGGTTGTTTTTTGAAGTTAGCCGCCGTTTTTTACAACAGGAAAAACATGTTGGTTTACAGGAGTTTGCGTAAAATACCGTGAAAACGATCCGTTTCTCGCAGCTGGTACACCCGCTGCATTGGTCGATGATTTTAGGGAGCCTATTTTTGCGATAGGGATATAGCCTCGATGTCACTGAGAACACAATTCATTGTTTGCGCGCTGTTGCTGAAGCAAAAATCAATTTATCTCTGCAGGCACCCCAAAGGCGATCTAGTGCAGGGCTCGAGGACATGCTATATTATACGACGGTACCCATAAAGACAGGGGATGTAGATCAAACAACCGGGTCGCTCGTGATGGCCTCTGTAAACCGCAAAACTCCGCTAGCTTTTTCTCATACCCTACATATTGCTTTTGTCCGTAGTACAATTTCCTGCAGCAAGCCTAGTTCCTGCGAACGAATTTGTACAATGGACTGCTTAAAAATCTATCAAGCTATAAGCATTGCCAGAAAATAGTGCCATTCAATCATATTACACCAACCTTCATCTTCCTCCACAAGCTTATATGTTAG
Source organism: Rhipicephalus microplus (assembly GCF_043290135.1). Taxonomy (NCBI): domain Eukaryota; kingdom Metazoa; phylum Arthropoda; class Arachnida; order Ixodida; family Ixodidae; genus Rhipicephalus; species Rhipicephalus microplus. The sequence goes on along the minus strand of NC_134703.1, from coordinate 10,776,108 downwards.
GATAGAAGAAAAGCAAAAAAGGAGCAACAAGGGACGAACCAAGTTTCTCCAGGTGAGATTTTATTGTTAACAGCATTCAAACAGCATCTGGCTCTAATTTCTTCAAACCCTCTTGCCACCTTATCTGGAAGCTTGTGTCCTCACAGTGTTGCGACCGGGGTTCGCAGGCACCGGAAGTCCGGGACGTAGTTGTCGAGGCAGGAGGAAAAGAGACTTGAAAAATGTTTATTTGGATTATATACAAGAAATAGCTCATCCTGTACGAGAGCTCACCTTATTTATAATGTAGATAAACCTTCTTCAAGTCTCTCTTCCTTCTGCCTCGACAACTACACCCCGTACCTCCGGTGCCTGCAAACCCCGGTCGCAACAACAGTGGGCCTACAATAAAGCAATAAGGCGAAAAGTCATACACGGCGCCGACGACATATACGGAGTCCATACACATTTTCTCTATAGTCACTAAATAAAAACTGAGTTCATGATATCAAATCATCTTTGTGGCTGGTTATGAAAAAAAAATACGACAAAAATCTCCCATGGGGCAAATTTGAGTTATGGTCCAACAACCGACTTGCTTAGTGCAGATATACAGCACCATTCAGAACCGACTGATAGACAAAAGGACGAATGATCACGAACAGCAAATCTGTCGCATTCTATAATATTAAAGAAAAATCTATTTTGTCATTGTTGAGCGAGTCGCGGTGTGGTTCTGCGTGTCATTGAGGGGAAAAACGAATACCCCATGTCAAGCCACCCAACATTTAGTTGTATTGCGAAATCGCAAGACTACAAGAGTCTAAAAGGAACGCGTTCATCGTCTCGTCTGTCTACTTTTCCGAAATTCCCTTTGTGAGCAACCGAGGTGAAAGTGAAGGAACGTGAACACCTGCCAGCAAAGAAAGACGCGAATGCGAGCGTCTGATGATGGTTTACGGGCTTGGTGTTTCCTGCGACGAATGCGGCGACGGCTTCGGAAACCAATGAAACGCAGATAGCAAATGCATGAAAGACCACACGTTCGACTAGTCATATCACTCGATTGGTGAACTGCGCTTCAACTACGAGGATAAACAAACATACTCAAGTTAACGAGCTTTCGCTCGCATAACCCGGTGTAGCCGAATGAAGCCTGATCCATTTCTTATTACTGTGCAAGTTGAGTGCTTACTTAAATTTGCTCAAACTGCTTTTCGTCACATGACTAAGTCAGCCATTCCCCAAAATATACGGTGATACACTGAACCCACTCGCAATACAATGGGTACTCAACCCAAAACACGGGAAGAAGTAGTCGGCTCCAAGCAATCTTGCTTCACTTATGTAAACCAGCGTTTCCGTTGGCTAGAGCAAGTCGGGAAGTGGGTCAGTCTCCACATGGTTTCGCATTTCGGTATACGCAGCACTCAGGAATTTACACTCCTAAGTTCTTGTAGGTGCGCTTAGCGCGAGGATGGCGTGGTAGCGGAAGCTAGGCCTTAGGTGTAGTCAAACGCAGCTCATACCGCAGTTCGTGCACTCGCGGCAGCACGCAGCTAATGAAGTGCAGCGGAGCAGGAACGCCTGGCCGCGAGACCCAACATGGCGCTTGTGTCCATGGAAACTGGGTCTGGCAACACTGTGTTTTAGTGGGCGGCGGCAAGGGGTGGGTCAAAGGCTGTCACCATAGAGTTTCTCATGATTGTGAGAAACTCTATGGCTGACACCACCCTGAAAGACGGAGACGCGCGCACAAGAAGGCTCCCTACTCTTGATTATCATGCTGGGCCACCTGTCTGGGCGTTGACGAGACACGACGTTTGCTGCAGGCGCGTCTCCGTTCCGCTTGCAGCTAACGTGCGCTGCCGAAGACAGGTTGCTGAATGTGCCTGCTTTCAAATAAATAAATAAAGCGAGAGGGTGTCGCGTGGCACTGATTTGATATGCCATAGGCACCCGGCAATGCACTTTACGAGATCTGATAGTAGCGCCAAAACACACAGTCTAGCGAGTAGGCGCAGCAAAACCGAGTCTTCCAATGCGTAGCCTAGCGAGTCGACACTGCAAAATCAGGCTTGCACGTGCATATTATTTTCTTTTTTAGTTGTGAACAGGGGGTCACGGCTGAATATGTAAGCGCCCAGGAAGCGTTCATTGAAAACGCGCCAAAAAGGCCATTGACACTTCAGCGTCTCAATGTGTTCCGCGAGAGATTCATTTTCTTGGTATATCTGGCGGTCGGTACAATCCTCCTTGGTCGGTACCAACAATGCTGAGGCGGCCCAAGAAGCTTCGTCGCGCCCTATGGTCCACTCTCGGGTGCCTATTGCGGCACTCCTAAATGGCGTTGCGGTTCTTCGCCCCAAAATCGAATATCCGTACTAAATGGGAGTTTACAGTTCGTCATTACAGCAATAAGTTGTTTCGAAGTACTTTTTTTGCACAAGTTGAAATACATGATATTACCATCTGTAACGTCACAGAGAGTTGGTGCTGATACCTTAAAGCCGCCTTCATTTTAATCCCCCAGTGTAGCAAACCGAACCGGAAATCTTTCTGGTTAACGCCCTGCTTTCTTCCTTTCTGTCTACTTCCTCCTTCCTTCAATTTTAATGCGAAGCCTTTCTTCGCAAACATTTCCAACAATGAGCAAATCTATCTATCTATCTATCTATCTATCTATCTATCTATCTATCTATCTATCTATCTATCTATCTATCTATCTATCTATCTATCTATCTATCTATCTATCTATCTATCTATCTATCTATCTATCTATCTATCTATCTATCTATCTATCTATCTATCTATCTATACGTTCGTCAGTCCGTCTGTCTGCCTGCCTGTCTGCCTGTCTGTCTGTCTGTCTGTCTGTCTGTCTGTCTGTCTGTCTGTCTGTCTGTCTGTCTGTCTGTTTTTCACCTTCAGCGCCACCACCGTTGCCTTACTTGCTCCTTTTTTTCTTTTTTAGGGATGAAGCAAGCTCCTAAAGGCGTGGGTCTGTCCATCTCTTGTATGTATGTATGTATGTATGTATGTATGTATGTATGTATGTATGTATGTATGTATGTATGTATGTATGTATGTATGTATGTATGTATGTATGTATGTATGTATGTATGTATGTATGTATGTATGTATGTATGTATGTATGTATGTATGTATGTATGTATGTATGTATGTATGTATGTATGTATGTATGTATGTACGTATGTCGGTCTCTGTCTGTCTGTCTAGCCAATATTACACATAGCAGTAGCCAAGCAAAATGATATTCAGCCAATGTTTAACTTATACTACAAATGTTTGAGGATGACTAACAGTTGGGCGTGTCGGCAAAGGTTCATAAACATGCGCTAAAGATACACGTTCTTGATACCAAGGGGAGGTTAGGAATGACGTACACGCGTGTTATGCATTTATTAGTGTTCGTTTCCAAATAAAATTCAAGTTGCTAGTAAGCGCTCGTGTGTGTCCTCTCTGAGTGTGTGTATTTTTTAGTGCTTGTTTCATCATGAGTTGTAAGCCTTGCTTAACAGCACACTTATCGCAAAAAAGAGGGAGAGGTGCACAAGTGCAAACAAATATTGCTGCTTTGCTAAACCATGATCACAATGGTCGCCTACCAAGGAACTACTCTGAATTACGTCAATAAGACATTCCCTCAGATGTGCCCGTCATTGTATTCGTGATTGCAAAGCCAGCTCTGCCCTTCTGTTTCTTTAGCGCCTATATTAGCATCGGCGTGTGGCGCAGTTGAAGTCGCTGTCAATGCGGGTGATGCGGGGCTTGCCGCACACCTCCGTATTGCGATAGCGTGGATGTATTTCAGAAGTTTAGACACACTTCATAAGGTTAGATGATATCTAGGTGGATTTGGATGGCGTCTGTAGTCTGGGAAAGATAAAAAAACAGCGGAACGATGCACTGTTAAAATTGGCCCCGTATCTGCATGTTGCACTGCAAATGTCGTCGAAAGTGAACAAAACGTTTATTTGATGTTCTGCGCAAGAGGATCGGTATATGGCCTTCTGGGGGCGCTGCGTTAGAGTGCCTCGAGCGTGCAGAGGAGGCGAATGAGCGCATCAGGTCACGTCACACGTGAGACATGAGTGCCATCTGGCAGTAATCTTGGAAAACAAAGCGCGTGCGCGGCGTGCGCGCCCGTCTCGGAGGTGATAAGATGTAGAACGAAAGATGTAGAATAGTACCACGCTTTCAAAATTAGCGGGTGTTCTAAATGTTCAATTATGACTGACGTATTTTCATCTCAAAGAAAAAAAAACTTACTTTCACGCAGTCGATTGACCGATGCCGGTTACTGCTTCCGCATAACGCTTAACAGCTTAACTAAAAGCTCTTAAAATGCTTACAAAAATCTAGAAGGGAAAAAATGTAGCCGTGGAGATGACAAAGGAATATTACTTCAAAACAAAAATAAGCACAAAAACATGTTTCCTAGTAAATTCCCGTGTCCCTCTTTCCAGCTTCCAGCTGTCCCTCACTCTTCAATCGTACCCGCGGTGGTCGCGGTCTTGTATTCTGAAAACGCCCGAGATAACAACGTGCACGAGCAACAAGCTGAACGGCACAGTCACGCGTCATTCGTGAATTCGGCCTGTCCCTGTCAGTCTGGCGGAGAGTACTCCCTCATCGCGTGGGAATGAGTGGTGATGTCCTCTTTGGGCTCGCTCCCGTGGGGTGCTTAGCTACTACCATGGCCTTTCTTCTAGGACCGTTTTGACACTCTTGCCCTCGCAAAGCCCTAAACCTCTGCCATGAATTCTGTCGCGAGGATGCGCGCAGTGGATTACCATTTAGCCACTGGCACCCTACGGCACGACGCAAAGGCCTCTTCTTTGAACTGACCAAAAACCTACGCTTCCGTCGTTCGCCCGGCTGATTGCTACGTCTGCCATCCCTTTGCTTCCTCGCGCGCGCATGCTTCACTCTTTTACGGCGACGTTTGCGACCGACATTTTCCCCACTACTAGGGAGTTCACCTCGGTTGGCGTCTTCAGTGGAATTAGAATTCAAGGGCGCTTCTACACAGCCTTCCGTACCACTTCGGCGTTTTGATTTTTCGGCTCTGTCGCCTTGTCGGGCTGATTCATCTGTGCTAACCCTGTACTCACGTGAACCTTTTAACGTTCTGTGAATAGAACAGTGGGAAGACTGGCGCTCTCCACGTGATTCTATTCCCGAAGATCTTTTCGTCCGGCGGCCCGGACGCATGCAAACCGGCTTTAACAGCGATGCAGAGCTCCTAGTACTATTTGCTACACTAAAAGATTCTGAGTATTCTTTTACCCGCGTAGTACCATTTTTTTCTCACGGCTTTCCGACGTCTCTTGCATCTGTGCCGCTTCTTGCGACTAGTCTCTGAGCCTAACGCTCGCATCTCAAACTCACCAACCCTCACACAGCTTTCGTCAACTGTCTCTCTCGCGTAGTGTACGTGATTTTCGATAAAATCACCTCTTTCACACTCTAGACTGGTGGACAGGTTAACACACTTAAGGACAATGCAGCTGCTTCACTTCGAAAAATCTCGCTCGCCTTGCTGGGAGCTGTCTACAATCGCACTGTTGCCCTCGCTCTCTAGTTTGGCTGCTTCTCCTGAGCTTATTCCGGAGTTCTTGATCACTTCGACCTCATGTGCAAGATCCACCATTGCGACAACCACAGTTGAGATCTGTACCAGTTTTTCTACAGCTATCCTAGCTGATTCGCTAGCATTTAGTTGGCACAGCAACTCGTCGCATTCGCTCTGGCCTTCGGTGGCCTCTCTCGTTAGAGCAGCATCTTTCGCAGCTCTCACATTCGGTTCGTCTTCGAGCCTGCTGCGCTCTTCACACATGCTAGCCTTCTCTACGGTTCTGAACTGCACCTTACTTATTTTTTCTCGCACTTCTCATGCGCTGCACTTACGGATGGTTGAATCTTCGGTCTCACTGCCTCAACTTCCTGCTCTAGTAGTTCAATCTCTTCCTCTTGTTCCCCTATCTTTCTTCTTCTCTTTCCTTGTGCTTCTCATTTCTTTCTCTTTTCAGTTTATCAAAAGTCCCTCCGCGTTTTTAATCTCCTCCTCACTGGCTTTTTGCGAGATCATCCTCACAATCGGTGTCCTGCGCATTGATTGCTGCTTTACTTTGGTCCTGTGTCTCGCACATAATTAGGTGATCCCTATTGCTCCCTCAATACTTAAACTAGGTGATCTCGCTATCTCACAATCAAACCGGCTTCTAATCCACTCACAGTCGCAAAATGAAGCCGGGAAAGTCAAACCAAGGACCAAGTACTCACCACAACACAGCACCATGCCGTGAAGTCTATCTCACCGCTGCCAACCAGTTGGAAAGGTAAGGAAGTTGATGACGGCATCCCATCGCTGCCATTAGTTGTCAAAAATAGAAAGTTGCTGATGGCATCCCACCACTGCCAACCAGTTGTAAGGGGTAGATGGTTGCAGATAGTATCTGTTGTATTCCAAGCACCCCTGCGTCACGAGCGAGCCTCCGAACCCGCGAAGGACCGGTTGCTGAAACTGCTTCCAGATGTTGACTCCTCCACTTCCCCCGCTCGGCGCAAACGAGCCACCGTCGTTTCTCCCGGCAGTTCGGCCGCCGCCTCCATCCGAATAGGAATAAACTTGTTTTTAACCGTTCGAGGCTGTCTGAGCTTTTTGGACTACCGCGACCTACGCGTACGTCTATGGGCCGAGGACAACACCGGACATAACAGTGGCGACGAGGAAGTGGATTTGGACCAACGCTACGCAACGATATTGACAAGCTACAAGCTATGGCTACACACGGGCTCCCAAATCGGCTACCCGAATTCAACGGCTCATCATGGTCATCGTGGTTTGGACGCCTGCAATTTTACTTCGAGGCTAACAACATCACTGATGCAGCAATGAAGAGGGCCAACCTGCTAACGCTGTGTGGGGAGCAGACATGCGACACAGTCTGTGCCCTGATTCAGCCACGCACTCCAGCAGCCGTTGATTACGACGACATCGTAGCAGCGCTACAAGAGCACTATGACCCAAGGCCATCGGAGGTCTACTGTCGAGCCCGCTTCCAACGGCGAGACCAGCGGGAAGGCAAAAAAGGGGCCGAATACGTAGCGCCTCTCAAAAATCTCGCTGCTGACTGCAATTTCGGGACGTTGACCGCGACAGCTGCAGCTACTGCGCAGGAGGGAGGATCGACTGCCACACCTGCTAACACCACTATGCTCCCCTTGGACGTTATGTTGCGTGACCGTTTTGTGTGCGGACTGTGTGATGCAGGCCTACAACAACGCCTGTTCGCGGAGACGGGTCTCACCTTCTCCAAAGCCTACGACATCGCCCAACGAGTGGAGAGCGCCGGTCACCAGCAGAGGGATATTCGACGGAACGTCGAGCCGGTGCATCACACCAGTCAGCAGTCAGGTCATTCCACGTCTAAGGCGAAATCAAGCAGAAAGACACAGCGCTGTTGGCGATGCGACGACATGCACGATCCCCAGGTATGTCGATACAAGACAGCGACCTGCAATTTTCGCCAAAAACTGGGACACATTCAAAAGGCATGCATCTCGAAGCGCAAACAGCTCGGACCGAAGACTTCAGTGCAACGGAACAACAATGTCGACGCACAGAAGGGCCAGACGCAAGATACAAGCCGAACAGCACTAACGTCATTGGCACTATATAACTTAAACGCCGTTGTGAACCTCGGAACGAGACCGAAGATTAACCCTGAAATTATGGTACACCAGCGCCCTATCAGGTTTGAGGTGGATTCCGGAGCAGCATATACGCTCATCAGCGAGGACACTTTTCGCGCTACTTGGCGTGAGAACGCGCCAGCTCTTCAGCAAGATGACACGCAGCTGAGAACGTGGTCCGGACATTCCCTTCCACTGCTGGGCTGTGCCAACGTAGACGTGTACTACAACGGGCAGACCCACCAGCTCCCCTTGCTAGTCGTCCACGGTTCTGGATTGAGCCTTTTAGGACGAAATTGGTTCACCCCCCTTGGAGTGGTCATTGGCGGAGTTCACCACACACCCAGTTGTCCGTCAGTGGAGCAGCTTGAAGATAAGTACAAAGCGGTTTTCTCCGAAGAAATACCAGGAAACAATGGACCTCCAGTCACACTGGAGCTGCGGGAGGATGCGACGCCGAAATTTTTGTAAGCTAGGTCGGTGCCTTTCGTCCTACGAACGTCAGTCGAGAATGAGCTTGACCGACTACAGGAACAAGGGATCATCGAACCGACGCAACATTCGGAATGGGCTACACCACTCGTTGTCGTCCGAAAGAAGTACGGTACCCTATGCCTCTGCGGAGACTACCGGAGCCCTGTCAACCTGGCGACAAAAGCATCTTCCTACCCACTGCCGACACCGGAAGAGGTTTTTAACACGCTTCGTGGTGGAAAAATCTTCAGCACCTTGGACTTGACACAAGCCTACCAGCAGCTGAAGGTGAGCGAATCAACGTCTGAACTGCTCACGATAAACACTATTAAGGGTCTTTACAAAGTTAAAAGGCTACCATTCGGAATATCTGCAGCGCCAAGAGCCACTATTCCTGAATGGGAAAGACCAGACACGCCTTGGCACACCCTGCACATTGATTTTGCTGGACCTATCGAAGGGTGTTCGTTCCTGGTGGTTGTAGACGCATACACCAAGTGGCTGGAGGTAAAACAAATGGCTACAACGGCATCGGCAGCAGTTATCGACACTCTGTGGTCGTTGTTTGCAACGTTTGGCCTACCGCGCAAGGTGGTCTCGGACAACGCACTCCGTTTGTGTCCACGGAGATTCTCAAGTTTTACAGTGACAACGGCGCCTCGTCTGTTACATCAGCTCCTTACCACCCGGCTACGAACGGACAAGCCGAGCGCTACGTGGCTGAGCTAAAGCGCGCCCTTACTAAAAACCAGACTGGTACAATGCAACGTCGCATCACGCGCTTTCTCTTCGGACAGCACAACTCTGTTCAAAGCACTACTGATCAAACGCCAGTGAAATTGAAGTTCGGACGAGAAATGAGAACCCAGCTGACAGCAATTGTCCCGGAGACCTCAGCGAAAGCACCGTCGGAGGAAGAAAAGCTCCCGCATAGCAGGAGAATTGAAAGTGGACAGCACATATACGCCCGCCAGTTCCACGGAAAGCCCGGCCGGGTTGAAGCGACGGCACTCAAACGTATAGGTTTGCGGTCATGGCTCGTCGACATTGGTGGAAAGGCCACACGCCGCCACCTTAATCAGCTACGCCGTTCAGGTAATTTGCCAAGGGAACCTCCTATTCAAGCAGCCACCTCGACGGAAGCTTCGTTCCACTTAGCCTGGCATCTCGCACCAGATGAATCGGCGCCACCGCCCGCCGGCCCTGAACACAAGAGAAACGACACCCAGCGAGCGGAGGCTTCTCTTGCTAGTGCGTCCAGAGCATCCACGCGCCCACGGCGGCCCCCAGATCGCTTCCAAGCGACAATCTAAGGAGGGAGGAGATGTTGTGTTCCAAGCACCCCTGTGTCACGAGCGAGCCTCCGAACCCGCGAAGGACCAGTTGCTGAAACTGCTTCCAGATGTTGACTCCTCCCCTTCCCCCGCTCGGCGCAAACGAGCCACCGTCGTTTCCCCCGGCAGTTCGGCCGCCGCTTCCATCCGAATAGGAATAAACTGAATTGATTCTTAAAAAGAGAAAAGAAGAGAAAAGTGAGCCCGTTATTGTCTGCTTCAGTGAGCGACACCGCCACAGTAGCTCACGAGGGATGGGGGTGAGGAGGGATAAAAACGATAGGAGTAAAGATGTAGGAAAGCCGAAAAAGGAGAAGAGAGGAAGAGACGTGAGGTGGTGAGCCAGAGCGAGCGATGACAAAATGAGGGGATAGAAGAGATAGGAAAGATTGGAGCACGGTCACTGGAGTCCGAGGACGGGGCGCACCTGCGAGAGCTCCTTTCGGCGTCGGTGGATGGCGTAGAGCAAGTCCAGTAAGTCAGAGCTGCACTGTCGTCGGAGGTGGAAGGTCGTCGGCGGCAGGAGGTGACGTAGGGCGAGCCCAGTCGGCCAGAGCCGCGCTGACGCCGGAGATCGCAAGCGCGCGGAGCGCGCGAGCGCCCGACCGGTCGGCCCGAAATCCAGCAAGCGAGTCGACCTAGGAATAAACTTGTTTTTAACCGTTCGAGGCTGTCTGAGCTTTTTGGACTACCGCGACCAACGCGTACGTCTATGGGCCGACGACAACACCGGACAAAACAGTATCCCACCGCTGCCGCCAGTTCTAAAGGGCTCGAAGTCGATGGCAGGAACGGTGGGCTTCCTTTAGGGTTGCTTGCTCCCCGTGGTCGTCCTCATAGCTGATCTTCGCCAGTGAGGAGACGCGTTAGGAGAGTCTGAACGAAGATTTATTTGCATAATAGAAGAACGATATAAACTGTACAGGGATCCAGAAGATCCCGCATTATGTACAACAGAGACTCAGTTCATGATTCCGCTCATGATTCCACTCAAGATTCAGCTCTTATAGACCGCTGCCACCGCCGTCCGAAAGAGGCGGTGACCACTCTCGCCACAAATCAGGTGACGAAGTCTCAATGGTCCAACGGGAGCACGAGCGCACCACTCCATGACGTACATGGTGTGGTGCGCTCAAACAAATTTTATTCTACAATTTTGACAGTATTTTATGCCGCCAAAGTTACAACAATCATGGATCTCCTTACATACATTTAATTAAAAAAATATGTGGAGATGCTTACTAAAGATGAAACAAATTGCCGTGCGAGAAAAGCACACAAAGGCAAATACAAGTTGGCCCCAAATTTATAAGTATAAACACACACTCAAAGCTAACCACCTACCATCCGCACGATGTTGTAACTTACATCTGCTAACTTCATAACTAACTTCATGAAACACAACCAATCTTCGCCAGTGAGGAGACGCTGTAAAAGAGACAGAACGAAGATTTATTTGCATAATAGAAGAACGATAGAAACTGTACAGGGATCCAGAAGATCCCGCATTATGTACAACAGAGATTCAGTCAATGATTCTGGTCATTATGCCACTCAAGATTCAGCTTTTATAGCCCGCCGTTCGGTGACCACTCACGCCACAAATCAGGTGATGAAGTCTCAATGGTCCAATGAGAGCACGAGCGCACCACACCATGACGCACCCAGCCCCCACCTTGAAGGCGCGGCAGGGCGATGAGGTAGAATCCAGAGAGGGAAGGTTGAGCTCCTCCGGTGAGATGGCCACTGACCCGAACGTCAGCAGTGGTCCGTTCTGCTTTCAGCTTCAGGCAGTCCCAGCGCTCGATCCTGGGAAAGGCTTTTTCGTCGTCTTCCCACGCTTCAGGACTGAGGGTGCTTTTGTGACGATTTCTCGTCGGCGACGGCAATAGCCGAGTCAAGAAGTTGACTTAATGAGATCCGCCACAGTGGCGCCCCCCCCCTCCCCGCTGTTCGAGCCCGTTCAACACAAGGCTTGTCTCGCGAAGCTTTCGTTGAGACCCGACTGCTTCCTGGAACATATACAGGACAGCGTCTTGCAGACTGAGCACCGATGGGGTTGAAAGCCTCCCTAGTAGACCGGCTTACGCACAATGGCGTTTGCCCAGATGAATTGCCGGGCCAAACGTAACAGTGTGTTTGGAGCCGACTCCCAGCCTTGCTCTCACGAGTGTTGAAACGTGCGTGCAATTCCTCATGTCGCATCAACTGATTTTCATTCTGCTCCACTGCGTGCGAGTACGATCCTTCAGAGCGACAATACGTGCCATAATGTCGAGGAACCGCTGCGTGGAGAGAACCTGGATGTCGACGCGCGGAAAAAGCGGAAAGCGCGTGGAGTTTCATGCCTTTCCAAGCCACGAACCTCAACGCAGCCAGTGGATTGACTTCGTACGTGCCGTTGGACATAGGGACTGGGTGCCTGCGAAGAGAGAGAGAAACAACATTTATTCACACATCCGGCGTGCGGGAAGTCACCGGCCACGCAGGGCGCGGGTGTTCCCTATCTGAAGACTATGGCTAATAGTCCTATTGGGTGCCTGCGAAGAACAGCCGAATTTGCTCTGTTCACTTTGCGGCGAGCTGGTACCGGGTAAATCCTGTGTTGGCGAACAAGTTGGGTTTCACTGGCAGTACGCGGCCTCTTCTCGAGTCCGGGGCTATTCCCACCGTGCGCCCTACTGCAGCTGAAAGCAGCGATTCACTCGCCAAACGTCCGCGACATGAGGTGCTTAATGTGTGTTCCTGAGCTCCGACAGTACGGCTGGGGTTGATAAATACATTGCATTTAAAAGCGGAGCTTGCTAAGCAATGATTGTCGCGAATAGCGGCGATACCCAATTCCAGGTCACTGTCATCATCACTTGCCGTTGTGGACCGCGACAACGGTGGAGCGACGATGTTGGCGATAGAAGCATGTCTACGCTTTCAGAGACACAGGTGGACTGACTGTACGTGCGCTTCTAGCACGCGAAACGCCGGTGTGACGTCATCATTTTTTGTGAAAGCGGCATGAGCTGTGCAGCGGCCTCGACGTGGCCGCGAGGTAGCGCTGCCAGCAATACAATTTGGTGGGCTTTCCACCCATTTTTAACCACGTGCGATAGCGAATATATTAATCGATATTACAGATACTCAGTCGAGACTCCGATGCGTTTTAGTCGCGAATCGGTACTAGGGTGTCGATAGCTACTCGTTGACGCAAAAATCTCGACATGAGTAAAATTGATGTCAGTGCTCCTTTAAACCTCCTTGAAATAAACTGAGGAGAGGCCGTTACGCCACATTTTGTGAAGCCGGAAGTAGGGAAGAGCAGAGGACTCCTCCTTTCAATTGAGGGCCCGCTACGGGGGCTCGCGCATGCGCAACAAGCGCCAGTGAGAAGGAGGCGAGCTGATTTCGGACGAGTTGGAAAGGCGAAACCTTTGTGCTAATTATGAGCAAACGTGCTGCGATACTCGCTTGTGGAATGCCTGTGTGCCTTCGCAGCCTGATTAGGGCTCAGATTGTGAATCTACAATAAACTTGCACCTTTGCACTTCGTGCTTAATCCGCTGAATGCAAGAGAGCAACGGCACGAATCAGCTACGACAGGCTGTTTTCTTCTGCAGATACGGTAAGTTCGTGGTACGGAACCTCATGTAACAGTGATATGTTATTTATTTGTCTTGCCAGATGAAGTATGTCCGAATCATTATTTGCCTTGTGAGTCAGGAAACTTGCGCACGAGTATCGTTCTCAGCAGCGTGCGGGTCGGCCGAAGGCAACCATATTGGAAAAAAAAAAGAACTTTGCCAAAAATGAGGTTACCACGTGCAAAGCGTTAACAGAAAGCACGTCTAACTCTTGACTCGGCAAGCTCTGGTGAGAACAGTGAGGCCACGTACTGCTTTCCGATAGTTGTGACCGTCGTACACGAGACCGGCCCACTACCGCCTCTCGTATTAAAAGCCCCAGACGCTGCCGTTCTCGTCTTGGAAATATATGCTTTCTTCGCTGAGGCACGCAAGCTCAGTGCCGAAGGAAAACAGCGAAGCTGCAGCACCAGTGATTTTCGGATATGTGGTCACGAGCTTCAAAAACGACCGCTTTCGACCTCGAGCAATATAATCTAAACTCGCAACCGTGAAGAGCAACTCTCACTGTAAGCCTCTAACACATTGCATCATCTTGGAAGTGCTGCAGCTGCATTAAGATGCACATTGAGAACTCCAGCCAGCTATCAACAACGCGGTCATACGAGTGGTCATACAAACAACACGAGGCGCCGGCGTGCCCACCTTGTCCCACGACCCCTCCCCCCCCCCCCCCCCTGCAAAAGCATGCGACTTCCGCCACACTTCTCGCTCTGCAGCTCGCATTGCGAGGACCTCTCTTTAGCTTTCCTTTCTTCATGCCTTTCAGGGTTCATGGCATCAAAGTTCACCTCGGAGGCCATACCCTGTTATCTGCGTTTCCAGGCACAGCCGCTAGGTGGCGAGCTCTTAGTTGGAGTCACGCATAGAGTTTTATGCAATAATACCTAGAGAGGAATCTGGTGCTGCGATCGTGTACCACCTAAGGTCCCTATATGAAACAAGTTTCCAAGGTAGCGTCACTCATTGCTCTCGATGTCACCCTCCTCGTTATGTCGTTTACCGCACCCTTTCTCTGCCATCCACGTCTGTAATTGGTCCATGCCTTTTACGCGATCTCGCAAATGGCTGGTGGTGTTATTTATTATGCAAAATGTTCAAAACGAGTACGCATGCGCATATGGCTACAGCTGGATTCTCGCCGTGATCAAAGACGAAATCGTGACCAGGACATCTACAGAAGACTAGGAGCGTTTCAGTTGGCGCCAAGTCAGCCAAGGTTGTTTGGCGGTGCTCGTTCAGTGCAATATCTGAGTTTTTCATCAATGCTGTGTTGCCGTAAGACAACATAAAATAGTGTCGTTCTGTTGAACTTGCCTTGTGCTATCCGAAATGGAGCACGCCGTGAAGTGAAGCTATGAAAAACTTCACGCGAACGCTTTCATGCAACTCCGTTGACGTATACGTCGACGCGGATCTGTGAAGCGAGTTGATTCTTCGATTTTTATTGAAATGTCAGGAGCGTGTCTAATAGGCGTCTAGTGTATGCCAGTTTTTACAAATACTTGTGCATATGCACGTACACAGAACAGATGGAGCCAATGGAGCACGTAATCAACGCACTTTCAGGAACATTTCACGCTTGACCAGTTGGCCAGAACGCGACACCTCACCAGTAGAACTGTCACGTTTCAGGAATATCCGCGCTAGGGAGCCTACATGAATGGCCGTTTTTAGGGTGGAGACATCTTAATAAGTGCCTTCAAGAAACTCAGCCAAAACCAGCGGGCAACGGGGCACGCTGTTGCCAGCTTCCACCAAATTCAGCATAGTTTTCTGCGCGCCGCCATTTTGGAGCCAGCCGCCACTCCCTCCAACTACGCGAAGTACGGTGCAACAAAAAGGAGCCGACCGAGTGACAGCGGCGGTTCTCAGGGTCGTGTAAGCGACCCAGTTCTCAAAGTGAGCGCACGAAGAAATTCGCAGCCCACACACAAACACTTGCGACATAATACTGAGGTTACGCTGACACGAATGCAAGCGTGGCAACAGCTCAGACTAGCGAGCGCGTCTCCGTACGAACGCGCGGACGCGTCCCGTTTGTGGGCTTCCTACTCGCAATGCGTGGACGCAGCAACGACAACTTCGGTTATCTACTCATTCGCGAACACCGCGAAACACATATACGTGTGCCGCAGGAAAAAACAGTGAACGAAATAAGCAGTACTCACAGAGCAAATACGAGACGCACTGGTGGGCTCCCAGCCGTCTCGCTTCACTTGAGCCAGTCATAGTTGTTGTCGGCCAGGGCTCGCTGGGAAGCGGAACATTCGCACCCCCTTTCTGTTGTGGTTAGTGCAGAGTGGTACGCAGCCATCCAGGCATTCTAAGGCTTCACCGGCAGCGTTTAACACGCTACCGCAACGTTCGACGCCGTATTATTGAGAACTAAACGCAACCGGGCGTAGACGCGGTGCGGGCACCAAGATGGGGCGACAGCGCGGCGTTGCTGTCTGGCAACATTGTGTTTTGGCGGGCGGCGGTGCGTTGGCGGCATGTAGTGGGTCAAAGGCTGACATCACCCTAAAAACGGCTGTTCATATAGGCTCCCTAATTCACGCACCGCACCAGAATTACCTGGCAACACGATTGTCAGAATGGGCAAATAAAAAAACGGTTATCGCAATGCTGCTAGTCAAGCGTTCGTACCAGTCTGGCCGTGGTTTTTTTCTTGCGTGTGCACAAGCCGGCTGTAATCACTCATCACAACGTCACGCCCTGTGGTCCCTGACAGGATCCAGCAAGAATCGCCATCACTGTATCACAATACGAAGAAAACACATTTGGAGGACTGGACTAGTTAAAACTGGACGAACTATGACATACGACGCGAGACGCCATGGCTGGCGGTGTAAAATATAGAACTGCACAACGTTGCCAGTTGAGTAAAGCACATCCCGCTTGCTCTTGTGTTGTACCGTCTATGTTCATATAAGTAACTGTTTATTCTACGACTAATTTCGTTTTATTTTGTTTCATTTACATCTATTCACTGAAGCAACAGAACCCAAACATTCATTTTTTGATAAAAGTTTTTAACCTTCTAGGGTGCGCTTCAGGAACATAGGCGAGGAGGAAAGGGATAGGTGTCGCTACCTTGGAAATTAGTTTCATCTAGAGACCTTAGTACCACCATGGAGATTATGGGAAGTACAGGCTCCTCATTCGACAGGGTTAGCTAGCGAACTTTCTAGACTTTTTTCTACAGTTTCTGTTTCGTTCGCGCAGCGTGAGCAGGGGTGTGTGGAGAAAAAGGCTGAAGTAGTACCTTTATTGTTCGAAGATGTTGAAGACCTCCTGATCTCCTGATTTTCCGTGATGTTGGAACTTTACGAGTCGTATTTGACAGTTTAAACGAAGCGCCGCGCACTCACCACTGCGCAGAAATGTAGCGTCCCATGCCAGACCAGGATATTGCCTCGAATTCATTTTTTAGATGCGGAAGCATCTTATACTCGCGCCTTGTAGTGCGCCGTCCGCGCCGTCCGCACCGCTTCTCGAACATTCGACAGCTGATGCGCGCGCATGCGCCGTCTCGCCGTCGCCCACTCTTCCACCATCTGTGCATCCCTTCCTCCTCTACACACCGCGCGCGCTTCACTCCTCCACCATCTGTGCACCCTTCCTCCTCTACACACCGCGTTCGACATCTACAATTCTCCCGATTCTCCAGTGGACGCGCATGTGGCGTCGCGCTTCGAGAACATTCAACAGCTGACAGTGCATGCGCCGTCGAGCTGTATATATACTCAAGGTCGGCGCTCGCTCGCTCAGTTGCCGCTCGTCGGTTGGTTTGTACGGCGCGTCGACGTCCAAGGTCGCGGTGAAATGAATTCCAACGAATCCACAAACACAATGATCGACGTCCCTTCGACCAGCGCCGCCCTTTCGCATACGTGTGTACGTGTTCACTCATTTAACACCCCCTCCTACAACCACGTTAACCAATTTAGCCATCGACCCAAGTAAGTCGCAATTTAACACCCCATTTCACAACCACGTTAACCAATTTAGCCATCGACCCAAGTAAGTCGCACTTTAACACCCCGTTAACCAATTATATGGTCCGCATCCTCCTCAGTGTTCCCCCGAGGGAAGCTGCGGGCAATTTTTTTTTTTCATGAACGCGTCTTGCCTAAACTCGTTTTATAATAACTGCAAAGCAATGACGAACCTAAGTAGACGAACCATCACGCTCCGCTGACTCGACTTCACAACAAAACCAAAGGTGCGTCGGGGGCAGACCACTGGGACAGACGCACCTAGCGTCGCAGAATACAAAACTATAAGTGTTTTTCTCTTAGTACTGTACTGTTATTTCCATAATTAGATAATAAATACTTTCGAGAGAAAAACAAGCATGTTTGTTTTCAAGTGTTGTAAAATATAATTCAATAAATCTTGATGCCAAATCTGGTACGCAATGGCCAGGCGATGCGTACACATAACGGTTTAAATTGCCCAGACTTCATTTTTGCCACCTGTTCACGAACACGTTTTGCAATAAAGTTTGCCTACGAACAATTGGTGCAAGTCTCAATTGAAAATATGTTCATATAACTTTGTTTTACAGTTGGAAAAGAAGCCTCGTGAATTTCAAGGACGTAATCCATCGGTAGCCGGTCCGAAACCTCTACTTTCCGTAATTCACACGGGTGCACAAGCGCTGCTGAAGGAGCCCGCGTAGTGCCAGACTCCCTCCTAAGTATTATTGGATGACAGGATTCTGTTGTGTCTCGCTGCCAGTGACGTGTTCTAGACGGGCTTGCCGTCGCCACAACTCGATTCCGCCAATGCGGGGACGGTTACTAGAAGCTGACCATGGTGTCGTGAGACGGTCGCTCTGGCGCCACAACTAAGCCCCGCGGAATGCGGCGGCTGTTTCGGGAAGCGCGAGAGCGATTTTCCGTGCGATGCGGTGTTCGGCGTCGCATGGTGCGGCGTGCCGCATGCGACGTTTCGGGACACACGGGGGCGAAGGAGCTACCAGCGGCTGGCTCCACCCCATGCGGCGGCTTGGCATGCA